>NC_046220.1:84265967-84970342 GCF_011004875.1 Balearica regulorum gibbericeps | reverse complement strand
AACTCAGCAATTTGCAGCACTGGGACTGATGTTCTCAAAGGCACTTTAGATTCCAGCACCTACATAAAGGCCAAATTCCCCCTGGTTTCCACTGGGATCAAATGCCTAATTACTGTCATGATTTGGATTTAAATCAGAGAGATCAAATTTTGGTTTCCTTTGACCCACAGTGCTAGGTGTCCTTTCTCTGAGTGTTCTGCACTGACTTTCACTTAGATTAGTTTCCTTAATCCTCTTTACAGCTCAGAAAAAAACAGGTGTCCTTTCTACGATAGTACAGACAAAGCAGGGAGTGACTCTAGGAGAAAACCCAGCACACTTCAAAGGCCACAAATGAATTAATTAATACGCATGGACAAATTTATTGTAACAAAACCAACGTACTGCCGTGGGGGAAAAAAAAAAAAGCAAGTAAAGTGAAGTGTTGACAGTTTTTTAGTTAAGACAAGCTCACATTGAATCACCATGTACTGTGCCTTTAATCCATGAAGTATCTGGCACTGGGACCTCACTTTAGCACTAACAACTGCACTCTACTACACAAAGCGAGCAGTGCTATAAATACCAGCATATAGAAATTCTAGTTGCCCGCTTTGCATCAAGGTGAACAGGAGACCTGAATCCTGCAAGTGTGATTTTTATAACACCATTGAGTAAGTAACACAGAGAGGTTTCTAAGCAGAGAAGTACTAGTGGTGATTATTTTTTCCCCTACCTGCAAAGTCTTGCAGGCATATATATACATGTAGGAGGGGATACTTTTACCTGATACCATAAATACTCTCAAACATTCTGAAAACCTGCACAGTTTATAACAAATAACCCATTCAAAGCCCCTGATAAAGATGTAGATGCACAATATATCCAAGCATGCCACTGTTTGGAAAATGAGTTAGCCTACTTTACAGGAAAGATTTAATCAAATGGTTTTCATCTAACTTCTAATCATTATTGTAACATATTCAGCAGTATACTGTAGGCTTTGAAGTAGCATCATAAAGACTTTTAAAATAAAGTGGATTTCACATTGGATTGTGGGCTGCTGCTTCTCTTAACTCTGCTGCCTTTTGCTAAATCACAAAGTTCACTATTGCGCAATGTCTCCATTGCAAATTAATAAAGTTCACTCATATGAATCAAAGGTGCATTTGCTATCTCAACCATAGATTCAAAGTTTCTCTGTGTTCATGAGAATAGCGTAGAATATGGAAATCTCCTTTGATTTCTTTCCTCCTTCATTTTTTAAACTCAATTTCATATCTTTATTCTTCCAGAAACAGCATAGTATATATACTGGAGGGTATGGCTGATACAGCACAGCAATCTACTCCCTGCTGAACTGTGAAATGACCCAGACCTTCTCCAGGTTATTAAATCTTCAAAGACCTCAGTCTCTCTGCAAGCAAAGATGCCATCAGTTCTTGCACCACCTCGGTATGTGTGGAACCAGATGTAAATCACTTTGGCTGCTGAACCAGACTTAGCTAACCCACAGTAGCTCTCATTTACTATTAATGTGGCTTCAACTAAAAGCATTCCCCTGCAGAAAATGGGAAAAAGTTAGAAACAGAAAGCCTTTACACACCAGCAAGAAGGCCATCCAGCCTCTCTAGGGTTTTCTTCCAAACGCCAACGCTTATGGTAAAGCTGTTCATTGCAAATCACGAGCATGACTGAAATTGTTCATCTACACCGTACAGCATCACCGAACACCTCAGAAACATTTCATTAAACTGCTGTTTTTCTAACTGAGAAGATACCAATGCTTTTATTCTCCTTTAATGACATTAATCCTACCATAAAAAAAAAAAAAAGAAACCGAAAATATTAAAAACCAGGACAGGTTCCTTCCTTCCTCCACCCACCTTCCATGCAGCTCACGAGTCCTGAGCAGAATAGCTGATCTAAGTCAAATGAGGTGTAATACTACCTACCACCTTTGGCACTTACAGCACCTTTTCAGACAGATGATAAAAGCTGGTTACAGATTAAACAGTTCCATCTTTCCAGATTTCATTCCCTTTAAAAGCATACAGATCTCAAGGAAGCTGATAAAAGCTGCAGAAGCACGGCCACGCAACCTCCACCCAACAATCCCTCCCCATCTCCAAACCAGTTGGGCAGCACACAAAACTTGCGGTGGGATTTTTGGGTTGGACGTGTGTCTGTGTGCAAGGGAACTATCAGTTTCCTGCCTTCTAGGATCCTTCTTCGTGACTGATCAGAAACTGCTGGTAGTATTCCAAGCACTGCGTTTCTTAGTGACATGACAATTACCATTTGCAGGACATCTCCCCATCCTGTTTATCCTGGTTTCCCCAGGAAGGCAGGGGCATTGCGTAGTCTACACCCTGGCTGCTCAACCCAACTGACACAGTCTAAAAAATATTACAACAAATCAAATGTGTCAAAAACCAACAGGGTGAAAAAGGGCAGGGGAAGGGGCATCTTCTTTTAAATTTTAAAATCCATACAATCTTTCTTCACATTCTCTTATCATATTTATTTTGTCCAGATAGCTTTAACTTTGGGTTGAGTTTTGTTTCTTCGTTATTCTGAATTGGAAACACACTGTTTGGATATTTGCCAGAAGTCAGTGAGGTCAGGTGCATCTTTGTTGTGAAACTGATTCTTTAAACAAAGGTAATCTATCAGAGTTTTTGGAAATATTCAGTAAGGCATAGATGAAAATAAATTGGGCTGAAAAAGCTGGGAATGAATACAGATGAAACTGTGATTAATGATCTAGCTAAATACAAGGTATGAGAAGATGAGAGCCCACGTGGAAGGTAGACACTGGGACAGTTCCTCAGGAATCAGTCTGGGATTAAACTGCCACTTATGACACCGCCAGTGAATTCTTTTTTAAAATATACCATGTATTCCCACACACATGCACCCAGGCACATACATCCGTACAATATGTGTGTGTGCATGTGTGTGTTTAATGCAATGTCCCAAAGGTATTGGCTGAAGCTAAAAATTTGGGAGGCATTGTCAGAACAGGAAAACGGTATTAAAGAATGAAAAAACCAAACAATACTGAGGAACAGAGTAATAGAAAAAGGGGTGATGGAATCAACTGTACAAAATAGAGTCACGCATTTAGAGAGTAACAAGAACTGATGCCATGAGGTAGAAAAATCACCAACTAAAATACAGGAAGTGTCACAAATTATTCAGAGTCACAGATTTGCTGCAAGCACATAGAATGCAAACATATGAATAATGTTACAGGCCACAGATTTCCAGTGAAGATAAAGACATGACATCACATAAAGTGATGCCACTCTACATGGCAGAATGGACATCGGCAAGGTCAGGGATCATCTACTCATGCATCATCTGTTCTGTGCTGGAAGAAGAAATCCTGGCCCTTGAGTGAGAATCTGAAGGAGTAGCACAACAAAAATAACAATTTATTTGCCAGTACTAAACAAATGAAATTGTCCTAACAGCATTCTAAGCACCCAACAAGCTTAAAATGCTGCCTTGGCACAGCAGGGATCTCCAGTAGAATAAAAGGTCCTGAAGCCAATTAACTGTAATTTGAATCCCTGTCACAGAGCAGAAATCAAACATCATGGAAGATCCTCAGTATACATGGATGCCAGCAATGCAGTTACAGTGTGTTCTGCAATTGTTTGGCTGCGACAGCAAGGGCATTACTGATATAGCTTGTGACCTTTTCTGAGCTGCCCTGACAAAAAAAAACCCTCTTGAAAACTGGTCTTGAAACAGAAAAACCTAAACCAGTTGATGCAGGTGTAGTGTGCACCTGCAAAAAACAGGTAAGGATGGGAAGGAAAAAAACCCAAAAACCAAATAGTGAGAAAAAAACCTACTCTAATGACAAAGAACAGGAGTGGATTAATTTGCACAAGAGGAAGGGGTGGTTCTCTGTTAGTGATCCTGCCATCTCGCAGTTTATTTTAGGGCCCACGTCTATTAGAGGAGACCAAATGTTCTGTAGACTTGATAGGGACTGTAAAAACTAAACAACAGCAACTAAACCGCAAGTCATAAAATGACAATCTCAAGCTGCCAGCAAGAGATAAAGCCCTTTATCTGTGCCTGTATTTATATGAGACATATATATATATATATATGTACATGAGGCACAGCGGGCAAGAAAAGCATAAAGGGTAAAGTACTTTGTGTATTTAGTCAATCATTTATTTCTCTGCTGAATTTTCAAAATATATTTCTATACAGATACTGCATCCAGCATCAAGCAGTATCATTTAACTAGCTCACAGAACCATTCAAACAGGTGCCAGCCTTAATGACAGAGCTGAACAAATGTGGAAAGTTTTTTTTCCCTCTCACATGTATCATTTCTTGACAACATTCAAAAATTAAAAAAAGTCAACTGCTATTAATAAGCAGCTCCCTGCTCTTCTCTCCTCCTCCTCCTCAAAAAAATCCATTAAAAAAGTGCATTGTGCTCAGCCCACCAGAGAACTGCAGGCTTAAAAAAAATTAAAAAGATATTACCACTAGAAAAACAATAAGAAATGACCTATTGTTTTTGTTTCTGAACACTGTTGCATAACCAGCACTTGGAAAAGCTTACAGGGCTTGAATTAATTTCCACTGGTATGTCAAAGTGTTTAGAGCTCAAAAAAAGTCTCGAGATAATCTGATCTTGACAAATCACACCAATCCATTCTTTTCTCCCTTCCCAACATCGCAATCCCAGTTTTATTTTCACAGCCAGCCTCTAACTTTTACAGCTCGCTCTATATACACAACATGCATTCATGCAGTATCAAGGCATCTCGTACTACACTACACTGTATAAGAAACAATAAGAAACATGAGGACAGGTCTACATTTTGTCTTCTTTCTTTCTTTTCAGGACACTCAGGAATCACTTTTGCCAAAAGAAACATGAGCAATTCTCCCTGTAGTTATGGACAGGACACAAGAAGATGCAGTTTCCAGTTCCTAGCTTGATATCCTCCCCAGATGTTTTGAGCCCACTGGCCAACTTCTAATTCTGACAGAAAGAGAGGGACAAAGAAAAAAAAAAAAAAAAAAAAAGATTTTGCTGTGCAGAGGAAAGAGCCAGTCTAGCCCTTCTGCTGAGAGAAAGGCTCGGGGTTATGCGTCTGGCTTGCCAGCTGGCCAATTCATAGCAGCACGTGTTTCTCTGCATCTAGGAAGTGGCAGGGGACACGGGAAAGAGCTAAGAATACAGAGGGAGGGGAGGAGTCAGAGCCACAGGCAGAAAAGGAAGAGAAGGAAATATACAGTGAAAGGGAAATAAAAGGCATTACAGAAGGGAGAAAAAAATAAAATCAGAGAACGGGAAAGAGGAGAAAAAACAGACATTAAAAACATAGGATAAAACTATGGAAGTCCTGCTTCCATAGGTCCGTTGCTCAGGACATGCCCTGTCAGAGGTGGCTAGATTTGTCACCTTTCTTGGCCACTTTAGACATCTTGGATCAGCTACCAAAAGCCCTCATCTCATTTCTTACTTGTTTTAGTTTATGTATTAATTGTTTCAATATTCCTGAAGGCTACTCCTCCTCCTCTGGGGGGGCGGGGGGGAAGGGGAAGAGAGATTGGGGATGGGGTTGTGGCAATAGGAAAATTTTTGTGAAGGTTAAAAAAAAAAAAAAAAAGCACTTTATTAGGAGAAGTTCCTCCCAATGCATGGAATTAACATATTGTCTCTACCTCCCAGCTAGCTCCATTCAAGGCTTATTTTTAGATGCTCTCTGTCTGACTCTCTACACAGGGATGTTTCTTACTGATATGGCTCGGTCCCAATTCACATTCTTGCAGGAAAAAGCCAGGACACACAGGCTAACACTTTCCATCACCAGCAAGATTGAATTCAGAATTAACTTTTGCAAACTATGAAATAAGACTTTTTATCTGCTAAAGCTTTACTTCAATTCAACCAGCCGAAAAACTAAGCCAGTAAACAGCAAGAATCAGCAACTCTTCATTTGGCACAAGGAAACAGCAGTATTAATTGTATAAACCATAGCAAACCAGGGGAAGGGCAAGCTGACAGAAGCAGAAGGTGTTATCAGAAGTCCTTGTACCATAGGTGTCCACGTAGTAAACTTAAAATGATCACTGACTCCTCCATCTTCTGTACCCTTTTTTGGCTGTGACCCAGTCCACCTCCTGGAGGTGGTTTAATCCCAGAACAAGGTCCATTGGATGATTACCAGATGAAGATAAGAGATTTGATAATCAGGTACTACCAACCTTGTTTGTTCGTGGGTTTAACATCAGTGGCTTGCCTTTTTCTTTCGTATGTGCGCTGCGACATGCCATCGCACAGGGAGTGGCAGCTACTCGTAGTCGGGAAAACATTGTTTTTTGTTACACTGCACCTAGGAAAAGGGAAAAAAAGTAATTCAGATGCAGAGGCAGTGGAACTAATGTTCATATTTGTACGCCATCTGTTGTAAAAGAAATAGGTACATGCTAGGTAAGACTCTTTGCTCCAACACCATGATAATAACCCCAAATTGCCTTGTGGCAGCCAGGAGGAAGAAAAAGAAGGAAGGCTTTACAACAATGAGAGTGCATGAATGAGTAGAGAGAACATACGGGGATACTAACGTGAGCTAGCATTGTGCTGTGGGCTGCAGGCAGCCAGCATTCACTAGGTATTGTCTTATAGCTGCACCATAAACCCAGAGCACAACTGCCGTTGGCAAAATATTAACCTTCCGTGGTGACCCATGCAACTGGCACCAGGGCAAATACCAGGGAGGACAGAATGACTTGGGCTAGTACAGCAAGAAAATTTAAGCTGCGTTTTTTCCAATAGCTTTCTGACAATCAATCTTGTGGCCTGAAAAACAGAAAGGAAAGAAACTATGTCTCTTAGCATATTAAAACTAGATTAGAACAAAATGTAGAATTAAAATGGTCACAAATTCACTGAACTCTGAATTCCATGCTTATATTTTTTTTTAAATTCCAAACCTGAAAATAAAGGTTATTTTCAGAGAGAATATATCCTTTTCAATAAAGGATATGTTTCCCTAACAAAACAAAAAATTTGTTAGTATCGCTCAAAAGCTTAATGCTTAATCTCACCAGGTGAGAACAATTCTCAAACCCATTTTATCCAACTATTAATTGCAAGCTCTTTGGAGCAGAAACTATCATTTATTGCATACTTGTATAACACAGTACCACCAGGGAATATGTACTGGACTCTTCTCTAAACATTATTTCACCAACACAGAGACACAATAGCAATCGCAGCCAGTGCTTTTACAGGACCACAGCCTGTATGAAGACACATTAGGATGGCAGGCCACAAAGGCCTGTATCTAGTGGTGTGCCCCAAAGGTCAGCGCTTGCTCCGGTCTTGTTCAACATGTTCATCAGTGACCTGGACGAGGGGACAGAGTGTGCCCTCAGCAAATTTGCTGATGATACAAAATTGGGAGGAGTGGCTGATGTACCAGAAGGCTGCGCTGCCAATCAGCGAGATCTGGACAGGCTGGAGAGTTGGGCAAGGAGGAATCAAATGAAATTCCATAAGGGCAAGTTGCAGGGTCCTGCACCCGGGGAGGAATAACCCCAGACACCAGTACAGGTCAGGGCTTGACCTGCTGGGAAGTAGCGCTGCGGAGAAGGACCTGGGAGTCCTGGTGCACATCAAGCTCTCCATGAGCAGCAGTGTGCCCTCGTGGCCAAGAAGGCCAATGATGTCCTGGGGTGCATTAAGAAGAGCATGGCCAGCAGGTTGAGGGAGGTTCTCCTCCCCCTCTGCTCTGCCCTGGTGAGGCCACATCTGGAGTACTGTGTCCAGTTCTGAGGGCTACAAGGATGATGAGGGGACTGGAGCATCTCTTGTATAGGGAAAGGCTGAGAGAGCTGGGTCTATTTAGCCTGGAGAAGAGAAGACTGAGAAGTGATCTGATTAACGCTTATAAACATCTAAAGGGTGGGTGTCTAGAGGAAGGGGCCAGACTCTTCTCAACGGTGCCCAGTGACAGGACAAGGGGTAACGGGCATAAATTGGACCACAGGAAGTTCCATCTCAATATAAGGAAAAACTTGTTCACTGTGAGGGTGACCAAGCACTGGGACAGGCTGCCCAGAGAGGTTGTGGAGTCTCCTTCTCTGGAGAGATTCCAAACCTGCCTGGACACCATCCTGTGCCACCTGCTCTGGGTGATCCTGCTCTAGCCAGGGGAGTTGGACCAGATGATCTTCAGAGGTCCCTTCCAACCCCTACTGTTCTGTGAATCTGCGTAAAGGACAGACGTACACAGCTTAGATGCTATATTGTGCAGAATCTTGACATTGGGAGAGGAAAAAAATAAATCCCTTTAGCACTAGACCTTCAGAGTCAGTGGAGAAAGGCAGAGATCCAGGATCAGCATGGCAGGGAACCCTCTCCATTGCAGCTGACATGGATGGGGGACCCCTGCAGCCGGTGCTCCATCACCCCGTGGCCCAGCTACATGTTCACATCCAAGACACACGCAAGGACAGTAAAGCAGGTATGAGACATTTTTAAGGAATGAAATGATGTATGGTTTGGATTTTTAATTTCTTCCAGATGGAAGCCAAAATTTGATTAAGGAACAAATCTTCATTATCTTAATACAGCCTGAATACTTTATAAGACCCTTCTATAATGACATTTACACATAATCAACTTCTAAGATGGCAGACTGTAACTTGTAAAATCAATCTGAGGATTTTCTTCACAATCTTTCCAAGCATTAAAAGAACACGCAACCATTTAATATTTTTCATCATCAGTTACATCCAAGCTTCTCTTCTACCCGTTATAAAGCATAGAGGAAAGTAGCACTGACATTCAGTAGGATCCCTTTCTCTCATCCTTTATTTGTTTATTTAGGCTTTGCAATTGAAAAAAGTTCAACTCAAAACCCACGGTTTAGTCGTTTCATGGTGAAGAACATAAATTTACTGTGTGAAGACAGGAGGAATGGAAGCCTTGCCAGCACTACAAACAAATGTTGCTTTTAACATGGTAATTCCTCCCTAAACCAGCTAGCAGTTGACTAAACACAGCTGGTCTGCCAGAACTCAGGGCAGCTGAAAATCAGGATCAGATAAGCCAAATTAAATTTCTGCTGCAAAACCACCAGCCTTTAGGAATGGCAAATTCAGTCTTAACTGTTTTTAATTCTAATTGCTCATTTGCCATCATTACACAATTGCAAGTCCATCTCCTCATGCACATGAGACTAAAAAATGATCTGTGATTACTGCGTTGCAGAAAACCTCAGCTGGCATCCCATCAGTCCGGTGTTAGGGGGGCTTCAACGTGACACAAGCAAATACCTCAAGGAATGAAAAAGTATGCCAAACACCCTACCTTATCTCACTCTAATAAAGTTTAAATTACTTTGTTGCAATTAATGAGCATTCAAGAACCAAACAAGATTGTGGCCTGGATTTCTCCTCACTTGATCAATTGACTGTTTAACCAACGAGAGAGAGAGAGAAACCCCCTTTTCAGAGGTGTGATTCTAATCTTAGAAATCTTACTTTCTTCTCTCCTCCGTGAGAGAGGAGACTTGTTCCTCTCCTCTAAGGTGCCATACAGGCACCTAAAATGATTCTCTTGGTGGAGGCATCTCAGATGCATAAAGCAAGTGGGAGGAACCAGGCTTTGTTTTCTGTTTAGATCCAAGAGATACAATCTCTGTTAATTTATAGCCAGCATAAAACCTGATTGGTTACTTAGCACTGAGTTCTCCTTCCCCTGCTTTTCTAATTGCTTCCTATTTCTGTTTCATCTCCCATCTTGCACATATCTTAACTTCTTTTGTCACAGGCTTTTAAACCCTTTTTCAGCAAGAATCTGCCTCCAGAACTCAACGTGACTTACCCTGAAACCACAAAGCAAACACTCTTCCCCATCCCCTGTCCACACTCCTCCGCAGGAGTGCCAAGAGCTCTGTGCTTTGCCCATGTGGCCGGGGCCCTCCCGGCTTTGCTGGCCACCAATCCGGGCAAGAACAAGCTGCCCATCTGCCCAGGTCCTTCTGTTTTAAAAGTCCTAATTCCTCCTCAAGAATACATGCGTAGGACAATCCAGTAACCCTTACGATTAAAAATCAAGGTGACATCTATACATGCCACCAGTAGCTTAATGATTTTTAAAACAGGCTCACAGGAGGGCTTAAGCCAGATACAACACTGGGGTAGCCATAAAAACAGCTCACACCAGGAGTTTGGGATCACAGGTAACAGTTTCTCAGATGAAAGACACCACCAGACAATAAAAAAACCACTTTAGATGCAGCATGGTCCAACTGACAGCAAATAAGTTGTCCTGGGCAACTCTTCTTCTCTGGCCTCGTGGGAAAGGAAGAAGGTACATGAAGCCTCGTGCCCAGTGGCTTGTATTTGCCAGCCCCGTTTCTGAGAAGCACTTTGGGCAAGCAGCAAGGACAGGTCTGCAAGAAAGGTTCCCAAATCGATACCTGGTTTCGAGGAGATGAAAGGGTTGGGTCATGCTGCTTTGTGGGAAGGTTTTTAAATGGTTTATGATGGGTTTTGTAGAAGAGAGGTCAGGCTTGAGATGGTGGTACTTTAACTGTAAGGAAAAGGAGAGAGGATTTTGATAGTAAAGGCTGATAGAGAAGGGGGAAGGATGTCAACTGAGGGAAAGGCAGGGGGTTGCAGTGATGTGAAAACATACACAGAGGACTGAGGTTGCGCAATATCCCGTGAGGAGGAATTAGGAAGAAAGCAATTGAAAGAGGAATAAAATTCCTGCTAAAACATGCGTCAGCATAACTAGAACGACGATTTCTTCTCTTCTTTTAGTACTTGACAACGGTAAGGACTAAACAAGACTGTGGTGCACCACTGGACTCAATCCAATACAACTGGTAATTTTTGACTTACTATTACGTACATGCTGTGTCACAATTTAAGAGAATTAAATTCTTCAGCATACCAGATGACAGCTCTCTGCTGTGCCTTATCAGGAGGCATCTGGCCAGGTCAAACTAATTACCAATACTGCACAAGTGCCTTATCTAGGAGCAAACATTTTGCTGCTGCAGTTATGGATTTGTTAAATTGCAAAAGCTACTTTTAAGGGAAAGGTTCATCATACTTTTAAAAGGTACAATTACATTGCTCAGAGAGTCGGAAAGCTCAGTGTCAATTAAAGCAAGGTCTGCTCCAATTACTACACAGGCTGGCTGATTTGCGGATTATACCTTAATGCTAAGGAGTATCTCTTAGTGGCCAGCAACTTGACACTTGAAGACTTTGCAGTCTTCCTTCAGTTTGAAGGATGACTAAACATAAATCTATTTCAAATATTTCTGAAATACTGTGTAAATGAACAGTTCCAGTCTTTCACATACAGAAATTACCAAGACCGGTGTGCTAACAGAAGCTTGTTATTGATAACACAAGCTGGAATTATTAATTCAAGACCATACAAGCCTCACAGAGTTTCCAACTGGTTTTTTTTAAGCACCACTAGGTGCCAACAAACCCAACTTTTTCTTCTTACATACCCACAGCAAGCTATCCTGTGAGTCTGTGCTATCCTGAGTCTGGTATAGATACACCATTGCACTCTATTTTTTTCATTTTTTTTATTTTAATAAACAGACAAGCCTTGCCTACCCAAGCATGACACAAAGCAGGCACACACTAGCTGGCTTCATCACTTCAGTAATGATAAAGCAGTCTAAAATTATTACATTAGGCAAGTAGCAACTATAAACGTGTCTCCCAATGAGACTTTTACTTAAAGCAAGCTTTCCCTACACCCACCACCCTGTAGAACTGCAGTAGGTGCTTTGCAGATTAAGGGGGAAGGAGGAATTTCCATTTTACATCGGCAGCATCCCAGCACGTACACGTACAGAGGAAGGAGCAAAGAGACGAGGCTGAGCGATGCAGTTCTACACAGCAGCTCGGCACCTCTGACTCCCTGAGCTGACCAGATGCTGTTGGGGGAAGTTAGCAGAAAATGGTGGTAATGGTATTTCAAGTTCATTCCAGCAAAGTCCCGAGCGGTCATTTTAAAGGACGTTTCTAAGGTACCTTGAGATCTGCAGATTAAAAGGAACAATCATATGGGAAGGTGTTACTAATAAAATGTTTGGTAGTGGTGAGCGGGTCATTTTGGAAGCATATCAAAACTACTTTTCTTCCCTTTTATTCTGAGGCAACCAATTCCACAAGGAGAAAACTTAATACATCTAAGCAGAGTAAGTTCACAACTTGAGGCACGCTTAGGTGAGTACAATGAGAATAATTTCAGAACACCTTTGTAAAAAGAGCGTATGTTCTCTGAATTACTCTAACTTACAATATTAGCAAGCTTCTTGCAGCACAACTAGAAAGTAGGACTAAATTGTTTGGTACTGGAGTCTTGGTTCATGAAAGCTCTTACCACACAACATCAGAGAGCTATTTTCTTATACATTAATGGTTCTGATTGAAAGATTTTTCTTAAGCATCAGAAAGTCCATTATCTTGTACTGTGGAAACTGCAGCAGCAGTATTTTTGGCCTACTCTGAGAAGATGCATTCACATTCTTGATTTCATTCCATTTTTCTTACTGGGAGGGCTCCTGGTAGTAAAGGTAAGTGCATCTATGTATGCAGGACAAAGGCCTTATCCTGCAGAATCCTCAGAAAGATTGCAGAAATAAACAGAAAAACACTATTGCTTTATTATGGAGAACTGGAACATCTCTGTATTAGAGCTGGGTTTTTTCAGTTCAAAAATACAGATTTTTTTTTTTTATATAAGTTAAGATAGAAGCAAAGATGTTCTCAGCTACTGCTGCACACTTACAAAAGGGAATTCTTCTTGGGAGAGTAACTCAGCAATAAGCACGCGGAAACTGAGCTGCTTGCTAATTCAGTGTCAATCAGGTGAAGCATAAGCCTGTCAACCACTTATAAACCTCGGTGTGCACTACAGTTAGGACTTTATAAACAAAAAATCCTGCTTAAATTACAGAAGAATCTGAAAAACTATCCATACACAATTAGTCACCAGCTCAAGTAACAGCAAAGTGCTCCTTCTGTTGCAATAAAGGTACTGCCACCAGTAGTAAAGATGAACATTCAATTAGTACTCACTCAGGCATGGCACACTACCACGCATTTTGACAGCTTCTTCCTTAGTTTGCAGGAGAAAAAGCTTCAAATCTTCTCTGCACTCACACTGCTGACTCATAACGCTACTGCACAGGATTATCAGAAGTTTTGTCCTGGGACTGTAACACACACTTTCTCTTAAAATACATGCTCAGACTAAATTTCTATAGACCTGACCATGTCTGATAGAGCCAACACCACGTTAGACACTGCTGGCTGCGCAGATACGTGAATTACTTGCAGAGTTTCACATCCCACACAGTTCTTCGCATTACCCATGCGTATATACACACGTATAGAAAATTTCCCTTTGCTTTTCAGTATTAACGTTTTGAAATTAAGAACACAAAGATACCAAATAATTATTAACTTACTTGGCTGCAAAATTGTCCTTTTTTATCAGCCCTTTATCAACAGTGCTGTATGGTTTTGGGTTTCTTCAAGTAGTTAAGAGATTCGTGCCGTTACACACCACACCGAGTGGCTCAGAGACTTCGCTAGTACCACTTAACATTACGGTGCAGCAAGGCCAAGAGGAGCACGCAACCTGTGACGGCAGCATTTCAAACAGCCGCTTCTTTTAACAAATAGCTGAGAGACAAAAACCCAAGGACCGCAGAGCCCAGCTCTAAAAATATCAGGCAGCCTGTGTTTCCTCGTCCAACACCTCACCGGCAGCTCTGCTACTTCCCAACTTTTACTCTCTAGTTTTTAGGGCCATATCATAAAAGTTCACAACAGGTTGAAAGTCAGCATGGGGACCAGTGACCAACAGTGAGGAGCTGCAGATACAGCCGTACCCTGAATGTGGCAAATTTGTGGGAAGAGTCCTCCCAAACTTGACCCAAGGAGCTGCCGCAAACGAGAGGAGTTGTTCTCTGAGGGTGGCAGCTGAATTTATCACCCGTTTTGACAGCTGGTAAACACGCACCCATGCACGGCTTAGACAGCTCACGTCCGGTTTCCTCCGAAGCAAAAAAGCCGCCCTTGGTGTTTTCCACCTGCCACCGGGGCCTGCCGGGCCGAGGGCAGAGTGGGCCGCAGCGGGCGGGCAGCCTCCACTGCCCCCGAGGGGGACTCCCCGCAGCAGGCCGAGCTCCGGGGCCTCCCAAAAAACAGGGCGGGAAGCGAGCTGCTGCTTTAGTACGACTTCAGCTGGCCCCAGGAGACCGGCCCGAGGGACACGGAGCTCCCTCCATCCTCCTCCCCGCTCCCGGGTGGGCCTCGTGCCCCCTCACGGCAGATCGGGGCTGGCCCCACGCCCGGGCCCTCCCGGCTCCGGTCCTGCCCACCGCACACCTCCGGGAACAGCTCGGTGGCAGACTCGGTCAGGACACGAGGCGAACGCCCTCTCCTCACCCTGGCAACATTTTGATATTTCAAAGCGGGGAGGCACACGAAGAGGAAAGGCAGCAAGGGTCGAGGCTCTGGAGAAAACGCCCCCAAGATACGGTTTTGTAAAGAGACAGAGGCCTTTCGTACGCCATTGCAATTGTAAAATTGTTACCAGAACGGGATCTACCTCCTCCTGCGGCTGCTGCCCTCTGAGTGATGCTGGCCGAGGACCTGTTTCTATTGTGCAACGGCAGCTCCCATCCGCCGGTGGATTCCGCCCACCTCGAAACCCACCACTGAATGGAGCAAACAAGCGGGCACGAGGGAGGGACACCCCGGAGGGCGGAGTGTTTCCCATGACTGACAATCCGAAACAACCAATGAAAAGGAAGCCGGCTCGCGGGCTGATGGCCACGCTCAGCCAATGAGCCTTCTTTTCCTCAACTCCCCGCCCTAACGGGGGGAGCGGGGAACCGGGCCAGGCACGGCCGGGTGAGGCCTGTTATATGTTAATTAGGCCAGACGCGACAGCGAATCGCGGTGGAGGGGCGGGGCGAGGAGCGTGGCGCCGAAGAGCGGCGGTCCAGAAAGGGGGCGGGCTGAGGAGTTGTGTGAGGAGACCGGGGAGCGTGAGGGGACAGGCAGTGTGAGGAGACCGGGGAGCGTGAGGGGACAGGCAGTGTGAGGAGACCGGGAGCATTAGGGCGGCCGTGTAGTACTCAGGATGGCAGCACTCCTGAGGGGCAGCACGGTGGGGAAGAGGGCGAGGCAGGAAAAGCAAAGCAGGAGGAAGGTAGCAGAGAACAGGTCTCTTGGTGGCGGGGGGCTGGGTTTCCCCCGGGTATAGTTGCTTGAAGCAAGATGCACGCTGCTTCCCAGTGGTTGGGGCCGCAGTGCTGGATCCCCTACACAGATTAGGGCTCCTCAGAACACCCCAGGTAACACCACTGAGGAGTTAACCTCTGTCTCATGTGTTGTTATACAGAGCCTGAAGGGCTGGAATACCTATAATGTACAACATGTTGGATCAAAACACAAGACTTGGCAGAAGGTGGTGAGGCAGCTAAAGCTGCAGGTCAGCACTAAAATTGCCAGGCCCAGAAAAGAATTGTGCTCTGAAAAAGCATCACTTTTCATAATAATATAGGGCTGTTCTTAATGTCCTAATGCTGCTCTCACCTTGAAATGATTCTTTTCCCCAGCTAAGCTTTTGCAGTGTTTGGAGAGGTAAGTTACAACGGCATGAAACGTGATTGCTCATCTCAGACTTCGTCCGTCTCCTCTCCAGGCCAAACTCAGAGATGTTTCCCAATGTTGCAAACTGTGAGGCTGTTAACTCTCTTCTGGCACTTAACGTGATTTATATTGTTAGATGTACCAATGAGCACTGTGCAGTTAAAAAAAAGCAGAGTTGCTATAGTAACAAATACATAAACCCACTTAATCAGCACCTCCTCTTCTAACCATGATTTTGAGGCCTGTCATGAAGTGCATATTCTGCTGCTTTCCTTCCCGTCAACATGACTGTGATGGCTTTGAAACATTACCAAATAATGTGGTGCTGCACCTACAAACAAAGGAGATATTGTTAAAATAGTATGCAAGGTCATGACTTTGGGCCTGGCTAAAAATAACCCAAATTAAAGGCATTTAAAAACATGAGACTTCATACCCGAATAACATAAATCGGTATTGCTATAAATCCATGTCACTTTAGACTGGTTGAGGATCTTGCCTAATATATCTAATGAACAGTTAATGCCTTGCTGAAATCCATGCTTCCTTGTGAGAGAACCACTGTCTATAAAGCTGTGTTGTAGTTAGTCCCAGAAGGTAAAAACCTCCACCCCAGGGAATGGGAATTGGCAGGGCAGCAGGGTCTGAAACTCCCAGCAACAATTTTTAATGAGAAGGAGAGCTTTCATTCCTAGACAGCACACCCACTACTTTAGCACCAACGTTTTCTCCCAGCAGCTCTTTGGTATCGGTTACATTCAAATGCAAATCTAGACTCCAACAAAGCTTCTCCCAGCGACAGGTCATTGTGGAGAGGAGGTCTGGACCAGGCTTTGTGCCTTAACATAACCCCAGTCTTGCATAGGCAGCAGCAGCAGCGTGGAGCAATGCTTCTGCCTGATCATCCGAACTTGGCTTCTTCTAAGACAACGGGGGTGCTTTACATCTGATCTATACCTGATCAGGACCCTGCTTTCTCAAGCCTGTTCATCTCATGCTACTGCATAGCCACTGAGTGACTGTTACATTTATAGCTGATTCATGCAACTGCCTGTGCTATAGAACAAGAGGAGCAGTCGTTTCTTCTTCCTCCTGAGGACTTTTAACACCATATTTGGTCCTCAACACAGAAGAGTTTCTTTTGGCGCACATGATGTTGTTGCTTTGCTGTTGCCAAGAGAAGTACTGGGAGCCCTTGGCATTCCTCAACCCCTTAAAGTCATGGCTCTGCTGTCCCTCTTGGCTGTACAGGACCAGCCTCAGGCAGTTTCACAGCTCATTTGCTACAGGGCGTGAATTAATTCAGAAATGTTTAATACGACAGGAGAATATTTGATTATCGTAGTGGATTTCCCACATGTACAGGCCATTGCATTTTACTGGGGTTCCTCTTCAGAAGGTTTGCACTGAAGTAAAATGCATCTCCCCAAAGTCATCCGATCGCAGTTTGAAGGTATACATCAAGGTGCTTACATCACTCATGCTCCTAAAACTGTGCTGTATTTCCCGCTGGAGTTTTCCTGGACTTTTGATCATTTGCTGCTGGTTCTGTCTCTGCTAAATCCTGGAGTTGGATACTTCCTGTTTCATTTTTCTCATGATAAACCTTACAGACTGTAACTGAGTCTGTCTGATAAATCAAACAGAAGACTTTTGTTTCCCATCCTTGGGATAATTTTCTCTCTCCTTCCTGTAACATTTCCAGTTTTTCAAAATATCCTATTTAAAGCAACATCAGCAGAGCTGGACTCGGTGTTCTTGGTTTTTATATCACTGATTGTCAATGTGAAATTAAAGAAAAAAATCACTTCTCTGTTCTAGACACCTAGATCCAGAGCTGTTTTCCTTCCCTCCATAGTGCTGCCTCAACACCTACACTGTTACTCCCATAAATACACTGACAATGTAGCTACTGAGCAAATAATTATTTCATAGGATCATAGGATATCCTGAGTGGGAAGGGACCCATGAGGATCATTGAGTCCAACTCCCGGCTCCACACAGGCCCAGCCGAATCAGAGCACATGACTGACAGCGTTAGCCAGACGCTTCTTGAACTCAGTCAAGCTCGGTGCCGTGACCGCCTCCCTGGGGAGCCTCTTCCAGTGCTCGACCACCCTCTCGGTGAAGAACCTTTTCCTGATAGCCAACCTAAACCTCCCCCATCACAGCTTCATGCCGGTCCCTCGGGTTCTATCACTGGTCACCAGAGGGAGGAGATCAGCGCCTGCCCCTTCGCTCCCCCTCGTGAGGAAGCTGTAGGCCGCGATGAGCTCTCCCCTCGGTCTCCTCTTCTCTAGGCTGAACAAACCAAGGGACTTCATATATCTTCCCCTCTAGACCCTTCACCATCTTTGTTGCCCTCCTTTGGACACTCTCCAATAGTTTTATGTCCTTTTCGTACTGTGGCACCCAAAACTGCACGCAGTACTCGAGGTGAGGCCACACCAGCGCAGTGTAGAGTGGGACAATCCCTTCCCTAGACCGGCTAGCAATGCCGTGCTTGATGCACCCCAGGGTACGGTTGGCCTTCCTGGCAGCCTGGCCACGCTGTTGACTCATGCTCAACTTGCTGGCGACCAAGACCCCCAAGTCCCTTTCAGCATGGCTGCTCTCCAGCCTCTCATCGCCCAGTCTGTGTGTGCAGCCAGGGTTGCCCCTTCCCAGGTGCAGAATCCGGCACTTGCCCTCGTTAAACCTCATGTGGTTGGTGATTGCCCAGTTCTCCAATCTGTCCAGATCTCTCTGCATCTATTTAAGCAGTGATGTTGGTTTTTATCTACCTCCAATTTCAGAAAATTTTACAGTACAGACCAGCAGACAAGCCATATCTCAGGAAGAAAGTTTCCGCAGCTTGATAAAAACTGGTGTCTTCACCTTCCACTCTTTATTTCTGTTAAAAAGTGCTGAGGATTAACTATATGTTTAGACTAATTCTTGTATAGAGAGATGACCCTACCGACTCTTCTCATTGACATGATGAGACTATAGCAGGAACTAGACAGTAAAGATGATCGTTACTTCAAGGAAAAGTTTGTAAAGAAAAATAGTATCTTTTATTACACCTATTCCACTAAAAGATATTACTTCTCTCCACAAACCTTGCCTCTTTTACATCTTCAGAGCAACAACACTAATTACCTTTACGCTGTTTTTCCATTATTTTGATTCTACTTCCGCCTAGCAATTTTATTCTACCTTTTAAAGTTTTTCTGCTTAAAGTTTTTCACGTAGCATTTTTGCAGTCAAACGTGTCCAGCCTATTTTCTGGCTATAAGACCAGCCCACATCCACGCAGTTGAAGTGTTTCACCATCCAAACCTACGCTCACATGCACACCATATTTTGGGAATAGTGTCTCCCATGTTAATTCCCACACTGTCTCCAGCAATTGTTTGGGAAAATGCTAGCCGGCCTGGTCCAGAACTATGGCTGGGATTGTGCTAACAGTTTAACAGCATAGACGAGAAAGCTCAAGCTCCTGGTGACATTTTGTGGCACTGTTAAATCTGTCTTGATGAGGGATGATGTTGCTAAAACACGTAGCCATACATGTCTGAGTCTTCCCAGTCTGGGAGCTTCGGCATGCACGGATACAGGTCCCTCCCCTCCCTTTTCTGTTGAATCCCTTTGTCAGTGACTCATATAACTGTCATTGTACCTTAACAGGTCTGGCATTTGCTACTTTTTAATTTATGTTTTGCTTTCTCTGCTTTTGATCTGGAGCCTCTTTTTAGGCTGGTGACCCGTTTGACCTCAGATCATCATTTGCCTCTACTCTGCTGAGCTCCTGAACAGCCAGGGACATGGTGACAAAAGTCAAGGTGGTCTAACCAGGTAGTATTTCATCTTGCTTTTCCAGCTCTTCCTCTGCTTTCTGCAATTTTCAGTTTCTTCAATCTACCTCCAAGACTGCCCCATGCTATTTTACTTATCCTGCCCAATGACTGTCTCCTCCCTCCTCATTTTTGCTCCATTAATACAGCCACACAGCAAGTAGAAGATACGGTTGCAGTTTGCACAGACTTACTGTACTGGAACTAACCTGACCACCATGGTGGGGCCAGAGGCAAGGGCACTGTAAAGGAAAAGCTGTCCAGCTCCTGCCTTACCCACTCATACCACACAGAGCTGCCTTTGCCCGGGGAGGCCACAGCCTTTTTGGTGCCTTCACTCCCTAATAAATCTACCTTTCTGCTGGGAATCAGGGTAAACCCCTTCCTCTGCCCCACTGCTGTCAGTTGTTTTAGTTGCATTAAAATCAGGTAGATTTGTATGTGCTGTGGTCACAGCTCTCAGCTCCGGTGGCAGACACACAGTGACCTTTTCCTACACCATCCTCATAACTCAGAGCTTTCTTCCACAGATCACCTACCCTACCTCTGCCCTTCTGACTCATCTTCCCTGACATCATGTTTCTTGTATTTCTTCTCAAGTGGCTGAGCTCCTTAGCTGTCTTGACGGAAGGACAGAAGGACACGGGGCCTGAACTGTGGCTGGCAATTTAGGCTCAGGAGAGAAACCATGTGTCTGTAATGTGCCTCCTTTAACCGCAGAAGTAACTGATTCATTTTCATCGTAAGGCTTGAATGGTTTATCACTCTGCTCCCTTTTGTGTGATTATCCAGGAGGGGGCTGGGGACTAACATAATCCTCACGGATGCTCCATACTCGCAGCTCTGCAGTGAAAACAGCAAGTAAGGTGAAAGTGCAGCTTTGTTGATAGAATTGTGTTGACAATGGGCCCTACTCCAGTGCAGCGACGTCATTCAAGGGTTGCGTCTACCCACATCCCCAACCGGTGTAACCGTATCGGGCACAAGTCTGCAGCATCAACAACTTGTGGCTTTCAGCCTGTTAATTCAAGCATGAAGTAGAGCAAGTACAGAGGGGAAGGACTGCCCTCTTCTGATCGCTCAGCATATATCAAGTTGGGATTGTCATGCCTTTGTTTGACCAAAGCGGGTATAAAAAGCACCAAAGACTTGACATTAAAATCCCAATGAGTTTAGAAGTCCTAAAGCCCCACTGACTTCTCTTAAAATGGAAAGAAGTCTTACTCAGACACCTCAGGGGAGAGTCTAACCCCACCAGTACGGGTTTGATGACGTTTCAGCTGAGTTTAAGATCTTGAAATCAGCATACAGCACTTTTCTCTCTCTCTCTCTCATCTAACACAGTGTGTATGTGTACTGCAAAATGAGAATGGACCTCACAGGGACTGAACAGAGCCAGTGGTGAGACTTGAAAGTTAAAGGATGAGTCCCATCAGCATATGCACGCTGGATGACTTGCTTCTGCTTTTAATCTGATGGACACCTCACGCTCTCAGCTGGGGATCCCAGGCAATTATGCTATTAACCTTCATAGGTCTCCAAATTGTACTGGCTTGACAGGCCAAAGAGTGAATTTTCTGTATTTCTTAGCACAATATCATCATCTCCACCCTGATGTCTCTATGAGGCTAGCAAGGGCTAGCATCTGAACCAGTGCAAATCACTTAGTTTCCTACAAAAGAAGTGAGAAAAGAGCGTATGAGCTGACAAGCAGAGCACCAGCTTAGCACTAAAGAGAAACAGCTTTTGCTTTTGGAGCTAACATTTGCCTGCTGAACATTGCTGAAGGCAAAGCAATCCACAGGACTCTGCTAAAGCAGTGTTACAGCTGCTGACCCACAATGTTACATCGATGTCCTCAAGTCATCCAATGTGTACTCTCACTGGCCACATATTGCTAGGTGAACCATAAAATATAACTCTTCCTGCAGGTGCAGGTTGCTATTAAAACCATGATCAAGGAGAAACAATTGCATGATGAGTTTTTACATCTCATACAAACAATAAAAGCCATAAATCCTTTACATTGATTGTGCATTGTAGCACTTTCCAGAATGAGCAGACATCTGGATTCGTAACAGTGTCGGACATCTTAGTTATGAGATAGCCAGATAGAGAGTGATGAGCCAGGTACAAAACCTCCACTGTAAGGCGAGCTTTGGCATCTATTCAGAAGCTATTCTGTAGTTTAAATTACAGAGAACCTGACTCCATCAAGATTTCATCAACACTGCTGTGAATGGAAGTCTCCGATTTTTGAGAGCTTTCACAAACAAGATTTTTCTCTTTTCTGAGAGCGAGAGAACTTGAGTTTTTTGAAAATTCTGACCTATTTAGCTAGTAAGGTTTTCTTCCAGTTTTGGCTTATTTTCCTCAATCCGAGGATGAGGTGGGCTGAGGCTGAATGAAGCCACTGCTGAAAGGCACTTGAGGGTAAAAGATGGCATGACCCAAAGCTGCAGAAGCCACAGAGCTTACCTCTGCTCTGAGCCTGCTGGCCAGAGGTCTAAAAGCAGCGTGCTGAAAGAAGAAAGCCATCAGGCAGCCATCACAGAAAGCTCTTAGGAACTATTTACCCATGGCAAATCTATATGGGCTATTCCCAACCACCTTTATCCTCTTCACGTGCTTGGAAATGGCTTCCAGGAGGAGTTGCTCCTTTTTCTTTGCAGGACCTGAGCTTAGGCTGCCTGACCTTCAGGCTGCAGTGGTCCCTTCTGTCCTGAGGAGGGTTTTGGGTGTCCCTTTGCACCCCTGCTGTTATTTAATGCAGTCCCGGGGCTGCTCCTCCACTGCTCCAGGAGTCAATTGAAGACTGACTGATCGGGAAACTGCCAGCAAAACCTGTTAGACGCTATCAGAAGCAAAAGTCTCCAGATGCCAACCCTCACCGCAGCGCTCCCCAGAGAAAGTGTGTGGCCAGGCCTGGAAGTGGGCGTGCAGGACTGCAGTCAATGTGTATTTTCTGCATGGTTGAGCCCAGGAGAGCCAGTTCATTACTCCCTCAGTCGCGGTCATTCCCCACAGCTCCTGCAGACTGCAAATTGCAGCCACCGGAGAATACTCACAGCTGCACCTGTTGCTTTTTGGATACTTTACTTTCCAGCACTTCATACAAAAGCCTGAACAACAAGACAGGGTACTTTTTCAACTGTTGATAAACTCATGTGAATGCAAGCTGCACATTATCTCTCTCCCAAATATCTGGGTGGGTTGAGCAAACTCGTGGCAGCACCAGGTTACTGTTCAGAAATATTTGGACTTCTTATTTTGAGCTCCCCCCCAATAGATCACATGCTTCTCTCTATGAGAGAAAAAGCAATCTCCAACATAATTTTTAAAAATATTGCTACAAAGCATGAGCCTCTTGGGTCATTTAGCAGGTATACATATCAGTTCTGTCCCAGGTGGGAAGAGGTAACTCCCTGTCGTCTTTGTCAGAAGGTGCAGTGAAGAGACTATCCAAGCTGAAGTTGGGGTTTTGTATTTTTTTAGACACATGGATACAATCCAGGTGGCCTCAGGTCAGCACAAACCATATAATTTCCTTGAATCATAGAATCATAGAATGGTTTGGGTTGGAAGGGACCTTAAAGATCATCCAGTTCCAACCCCCCTGCCATGGGCAGGGACACCCTCTACTAGACCACATTGCCCAAAGCCTCATCCAACCTGGCCTTGACCACTGCCAGGGAGAGGGTATCCACAACCTCTCTGGGCAGCCTGTTCCAGTACCTCACCACCCTCACAGTAAAGAATTTCTTCCTAACATCTAATCTAAATCAACCCTCCTTCAGCTTAAACCCATTCCCCCTTGTCCTGTCACTACACTCCCTGATAAACAGTCCCTCACCATATTTCCTGTAGGCCCTTCAGGTACTGGAAGGCCGCAATTAGATCTCCCCGGAGCCTTCTCTTCTCCAGGCTGAACAACCCCAACTCTCTCAGCCTGTCCTCATAGGAGAGGTGCTCCAGCCCTCTGATCAGCTTCGTGGCCCTCCTCTGGGCCATAATACTAATCCATGCTTAGGAACCACTGCAGACATTAACGCATAATCACAAGAGGCACCCTCCTGGTTCACACTGCAGCACAAAATATTAATAACTTCAAGTCATCTGTGACAACTTGGTAGTGGGAAACCCTGAGGATGGAGGAGCCGCAGAGCCAGCCTGTCCCCAGGCACCCACCAGCACAGAGCCATCCCTTCGATGCTCTTATACTTTATTAATAAACCAGGGGTCCTACCGCATCGAAGGTTGTTTAAATTTTAATTGGCACGTGCATATACATTCCTACCCAGCCAGCTCCTGTCTGAGATGTTGCCATGGCACCTCCCAGCCCCAGGCCCAAAGCACCGGTGTTCAGCTGCTGGATTAGTCACAATCGGCATGTAGCTGGGATGTACCAGCATGGGGAAACATAGGCCATTTTTTAAATTCATGGGGCTTTAGAAAATGAGTTAAATTACTGTTGTTCTGCCTAAGGAGCAATCCCGAGACTTTCTCTCCTTAAACAACTGAGCGACAACCAGAAGGAAACACTGCTGCAAAGAATAAAGACAAAAATCAACATATTTCCAGCTTGTAACAGTCAGCACATTATTTAATTTAAAAAAAAAAAAAAAAGAACTATTAAGATCAGTGTGGTTTCCCAGAAGGAAAACATATTTAAATTACTTTGGCGGCTGATGCTCACTGCAATTATTGTAAGGTGGGCAGGCGGCTCTGCCCCAGACACTCACCGCACCTGAAAACGATGAGAGGAGGAATATATTTAATGCTAACTCCCCATGCAGCCAGGTTACGTGGCCACCTCCACTTTGTTGAGTCTTTCCAGGAGGCTGCGTGGGCTGATAATTTACAGCCTATTTACTCAGACACATTTAAATGAGGAACCTTTATACCTTGTGTAAGTTTTTGGGGTTTTTAAAAGCCTTCTGACTTTTAGGATATTACAGGAATACATTACTGGGCATTGCTAAAGAGCTAGAAAATGCTCAATGTAATTTTGATTTAAGATCATCTGAGGCATCATCTAGAAGAGCAGGGTTTTTTCCCATTTTCCTTATGAGGCATCTGGAGCTCTGACCGGGTAGAGAACACCGTCCTCAATTATGGATTAATTTGAAGGTGAACCTGGTTTATCCACAGTGGATGTCATCAGCAGATGTGGATTTTGGGCAAAGTAGAAATTAGAAGTTCACATGGCAGCAGCAGGGAATGTAGGGTTCCATTAGTATTTTAATTTAATTTATTTCCTTATTTTTTTGCAAGGGTGCAGAATCAGGCCATCAGACCTTAGATCCAGGCTGCCAAGACAACTGACACAACCATGCTCTTTCCACATGGAAGCAGACAAGAGACTAGCATAAACCTGCTCTTAATTAAACATTTGTCTTGCAATTACATACTTCTGAGTAATTATCACCATCAAGACAAACATCAACTGGATTACACAGAGCAGAGACAGACGGTAAAGGTTAAGGGGTCTTTTTCTCCCTTTGCAGTTATTCCTGAGATCCTGCAGAGGGAAGGGCAGGACAACTGGAGAGCTGGTATCACTACAGAGTAGGAACAAGCCCTTTCAAGGAAGAGTTAACCCAAACTAGCAGATTTTGAAATTACAGAACTGAGAGGATGAATGTCCCTCTTCCCACCCCAGTCCATCCATCCCCACAGTGGGATCAGCGTAACAGCTTCTTCAAACACAACATTGTCTCCCCTTGAATCATGTCTTTCTACATTAAGTAACCCCAATTCCTATCTTTTCCCTTACATCAAAACTTTTTAGCCATCCTTGCTTCCATCTTCTGGCTTCTCTGTAATTTGTCCTGTAAGATGCAAGCAGGACCTCACAGAGAAAGGGTCCAAGCCAGGTCCCCACCTGTAATTAATAGCTTTCCATTTCTAACAGAGTTCCCATTTCATAAATCCAGTTTTATATACGTATAATATATATATTATATGTAATTTTTTTTAAATTACATGTGGCTATTGCAAAGCAAGCCAATTGATTCCCACTTTAATCTGTGCTCCGCTGTGCTCATCAGGTCTCCTCCAGGACATTGCTGCTGGTACTACCTCGATTTCTCCTCACTGTGGGTATCTCTCCCTGTCATCATCCTGAGATGTGGCATGAGGAGAAGGCAACATAGCGCTGTCAGACGCACGAGCAAGGGCAGCAGGATTATCTGCAAATTAGATTTTAACAAAATTCACCAACCCAGCCCCTTGAAGTTGTGGATAATTCATTGCATCCAGCTGTAAGTAGAGAAGAAAGGGATGCCCAGAGATAAGGCAAGCAAGAAGAAACCAGACAGAGATTTACCATCCCTATGCTCCTGCAGCAGGTATCACACCAATTGCGTTGAGTCTGCAAGTCTTCCTGTGCGGGCAAGGCGGAGGTGCTTGTGCTCTGGCATGGCTCAAAGCATCACATAAAACCCCAGACTAGTAAAACAAAAAGGAAAATATGGATTATTAAACCCAAACATTTGAATAAATCTCAGACTCGCACAAGAACCGACTTGAAGAGCCACGCTTACTCACGGCTGTCTTCCCCAAATGAGTTGCAGGTCTCTTCCCTACTATCAACAAATCCTTTTTCTACTTTGAAAACAAAGGCTGCAGAGAAAAGCAACCTCAGTGCATTCCCAAAGATTAATCTGATTTGCTGAGCCATGGCTGAATTATTAATGATTAGCGCTGTGGTTTCTATTAAGGAATAGAAAATAGAGCATACAGGTAGCAACCATTACACCAGCAAATCTTTTAAGACAGCACAGCTCACATCTATAAAGAAGCTCTTCCAACTCCTGGCCTGCTCAGGCCACAGGGAAATTTAATTATTTAGGTTTCTCAGCTGCTGCATAAATATCAAACATAAAACATTAGTTCATAATTGAAACACTACTGCTCAGCAAGCAGCAGGAAAAGCTGTGTCAGCAGGAACAAGTGAGATGAGGCTGGCCCCTGAAGAGATATGTGGGAACAGGGGCTGAGCTTCTCCATTGAAAAAATTCCCCCTGAAATCTGGGGACAAAAGAGAATAAAAAAGGAAAAAAGGCTAATTTTGTACTGGATCAATCCACAAGACTTCTACTGAGCATGAAACAGCCCTAAAATATTGCCAGGAAGGTCCAAGCAGCTCAAGTTCACAAAGTGATGTAAAGGCCTGGATTTATCATCACTTATTAATCTCACACCAATTAAATAAGAAGCACTACTAAATTGCAATAGAGAAAAACCTAAAGCCATTGCATTGCTATTCACTGCTAGGATATGCCACTACTTTATTTGCATTCAGTAAACCTGTGAAGAATTGAGGAAATGGGAAAACCAATTTTCCTGGTGCAATTCTCAATACGAGGAAGCAGATACTATGACCTAATACATCAAAGTACAAAGACACTTAATTGGTTTTGATCACAGCTTTCCAAAATAATTGTTTTTATTCAGCTTTGAAAGCAACACACGTAGGAATAAAGTTGTTCCATGCTTCTGTCTATACACATAAAATGCCTTAAGTGCTTCTGCCTATACGTAAACCCGAGCATGTTTAAAGTGGTTTCATTTAAACAAGTTTTTCTGTATTTTAATTGCATCCCAATTCCCAGGAAATGGTGTGATGGAAGTTAGATAAAAAAAAAAAAAAGGTTGATTTTTATATTAAGAAAGCACCATTTAGCTTTTGTACTTTACCGTGGAAAATGGTAAACCTAATTACAAGGATATTAAGCTTTGGAGCTGCTTAAATATATATATTATTCTGATTATCACCCGCATGGGTTCCAAATTTAGTCCAGCTCTTGTTTTTAGTTGCAGTCAACATGTCTTAAGGGGTCTCATCCAGTAAGAATCAAACACTCAGGGGAAAAAAACCCCTATAAATGCAAAACTGGATTAAAAATAATTACTTAAATCAATGTTTCCTGCTTTTCCTTGTTGGTCTTCAGCACAAGATTTCTCTGTAGAGAGCTGAATGGTTTTGTAGCTTGTTTCAAACACAAAACCACATCACTCCTCTGATGCGAGCAAACTTGGACACACGCTTGCCTGGGGCAAGCAAGAGGATTTGCCTATTTATCGAGTGACTGCAGTCACGATGATCCATCAGGATTATTTAGTCTCTTGAGCCATAGTAAGCACCATCCTAGAGAAAAGGTTGTTTTGTTTCTTTATATTAAGAGAACAATTCAGAGGGTCACTCAATAAATCTGTGCATGGGAGGGAGACCCTTCTCAACTCAGAGATTTTGTCACAGTCCTTCATATCAAATTATTTCTTTATCTAGCATTCCCTTCCTTACACAGTTATTTACCAGCTTTGCTCAGTATTAGCTCCATGTAAGTGAAGATTCAGCACAAATGACATGAAACACTCGTTTTCTCTTCCTCCTCGTGGGCACTATGAAAGGGAACGTGCTCTCACAGATGGAAATTGCTGCCTCCTGAAATAACACACAGCTAAACACCGAACTAAATAGTCATGGGTAAGAGCGCTCTGAGCATTGATTTCAACAGATAATTATTACCATCAGTGCCTCTTCAAAAGAGGAGGTAAAGAGAATGGGAAAAAAAAAAGCGCATTTTTTAATCAACAAAACAGCAAAGCAACAGGAACAAAAAGCTTTTTAAAAAGCAACTTTGCTTAGTCTCAACTTTTTAGATGCATGCGTGGGTCCCCGACAGGCACAAAACCCAACTACCCTGGGACTGCACAATTCACTGGCTTTCTTCTGCCAAGCAGCACGGTTGGGCGGTTCATTGGTCCTGTTCCTGCCACGCTTGCGCAACCTTGCTTTCGCGTTGTCAGACAGCATCTTTCCCATCCTGCAAATGCCCCACCATGCAGGGCAATGGGATTCAGTTTCATTTCTAATTGTCAAGGCCAGTGGACACGCTGAAGCATGCTTGAAGTCTTGTGGAGATGAGCCAGGGGCTCCTGAGGTTACGGGTTGGGGCCCAGCTGAAATGCCTCCATGCAAACACATGCAGCACAGGGAACAAACAAGAGGAGTTGGAGATGTGCGCACGCCTGCAGGGCTGTGATCTCACTGGCATCACGGCGATGTGGTGGGATGGCTCCTATGACTGGAGTGTTGGGATGGAAGGGTACAGGCTCTTTAGGAAGGACAGGCAGGACAGACGAGGAGCGGGTGTCACCTCTATGTCAATGACCAGCTGCAGTGCCTGGAGCTCCACTTGGGGATGGCTGAGGAGGTTATGGGTCAGGATTAAAGGGAGCACTGGGGCCGGGGAGATCATAGCGGGGGTCTGCTGCAGGCCACCCAACCAGGGAGAGCGAGCGGATGAGGCCTCTAGAGACAGATAGAAGCAGCCTCGTGTTCACAAGCCCTGGTCCTCTTTGAGGGACTTCAACCACCCCGATATCTGTTGGAGGGACAATGCAGCAGGGCACAAGGAGTCCAGGAGGTTCCTGGAATGTGCTGATGATAAGTTCCTCCTCCAAGTGACAGAGGAGCCAACGAGGAGAGGTGCCATGCTGGACCTTGTTCTCACCAACAAGGAGGGGCTGCTAGGGGATGTGAAGCTCAAGGGCAGCCTTGGCTGCAGTGACCACAAAATGGCGGAGTTCAGGATCCTCAAGGCAGTGAGGAGTGCACACAGCAAGCTCATTGCCCTGGACTTCGGGAGAGCAGACTTTGGCCTCTTCAGGGACTTGCCTGGTAGATACCATGGGACAAAGCCCTGGAGCGAAGAGGGGCCCAAGACAGCTGGTTGGTATTCCAGGGTCACCTCCTCCAAGCTCGGGAGCGATGCATCCCAACAAAGAGGAAGTCAAGCAAAAATGCCCAGAGGCCCCCCCCCATGGATGAACAAGGAGCTCCTGGGCAAAGTCAAACCCGAAATGAAGCCTGCAGAGGGTGGAAGTGAGGGCAGGTGGCCTGGGAGGAATACAGAGAAACTGTCCGAGCAGCCGGGGATTAGGTCAGGAAAGCCAGAGCCCTGACAGAATTAAATCGGGCCAGGGACGTCAAGGGCAACAAGAAAAGTTTCTATAGGTACATCAGTGATAAAAGGAGAACGTGGGCCTCCTCCGGTGACATGGACAGTGGGATCGAGTGCACCCTCAGCAAGTTTTCCAACACCACCAAGCCGTGTGGTGCGGTTGACGCTGGAGGGAAGGGATGCCATCCAGAGGGACCTGGACAGGCTGGAGAGGTGGGCCCGTGAGAACCGCATGAAGATCAACAAGGCCAAGTGCAAGGTTCTGCACATGGGACAGGGCAATGTCTGCTATCAATACAGGCTGGGTGGAGAATGGATTGAGAGCAGCCTTGAGGAGAAGGACTTGGGGGTGTTGATTGATGAAACGCTCAACATGAGCCGGCAGTGTGCGCCTGCAGCCCAGAAAGCCAACCGTGTCCTGGGCTGCATCAAAACCTGCATGACCAGCACATTCAGGAAGGTGATCCTGCCCCTCTGCTCCGCTCTTGTGAGCCCCACCTGGAGTACTGCATCCAGCTCTGGGGTCCCCAGTGCAGGAGAGACATAGAGCTGTTGGAGCGAGTCCAGAGGAGGCCACAGAGATGATGCGAGGGCTGGAGCACCTCTGCTATGAGGACAGGCTGAGAGAGTTGGGGTTGTTCAGCCTGGAGAAGAGGAGGCTCCGGGGAGAACTTAGAGCCCCTTCCAGTCCCTGCAGGGGCTCCAGGAAAGCTGGAGAGGGGCTGGTGACAAGGGCAGGGAGTGACAGGCCAAGGGGAATGGCCTGAAGCTGCAGGAGGGGAGATGGAGATGAGATGTGAGGCAGAAGTTCTTCCCTGTGAGGGTGGGGAGGCCCTGGCACAGGTTGCCCAGAGAAGCTGTGGCTGCCCCTGGCTCCCTGGCAGTGGTCAAGGCCAGGTTGGATGGGGCTTTGGGCAACCTGGGCTAGTGGAGGGGGTCCCTGCCCATGGCAGGGGGTGGAACTGGATGGGCTTTGAGGTCCCTTCCAACCCAAACCATTCTATGATTCTATGATTCTATAAAAATCCAGAGTCTACTGTTGTGGATTACTTGCAAGAACAGGTAAGAAAATATTTATATTGTCCTGAGAATTATTTAGAAAAGAACAATTGGGTCCTAAACAAGGAATTTAGGCTGAGAAAGGAGGGGAGGCGTATGGCAGTATCCTGGAACCTGGCCCTGCAGCAGCGTTTAGCATCTGATTCTCCAAGGAGGGTGCTCCTTACTTTGCAGAGTTGGCCTTTTCAGGCTGCTGCTCAGAATCCTGTACCACAAAATAGAAAGATGACAGAAGACTCTATCCTGCAAGCTGTCACTTTAACATGAGAGCTTTCACAAAGAGTAAACCAATGAGGAGGAAATAATGTATGAAGGGGAGATGATCTATTACGTCTGCAGCTGTTTTCCTGTCTTACTGCTACTTGTAAAGCTGTTGCATGCTGAGGGCAGCTCTTGCCCAGCATGCCTAAGAGAGGTTTAACTCCTTCACGTTCGTATATATGCATACGTCCCTGTAACTGTCCTGTGTTTGGCAGCTTCATTGCTGTGGGGTAAAGAACTACAGCGACTGGACAACCACACAGTGGTTTAATTCCACCGGTAACAACAGCGTGCCTCTGAGCTGCTGCAGGCAAGACGTGAAGAACTGCACAGGGCGCCTGGATCAGCCACAGGAACTCAATACGCGGGTGAGGATAAAGGGCACGGTTTCACAGCTGGGCTGTGATCATTCTCAACCAGCCAGAAACAGTGAGGAAAGCACTGCAGGCAGGATTTAGGCATGATTTCACACTATTCTTTCCAGCCGTTTGTCCCCCAAACTCTTTTCTTCCTGTAGTTTTCCTTCTCACGTAATTCTGTACAAGCTCCTAGATGACCTAAAGGAGGAAGACCAGCTGGTTTTGCAGGCACCAGTCTGGATGTTTGGTCTCCTTTGTCTACTGGTGACAAGCCTCCATTCCATGTTGCTACAGAAGCAACGTGACAAGGCCGGAGCGCTAGCTCGGGGCACGCCATTGTTCAAACAGATCTGGGGTAGGGAAGAGACTCTTCTGGGATTGACCGTGAATCTGGAGAATTGCATACCAGGCTCTTCAGTCCGGGGCACAAGCCTGTAAGTTGACTTTCATAGATACCATGGGTCTTCCTGGCTCTGAGTTTTGGGCAGTTCTTTAAGTGACGTGAGCCAGAGGAGATTCTGAAAAGCGGCAAATGTCGCAGTTAGTCAGTGCTTCTCCCCAGGCAGGAGGTGAACCAGAAGCCATCAGGTCTGGCAGACAAGAACGGAAGCCCCGAGGTCTGCAGTGGTTGCTTAGACAGGCCCTACAAGGTCCTGCTGCCTTTGAAGGGTCAGGGAGAGAAAAAAACCCAACAACCCAACACAAAACTATCCAGCTGCATTATATCTTCTAATTTGTTTTCACCCATCTCTCTCATGGCAGAGCTGTGCAGAGGAGCTGGAGTCTGGGCTGCAGAGCGTTATCAGCTATGCTATGCTTGTAATCCTGGGTTTTGCCATCGTAAAGGTAAACATTTTATCTCTTCCCTCATGGAAAATAGTACTTTGATCCCGGGGCTTTTTCTTCTACCGTGTCATGTTAGCCTGTAGCCTTTGCCTGGCTCTGAAGTAGGCCGAGTCCTCTGTTCCTCGCTTGATTTCTTCCAACTTCCTCCATTTCATCTGCCCGACGATAAGGGGAGGAATCCAACAAGCTAGTAGGGGATTTGGGCTGGCAAGGCAACGGAGAATCTATCTTGGGCGTTCGGTAGGAAGTACAAAAAGCTGGCTGTGCTAAAAGGACTAGCTGTAGCATTCTGTATTAAAACAACTAGCTTTGCTATATTTAACTGAGATTTAAATAATTGCTTATTGAAGACTGGTTTTAGACATAGCCCAATGAATAGTCCTGTGCTTAGAGACCTGGAATCAAAATGGACTCGAAATATGACTAGGAATGAAACCATTGCGAGGGCTATTTATAGACTTATCGGACTGAATTAAATAAAATGTGAAACCAGATCATCTTGTGGCTGAAAACTGCATTTGAAAAGTCCTGACGTAAAACTCCTCGCAATCGGCACATCACAAAGATGCGTAGGCATTTCTTCACAGGTTTGACCCATAAATTTTAGCCTGGTGGTTTGTCATTGTTCCCTGTAACTGTTCTCCATGATTAGTAACCTGCCTCTGGTTGACAGAGATTCAAACCATTTAATAACAGCAAAGTGTTTTTTCTTGGACTAGCTGCTCTCTTTTTAAAAGACTGAGCCATTGCAGAACACTTTCTCTTGAACATCCCACTCCTGAACTCAGTGCAGAAGCCAAAATCTGTCCAGATACCATCTCAGAACTGGGGCTTGACTTAGTGGCCCTAGCAGAGAGGTAATTGTTTACAGCTTTTGTTCTCATGGGCTTAAATGGCTCAGCGACATCGTTTCCATCGTTTCCCTTCCCTCTATAAAAGTGATGAGTTCTACACTCCTGTTACTATTGGTGATGAACCCTCCCACCAGGATTTCTCCTGTGATCATCTCTAAGGATTGCCTTAGCATACTCTGCACGATCTTTACTTGCATATTTTATATGTGTAAATATTTTGCAGAACTCATTTTAAGTCCAGAATAATCCCATGCTTTCACTGATTTCTATTTTTTCCCCCACAGTAAGATAACTAGGAATTAATGTGGATGTATAAATTAATGGGAGAAGTTGGAGAGGAAAAAGTTAAGCTGGAACTATTATTGGAAATTGATATGCCAAAAAAAAAAAAAAAAACCCAAAAATCACTTTCTGTAGATGTATTTTCTAAGTGTTTTGTAACATGAAAGGAGTGTCCGTGCTATGATGAAGCCTAATTAACATACAGGCGAGGAGTCTGATGACTGAAACAAAACCCACAGCAAATCTAAATCTCTTGTGACTCTCTTTCAGTTCTTCGGCATGCTGAGTGTCTGCGTGCTTACCTGCAGGAGAGAAGACAGTGGATATCAGCCTCTTTACTCAGGGGTGTTTGCTTAACAAAATGCAAAGATCACTTTTCTGTTGCTTCCTGATGATAAAATAGACTTGTAAAGATGACCGCTGAAGAACAATTTATCACCTTCTTGCTAAATATTTTATTTTATGCACGTGAAAGAGAAAGAACATTGTGTATTGATTTGGGAAAGTTTCTTGCGGGTGATGTGAAATGGCAATTTCAATATTCGGTGCCCTACAGTGAGGTACCTTGATCTTGCATGCCACAGCTTTCTGTACGGTTATCGTAGATTTGGATTTGTGACTTTAGGTGGCACCAGCTGGTGCAATGGACTCCAGAAACAAACTTGCTTCTGCAGTTCTTTCCTCTACCCTTGAAACATGCAGAAGAAACCTTATTTTTAATCACTGAACTGATTGAGACCGCAGGAGGGGTTTCAGTTTTCTGCGCAAATGCCGGGTCATTCTAGGCATGGTTAAACAGAAGAAGAAACTTTTGAATGCCACGTTCAAATATTCTTCATAAGCATGGGGAGTTAAAGTATGTTCTCTTTATGTCTGATGGTGTTTCTGGTTTTATTTTTTGTCTCCTTCTTCAGTTTGTGTCATCTAAATTCGGGAATAAAAGAAAACCCCATAACACCACTTTAGCATTAAGAAGCAAGCATTTCCTTTTATCGTAGCGCTGGGTGTCAGGAGGATAGTTCCTCTAATCAGGCACACCTAACGCTGCTTCTCTTGTCAGATTTATACGCCAAATATTACAAAGATTACAAAGTGGTACACTCCCCATTACAATAATGGGTTCATATTTCTTTGCCTTGTCTGCAAACTAGAACGCATGCTCAGTTCCTTTCTCCGCCTCTATCTTTTGAGTAGGTGGTATCATTTGGGTGCGGGGCTCATGAGTTGTTGGTCGTGGGGACCCTGGCCCAAGTCACCTGTCTCCTGGTTTCTCAACACTTGGGTCCTGGTAATTGTTCGCTGTATGCCTGGGGAAGATCAGGATGCTCCTGGAGGCAATTAGTGTCCTCCCTTTCTGAAAAGTGCGTACATAAGGACCTTGAAGTGTCTTGTAGCTCCTCCTTTTTCTCCTGATGTGTAGCAGGTGCTCATTCTAAGAATTGTTAGCCTTCTACCTAAAGTAACAACGAATAGTTTCTTATCACGTATCGTACAAGCAGGCCTTCGTTACAGGCCTATCCTTTTGGCTACATTTGTACATTGTAATTCAGTATGTTAGTGCAAGACAACCCTGTGTTTAAACAGACATTTGAGTTGTTTTTCGAAGCAGCTAGCAGGTGTGGAGAATCCCAGGGTAGGAGGGGATGTGTGCTTTGAGCTTTCGGGACATCTGTCCTTGGCTTTTTTTTGGTCTTTTTAAAAAATAAGTAGTATTATTATTTGACATTAAAAATTGCTTATGAAGGAAAGGCTTTTGAAATAATTTTTTTTTCTCTTTTTACTGAGGGTTTTATGGTTTGTCTAAAAGACAGGATGCATCTCTGCATTTAATGTTGAAGTTGCAAGAGCTACTGAGATGAATACGGGCGGGAAGATGGGAGTCACAGGACGTGTTGGTGTGGTTGGGTAGGCAGGACTGCTGGAGGGGTTTGTGCAGCCCTTCCCGCTTTAGCTTTTCACCGCCGAACGTGTTAAGATGACGCATTCTTGCAGCCAGTAATTTCAGTAACCTGTTGCCTGGCGGTGTCAGGCAGCTCCTTGTTTGCTAGTTTTCCTCTCTCCTGAAAGGTCTGCTGAATGCAGTCGCTGCTTGGCTTGCAGGGCTGCTTTAAAAACGGTTCTTCTCAGACTCCTTTGTATGTTCCTGTTTCTAATTCTTTAGATTTCTGGGTGATTTTAGATTTGTGGAGGGAGGGAACCAAGAGCTGTTCTTTATTAGGGAATTGTGGAACAGCAACTGCACATTTGCTTATTTTTTCTTTGGCGAGATAAGCAGTCTATCCTTAGCAATAAACCTTACTATCTGTGGCTAACTAGAAAAAGAGGAGTTTGGAGTAAGTGTAAGGTGTTTACCTTCCCCCTCCGTAGAGGAAGAAGGAACGGGTGGTGATGACGTTCTTTGGGAGACATACCAATATGAGTACGTACCTGTGGCAAAGCGACTTACTTTGTATCGAGGGCTTTATGTTCCGTTGAATACCGAATAAAGTTAACTTATATAACCACTTAATAAACGCTGTGGGGTGCTTTTTGTTGCTGGTGGGGGAACGCTACTTCCGGGGCGGACGCTCCCCTCAGCCTTTCCCGCCTTCTCCGCCTGCGCAGTGCGGGCGCCTGCACTCTCCAACGGCCGGCCGAGCGCGGCGGGTTTGAAGCGGAGCTGACGGCGGGGACGGTCGGGGCTTTTCTCCGAGCCGCCCCCCGCCATCGCGGCGGTGAGAGCGGGGCGCTGGGGGCGGAAATACTCGTGTGGGGTCAGGACGTGAGGCAGAACGGGGGGCGGCGAGGGGGGTGGGGGGCTGCGCTGCCGCGGGTTGTAACGGTTCCTCGTAAGGAGCGGGGAATCGGCAAATCTCTAGTAACGAATTCAGCAAGCGTGCTAGTTCGTGGTATTTTAAAACTGAAGTCCAAATAAAAGCTTCGTTTCCAGGTGTGAGGTAACAGAGGGAGCTGTGTGAGCGCTGTAGGCACCAGGGCTGCCGGGCAGTGTCATGAAACGGAGGTTTGTTACGGTGCGACCGGGGAAGGTGCATTTCAGCAACGGGTTTTCGTCAGTCGCTTTCCCTCATAGAGCTGATATGTATGCTTGCACGAGAGTAACCGATGGATAATGCTACTTGTTGTGCCTCCATACTCTGCTAGCAAGCAAGCAAGCGACCGATTTCTTTTAATTACTGGTCTTTAAAAAACAAAAGAAACCTACGACCAACCCACGAATCCACCTCCGTAAATATTGCTCATCCGGCGCAATCTCCCTTGAGAGCACCTTATAGCACTGCTTTTATATAGGCCAGATATTTTTTGTTTATTGCAGTAAATTTCGACTCCTTTAGTAGTGAACACCTTCACATAATAAACACTTAGGCAGCTTCGTGAGGAATTTTTGTACTGATATGACACTGCACTTCTCTCCAGAGTTCAGGGAAATTGCTTTGCTTTGTTTTGTCTGTCAGGCACTTTGTGCTTCCTCTCCTGCTTTCAATTCAGCAAAATAAAAGGTGGTTACTACATTTACCGCTTCATTTAAGTTCTCTGGTTGCTTCTTTAACAGATCAGAGTCCTTTTTAAAATTCTGCTTGTGTCCTCAGTGTTTGCAACTTAGGTCTTTCTTAAATTAGCGCTTTCTTTTTTAATTCCCCTCAGTACGATAATGGCGTCCTCAGACCTGGAAGATTTATGCTCTCACATCAACACGAAGATTTCAACTATTAAAAAGACTCTTCAGTTAAGAAACATAGGTAAAAGAAATTAAGAGTGGGTCTTGGTTTGCACCTCCTTGCAGAAGATGGGAATGCTCTGATTAGACAAGGAACATAACAGGAAGTGGAAATCCAGTAAAACACAGAGAACAGCAGCAGCAGCAGGAACGACAACAAAGAGCAAGGATGGCAAAGTGGGAGCATTATCAGGGAATTAGGTGCCAAGCAGAGAACATGAACTAAGTGAACATGTGCTCCTCTGAGGGACTTGGAGGCTGGTGGTTAATGCACCATATGTACTTGGTGGGGAAAGCCCTGGGTGGGAGACCAAAAAAAGGTATCTTGGGGAGTATGTTAATCACAAAACTGTGGAGAGGCACAGATGGAGGTGTACGCAGGTGTCTTGTCCTCGCCTTCCAGGAGTGCCTGGCTGTGATGTACACTCACAGTGGGCAGCAAACTCTTTTAAACCGAGGTACTGAAATGGATCTCAGTGTTTTATGTTTATCTCTTATCCTTTGCTAGGCACAAGTAGAGATTACACGGGATCATAGAAGCGTTTGGTTGGGGAGGGTCATCTAGGCTAACCTCCTGTTTGAAGAGCACCTATAACCCTCAACAGAGGGAGATCACGAAGGAGAACAGGTGCTCCAGTTGTGGAAGCCAGGCTGCGTTTAAAAGCTGTGTCGTCCACCTGTGACCTGCAGCGGTAGTGGGTACAGCATAGTGCTGTGCAGCCTTGTGCTGGAGAGGGGCCCTTATTCCTGCAGCAGCTTTGAACCCTGTTGGCTGTGTGGAGTAGGAGATTGGCTGTTTGACCAGTGAATATTGCTGCTTCTGCTGGGAAGATATGGTGGTCGGGGAGCATAGGGTTAGCAGATAATCACTGCTTGCGGAGGGGAGGGAAACAGGATTTTGGTTTTGTGTTGGAGGTGTTTTGGCTTTTTGGCTTAATGTTCTCTCGTTGGCAGGTCAAGAACCGTCCCTCAAATCTGTGCTCTGTAAAATAGGGCATGAAGTCGTTCTCTTGAATGATCTCCTGAATAAATTGGAATCGGAAGTTCAACAGCAAGAAAACCTGAAGAATTTGCTAAAAGTAATCTTTTTTTCTTTTTTTTCCTGTTCATAAAACACCAAAAGAGTCAAAGGAATCTTTGAGATGTGTGTAGTTGTTCTTTTCTAGATCCTAAGTGATGTGTTTGGATGCGTGCGCTTCCAGGTGAATCTGGGACTCGGAACAGGCTTCCTGACCGTTTATTAAGCAGCTCTCCGGCATAGCGACCGTTGTGCTCTGAAGAGCAGTTCTGTTGTTACATCCTTGCGATAGCTATGAAAACTATTTAATTAGAATATTTATCTGTTGGTTTAGTGTGCTTTTGCAGTGCCTTCACGTGTGAAGTCTGTTGTGAAAGTGTTGTTTGGGGAATGTAGATGAGTTTCCTGTGGCATCTCTTTGTCACCACTACCCAGACCTGCTAGGGTGTCTTGTTAAAGATGTACTTCTTGCCCGCCTAAATTTCTCTGATGCTTTGAGGGCAAGGACAGACAAGCTTATGCTTAGCTTTGTTCTTCTGAGCTTTGCTAGCTGCTCCTGGGGAAGTTAGGGGCTAAAGAGGTGAGATGATGGGGAGAGAGCCAAGAGCACCTCGTACTAAGTTCAAATATTATTTCAGCATCACCCGAATAGCAAACTAATTTTACTTGCTTGGGATTGAGTCTCGGGTTTCTGATGAAGTCTAACATTCTTTTCAGGAGCTCCAGAAGTCTGCTGAGAGACATCAAAATGAAGCACAGCACCTCCGTGAAAACATTCCTCCCCACCTGCCTAAACCCGCTCAGAGCTGGTACGTGGTACATGAGCATGGAGATACTGGGCTGCTCCTGGCAGTGTCCAGCTGCAGCATTGTACAACTCTACTCCTTTTACTGTGTGTTAACTGTGAACTTTGGGGAGCCAAGGTTGTTATGTGTCTTGATTTGTGTCTTGATTTGGGAGTCTGCTCTTGACTGCTCGCTACCAGGCTCGTGTTAGCACCCTAACAAGTCCCTTGGGTAAAACCTGTAAAATACCTATAAAATATATATATATATATATATATATATAAAAATACTCTGACCGGGTTTCTTTCTCTGGCCTGTTGGAATTGCTTTTTATTTTGGGGTGATGTTAGGGTATGCCAGATTGGGGTCTCGTCTAGATTCTAATGTCTAATGGAGATCGCAGCCCTTGTTGCCACCCTCGTAGCTTGTCAGAAGGCAACGCATCAGTCTGTCCAAATTCAATGCTTCCAATGTGTGCCCTGAACCTATCGGCTTTACTTGGTCTTGCTCCTAATGCCAGACAAGCCTCAGGCTGAGAACATTATAGGGGTATTCCAGCAAAGTAAAAGGTTGAGAATGTGGAAACGGGGTTACAGGAGAGAGAAAGGAACTGTAATTTCAGGTTGCGTGTAGCAGTATTTTCACCTGTGTAGATACTGCTTGTATTGAAAGTTGGACTAGTCCTACCTAGCTGGTAGAGAGATGACTTGCGCGGGAGCTTTTTTCGGAATGTGACCCTTCAGACGTGAACCTTTAGTTTCGGAAACTGCCTCCTAAAATGTGTCTAGCGATGTCTTGTTCCTTTTCAATGTAGATGTTGCAGAATTGTGTGTGTGTGTGTGTGTGTGAAAGAATGGAAGTTGTTCAATTATCCCTGGGGTTCTGCCTTCCTTTTGTAATTTACTTTCTTAATTTAGGAAAGCCCTGTGTGTTAAGTTTATGTTTGCTTCTGGATGTTGATTAGATGCAGATGAGGCGTGTTTAGTGATTGTGTCACCTCTGATATCAAAAAGATTCTTTGGGATGTTGGTTTCCCTTCCAATCTTGTTGGCTTTTAATCAAGAAGTTAATTGTGAGACAACTTCAGCTGCTCCTTGCCTTTCTAGCGAGCACCACACGTGTAAAACCGAGCAAGTTTTTCTAAGAGTTTTCCACAGAAGGTGCTCTGCCAGCTTACAACTGCTGTTCTCTCAGCGCCAGTTTGTAGTGTTGTTTTTTCCTGAGGAATAATACCTTATATCTGAATGCCATTTGTCAAAGCACCCTTTGTCCTTTGTCCCCGTGTTGTCGCTTCTTGGTGTTCACCGTGTTGAGCAGTCAAGCGAGTGCAAGGCAGACCGTAATTGGTCAGAATCCATCCGTATCACTGTAAATAAAGTCTTCAGTCCCCTTCCCCAAGCCTTCCTCCATTGAGCTGCTCCATTTCTGTTCCTCCGCATCCCCAAATGCCTGGGGAGCTGAACACTAATTGTCCGTTGAGTGAACATCGTACGTAATGCCGAAAGCAGAGCGAACGCTTGAGCGCTGGTGAGACAGGCCTTCAATTCTTAGAAAGAGCAGAAACGCCCATACAGGCGAATTGAACAATTCATGGCCCTAGCTCTTGTTTCTCTCCTGTGTTCCTGGTTTTGATGTTCTTATTTAGCGGAGGAATCTCACCAAAACAAAAAGCAAGTTCAGTATATCTTCATCTGTATTCCAGGGGTTTACTGAGAGCATTTTCTCGCTACGCCAAAGCCAGGTTTGGGATACAAGCTTCAGTTCTTTCTTTCCATGGTCCAGGTCAGCAGTGAACTGCGTGTGCAGGGCCTTACCTTGTTTTTCAGATGTTTGCATCTGACTTAGTGGAACTGTTGGTGTCCTGGGTCTCAGGAGGGCTCTGCGTTGTGCCGTGGCACGGAGCAGAGCTTCCCCTGTCACTGTGTCACAGACCAGACAGTTTGGGAGTCCAGCAGGAGCCTGGTAATGTCCTTGTGTTCAGATGCATCCTCTTTGCTGTCCTTCTACCGATAAGTAGGAGGGCAGCTAGCTGGGTGGCTGGCAGATAACTCTGTGTTTGAGGCTGTAAGCTGAGGGTTTGGAGGAAGGGTGAATTTATAAAAATAATGCTCGAATAATCACTCCAAGCAGGGTACTCCTCAGCTTTTGGGATCTTGCGTAAAAAAAAAAATAAAAAAAATATAGATATGTAAAAAAAAAATGAAAATCCCAGCCTGCTGGATGGTGTTGAATTTCTTTGCTTCAAAAGATTAATGGATGAGTCAGGCTTCCCAAGATTTGAACTTCTTTCAAAGAGCTGTGAAGTATTTCAAATCTGCCTGTTAGGCTGCAGCTCTGTGCTCTGGCTCATCTGATAAAAAGCGAGGCCTCACGTTCTGTGAAATGTAATGGTACATTGAATTCTTAACTGCTCTGCGCTGCATTTGGACTGCTTCCAGTTCACCTGCTAGCAGCCTCTCTAGCAGAGAAATGAAGAGCTCTAATGAAGTCAGCTAAAGTATGCAATTTGAAATGGAGTAGGCTTGGTTTTTTGGTTTTTTTTTTTTTTTTTAACTTCTCTTTTAGGCAAGATGGTGAATTGTGTTCATCCAGCCTAACAGATGGGTTGGAACTTAGGTCTGTGAGTAAGCAGACTTGGTAGTATAGTGGTATTCTCCTCACTACTTATCTGCTATTTATGCACTTAATATTCATTCGTTTTACAGCACCACTCGGCCAACTGTGAAATGTGAAGAACAAACCAAAGTTGCGGAACCCAGACCTGCAAAGAAACCTACAAAAGAGTCGAGACCTATTAAAGAAGCACCCTTAATAACCGTGGAAGAATTTGAAAGTGTTCCTGCGTAAGTAAGCATGGCTTTCCTCAGACCCTGTCGTGCCAACTTGGGTGGCAAACGTAGGTTTGGGAAAGCGAGCTCTTGCAGAACTGAGACGGACAGAGATGTTTTGAAATTTCAAATGTTCCACAGGATGAAACTTCATGACGACAGTTCCAAATAGTTCCTATGCAGTACTGGCAAACCTGAAAATTAAATGCATAGAGCTAATCGAGTTCTTTTGTATGTGTTGGGAAGATCCGAACTAATGGGTTGAAACCCAAAGCTCTTATTTCACAAGTCACTTTAATAGTGTGAACAGAAATATATTAGCTAATGGATGGGTTGTCCTCTAGTTCTGAGACCTGACACTTCAAAAAAAATTTTTGGTCCTTCTCTCTGCTATGGGCAGAGAAGTAGACATAGGCCGTTCCAGCCAAATGTTGTTTTAACTTCCAGTCAGCACTATGATCTTCCCCGATAACCCCTTGAAGTGTTTCATTATCCTTGAAAGTGGAAGTTTTTCCACTGCTGTTTGTGGGTGGGGAGAATGGGGACAGAGGCCAGATGGATCCTCTGAAATTAATTGCTGGTTTATGGCAAGGTTGTATCTTCGGCTGTGCTTGTAGGGCTGTGGAAATAGTTTTATTCTGATGGGAAAAGCATGTTTGTTCTGTGGAGGAAGATTGACATGGGTTTAGAAACAGATCTATTAATCTACCGGTTTCTTCTGTTGCCTGGCAATGCTGTGATACGCGACTGGGGGAGTGCGCTAAGCCTGCAATTTTGCGTACAATTTAATCAAATCTAAGCATCAAACGTTTGTGACCCACACTTTCTCACACCTAGCGTATTCTCTTAGAAGGATGAGAATGAGGTTCATATCCCAGTTCCCCCGGCCAGCGCTGGTTCTGACATAGGATCTCTTTGTACCTGTTGGCAGTAGTAACAAGGGATACCACCGCGTTTTTATGCAGCTCTGGTCCCGGAGCCGCGTGGCCGCGCTAGCACAGAACTGTGCGTGTGCTAAGCCCGACCGAGGGACTTAATAAAGCACGACTGTGCGTACGCATCGCGTGTGTGTCTAAACCCCATTCCGGCTGGGTATCATGGGTTTGCATCTGCCAAGGGTTTCATTCCTCCCTCCCTTCCTCCTGCAGCTGTGGCAGGCTGTAACTGAGGAATCTAGGTGGTTTTGGCCCGCTTTGTGCTGGACGTGAAGCAGCGTCTGTCCCTAACGTCGTTAGGGCACTAGGGGGGATACGCGGCCTTCGGTGACTTTGTGTTTTTAGAACTCTGCAGCAGGTATTTAACAAAGGGGCGTGCTGCGTTAAGGTGCAGGCATGGAGCACCTTGATCAAATAGAACACTCTCACACCACAAGAAACTCGCAAATTATCTTAGCCTTCAAATCTGCTGCAGAAAGACCCATTTTTTGAGGAAGAGAAAGGAAATGGCACAGTAGATGTCTCTGTTAACTTTGAAGTCAAGGCAAAGGAAAATTCTTGCTTTGTTCTGTCTCTAAAATTCTTGCTCCTTAAGATATTTTTAGAATCTGCACATTCATTGGGACTCTGTGAAGTCTCGGAAGATGGTCACTTGTGGGAATATATGTTTCTCTTAGCCTAAGGGAGCAGGGGCTGGCCGCTACGAGGTTTCTCTCTTTTCAGTGGTATGTATGTGACATAGTGATGATGCTGTTTTCTTTGAAGAACATAGCACTGTGCTTTGGTTTTCATGCCTATGGAAAAAAGTCATCTTGTGTTTTGAAAGGGGCTTCTGTGGATTAAAAAGGAAATCAGGTTGGGTTTTTTTTTGAAAAAAAACCCCACGAAAGTGAGTTCTGACCGTTTTTGCTTTTGGTGGAGTGGAGCAGATTTAAAAGTTATTTTAAATCGAATGGATTTTAAATGGATGAATTTGAATGATGGAACTTCTCAACTTTGTATCTTTCTATTAGTGTATGTATGGCTTGAAATAAATGTAGGCATTTATGGGCTTGCTAGCCATGGCTGGATAGAAACGCGAGAAGCCTGTGGAACAGCTGGTGTTCTTACGATCCTTACGGTTATGCACAGAAGAAAAATTCCAGTTGCTTTTGACAGAAAAGCAAGATTCAGCAGCTTCAGATTAAGGCACCTGCGCTTAACTGCTGTGACACTGTGTGCCCCCCCCCCCCCCTCCTGTCGCTGAACGTCTAGTCAGGCCAGTCGGTGAAACCGGAAAACGGCTCAGCCGTCTAGCTGCTACTGGCACGTTGCAGTTGCCTCGGCAGGACTGTCTGGTGCCGTTGCAGATGCTTTAGGTCCTGCGTTTTCTGTAAACGCCAGCACATCTGCTAGCCCCCTGTGAGCATCTTGGATGCCTGAGGGCCTCTGAAAGAGCGCTCGGTTCTGGGGTTTAGGCGCCTGGCTCTGGCTTCTCTGTTTCTGCGTCAGGATGAGCTGAGCTGAGCTGTCTCTTGACTTTATTAAGTGTATTCACTGTATCTCCGCTGATAGCGGGAGCATAGGAACTTAAGCAGAGGTATTTTATACCTCTGGCCTTAGTCTTCATAGCTCTGCCCATTCCCCCGTGACTTTACAAATAGGCTAAGGGGTGCAGAGAGAGCAAGAAACAGCAGTTAATGTGCACAGGCAAAGCCCTTCTGTGGTTATAGGCTGTGTTACTGGTTTACGCTGACTGTGACTGTGTTTCAGGGTGGTAGTGCTGCTTTTACCTGAAAAGATGTTATGTGCACCAAGTAGAACGTTTTTGTAAAACTGGCTGCGCCTCCAACTTTGAATCTGGATCGATCCAAAATATCAATAAAGTTGAAAGCCGGCTACAAATAACTTTGTGGCAATTCAGTCTGAAGTTAGAGCAATTGCTTTGAATTCAGGAGTTTTTACACACCCCGTGTAGATCTGTCTTCCTGGCTGCGTCACCGAAATTCGGGAATAAAAGAAAACTCCGTAACACTGCTTCAGCATTAAGAAGCAAGCGTTTCCTTTTATCGTAGTGCTGGGTGTCAGGAGGATAGTTCCTCTAATCAGGCACGCCTAACGCTGCTTCTCTTGTCAGATTTATACGCAAATATTACAAAGATTACAAAGTGGTACACTCCCCGTTCCAATAATGGGTTCATATTTCTTTGCCTTGTCTGCAAACTAGAACGCACGCTCAGTTCCTTTCTCCGCCTCTATCTTTTGAGTAGGTGGTATCATTTGGGTGCGGGGCTCATGAGTTGTTGGTCGTGGGGACCCTGGCCCAAGTCACCTGTCTCCTGGTTTCTCAACACTTGGGTCCTGGTAATTGTTCGCTGTATGCCTGGGGAAGATCAGGATGCTCCTGGAGGCAATTAGTGTCCTCCCTTTCTGAAAAGTGCGTACATAAGGACCTTGAAGTGTCTTGTAGCTCCTCCTTTTTCTCCTGATGTGTAGCAGGTGCTCATTCTAAGAATTGTTAGCCTTCTACCTAAAGTAACAACGAATAGTTTCTTATCACGTATCGTACAAGCAGGCCTTCGTTACAGGCCTATCCTTTTGGCTACAGCAGGGACTGGCTCTTAGGAAAACGTACAGCGAGCGCTTCTTTTTAGTTGGCAGTTGTAGAACGCCTGCCCCCATTCTGGTTTAGAATATTGAATTTGTGGTCGATGAGCTACTTGCGCTTTAAATTCTTGGTATGTTTTCCAAAGATGGAGTTTTTCCATTCAGATTAAAGTGCGGGAAGAATTTCCTGTTTGTCGATGGTTTCAGTTTTGTTGTCCTGACCTAAAGAACCTCGTTCGTTCTTAAAATGAATTGTGACACTTTCCTCAGTTCCACACATCTGCAAACTGATACCAAACGGAATGCAAACAGCCAGGTTTGGTTTGTTGTAGTGACTGAATGGTGATAACAGGATAATTCAAGTTGCAAGGTTGCCCTGGCTTTTACTGCTGTGTTTTCTGGGGTTTTGGTTTGTATTTCGCTTACTGCTTGTCGTAGGAGTTTCAGATTTCATTTTTGTGTGATGGCTTCTCAGGTTGTAGCATGTTTCCCTTTCCTGAATAGCTGCCTTTACATCGATAAATGCTGAATAGCCTTACTTGTAGGTGTTGCAGCGTTCCAAGATGTGCGCATCGCTTTCTTTTTATCTTCTGTGCTGCCCGTACCTCTAGGCTCTTCTCAACAGATCTCATTATTTTAGTACGAGTTTTATGAAATGCTCTGAAAGTTCAGGCGAGGATGTGGCAGCGCAGAACTGTGTCTGTGTAGCTCCGTAGGCTGCACAACAAAATACAGAGAACACCACAAACCTGGTATTTCTTCAAAAGACACAGGAATGGCTGTAAGATCAAACACAGGTTGTTTATGATTATCCTATGAACCAAATTGCACTCTTAGGCAGAAACATTTAATTTCAGCTTTGGCTCGTGTTATGTTTAATGCAATGATGCTTGCTGGGTTTTGCATTTGTAGTTTAAGTGGTATGCTGTAAAAGCAACCTGTGTTCCATTTTGAAAGGCTGCTTCCAGCTTAAGCACTGGGTATATTTTACTTCTTGACTTAGCTTTCTAATGTGTCATCTTTCTGGCTTTTCAACATTATTAAACAATGAAGGAAATGACCAAAATTAACTGCTACGTTTACTCATTAACACACAGCAGAAGAAACCGCCTCTAACTAGGAATAGCATGTTCAATTACGGCTGATGCAAGAGAAGAATAAACACGGAACTTCATTTGTGACTTTCTGGTTACTGATTTTAATTTTTTTCTTGTAGGTATATGAAAGGTCGTTTAACATACAATCAGATTAATGCTGTTGTTCAAGATCTGAACAAGGCCGTGGTGAGCAAATACAAGATCCTGCATCAGCCCTTGAAATCTATGAATGCAGCAGTCAGAAAACTCTACCACAGGTTCTTGGAAGAAGAAACTAAGGATACAAAAGGTATTTCTTTTACATTTCACAGTCCCAAACTGATAGCTTTTGGATATTGCAGCACAAGTATAAAGATAGTGGACAAAATACTGAATGGCTGACGCCAGCACGTGCTTTTCATGTTGTAGTGTAACTTAGAGCATCTTATTCTCAGCAAACAGTCCAGCCAGGTGCTCTTGTGGTTGGTGGAATGGTCTAACCTGTGGCGTGTTTAAAATCATCAGTCCTGAAAAATTTTAGAAAACCTGCTATTGCTTGTTCTCGGATAAGAGAACAGAGAAGAAAAAAACCCATAAATCTGTAGATTTAGCAGGGCTTTCCTTCCCTTCCCAACACATGGTGCCACAGCACAAATCAGATTTGGCCCTGAAGAATTCCTGTCCGCTGTGGGGGGCGAACAACGCTTCGAGAGTCCCTGAGCGTGCTGTTTCTCCTTGCTATAAGGGGATGTCACGTAAGAGGTGAAGCCTGATGTGCGGCTGAGGGAGGCTCTCCCGTTGAGTCACAAGGTTCAGAAAGGACCCCCTCGCTTTCTAAACGCCTTCTCAGAGAGGAGCCTAGGTGCGGCTAGGTCCAGTCTTAGTCCCAGACTTGGTCAGCGGTTCACGTCTAAAGGATTATGTGTGTAGCCACGGACCAGAGTCAACGTTTGCCTGTCAGAGCCCCCAAAGGACTTGCACTGACTCCATTTCACAAAGTTGAAACTAATAGAAAGTTTATGAGAGCGACAGATTTAAAGAGGTCGGAATTGCCGTTGATAAATGCCCTCAGTGTAACAGCGCTAATATATGACTACGATTATAATTGTAATGCCAGCAAAATGCTATCCTGGGTATTCTTACTGAAAGGGTGAAATCGCAATTGCTTACCATGAAGGTGTCCCTGTCTTGGGTGGAGGAGAAGGAGCACAGCCCGTCGACTGCCTCTTTGGGGGGGGCGGTGTGTCTTCAATTTCTTCTCTTCCCTGCCAGGGGTAACTTCCTCGATATCCTTTATACCCCAACCTTAGCTGTCCCCTCCCTGGGGTGACGTGGAACGTGATTTGGGTGGAGAGTCGAGTGCTATAGTCATGTATGTTTAGCATGTACTCCTTTTAGCTCATTAGCATAGTTAGGGATGTCAACTTTAATATTCATTTTGCGGATAACGAAGCAAAAAGTCTCGCTCCAGGTACCGTGGCCTTCCAAATTCTGTGTAGAAACCGTCTATCTGTTTGCTCCGCGCTCTCGTGCCAAAACAGGGCCGTCCTGCCGCCCTAAGCCTCCCTCCTTCGGCTGCTTCTCATACCAACCTCGCGGATCTCCATCCAGAGGGTTTGTATAAGAGATAAGCGGACACCTGTGTTTTTAACCTCTTGGGTGCAACGCCCACAGGGGAGGAGAAGAGAAATGAGATTCATCTCCAGCTCAGATTCTAGGCCACTAGGAATATGAATGTCTCGTTACTCGATGGAACTGGGTAGCCAGTATAAAATCCAGTCATCTCTTTTGGATGAAGTCACGTAGTTCAGCAGCAAGGGTTATTGTTTTGACTGAAGAGTTTTCCCGTAACTCGTTTGGGTACTTTTTATATGTTTGTCTTTATATGTCTGACAATCTTAAGAAGTTTTATCCTCTTAAAAGGATAGAGGGAGCAAAAATGCACCAGAACATCTTTCTCTCTCTCTCTCCATTTAGAAGCAAGTCGTACTTACGGGGTAGTTTTTCCAAAGACGTGTGGCACAGTAAGTCTCTGATATTAAAATCTCCCTTGTGACATTCCTTTCCGTTTGAGAACAGGTATGTAATTATTCCTGGAGGGGTGTCCTGCACGTATCAAGCTTGGCGATATCCTCGGAATGCCCTCGTGTTTCCAAGTTCAGGCATAAAGCGTGGAGCAAACTCTCTTCTGTCTCACGGAAAGAGAGCTCTTTTTCTGATAACGTCTCGGTGCCTGCCTCTGAATTTTTGCGTTCACTGGCTCCTCCGGAGTCGCCTTCTGACAAACTACGCCTTTTCCTGCCTTTGGATTTGTCGCTGATCAAGACTTTCTTGATATTATGGTGTGGTGATAACATCGCTCACTTCTAGACGCTAAATGCAGCACTTCTGTAGGGAAGCAATTCTGCTATGATGGACACGCCTGGCACTCTTTTTCTCTTGAAACCTATAGGGTAAAGATGTCGTATGAAAGTTTTGTGTGGCAAAGGACTTTAATAAAAGCATGCTAAAGGCGTGCAGCTAGACGATTTCCCGTGCCTGGCTTCTTCTTTGGGCTCGGATAGTTTGTGGTTTTTTTCTGGACAAGTGCCGCTTCAGTCTAACAATGGCTCCTGTCAATCTGGGATTTCGTAAAATGCTTCATCATTTTTAACTTACAGTATTTTTTGGTTTGACTCCTACTGCCCTCGGGACGACAAGAGCCCATGGCTACAGAGGAGAAGCTAAATGCTAGGAGGGCCCTCCTAGGCCTGGAATGCCAGTTAGTCTGCACCGGGATCCACGGCAGCCTCAGCTGCAACGAAGGAGCCATTCTGGCAACTTGGGAAAGCTACGCCTAGTCAGAGATAGGGGGTTTTAAGTCTGGAAGATCGAGGCTTTTAATTCCTTCAAGTACCTGAGAGACCGTCTTTCTCCTCTTGTTTACGTTGGAAAGTTCAGTTAGGTATTGTTTCAGTTAGAAAGTTCATCGAGCATCTGAGAGAGAGAGTGAGTGTGGTGGGTTTTTGGTTGTGACTAATCATCTAGAAAGTCTTCAGAAAAGGTCTGGCAGGCTGTCAGACGGTTCTTCTCCGGCCAGCACAAAGTGATTAAATGTCTTTATCCATTGCATTTTTCAGGATGAGGCTGTGCAGTCATTGATTTGTTTGCTTAAATTTCTGCTCTGACCGTGTGTCTGCTTAGGATTCCCAGAGTTTCTCAAGCTGGGCTGATTGCCAACTGAGCTCTTCCTCTGATTTCAAGATGCTGCCTGCTTTATCAGGGTAACTTCCAGCCAGTAAGGCGGTTCAGTCAGCGCCGCTCCTTCTTTAGCGCACCGAGTTACTGTTTCCAACCAAACCCCCGCCCTTCAGCCACCTCTGGTTTCTTCATTAACAACATCCTGCTATGCTGGGTGCTGCTGCCCTGAATTCTGGGCAAACAGAAGAAGAAATGGTATGCTGCACAGGTTTGGGACATGCTGATGCTCCCCCAGATAAAACAGGATAAGCGGATGAGCCCTGGACTCCGAACGCCAGTTAGGTGTATTGCCCTATTACTGGAAACGGCAAATGGTCTCGGTCCAACTGTGGTCGTATTTTTAAGCACTTGTGCAGGCTTGTTTCTTTTCCTAGTACACAAACTTTCCACTTCTCACCCCTGTGTGAATTTGCAGTGTTGCAAGCTCTGTCGAGATTCGGGTGTAGCTCCCATCTGCGTTTGACAGTTGTCGTCTCTGGAAGATTCTACTTCCTGTGAGAGACCGGTGTCACCAACGCTCAAAGTGGCCCAGTCTGTGAGAAAACGTGGCCGGATATTCTTCAGCTCCGAGCAGTATTTTGGGGAGCTCATAAACAACGCTCCGGGACCTCGGTTCTAATGGCCGTCACATCCTTGGCTGCTCCTTCGGAGTGGAGCACGTGTCCTGTCAGATCACTCACAAGATGAAATTTCAAGATGCAAAGTTTACCCAAAACCATAGATTTGCCTGCGTAAAGCTACATTGTACTCGTTCGATAAAGAAAGAAAAGCTTTCCTGGCATCTTCGGCTTTCCAGCTAGCAGCGGCTACTTTCTCCTTGGTTAAACTGGAAGGGCTCTCCAATAACGTAATAGAAAGGAGAGATGCTCCACCTTATCTAAGATGCTGCTGCCCCTGCCTCACTTAAGGGTAAAAGGAGAGGGAGGATGCTAGCCTCCTTTTCCCCGCTTGAACACCCCTGGCCAAGCGACTTCTTTCTCAGAGGGCTCGGAAGCATGATACTCCAGAAGAATATGTCATTTCCTTTTGCCTCCTCTCCTTAAAGATAGTTGGAGACTTCTTTCTTGTACCTCCATTAGCATGTTCCTGGTTTCAGATTGCTTTTCTTTCTTAGGGTTTGGTGAAGAGGCGTGGTTAAAACCTTATGCCATGTTACAGGAAATACTGAATGTACGGTCATTTGACTAGATCCGTAATGATCTCCTGTCTGAGCAGCGTGTAAAGACGGACTATGAGACCACAGCTGGTGACCATAGCTGTGGAGCGCTCAGAAGAACTCCCTCCCTCGTGTCCCTCCAACCGTTAGCTTGTGGGGATTTCTCTTGGGGTTTGTTGCAGGCATTGTAAAGGCTTTAACTCCAGTCAAGGCCTTGGTCTCTTACAAGCGCTCGATAGTGAGAATTTCCTTTTAGAAGCAGTTCATCAACTGCAAGAGGGGATGGGCTGCCAGCTCTGGTGCAGGACCTTCCTATGCCCTACGGCATTTTCTTAGAGACACAGGGAGGCTGCTCGTCCAAGTGGCTAGTCCCTTTGCTTGCATTTTCTTAATTAACAGAGAATTGTTCTTTTCCAAATCTGACGGAAGTCGGGGGGTGCTGGGCTGCGTAGCTCTGATGTACGCAGGGCCCTGTCCTTTTGTTCACAACGGGCTGATTCCAGAACCTGAGTGCCCGCTGAGAGAACGTCATCAGGCCACCGCTTGCTGTTCTTCCAGTTACGCTGCTTACTCAACGGTGCTCCGTGATCGAAACGCTGAGGCGTGATGCCTTTCTCTGTAAAGCTGTGCTGTGATCTCTAAGCAGACCCCGAGCGTCTCTTTGGCTTTGCTCAGGTCAGCGCTTGGGGACTCACACACAAAGAGCAGAACACCTACGGGCAAGGCCTCGAAGAGAAGTTTACTGTTAGGTTCGCGGCTCCTCAGGGTGTGCTGCCAATTGACTTCCTGCTGTCCACGTCTTCTGGCACACGCGTGGGACATCTCGTGTCTGGCCCTGGGTGCTCTTCTGGACTGCTGCAGACTTTACACCCTGACAGAGGAGCGTGGCTGGTTGGGGAGATGTTAGCAGGCGCGGCCGACAGCAGACGGAGCTCGCCGAATGGGGCCTGGGGACGATGCAGGGCAGTCGAACTTAATGGGGAAGCTGGTAATCCTTCTTTCTGGTGGCGCGTTTAGAAAGTAGAACAAGGTTCCCGAGATAGCGTGAGGCCGTCCTCCTTGTAGAACGCTGACTGTATTTTTTTCACCAGAGCGTGGAATTGCTAACAAGAGGTTGCATTGTTACTTCTGAAATGTTAAGTGTATCCTACAGCAAAGTAATTTCTATAGCAAAGTTGTCCTTTGTTTTCCAGGTGAATTTTTTGTTGTGGAGGCTGACATCAAAGAGTTCACCCAACTGAAAGTGGATAAGCACTTCCATAGGATCCTCAATATCCTGCGCCACTGCCAGAGAGTGAGAGAAGTTCGTGGCTCAAGACTTGTCCGCTACGTCATCCGCTAACGACCTTTCCGTGCTCTGCTCACCCAAGATACGGAAGGCAGAAGTATTTTGAGGTGCGGAGAGATTTTGTTGTCTGCAGAGAGATTCTACGTGTGGGGCAGTCCTATCCACCTCTCTTAATTTCTAAAAGGCAGCAGTGAGGGTGCAGGAGTGTCCTGCATCGCTGGAGCAGGAACATCTGAGGTGGTTTAAACACCGCCGGGCTGAAGATCGGTCGTTCTGTTAGCCATATGGGTTTCATACTTTATCGCGCGGCCAGACTATTCCCTCAGACCGACCCGTTAGACCGAAACAGCAGAGCAGTGGGGTTTTTCTAAGTGAAAATGTTCAACTTTACTTTGAAAACACTGGTCAAACTCATCACAGTTTTTATTATAGAAGCTTGCTTTCAGAGGACCTATGAGCATGTAAGTTCCAGAGTAGAATTCTTGTGATAACAATCAGCTCTGCAAGTAATCAAAACTGGTTTGATCAGAAGAGTTACGGTCTTTTTCTTCCGCGAGCCTGTATCTGCTGTTAACCTAACAACTGACTTACAGTACCTCCTCTTGTACCCTGTCGGTGTTAAAATGGCAATTTAATGGGCAAAAGACCCTGAATAGACATTGAACTTTTGTCAATAAAGAGATCCCAGTGAGTGCTATATAAAACTAGATTCCTTTGGGGTTTTTTTTTTGGGGGGGGGGGCGGGATGAGGGGGGAGGGTGGTTGGTTTTGCATGTTTCTTTTTGGCCTTTTGCTCTGGGATGTTGAGATCCAAGCTGAGGTCTCTGCTCTGCGTCATACTGGAATATATTTCATGTTCAGATACACACACAGCAGAGGAGGATGTGCAAAAGCAGTTTCCACAGGTGTCAGTTGAGTCCGTCTGTTTCTTGCAGAGCTCATGTGTGATGTTAAATAAAGCAGAGAGGTTTGGGTCCGTGGATCGTCGGATCCTTCTTTGGGGTTGGTTGGTTCGGTTTTGGTTTTGTTTTGCCCAGCTTCACGTACTCCGAAGTCTTTCAAGATTCCGGACGTGCAACCTTCTGTTTAACAACATGGGGCTGCTGCAGTATTTATTGTTGGCTTTTCTTCCTCTGCAATGTACTTTGTGATTATGTGGCTTTCGCTTTAAAAGTGAGGGGAAGAAGCAAAACGAGCCCCAAACGGACCCAGAAGAACCACGTCCAAGGCAACAAACACTTTGTCCAGGAAGTGTCGGAGACAGTGATGGCAGGCTTGAAAAGGAGCTTGTGGGTGGGCAAATGAGACCGAGACAGGTGTCTAATGTTCCATTTATGATTATAATCGTGGAAAGGTGAGAGACCCTTTCTTCACGATTGTGTAAAAGTGGCTGTTCTCAAAACGTTTGATGGCTCACTGCTCAAACGAGCAGGACTGTGGATCAGGAAAGCCCCGTGTAGCACCAGGGACAGGAAACACGCAGCTGTGGCGGCTCTGCGGCACCTTCTGGCCAGGCACAGGCTCTGCACGGGCAGAGTCAAAGGCTGGAGGAGAGCGAGAGCCACGGCAACGGGGCAAGCTGCAGCGACGGTGCCCTCTGACAGCCGCCCTAACGGCAAACTGTAGCCAGAGACTAACTCCTGCTTCTGAAATGGCCGAGCATCGCCTCTGCCAGCGTGCGCTGGCATTGTGTTCCCCACAACCCAGGGCCGCTTGCTGCCCACAGCGTTTTTTGTACTTTGGTTGGGGCCAGGATCCTAGAGAATGCCTTCTGCCACGTATTAAAAAAACCGTAGTATCAGATTTGCCTGCGACACGATGTGGGATGACACGCCAAGGTTGGAGGGATGGGGTGCCAGCAAGGGCCCTCAGCCTCTTGCTCAGAGACCTGCTGGACACACTGCAGCATGCTTGAAGTCTTGTGGAGATGAGCCAGGGGCTCCTGAGGTTACGGGTTGGGGCCCAGCTGAAATGCCTCCATGCAAACACATGCAGCACAGGGAACAAACAAGAGGAGTTGGAGATGTGCGCACGCCTGCAGGGCTGTGATCTCACTGGCATCACGGCGACGTGGTGGGATGGCTCCTATGACTGGAGTGTTGGGATGGAAGGGTACAGGCTCTTTAGGAAGGACAGGCAGGACAGACGAGGAGCGGGTGTCACCTCTATGTCAATGACCAGCTGCAGTGCCTGGAGCTCCACTTGGGGATGGCTGAGGAGGTTATGGGTCAGGATTAAAGGGAGCACTGGGGCCGGGGAGATCATAGCGGGGGTCTGCTGCAGGCCACCCAACCAGGGAGAGCGAGCGGATGAGGCCTCTAGAGACAGATAGAAGCAGCCTCGTGTTCACAAGCCCTGGTCCTCTTTGAGGGACTTCAACCACCCCGATATCTGTTGGAGGGACAATGCAGCAGGGCACAAGGAGTCCAGGAGGTTCCTGGAATGTGCTGATGATAAGTTCCTCCTCCAAGTGACAGAGGAGCCAACGAGGAGAGGTGCCATGCTGGACCTTGTTCTCACCAACAAGGAGGGGCTGCTAGGGGATGTGAAGCTCAAGGGCAGCCTTGGCTGCAGTGACCACAAAATGGCAGAGTTCAGGATCCTCAAGGCAGTGAGGAGTGCACACAGCAAGCTCATTGCCCTGGACTTCGGGAGAGCAGACTTTGGCCTCTTCAGGGACTTGCCTGGTAGATACCATGGGACAAAGCCCTGGAGCGAAGAGGGGCCCAAGACAGCTGGTTGGTATTCCAGGGTCACCTCCTCCAAGCTCGGGAGCGATGCATCCCAACAAAGAGGAAGTCAAGCAAAAATGCCCAGAGGCCCCCCCCCATGGATGAACAAGGAGCTCCTGGGCAAAGTCAAACCCGAAATGAAGCCTGCAGAGGGTGGAAGTGAGGGCAGGTGGCCTGGGAGGAATACAGAGAAACTGTCCGAGCAGCCGGGGATTAGGTCAGGAAAGCCAGAGCCCTGACAGAATTAAATCGGGCCAGGGACGTCAAGGGCAACAAGAAAAGTTTCTATAGGTACATCAGTGATAAAAGGAGAACGTGGGCCTCCTCCGGTGACATGGACAGTGGGATCGAGTGCACCCTCAGCAAGTTTTCCAACACCACCAAGCCGTGTGGTGCGGTTGACGCTGGAGGGAAGGGATGCCATCCAGAGGGACCTGGACAGGCTGGAGAGGTGGGCCCGTGAGAACCGCATGAAGATCAACAAAGCCAAGTGCAAGGTCCTGCACATGGGACAGGGCAATGTCTGCTATCAATACAGGCTGGGTGGAGAATGGATTGAGAGCAGCCTTGAGGAGAAGGACTTGGGGGTGTTGACTGATGAAACGCTCAACATGAGCCGGCAGTGTGCGCCTGCAGCCCAGAAAGCCAACCGTGTCCTGGGCTGCATCAAAACCTGCATGACCAGCACATTCAGGAAGGTGATCCTGCCCCTCTGCTCCGCTCTTGTGAGCCCCACCTGGAGTACTGCATCCAGCTCTGGGGTCCCCAGTGCAGGAGAGACATGGAGCTGTTGGAGCGAGTCCAGAGGAGGCCACAGAGATGATGCGAGGGCTGGAGCACCTCTGCTATGAGGACAGGCTGAGAGAGTTGGGGTGGTTCAAACTGGAGAAGAGAAGGCTGCGGGGAGACCTTAGAGCCCCTTCCAGTCCCTGCAGGGGCTCCAGGAAAGCTGGAGAGGGGCTGGTGACAAGGGCAGGGAGTGACAGGCCAAGGGGAATGGCCTGAAGCTGCAGGAGGGGAGATGGAGATGAGATGGGAGGCAGAAGTTCTTCCCTGTGAGGGTGCTGAGGCCCTGGCACAGGGTGCCCCGAGAAGCTGTGGCTGCCCCTGGCTCCCTGGCAGTGGTCAAGGCCAGGCTGGATGGGGCTTTGGGCAACCTGGGCTAGTGGAGGGTGTACTTGGGCTAGCGGAGGGTGGAACTGGATGGGCTTTGAGGTTCTTTCCAACCCAAACCACTCTATGATTTCATGATTGAAATTTTACAGACATTTCTTTCCACCTCTGCCCAAGACATTTACCACATCAGACTATCACAAGAATTAAGTTGCATATTTTGTCTAGACCAGCCCGAGGACGTAACTTTGCTCACTAAGTACATATTCATCAACCACTTCTCCTCTTCCTTATGGCTCCTGCTATGTCTGGAGGGTAGCGAGCAATGGGTGTGAAGGCAAGTCATGTCCTGATAAGAATAGATTAAGGCTGCATGAAGATCATAATTCTTTTCTCATGTATCAGGTAATTTAATTTGTGTTACCCCAGTTTTATTTCCTTGTTCTCAGAAGCTGAAATATCAGAGAAGCTGACATTTGGAAGAGCACAAGTTAGCACTAGAAAGCTGCAACTTAGTTATACTTTGGAGGGGTATTACATTAAACCATCTGGCAGGACTAGCAGAAACACTGATTCTAGTGCCACTGCCAATTGTATGGTGATTAAAGACCCAGGGAGCACTAGCCAAAAAGAGAGAAATAAGTAAACGTAGAGCAGAAGATAGTCATTTTTTGAAGCAACTCCTGAAGATGAACATTTTGTCCCTAAAACACTTTGGAAACAACAAAAACTAATTCAAGAGAAGAGACAGGTCCTTGGTGAGGACCTGGGACACCAGGGTGTTACGATTTTCCAGCTCGGCAGTCAGCATGAAGTTTTTGGGGAAGAAAGGTGGAAGGGTACAGTAAGTAATTGCAATCCGTAGTTACACTTCCTCGTGAGAAGTAAAAGAAAGAAAACATAATGTTACGCTAGGGGAAATAAAAAAAAAAATGAGCACATTTGTGACAATCTGCCCGAGGGCAAATAGTTTAGAAAATTAAAAACTCCATAGTAACAGACTGAAAGCTGTTAACTAAAAGCTAATTAAGCATGTGTGTTGGTTTTGCATGGCAAGGCTTTGGTAGCGGGGGGGCTACAGGGGTGGCTTCTGTGAGAAGCTGCTAGAAGCTTCCCCTGTGTCTGACAGAGCCAATGCCAGCCGGCTTCAAGATGGACCCGCCGCTGGCCAAGGCCAAGGCAATCAGCGCCTCTGTGATAACATAGTTAAGAAGGGAAAAAAAAAAAAACAGTTGGGGGAAGCTTTTGCAGCCAGAGAGAGGAGTGAGAAGATGTAGGAAACTCTGCAGACACCCAGGTCAGTGCAGAAGGAGGGGCAGGAGGTGCTCCAGGCGCCGGAGCAGAGATCCCCCTGCAGCCCGTGGTGAAGACCATGGTGAAGCAGGCTGTCCCCCTGCAGCCCATGGAGGGAGGATGAGGGGGTGTAGAGATTCCACCTGCAGCCCGTGGAGGTCCCCACGCCGGAGCAGGTGGAGACACCTGAAGGAGGCTGTGACCCCGTGGGAAGCCCACGCTGGAGCAAGCTCCTGGCAGGACCTGAGGATCCATGGAGAGAGGAGCCCACGCCAGAGCAGGTTTGCTGACAGGACTTGTGACCCCGTGGGGGACCCACGCTGGAGCAGTCTGCTCCTGAAGGTCTGCACCCCGTGGGAGAGACCCACGCTGGAGCAGTTCATGAAGGACTGTAGCCCGTGAGAGGGACTCCATGCTGGAGCAGGGGAACGATGAGAGGAGTCCTCCCCCTGAGGATGAAGAAGTGGCAGAGACACCGCGTGATGAACTGACCGTAACCCCCATTCCCCGTCCCCCTGTGCCGCTGAGGGGGGCGGAGGTTGAAGCCGGGAGTGAAGTTGAGCCCGGGAAGATGGGAGGGGTGGGGGGAGGTGTTTTAAGAGTTGATTTTATTTCTCATTCCTCTACTCTGTTTTGCTTGGTAATAAATTAGATGAATTCCCTCTCTAAGTTCAGTCTGTTTTGCTCATGACGATAATTAGTGAGTGATCTCTCCCTGTCCTTATCTCGACCCATAAGCTTTTTATTATACCTTTTCTCCCCTGTCTAGTGAAGGAGGGGAGTGATAGAGCAGCTCTGGTGGGCACCTGGCCCCCAGCCAGGGTCAACCCACCACAAACTGCAATCCACAACAAAACATTAAAAGTACAGGCAGGAGGAAAATAATAATACTCATGCAGCAACCAAGCTTAGCCAGAGTACAAATACTAAGAAAAAACAATAAAATAAGAAACCACAATACCTAAAAACAAACAAACAAAAAAACCCTCAAAAAATTTTGACTAAACTATCAGGACTTTGTTGTAAATAGCATTAACCAAGGCTACGTTTTTTAATACGTGGCAGAAGGCATTCTCTAGGATCCTGGCCCCAACCAAAGTACAAAAAACGCTGTTGGCAGCAAGCGGCCCTGGGTTGTGGGGAACACAATGCCAGCGCACGCTGGCAGAGGCGATGCTCGGCCATTTCAGAAGCAGGAGTTAGTCTCTGGCTACAGTTTGCCGTTAGGGCGGCTGTCAGAGGGCACCGTCGCTGCAGCTTGCCCCGTTGCCGTGGCTCTCGCTCTCCTCCAGCCTTTGACTCTGCCCGTGCAGAGCCTGTGCCTGGCCAGAAGGTGCCGCAGAGCCGCCACAGCTGCGTGTTTCCTGTCCCTGGTGCTACACGGGGCTTTCCTGATCCACAGTCCTGCTCGTTTGAGCAGTGAGCCATCAAACGTTTTGAGAACAGCCACTTTTACACAATCGTGAAGAAAGGGTCTCTCACCTTTCCACGATTATAATCATAAATGGAACATTAGACACCTGTCTCGGTCTCATTTGCCCACCCACAAGCTCCTTTTCAAGCCTGCCATCACTGTCTCCGACACTTCTTGGACAAAGTGTTTGTTGCCTTGGACGTGGTTCTTCTGGGTCCGTTTGGGGCTCGTTTTGCTTCTTCCCCTCACTTTTAAAGCGAAAGCCACATAATCACAAAGTACATTGCAGAGGAAGAAAAGCCAACAATAAATACTGCAGCAGCCCCATGTTGTTAAACAGAAGGTTGCACGTCCGGAATCTTGAAAGACTTCGGAGTACGTGAAGCTGGGCAAAACAAAACCAAAACCGAACCAACCAACCCCAAAGAAGGATCCGATGATCCATGGACCCAAACCTCTCTGCTTTATTTAACATCACACATGAGCTCTGCAAGAAACAGACGGACTCAACTGACACCTGTGGAAACTGCTTTTGCACATCCTCCTCTGCTGTGTGTGTATCTGAACATGAAATATATTCCAGTATGACGCAGAGCAGAGACCTCAGCTTGGATCTCAACATCCCAGAGCAAAAGGCCAAAAAGAAACATGCAAAACCAACCACCCTCCCCCCTCATCCCGCCCCCCCCCCCCCCCAAAAAAAACCCCAAAAGGAATCTAGTTTTATATAGCACTCACTGGGATCTCTTTATTGACAAAAGTTCAATGTCTACTCAGGGTCTTTTGCCCATTAAATTGCCATTTTAACACGGACAGGGTACAAGAGGAGGTACTGTAAGTCAGTTGTTAGGTTAACAGCAGATACAGGCTCGCGGAAGAAAAAGACCGTAACTCTTCTGATCAAACCAGTTTTGATTACTTGCAGAGCTGATTGTTATCACAAGAATTCTACTCTGGAACTTACATGCTCATAGGTCCTCTGAAAGCAAGCTTCTATAATAAAAACTGTGACGAGTTTGACCAGTGTTTTCAAAGTAAAGTTGAACATTTTCACTTAGAAAAACCCCACTGCTCTGCTGTTTCGGTCTAACGGGTCGGTCTGAGGGAATAGTCCGGCCGCGCGATAAAGTATGAAACCCACATGGCTAACAGAACGACCGATCTTCAGCCCGGCGGTGTTTAAACCACCTCAGATGTTCCTGCTCCAGCGATGCAGGACACTCCTGCACCCTCACTGCTGCCTTTTAGAAATTAAGAGAGGTGGATAGGACTGCCCCACACGTAGAATCTCTCTGCAGACAACAAAATCTCTCCGCACCTCAAAATACTTCTGCCTTCCGTATCTTGGGTGAGCAGAGCACGGAAAGGTCGTTAGCGGATGACGTAGCGGACAAGTCTTGAGCCACGAACTTCTCTCACTCTCTGGCAGTGGCGCAGGATATTGAGGATCCTATGGAAGTGCTTATCCACTTTCAGTTGGGTGAACTCTTTGATGTCAGCCTCCACAACAAAAAATTCACCTGGAAAACAAAGGACAACTTTGCTATAGAAATTACTTTGCTGTAGGATACACTTAACATTTCAGAAGTAACAATGCAACCTCTTGTTAGCAATTCCACGCTCTGGTGAAAAAAATACAGTCAGCGTTCTACAAGGAGGACGGCCTCACGCTATCTCGGGAACCTTGTTCTACTTTCTAAACGCGCCACCAGAAAGAAGGATTACCAGCTTCCCCATTAAGTTCGACTGCCCTGCATCGTCCCCAGGCCCCATTCGGCGAGCTCCGTCTGCTGTCGGCCGCGCCTGCTAACATCTCCCCAACCAGCCACGCTCCTCTGTCAGGGTGTAAAGTCTGCAGCAGTCCAGAAGAGCACCCAGGGCCAGACACGAGATGTCCCACGCGTGTGCCAGAAGACGTGGACAGCAGGAAGTCAACTGGCAGCACACCCTGAGGAGCCGCGAACCTAACAGTAAACTTCTCTTCGAGGCCTTGCCCGTAGGTGTTCTGCTCTTTGTGAGTCCCCAAGCGCTGACCTGAGCAAAGCCAAAGAGACGCTCGGGGTCTGCTTAGAGATCACAGCACAGCTTTACAGAGAAAGGCATCACGCCTCAGCGTTTCGATCACGGAGCACCGTTGAGCAAGCAGCGTAACTGGAAGAACAGCAAGCGGTGGCCTGATGACGTTCTCTCAGCGGGCACTCAGGTTCTGGAATCAGCCCGTTGTGAACAAAAGGACAGGGCCCTGCGTACATCAGAGCTACGCAGCCCAGCACCCCCCGACTTCCGTCAGATTTGGAAAAGAACAATTCTCTGTTAATTAAGAAAATGCAAGCAAAGGGACTAGCCACTTGGACGAGCAGCCTCCCTGTGTCTCTAAGAAAATGCCGTAGGGCATAGGAAGGTCCTGCACCAGAGCTGGCAGCCCATCCCCTCTTGCAGTTGATGAACTGCTTCTAAAAGGAAATTCTCACTATCGAGCGCTTGTAAGAGACCAAGGCCTTGACTGGAGTTAAAGCCTTTACAATGCCTGCAACAAACCCCAAGAGAAATCCCCACAAGCTAACGGTTGGAGGGACACGAGGGAGGGAGTTCTTCTGAGCGCTCCACAGCTATGGTCACCAGCTGTGGTCTCATAGTCCGTCTTTACACGCTGCTCAGACAGGAGATCATTACGGATCTAGTCAAATGACCGTACATTCAGTATTTCCTGTAACATGGCATAAGGTTTTAACCACGCCTCTTCACCAAACCCTAAGAAAGAAAAGCAATCTGAAACCAGGAACATGCTAATGGAGGTACAAGAAAGAAGTCTCCAACTATCTTTAAGGAGAGGAGGCAAAAGGAAATGACATATTCTTCTGGAGTATCATGCTTCCGAGCCCTCTGAGAAAGAAGTCGCTTGGCCAGGGGTGTTCAAGCGGGGAAAAGGAGGCTAGCATCCTCCCTCTCCTTTTACCCTTAAAGTGAGGCAGGGGCAGCAGCATCTTAGATAAGGTGGAGCATCTCTCCTTTCTATTACGTTATTGGAGAGCCCTTCCAGTTTAACCAAGGAGAAAGTAGCCGATGCTAGCTGGAAAGCCGAAGATGCCAGGAAAGCTTTTCTTTCTTTATCGAACGAGTACAATGTAGCTTTACGCAGGCAAATCTATGGTTTTGGGTAAACTTTGCATCTTGAAATTTCATCTTGTGAGTGATCTGACAGGACACGTGCTCCACTCCGAAGGAGCAGCCAAGGATGTGACGGCCATTAGAACCGAGGTCCCGGAGCGTTGTTTATGAGCTCCCCAAAATACTGCTCGGAGCTGAAGAATATCCGGCCACGTTTTCTCACAGACTGGGCCACTTTGAGCGTTGGTGACACCGGTCTCTCACAGGAAGTAGAATCTTCCAGAGACGACAACTGTCAAACGCAGATGGGAGCTACACCCGAATCTCGACAGAGCTTGCAACACTGCAAATTCACACAGGGGTGAGAAGTGGAAAGTTTGTGTACTAGGAAAAGAAACAAGCCTGCACAAGTGCTTAAAAATACGACCACAGTTGGACCGAGACCATTTGCCGTTTCCAGTAATAGGGCAATACACCTAACTGGCGTTCGGAGTCCAGGGCTCATCCGCTTATCCTGTTTTATCTGGGGGAGCATCAGCATGTCCCAAACCTGTGCAGCATACCATTTCTTCTTCTGTTTGCCCAGAATTCAGGGCAGCAGCACCCAGCATAGCAGGATGTTGTTAATGAAGAAACCAGAGGTGGCTGAAGGGCGGGGGTTTGGTTGGAAACAGTAACTCGGTGCGCTAAAGAAGGAGCGGCGCTGACTGAACCGCCTTACTGGCTGGAAGTTACCCTGATAAAGCAGGCAGCATCTTTTCTCATCTTGAAATCAGAGGAAGAGCTCAGTTGGCAATCAGCCCAGCTTGAGAAACTCTGGGAATCCTAAGCAGACACACGGTCAGAGCAGAAATTTAAGCAAACAAATCAATGACTGCACAGCCTCATCCTGAAAAATGCAATGGATAAAGACATTTAATCACTTTGTGCTGGCCGGAGAAGAACCGTCTGACAGCCTGCCAGACCTTTTCTGAAGACTTTCTAGATGATTAGTCACAACCAAAAACCCACCACACTCACTCTCTCTCTCAGATGCTCGATGAACTTTCTAACTGAAACAATACCTAACTGAACTTTCCAACGTAAACAAGAGGAGAAAGACGGTCTCTCAGGTACTTGAAGGAATTAAAAGCCTCGATCTTCCAGACTTAAAACCCCCTATCTCTGACTAGGCGTAGCTTTCCCAAGTTGCCAGAATGGCTCCTTCGTTGCAGCTGAGGCTGCCGTGGATCCCGGTGCAGACTAACTGGCATTCCAGGCCTAGGAGGGCCCTCCTAGCATTTAGCTTCTCCTCTGTAGCCATGGGCTCTTGTCGTCCCGAGGGCAGTAGGAGTCAAACCAAAAAATACTGTAAGTTAAAAATGATGAAGCATTTTACGAAATCCCAGATTGACAGGAGCCATTGTTAGACTGAAGCGGCACTTGTCCAGAAAAAAAACCACAAACTATCCGAGCCCAAAGAAGAAGCCAGGCACGGGAAATCGTCTAGCTGCACGCCTTTAGCATGCTTTTATTAAAGTCCTTTGCCACACAAAACTTTCATACGACATCTTTACCCTATAGGTTTCAAGAGAAAAAGAGTGCCAGGCGTGTCCATCATAGCAGAATTGCTTCCCTACAGAAGTGCTGCATTTAGCGTCTAGAAGTGAGCGATGTTATCACCACACCATAATATCGAGAAAGTCTTGATCAGCGACAAATCCAAAGGCAGGAAAAGGCGTAGTTTGTCAGAAGGCGACTCCGGAGGAGCCAGTGAACGCAAAAATTCAGAGGCAGGCACCGAGACGTTATCAGAAAAAGAGCTCTCTTTCCGTGAGACAGAAGAGAGTTTGCTCCACGCTTTATGCCTGAACTTGGAAACACGAGGGCATTCCGAGGATATCGCCAAGCTTGATACGTGCAGGACACCCCTCCAGGAATAATTACATACTTGTTCTCAAACGGAAAGGAATGTCACAAGGGAGATTTTAATATCAGAGACTTACTGTGCCACACGTCTTTGGAAAAACTACCCCGTAAGTACGACTTGCTTCTAAATGGAGAGAGAGAGAGAAAGATGTTCTGGTGCATTTTTGCTCCCTCTATCCTTTTAAGAGGATAAAACTTCTTAAGATTGTCAGACATATAAAGACAAACATATAAAAAGTACCCAAACGAGTTACGGGAAAACTCTTCAGTCAAAACAATAACCCTTGCTGCTGAACTACGTGACTTCATCCAAAAGAGATGACTGGATTTTATACTGGCTGCCCAGTTCCATCGAGTAACGAGACATTCATATTCCTAATGGCCTAGAATCTGAGCTGGAGATGAATCTCATTTCGGTTCTCCTCCCCTGTGGGCGTTGCACCCAAGAGGTTAAAAACACAGGTGTCCGCTTATCTCTTATACAAACCCTCTGGATGGAGATCCGCGAGGTTGGTATGAGAAGCAGCCGAAGGAGGGAGGCTTAGGGCGGCAGGACGGCCCTGTTTTGGCACGAGAGCGCGGAGCAAACAGATAGACGGTTTCTACACAGAATTTGGAAGGCCACGGTACCTGGAGCGAGACTTTTTGCTTCGTTATCCGCAAAATGAATATTAAAGTTGACACCCCTAACTATGCTAATGAGCTAAAAGGAGTACATGCTAAACATACATGACTATAGCACTCGACTCTCCACCCAAATCACGTTCCACGTCACCCCAGGGAGGGGACAGCTAAGGTTGGGGTATAAAGGACATCGAGGAAGTTACCCCTGGCAGGGAAGAGAAGACATTGAAGACACACACCCCCCCCAAAGAGGCAGTCGACGGGCTGTGCTCCTTCTCCTCCACCCAAGACAGGGACACCTTCATGGTAAGCAATTGCGATTTCACCCTTTCAGTAAGAATACCCAGGATAGCATTTTGCTGGCATTACAATTATAATCGTAGTCATATATTAGCGCTGTTACACTGAGGGCATTTATCAACGGCAATTCCGACCTCTTTAAATCTGTCGCTCTCATAAACTTTCTATTAGTTTCAACTTTGTGAAACGGAGTCAGTGCAAGTCCTTTGGGGGCTCTGACAGGCAAACGTTGACTCTGGTCCGTGGCTACACACATAATCCTTTAGACATGAACCGCTGACCAAGTCTGGGACTAAGACTGGACCTAGCCGCACCTAGGCTCCTCTCTGAGAAGGCGTTTAGAAAGCGAGGGGGTCCTTTCTGAACCTTGTGACTCAACGGGAGGGCCTCCCTCAGCCGCACATCAGGCTTCACCTCTTACGTGACATCCCCTTATAGCAAGGAGAAACAGCACGCTCATGGGACTCTCGAAGCGTTGTTCGCCCCCCACAGCGGACAGGAATTCTTCAGGGCCAAATCTGATTTGTGCTGTGGCACCACGTGTTGGGAAGGGAAGGAAAGCCCTGCTAAATCTACAGATTTATGGGTTTTTTTCTTCACTGTTCTCTTATCCGAGAACAAGCAATAGCAGGTTTTCTAAAATTTTTCAGGACTGATGATTTTAAACACGCCACAGGTTAGACCATTCCACCAACCACAAGAGCACCTGGCTGGACTGTTTGCTGAGAATAAGATGCTTTAAGTTACACTACAACATGAAAAGCATGTGCTGGCGTTAGCCATTCAGTATTTTGTCCACTATCTTTATACTTGTGCTGTAATATCCAAAAGCTATCAGTTTGGGACTGTGAAATGTAAAAGAAATACCTTTTGTATCCTTAGTTTCTTCTTCCAAGAACCTGTGGTAGAGTTTTCTGACTGCTGCATTCATAGATTTCAAGGGCTGATGCAGGATCTTGTACTTGCTCACCACGGCCTTGTTCAGATCTTGAACAACAGCATTAATCTGATTGTATGTTAAACGACCTTTCATATACCTACAAGAAAAAAATTAAAATCAGTAACCAGAAAGTCACAAATGAAGTTCCGTGTTTATTCTTCTCTTGCATCAGCCGTAATTGAACATGCTATTCCTAGTTAGAGGCGGTTTCTTCTGCTGTGTGTTAATGAGTAAACGTAGCAGTTAATTTTGGTCATTTCCTTCATTGTTTAATAATGTTGAAAAGCCAGAAAGATGACACATTAGAAAGCTAAGTCAAGAAGTAAAATATACCCAGTGCTTAAGCTGGAAGCAGCCTTTCAAAATGGAACACAGGTTGCTTTTACAGCATACCACTTAAACTACAAATGCAAAACCCAGCAAGCAACATTGCATTAAACATAACACGAGCCAAAGCTGAAATTAAATGTTTCTGCCTAAGAGTGCAATTTGGTTCATAGGATAATCATAAACAACCTGTGTTTGATCTTACAGCCATTCCTGTGTCTTTTGAAGAAATACCAGGTTTGTGGTGTTCTCTGTATTTTGTTGTGCAGCCTACGGAGCTACACAGACACAGTTCTGCACTGCCACATCCTCGCCTGAACTTTCAGAGCATTTCATAAAACTCGTACTAAAATAATGAGATCTGTTGAGAAGAGCCTAGAGGTACGGGCAGCACAGAAGATAAAAAGAAAGCGATGCGCACATCTTGGAACGCTGCAACACCTACAAGTAAGGCTATTCAGCATTTATCGATGTAAAGGCAGCTATTCAGGAAAGGGAAACATGCTACAACCTGAGAAGCCATCACACAAAAATGAAATCTGAAACTCCTACGACAAGCAGTAAGCGAAATACAAACCAAAACCCCAGAAAACACAGCAGTAAAAGCCAGGGCAACCTTGCAACTTGAATTATCCTGTTATCACCATTCAGTCACTACAACAAACCAAACCTGGCTGTTTGCATTCCGTTTGGTATCAGTTTGCAGATGTGTGGAACTGAGGAAAGTGTCACAATTCATTTTAAGAACGAACGAGGTTCTTTAGGTCAGGACAACAAAACTGAAACCATCGACAAACAGGAAATTCTTCCCGCACTTTAATCTGAATGGAAAAAACTCCATCTTTGGAAAACATACCAAGAATTTAAAGCGCAAGTAGCTCATCGACCACAAATTCAATATTCTAAACCAGAATGGGGGCAGGCGTTCTACAACTGCCAACTAAAAAGAAGCGCTCGCTGTACGTTTTCCTAAGAGCCAGTCCCTGCTGTAGCCAAAAGGATAGGCCTGTAACGAAGGCCTGCTTGTACGATACGTGATAAGAAACTATTCGTTGTTACTTTAGGTAGAAGGCTAACAATTCTTAGAATGAGCACCTGCTACACATCAGGAGAAAAAGGAGGAGCTACAAGACACTTCAAGGTCCTTATGTACGCACTTTTCAGAAAGGGAGGACACTAATTGCCTCCAGGAGCATCCTGATCTTCCCCAGGCATACAGCGAACAATTACCAGGACCCAAGTGTTGAGAAACCAGGAGACAGGTGACTTGGGCCAGGGTCCCCACGACCAACAACTCATGAGCCCCGCACCCAAATGATACCACCTACTCAAAAGATAGAGGCGGAGAAAGGAACTGAGCGTGCGTTCTAGTTTGCAGACAAGGCAAAGAAATATGAACCCATTATTGGAACGGGGAGTGTACCACTTTGTAATCTTTGTAATATTTGCGTATAAATCTGACAAGAGAAGCAGCGTTAGGCGTGCCTGATTAGAGGAACTATCCTCCTGACACCCAGCACTACGATAAAAGGAAACGCTTGCTTCTTAATGCTGAAGCAGTGTTACGGAGTTTTCTTTTATTCCCGAATTTCGGTGACGCAGCCAGGAAGACAGATCTACACGGGGTGTGTAAAAACTCCTGAATTCAAAGCAATTGCTCTAACTTCAGACTGAATTGCCACAAAGTTATTTGTAGCCGGCTTTCAACTTTATTGATATTTTGGATCGATCCAGATTCAAAGTTGGAGGCGCAGCCAGTTTTACAAAAACGTTCTACTTGGCGCACATAACATCTTTTCAGGTAAAAGCAGCACTACCACCCTGAAACACAGTCACAGTCAGCGTAAACCAGTAACACAGCCTATAACCACAGAAGGGCTTTGCCTGTGCACATTAACTGCTGTTTCTTGCTCTCTCTGCACCCCTTAGCCTATTTGTAAAGTCACGGGGGAATGGGCAGAGCTATGAAGACTAAGGCCAGAGGTATAAAATACCTCTGCTTAAGTTCCTATGCTCCCGCTATCAGCGGAGATACAGTGAATACACTTAATAAAGTCAAGAGACAGCTCAGCTCAGCTCATCCTGACGCAGAAACAGAGAAGCCAGAGCCAGGCGCCTAAACCCCAGAACCGAGCGCTCTTTCAGAGGCCCTCAGGCATCCAAGATGCTCACAGGGGGCTAGCAGATGTGCTGGCGTTTACAGAAAACGCAGGACCTAAAGCATCTGCAACGGCACCAGACGGTCCTGCCAAGGCAACTGCAACGTGCCAGTAGCAGCTAGACGGCTGAGCCGTTTTCCGGTTTCACCGACTGGCCTGACTAGACGTTCAGCGACAGGAGGGGGGGGGGGGGCACTCAGTGTCACAGCAGTTAAGCGCAGGTGCCTTAATCTGAAGCTGCTGAATCTTGCTTTTCTGTCAAAAGCAACTGGAATTTTTCTTCTGTGCATAACCGTAAGGATCGTAAGAACACCAGCTGTTCCACAGGCTTCTCGCGTTTCTATCCAGCCATGGCTAGCAAGCCCATAAATGCCTACATTTATTTCAAGCCATACATACACTAATAGAAAGATACAAAGTTGAGAAGTTCCATCATTCAAATTCATCCATTTAAAATCCATTCGATTTAAAATAACTTTTAAATCTGCTCCACTCCACCAAAAGCAAAAACGGTCAGAACTCACTTTCGTGGGGTTTTTTTTCAAAAAAAAAACCCAACCTGATTTCCTTTTTAATCCACAGAAGCCCCTTTCAAAACACAAGATGACTTTTTTCCATAGGCATGAAAACCAAAGCACAGTGCTATGTTCTTCAAAGAAAACAGCATCATCACTATGTCACATACATACCACTGAAAAGAGAGAAACCTCGTAGCGGCCAGCCCCTGCTCCCTTAGGCTAAGAGAAACATATATTCCCACAAGTGACCATCTTCCGAGACTTCACAGAGTCCCAATGAATGTGCAGATTCTAAAAATATCTTAAGGAGCAAGAATTTTAGAGACAGAACAAAGCAAGAATTTTCCTTTGCCTTGACTTCAAAGTTAACAGAGACATCTACTGTGCCATTTCCTTTCTCTTCCTCAAAAAATGGGTCTTTCTGCAGCAGATTTGAAGGCTAAGATAATTTGCGAGTTTCTTGTGGTGTGAGAGTGTTCTATTTGATCAAGGTGCTCCATGCCTGCACCTTAACGCAGCACGCCCCTTTGTTAAATACCTGCTGCAGAGTTCTAAAAACACAAAGTCACCGAAGGCCGCGTATCCCCCCTAGTGCCCTAACGACGTTAGGGACAGACGCTGCTTCACGTCCAGCACAAAGCGGGCCAAAACCACCTAGATTCCTCAGTTACAGCCTGCCACAGCTGCAGGAGGAAGGGAGGGAGGAATGAAACCCTTGGCAGATGCAAACCCATGATACCCAGCCGGAATGGGGTTTAGACACACACGCGATGCGTACGCACAGTCGTGCTTTATTAAGTCCCTCGGTCGGGCTTAGCACACGCACAGTTCTGTGCTAGCGCGGCCACGCGGCTCCGGGACCAGAGCTGCATAAAAACGCGGTGGTATCCCTTGTTACTACTGCCAACAGGTACAAAGAGATCCTATGTCAGAACCAGCGCTGGCCGGGGGAACTGGGATATGAACCTCATTCTCATCCTTCTAAGAGAATACGCTAGGTGTGAGAAAGTGTGGGTCACAAACGTTTGATGCTTAGATTTGATTAAATTGTACGCAAAATTGCAGGCTTAGCGCACTCCCCCAGTCGCGTATCACAGCATTGCCAGGCAACAGAAGAAACCGGTAGATTAATAGATCTGTTTCTAAACCCATGTCAATCTTCCTCCACAGAACAAACATGCTTTTCCCATCAGAATAAAACTATTTCCACAGCCCTACAAGCACAGCCTAAGATACAACCTTGCCATAAACCAGCAATTAATTTCAGAGGATCCATCTGGCCTCTGTCCCCATTCTCCCCACCCACAAACAGCAGTGGAAAAACTTCCACTTTCAAGGATAATGAAACACTTCAAGGGGTTATCGGGGAAGATCATAGCGCTGACTGGAAGTTAAAACAACATTTGGCTGGAACGGCCTATGTCTACTTCTCTGCCCATAGCAGAGAGAAGGACCAAAAATTTTTTTTGAAGTGTCAGGTCTCAGAACTAGAGGACAACCCATCCATTAGCTAATATATTTCTGTTCACACTATTAAAGTGACTTGTGAAATAAGAGCTTTGGGTTTCAACCCATTAGTTCGGATCTTCCCAACACATACAAAAGAACTCGATTAGCTCTATGCATTTAATTTTCAGGTTTGCCAGTACTGCATAGGAACTATTTGGAACTGTCGTCATGAAGTTTCATCCTGTGGAACATTTGAAATTTCAAAACATCTCTGTCCGTCTCAGTTCTGCAAGAGCTCGCTTTCCCAAACCTACGTTTGCCACCCAAGTTGGCACGACAGGGTCTGAGGAAAGCCATGCTTACTTACGCAGGAACACTTTCAAATTCTTCCACGGTTATTAAGGGTGCTTCTTTAATAGGTCTCGACTCTTTTGTAGGTTTCTTTGCAGGTCTGGGTTCTGCAACTTTGGTTTGTTCTTCACATTTCACAGTTGGCCCAGTGGTGCTGTAAAACGAATGAATATTAAGTGCATAAATAGCAGATAAGTAGTGAGGAGAATACCACTATACTACCAAGTCTGCTTACTCACAGACCTAAGTTCCAACCCATCTGTTAGGCTGGATGAACACAATTCACCATCTTGCCTAAAAGAGAAGTTAAAAAAAAAAAAACAAACCAAAAAACCAAGCCTACTCCATTTCAAATTGCATATTTTAGCTGACTTCATTAGAGCTCTTCATTTCTCTGCTAGAGAGGCTGCTAGCAGGTGAATTGGAAGCAGTCCAAATGCAGCGCAGAGCAGTTAAGAATTCAATGTACCATTACATTTCACAGAACGTGAGGCCTCGCTTTTTATCAGATGAGCCAGAGCACAGAGCTGCAGCCTAACAGGCAGATTTGAAATACTTCACAGCTCTTTGAAAGAAGTTCAAATCTTGGGAAGCCTGACTCATCCATTAATCTTTTGAAGCAAAGAAATTCAACACCATCCAGCAGGCTGGGATTTTCATTTTTTTTTTACATATCTATATTTTTTTATTTTTTTTTTTACGCAAGATCCCAAAAGCTGAGGAGTACCCTGCTTGGAGTGATTATTAGAGCATTATTTTTATAAATTCACCCTTCCTCCAAACCCTCAGCTTACAGCCTCAAACACGGAGTTATCTGCCAGCCACCCAGCTAGCTGCCCTCCTACTTATCGGTAGAAGGACAGCAAAGAGGATGCATCTGAACACAAGGACATTACCAGGCTCCTGCTGGACTCAGGAGCAAACTGTCTGGTCTGTGACACAGTGACAGGGGAAGCTCTGCTCCGTGCCACGGCACAACGCAGAGCCCTCCTGAGACCCAGGACACCAACAGTTCCACTAAGTCAGATGCAAACATCTGAAAAACAAGGTAAGGCCCTGCACACGCAGTTCACTGCTGACCTGGACCATGGAAAGAAAGAACTGAAGCTTGTATCCCAAACCTGGCTTTGGCGTAGCGAGAAAATGCTCTCAGTAAACCCCTGGAATACAGATGAAGATATACTGAACTTGCTTTTTGTTTTGGTGAGATTCCTCCGCTAAATAAGAACATCAAAACCAGGAACACAGGAGAGAAACAAGAGCTAGGGCCATGAATTGTTCAATTCGCCTGTATGGGCGTTTCTGCTCTTTCTAAGAATTGAAGGCCTGTCTCACCAGCGCTCAAGCGTTCGCTCTGCTTTCGGCATTACGTACGATGTTCACTCAACGGACAATTAGTGTTCAGCTCCCCAGGCATCTGGGGATGCGGAGGAACAGAAATGGAGCAGCTCAATGGAGGAAGGCTTGGGGAAGGGGACTGAAGACTTTATTTACAGTGATACGGATGGATTCTGACCAATTACGGTCTGCCTTGCACTCGCTTGACTGCTCAACACGGTGAACACCAAGAAGCGACAACACAGGGACAAAGGGTGCTTTGACAAATGGCATTCAGATATAAGGTATTATTCCTCAGGAAAAAACAACACTACAAACTGGCCCTGAGAGAACAGCAGTTGTAAGCTGGCAGAGCACCTTCTGTGGAAAACTCTTAGAAAAACTTGCTCGGTTTTACACGTGTGGTGCTCGCTAGAAAGGCAAGGAGCAGCTGAAGTTGTCTCACAATTAACTTCTTGATTAAAAGCCAACAAGATTGGAAGGGAAACCAACATCCCAAAGAATCTTTTTGATATCAGAGGTGACACAATCACTAAACACGCCTCATCTGCATCTAATCAACATCCAGAAGCAAACATAAACTTAACACACAGGGCTTTCCTAAATTAAGAAAGTAAATTACAAAAGGAAGGCAGAACCCCAGGGATAATTGAACAACTTCCATTCTTTCACACACACACACACACACACAATTCTGCAACATCTACATTGAAAAGGAACAAGACATCGCTAGACACATTTTAGGAGGCAGTTTCCGAAACTAAAGGTTCACGTCTGAAGGGTCACATTCCGAAAAAAGCTCCCACGCAAGTCATCTCTCTACCAGCTAGGTAGGACTAGTCCAACTTTCAATACAAGCAGTATCTACACAGGTGAAAATACTGCTACACGCAACCTGAAATTACAGTTCCTTTCTCTCTCCTGTAACCCCGTTTCCACATTCTCAACCTTTTACTTTGCTGGAATACCCCTATAATGTTCTCAGCCTGAGGCTTGTCTGGCATTAGGAGCAAGACCAAGTAAAGCCGATAGGTTCAGGGCACACATTGGAAGCATTGAATTTGGACAGACTGATGCGTTGCCTTCTGACAAGCTACGAGGGTGGCAACAAGGGCTGCGATCTCCATTAGACATTAGAATCTAGACGAGACCCCAATCTGGCATACCCTAACATCACCCCAAAATACAAAGCAATTCCAACAGGCCAGAGAAAGAAACCCGGTCAGAGTATTTTTTTTTTTTATATATATATATATATATATATATTTTATAGGTATTTTATAGGTTTTACCCAAGGGACTTGTTAGGGTGCTAACACGAGCCTGGTAGCGAGCAGTCAAGAGCAGACTCCCAAATCAAGACACATAACAACCTTGGCTCCCCAAAGTTCACAGTTAACACACAGTAAAAGGAGTAGAGTTGTACAATGCTGCAGCTGGACACTGCCAGGAGCAGCCCAGTATCTCCATGCTCATGTACCACGTACCAGCTCTGAGCGGGTTTAGGCAGGTGGGGAGGAATGTTTTCACGGAGGTGCTGTGCTTCATTTTGATGTCTCTCAGCAGACTTCTGGAGCTCCTGAAAAGAATGTTAGACTTCATCAGAAACCCGAGACTCAATCCCAAGCAAGTAAAATTAGTTTGCTATTCGGGTGATGCTGAAATAATATTTGAACTTAGTACGAGGTGCTCTTGGCTCTCTCCCCATCATCTCACCTCTTTAGCCCCTAACTTCCCCAGGAGCAGCTAGCAAAGCTCAGAAGAACAAAGCTAAGCATAAGCTTGTCTGTCCTTGCCCTCACAGCATCAGAGAAATTTAGGCGGGCAAGAAGTACATCTTTAACAAGACACCCTAGCAGGTCTGGGTGGTGGTGACAAAGAGATGCCACAGGAAACTCATCTACATTCCCCAAACAACACTTTCACAACAGACTTCACACGTGAAGGCACTGCAAAAGCACACTAAACCAACAGATAAATATTCTAATTGAATAGCTTTCATAGCTATCGCAAGGATGTAACAACAGAACTGCTCTTCAGAGCACAACGGTCGCTATGCCGGAGAGCTGCTTAATAAACGGTCAGGAAGCCTGTTCCGAGTCCCAGATTCACCTGGAAGCGCACGCATCCAAACACATCACTTAGGATCTAGAAAAGAACAACTACACACATCTCAAAGATTCCTTTGACTCTTTTGGTGTTTTATGAACAGGAAAAAAAAGAAAAAAGATTACTTTTAGCAAATTCTTCAGGTTTTCTTGCTGTTGAACTTCCGATTCCAATTTATTCAGGAGATCATTCAAGAGAACGACTTCATGCCCTATTTTACAGAGCATAGATTTGAGGGACGGTTCTTGACCTGCCAATGAGAGAACATTAAGCCAAAAAGCCAAAACACCTCCAACACAAAACCAAAATCCTGTTTCCCTCCCCTCCGCAAGCAGTGATTATCTGCTAACCCTATGCTCCCCGACCACCATATCTTCCCAGCAGAAGCAGCAATATTCACTGGTCAAACAGCCAATCTCCTACTCCACACAGCCAACAGGGTTCAAAGCTGCTGCAGGAATAAGGGCCCCTCTCCAGCACGAGGCTGCACAGCACTATGCTGTACCCACTACCGCTGCAGGTCACAGGTGGACGACACAGCTTTTAAACGCAGCCTGGCTTCCACAACTGGAGCACCTGTTCTCCTTCGTGATCTCCCTCTGTTGAGGGTTATAGGTGCTCTTCAAACAGGAGGTTAGCCTAGATGACCCTCCCCAACCAAACGCTTCTATGATCCCGTGTAATCTCTACTTGTGCCTAGCAAAGGATAAGAGATAAACATAAAACACTGAGATCCATTTCAGTACCTCGGTTTAAAAGAGTTTGCTGCCCACTGTGAGTGCACATCACAGCCAGGCACTCCTGGAAGGCGAGGACAAGACACCTGCGTACACCTCCATCTGTGCCTCTCCACAGTTTTGTGATTAACATACTCCCCAAGATACCTTTTTTTGGTCTCCCACCCAGGGCTTTCCCCACCAAGTACATATGGTGCATTAACCACCAGCCTCCAAGTCCCTCAGAGGAGCACATGTTCACTTAGTTCATGTTCTCTGCTTGGCACCTAATTCCCTGATAATGCTCCCACTTTGCCATCCTTGCTCTTTGTTGTCGTTCCTGCTGCTGCTGCTGTTCTCTGTGTTTTACTGGATTTCCACTTCCTGTTATGTTCCTTGTCTAATCAGAGCATTCCCATCTTCTGCAAGGAGGTGCAAACCAAGACCCACTCTTAATTTCTTTTACCTATGTTTCTTAACTGAAGAGTCTTTTTAATAGTTGAAATCTTCGTGTTGATGTGAGAGCATAAATCTTCCAGGTCTGAGGACGCCATTATCGTACTGAGGGGAATTAAAAAAGAAAGCGCTAATTTAAGAAAGACCTAAGTTGCAAACACTGAGGACACAAGCAGAATTTTAAAAAGGACTCTGATCTGTTAAAGAAGCAACCAGAGAACTTAAATGAAGCGGTAAATGTAGTAACCACCTTTTATTTTGCTGAATTGAAAGCAGGAGAGGAAGCACAAAGTGCCTGACAGACAAAACAAAGCAAAGCAATTTCCCTGAACTCTGGAGAGAAGTGCAGTGTCATATCAGTACAAAAATTCCTCACGAAGCTGCCTAAGTGTTTATTATGTGAAGGTGTTCACTACTAAAGGAGTCGAAGTTTACTGCAATAAACAAAAAATATCTGGCCTATATAAAAGCAGTGCTATAAGGTGCTCTCAAGGGAGATTGTGCCAGATGAGCAATATTTAAGGAGGTGGATTCGTGGGTTGGTCGTAGGTTTCTTTTTTTTTTTAAAGACCAGTAATTAAAAGAAATCGGTCGCTTGCTTGCTTGCTAGCAGAGTACGGAGGCACAACAAGTAGCATTATCCATCGGTTACTCTCGTGCAAGTATACATATCAGCTCTATGAGGGAAAGCGACTGACGAAAACCCGTTGCTGAAATGCACCTTCCCCGGTCGCACCGTAACAAACCTCCGTTTCATGACACTGCCCGGCAGCCCTGGTGCCTACAGCGCTCACACAGCTCCCTCTGTTACCTCACACCTGGAAACGAAGCTTTTATTCGGACTTCAGTTTTAAAATACCACGAACTAGCACGCTTGCTGAATTCGTTACTAGAGATTCGCCGATTCCCCGCTCCTTACGAGGAACCGTTACAACCCGCTGCAGCGCAGCCCCCCACCCCCCTCGCCGCCCCCCGTTCTGCCTCACGTCCTGACCCCACACGAGTATTTCCGCCCCCAGCGCCCCGCTCTCACCGCCGCGATGGCGGGGGGCGGCTCGGAGAGAAGCCCCGACCGTCCCCGCCGTCAGCTCCGCTTCAAACCCGCCGCGCTCGGCCGGCCGTTGGAGAGCGCAGGCGCCTGCACTGCGCAGGCGGAGAAGGCGGGAAAGGCTGAGGGGAGCGTCCGCCCCGGAAGTAGCATTCGCCCACCAGCAACAAAAAGCACCCCACAGCGTTTATTAAGTGGTTATATAAGTTAACTTTATTCGGTATTCAACGGAACATAAAGCCCTCGATAAAAAGTAAGGCCCTCGATACAAAGTAAGTCGCTTTGCCACAGGTACGTACTCATATTGGTATGTCTCCCAAAGAACGTCATCACCACCCGTTCCTTCTTCCTCTACAGAGGAGGTATCACCGAAATCGGGATTAAAACTTTTTAACACCAGTGCTGTGCTAAAAAGCAGGCATTTTTATTACGGCACCGGCTGCACAGGGAGTCGTTCCGCCCAACTTGCATGCCGCCAGCTACAACCACTGAGGTCTATATTGCCCGAATCATACATATTCATTATGTTTCCCGGAACTGCTATACATATTTATTGTATTTCCTGGAACTAGTGAAAATATTTGCATGGCAGTTACGCATGCGCTTTAAGTCGCTTAGGAGCGCCTGAAGGAGTCTTCGGTGGTCTCTGGTGGTCTCTAGTGGTTTCTCGAAGAGGCGCTTTTGGTGTCCTTTTCATGAACTTCTGAGTCTTTCTTCCACATATGGTCATGACTTGGCTTATCGAGCAATCTTGTCACATCGCGTTGCAAGAGTTGTTGGTTTCAAATGGTTTCCTGACTCTTAACCTGGGTACAGATGTTCTTAGTTCCTTTTATCTTGGTCTTGTCTGGCATTTTTCTGAATCGTTTGTAATCCTCCAGGATATACAAAAATTATGTCCTTGAGTGCATCCTGGTTTGAGGCTTTTTGCTCCAATTCCCCCCTTTTGAGATTTCTCTATCTCATTAGAGAGATCTTAATACTTTATATATTTTGACTCACCCTGGCTTCTAATTATAGGAATACATTGTATTAACATATGAGTTACCAAGATGCTTATAATAGTAACAGCTATGAAGATTCATTTAACCCAGGCTAAGTTTGGTAACCAATTTGTTAGCCATGACCAATCCAGCCCTTGTCTTCTTTTTTAGTATCATGGATGAGTGTTTCAGATTCTGTATTTTACTCTCTATCAGCTCCGAGTTGTCCGTTAGGTTAAAACAGCACATGCCTTTGAATTCTTCACATCCATGATTGTGATGGAGTAATAAATAGTCTAAGGCTGCCCTATTTTCTAAAGCGGCTTGCCTTATCTGGCTCAGTTCTTCCTGTATAGCGCTTGAGAGGCGTAACTGATATTTTTCACTAAGGCACAAGCCAGTCGTTTCATTGCATTGTAATTCATAGCAACCCCTACTCCTGAGGCCAAAAATGCAGCTGCTGCTATTTCTTCGGGACTAAAGAGCATTAACTTCCGCATCACATTCTTCCCCCAGTGAGCGGACTGACCTTCTGGGCCTAGTTTGCTGTCTTGTGATACCGGCTGGCCTCTATAATCGGGGAACTAATCTTCCCAGGGAACAGGGACCTCTGCTACAATTGGTTGGGACATATGTGTAAGCCATTCTACCACAAAGTAAAAACCACCCCTGAGCTATTATGACATGTTGCTGATTGGTTGGCATGTCATATGTCTAATTACAATGTAATGTAGGCTTAGATTTATGCAGTTTGGGGAGCAATTAACAAACCTCATGCAACTCAGCTGGAAATGAGTTTCCTAGTCTAACCTTGAGCATTTTCCTGTTAAACTCTTGACTAACTTTTCCCAAAGCCTCCACTGTGGTTTCACTATATTGCAAGTCATCTCCTGCTGTGGCCCAACACAGTATTTCCCCAGTCGGAAGCCTGGTCCGATGTTGCAGACAATTTTTATTACTGACTTCCCGTTGTATGGTTTCTCTGGTTGGGCTTGTGCTGTTGTATTGGAAGTGACAGTGTTTCAAGATTCTCAGAGGTGGGCACTCCAACAAGGCAGAAAGTGAACATTTTATTAACTGAACTACCAGAATGTAAACAAAAGTTAGAAGTATTAACTACTTTTAGTGGCTAATTGTTCCCATAAATTTTCCTCTGGATCCCAGATGGGAAGTTCATATACATGCCCTTCTGAATCTAAGCTTCTTTTTGATCTCTATTTTAAGTTATTGTGCCCTTGAAGGGAGTTTACCAAATTAATTAAGATCCCTATGGTCAAGAGGAACCTAGTGTAAGTTTTAAAATAGCTCTAGGTTAGACAAAGATAATTTGTATGACGCATGTCCATGAGATAGTATAGGTGCTATAATCCCAATCAAGGTAAACAGCAAATACACTGGTTCATGTGACTTGATTGATTCTTATCTTCAAGGGTCCTCCAGAAGTAGTTTTCCATTGATCTGGTGGTGCTTTCTTTACCTGTGTATAATTAACCTGAAGTTCAATCTCTCCTGCCTTGACTGCTGTGTAAGTCATTAGGAATACCTGAAAGGGTCCTTTCCAGTTTTTTCACAGAGGTTTGGAGTTCCATGTTTTTATGTATACAAAGTCTCCGGGTTGATACTGATGGACAGGAGTGTCCAATGTGAGTGGTCCTGTCAGGACAATGTGTCGTTGGAAAGCCATAAGGACTTCTCCTAGAGAAATCAGATAGAGTTTTAAATCCATTTCCCCCCCTACATTTACTTCCCCTGGAATCAGTGGCACTTGGTATGGTTTCCCATACAATACCTGGGAACTTACAATTAGTAAGGACTAATTTTGTCCTTAGGCCTTGGCTGTATTCTGATTCTTAGAAGAGCTAATGCAAGGGCCTGCGGCCATTTTAAAGAGGTTTCTTGACATATCTTACTAATTTGTCGTTTCAGGTTTTGATTCATTCTTTCTACTTTTCTACTCAATTGAGGCTTCCATGGGGTGTGTAAATCCCATGTGATACCAAGAATTTTACTTAACTGTTGGACCACATCTGCTACAAAATGTAGGCCCTGATCAGAGGACATTCCTATTGGTACCCAAAACCTTGGTATTATTTCTTTGAGTGACAATTTAGTTACTTCCCTGGCTTTGTTGGTGCAACAGGGGAAGGCTTCTGGCCGTCCTAAGATGGTATAAACCAATACCATGAGATATCTGTAGCCATTTTGTTTTGGCAATTCAGAAAAATCAATCTGGCAATAGTCTCCAGGGGAATTTCCTTTCCTAGTGATCCCTGGGAGCAGCCTTTTCTTGTTAATGGGATTATTTTTTAAACAAATGGGGCATTTTGCTATTACAGACTTTACTATTCCAGTCATCCCTACATATATAATCAAATTTTGTAGACTAGAAATCGTAGCCTCACTTCCTCAGTGTGTTTCCTCGTTTCTCTTTTCTACAATCTCAGTCATTATCTGTGGTGGAACAATGACTTGTTTTGTGGGAGTTATTAACCAACCCTCTCCATTCGTGGTTGCCTTTAACAGTGATGCCAATTGTTGATCTGCCTCATTATAATTAGGTTTCAGAATTGGGAGTTTTACCTGGTTTACTGGTACTAATACAAGGATGCTTTGTTCAGCCGCTTCTTTAGCAGTTTTATCAGCCAATCAGTTGCCCGCATTTACTGTGGTTTGCCCAAATTTATGTGCTTTGCAATGCATTATTGCCACCTCTTTAGGTTTCTGAATTTCCTGTAGTAGTTGGAGAACTTCTTCCTTGTATTTAATAGGTGATCCTTGAGCTGACAACAAGCCTCTTTCCTTCCAGATAGCCCCATGTGCATGGACTATTCAGAATGCATATTTTGAATCGGTCCATATATTTACCTTTTTTCCTTTAGCTATCTTCAGGGCTTGCTTCAATGCCACCAATTCCGCCTTCTGGGCTGACGTGTTAGTGTATAGGGTCCCAGCCTCTATTACCTGTGTGGTTGTAACCACTGCATATCCGGCCATTCATTTTCCATCTTGGAACAAAGCTGCTACCATCTGTAAACAGCTCCAAATCAGAATTAATTAATGGTTCGCCCCTCAGATCCTGTCTGCTCAAATATATGTGCTCTATGGTTTGCAGACAATCGTGGTGCAAGGGTTCAGAGTACCTCAATTCTGAATTCAAAAACATCGCTGGGTTGATTGCTGTGGTGGTTTTAAGTTCCACAGCATCCTGTTCTAACAAGATAACTTGATATTTGAGCATATGGCTTGGAGACAGCCTATGCCCCCCTTTTTGCTCTAAGACAGAAATCACCATGTGCGGAATCACATACACAGTGATTTTTTTTGTCCTATAGTTAATTTTCTGGCTTCTTGGATTAAAAGGACAGTTGCTGGTACAGCACGCAGACACCCTGGCCATCCTCTATTTACATTGTCCAATTGTTTGGAGAAATATCCCACAGCTCTTCTCCACATTCCCAGTCTCTGATTCAGCACGCCCAGGGCAAGATGTTGTCATTCATGTACAAATAACTCAAAAGGTTTAGACAAATCTGGCAATCCCAATGCAGGTGCTGACATTAAAGCCTTTGTCAAGTCCTTAAAAGCTACTTGGCATTCAGGGGTCCATAGTAGATGGTTCTCTTTAGACCCCTTCAAAGTTTCATAAAGGGGTTTTACCAACAGTCCTTAATTGAGGATCCACAGTCTGCACCATCTGACTATACCCAGAAACACCCTCAGCTCTCATACAGTTCTTGGTTCTGGAGTTTGGCAGATTGCCTCTTTTGTGTCAGCTCCCACTCTCCCTTGTCCCTGTGAAATCTCAAAACCTAAATAAATCACAGTCTCTTTTCCCACCTGAGCTTTGCTCTTTGATACACAATATCCTCCTTGTCCTAAGAAATTCAACAGGCTTATAGTCATCTGTAGACACTCTCCCCAAGTCTCTGCAGCCAACAAAATGTCATCTACATATTGCAGTATTGTTCCCTCTGGGTTTTCTTTCTTCCATAATTCCAGCTCCTTTGCCAGCTGGTTGCCAAATATTGTAGGACTATTTTTAAAGCCTTGAGGTAGCACCGTCCAGGTAAGTTGTGTTTTGTGCCCAGTGGTGGGGCTTTCCCATTCAAAGGTGAATATCGCCTGGCTATCTTTATCTAGAGGTATGCAGAAGAAAACATCCTTGAGATCAAGTACATTAAACCACTTACATTTTTCCTTCAAGGATGTTAGCAAGATATATGGATTAGCCACTATGGGATTAATATCTTGAACAATTTCATTCATGGCTCTTAAATCTTGAACTAATCTATATTCCTTGCTGTTTTGCTTTTTCACTGGCAATATCAGGGTATTATATTCTGATTCACACTCTATCAATAATCCATAATCCAAAAATTTCATTATTAACTCTTCCAATCCCTTCCTAGCCTCCCACTTGATAGGATACTGTTTTTGCCTTACCGGTTTAGTTCCAGATTTTAGGACAACTTTTACTGGTTTCACCAATTTAGACTGACCTGGGATTCCATCAGCCCATACCAAGGGTGTTACCGCATCCTCTACTTCTGCAGGAATTTCTTCCTCTGGTCTCTGTGCATTCTGTAACATAAAAAATCTCGCTTCCACAGCTTTTGATTCAGGTATTAACAGTTGCACTTCTCCATTCTTAAAAGTTATCTGTGTATCTAATTTGCTTAATAAGTCTTTTCCCATCAAGGGCATTGGGCATTCAGACATATACAAAAATGGGTGAGCTACCCATTGTTTTCCTAATTTAAATTTTAGGGGCTGTAAAAAGGGTTGGTGTTCTCGTTTCCCTGTAGCACCAACAATGTTTACAGTTTCATGGCTGAAATTCCCCTTACACGTGTTAAGTACAGAATAAGTTGCTCCCATGTCTACTAAAAATTCTACCTCATTGTTCCCCAGCTTTAATGTGACCAGGGGCTCAGCTGGGGATGATTCCCCCGGTCCCCTTCAGGATTCATCATTTAATGTCATTAGTTTGATGGCTTGCATGGGTTCCCAGCTTGAGGATACAAGTTTTTCCAATGTCCCATTTCTTTACAGATTGCAAACTGATCTGCCACAAGACAGGGTTGCACAAAGGGAGGTGGCCTGCCCATTTCCCTACTTTTTCCCACCCCCCCAGTAACCCCTTCATGTGCCTCCCCTTCCTCTATAGGTTCCCCCAGGAGCCCCTGTTAAAGCAGCAATCCATCTCCCCTCTCTCAGGTTTTCCCTTTGAGTCTGTTGTGTTTGTTTTTCCTTCTCCCTATTATTAAAAACCATCCATGGTATCTCTAACATCTTTTCCAAATCTCTTGAATCTGCCCCTTCCAGTTTTTGGAGTTTCTTTCTTACATCTGGGGTCAATTGTCCCATAGAGGCCAATTGAACAGCCTCTTCTGGTCTCTCAGGGTCCAGATTAGTATATTTCTTGGTAGTGACTTTTAACCGTTCCACGGAGGTGGATGGGGATTCATTTGGTTCCTGCTTAACTTCATATAATTTAGACCAATTGATAACTTTTGGCGTGGCGTGCCTTTATGACAAATAACATCCATCTTTGGTATCTTGTTAAAAGCCCCCGGGGTCCCAGTTGGATCTGTGGCAGGAAAATTCTGATCTATTGTCCCCTGCAAATCCTCATTAGCATGTGCCCCTTCTGCCTGGTTTTGGGCAGTGTTTAATACCATTCTTTTCTCAGTATCATCTAATAATGTATCTAGTATCACCTGTAAATCATTCCAATCAGGATCTTGTGTCCTGATTATAGTTTCAAATACCTTAGCCACCCTTTCCGGATCTTCCCTATAAATGCCCACCGTTTCCTTCTGGGACCTTAAGTCCGTTATTGAAAACGGCACTTTAACTGTTACTGGCCTGTTATTTCCAACTGTTTGCCAAAGAGGAGCTTGCAAAACTTCCCCTGCTTCCCCTTGCCGTCCACTTGTCCTTCCCGCGATTGGACTAAATCCCTCTGCGCTACTAGCCTCATCAGCTCGCCTTCGACCACTTTCTCTTGCCCTGTTCACATTACTAACATCATCATGATTATGAGGACCCTCCCACAGCTTCTGCTGAGGAGCAACTAGCAGTTCCAAATCCTCTTCCTCCTCCCGTCCACATTTTAAACACCTCTTCCCAATGCTACAAACAAAGCAACACCATTTTAAATTCTTTCCTCTCCCCTCCTTTTCCAAAGTCAGGACCATAGGGTCCTGCAGAGTTATTCCACGATTCTTTTGCCATTCCATATGGTTTCTCAGCATAAAAAAAATAAATCCACATATGGCACTTCATCCCATTAACCCTCCCATCTACAAAATAACATCAATTGTAATATAATATTATATGTCAAGGTTCCATTCCTTGGCCATTTCTCCTGATCTTCAAGAGTATACTTTGGCCACCAATTATTGCAATATTCTACTGGCTGTTTCTGAGTGAGGGGGTCCCCCCCAATCTTTCCCCAGTGCCTTAACACACATCGTAGGGGGGATCTTTTTAAAATCCGCCCTTGTGCAGAGAGCTTATTGCCCATTAGAAAACAACACAAAACACAAAGGCATGCAAAACCAATACAAAATAACAAACAGAACAACAAGACATCCAAACCAAATACCAAATTCCAATCCCGGGTGTCCTACAGACTGTTGTCCAATAGGATCAAATCCTTCTCTTAGGTACCTTTATAGCCCAGCCCCACAAGGCTTTCGCTGTACCTTACAGGCAGGCAACCTTAACCTGTGCTCTTGGTGCAGGCCTCTCCCACCACAGTGGTAAGAGCAAATATCACAGAATCACAGAATGGTTTGGGTTGGAAGGGACCTCAAAGATCATCTAGTTCCACCCCCCTGCCATGGGCAGGGACACCCTCCACTAGACCAGGTTGCCCAAAGCCCCATCCAGCCTGGTCTTAAACACTTCCAGGGATGGGGCCTCCACAACCTCTTTGGGCAACCTGTGCCAGTACCTCACCACTCTCACAGTAAAGAATTTCTTTCTGATATCTAATCTAAAACGACCCTCCTTCAGCTTAAACTCATTCCCCCCTTGTCCTGTCACTACACTCCCTGATAAACAGTCCCTCACCAGCTTTCCTGTTGGCCCCTTCAGGTACTGGGAAGCTGCAATTAGATCTCCCTGGAGCCTTCTCTTCTCCAGGCTGAACAACCCCAACTCTCTCAGCCTGTCCTCATAGCAGAGGTGCTCCAGCCCTCGCATCATCTCCGTGGCCTCCTCTGGACTTGCTCCAACAGCTCCATGTCTCTCCTGGACTGGGGACCCCAGAGCTGGATGCAGCACTGCAGGTGGGGTCTCACAAGAGCAGAGCAGAGGGGCAGGATCCCCTCCCTCGACCTGCTGGTCACACCTCTTGTGATGCAGCCCAGGACACGGTTGCTTTCTGGTGTGTGAGCGCACGCTGCCGGCTCATGTTGAGCGTTTCATCAATCAACACCCCCAAGTCCTTCTCCTCAGGGCTGCTTTCAATCCATTCCTCGCCCAGCCTATAGTCGTGCTTGGGATTGCACCGACCCACGTGCAGGACCTTGCACTTGGCCTTGTTGATCTTCATGTGGTTCTCACGGGCCCACCTCTCCAGCCTGTCCAGGTCCCTCTGGATGGCATCCCTTCCCTCCAGCGTTGTCAACCACACCACACAGCTTGGTGGTGTCGGCAAACTTGCTGAGGATGCACTCGATCCCATTGTCCATGTCACCGACAAAGACGTTAAACAGTGCCGGTCCCAGTACCGACCCCTGAGGAACGCCACTTGTTACTGATCTCCACTTGGACATTGAGCCGTTGACCACAACTCTGAGTGCGACCATCCAGCCAATTCCTTATCCACCGAGTGGTCCATCCATCGAATCCAGGTCTCTCCAATTTAGAGACAAGGATGTCATGCGGGACAGTGTCAAATGCCTTGCACAAGTCCAGGCAGATGATGTTAGTTGCCCTTCTCTTATCCACTGACGCTGTAACCCCATCATAGAAGGCCACCAAGTTTGTCAGGCACGATTTGCCCCTAGTGAAGCTGGGTTGGCTGTCACCAATCACCTCCTTATTTTCCATGTGCCAGATCCAGATCAAATAAGAATAGCTTTACCTTCCCTGGGGTCTTACTCAGAGCTCTTTGGTGCAGGGATCACAGGTTCTCCCCAAGAATTCCTTGGTGCTGGCTGGAGGTCCTGCGATCCTGTGGATCCGTCAAGGTTCAGAAGCAGGGTCCCATCTGGGTTGCCAAAAACTGTCACTACAAAAAATTCCTCACGAAGCCGCGTGAGTGTTTATTATGTGAAGGTGTTCACTACTAAAGGAGTCGAAATTTACTGCAATAAACAAAAAATATCTGGCCTATATAAAAGCAGTGCTATAAGGTGCTCTCAAGGGAGATTGCGCCGGATGAGCAATATTTAAGGAGGTGGATTCGTGGGTTGGTCGTAGGTTTCTTTTTTTTTTTAAAGACCAGTAATTAAAAGAAATCGGTCGCTTGCTTGCTTGCTAGCAGAGTACGGAGGCACAACAAGTAGCATTATCCATCGGTTACTCTCGTGCAAGTATACATATCAGCTCTATGAGGGAAAGCGACTGACGAAAACCCGTTGCTGAAATGCACCTTCCCCGGTCGCACCGTAACAAACCTCCGTTTCATGACACTGCCCGGCAGCCCTGGTGCCTACAGCGCTCACACAGCTCCCTCTGTTACCTCACACCTGGAAACGAAGCTTTTATTCGGACTTCAGTTTTAAAATACCACGAACTAGCACGCTTGCTGAATTCGTTACTAGAGATTCGCCGATTCCCCGCTCCTTACGAGGAACCGTTACAACCCGCGGCAGCGCAGCCCCCCACCCCCCTCGCCGCCCCCCGTTCTGCCTCACGTCCTGACCCCACACGAGTATTTCCGCCCCCAGCGCCCCGCTCTCACCGCCGCGATGGCGGGGGGCGGCTCGGAGAGAAGCCCCGACCGTCCCCGCCGTCAGCTCCGCTTCAAACCCGCCGCGCTCGGCCGGCCGTTGGAGAGCTCAGGTGCGGGAGGCACCAGCGGGGATGGCAGGAAAGGCTGAGGGGAGCGTCCGCCCCGGAAGTAGCGTTCCCCCACCAGCAACAAAAAGCACCCCACAGCGTTTATTAAGTGGTTATATAAGTTAACTTTATTTGGCATTCAACAGAACACAAAGCCCTCGATACAAAGTAAGTCGCTTTGCCACAGGTACGTACTCATATTGGTATGTCTCCCAAAGAACGTCATCACCACCCGTTCCTTCTTCCTCTACGGAGGGGGAAGATAAACACCTTACACTTACTCCAAACTCCTCTTTTTCTAGTTAGCCACAGATAGTAAGGTTTATTGCTAAGGATAGACTGCTTATCTCGCCAAAGAAAAAATAAGCAAATGTGCAGTTGCTGTTCCACAATTCCCTAATAAAGAACAGCTCTTGGTTCCCTCCCTCCACAAATCTAAAATCACCCAGAAATCTAAAGAATTAGAAACAGGAACATACAAAGGAGTCTGAGAAGAACCGTTTTTAAAGCAGCCCTGCAAGCCAAGCAGCGACTGCATTCAGCAGACCTTTCAGGAGAGAGGAAAACTAGCAAACAAGGAGCTGCCTGACACCCCCAGGCAACAGGTTACTGAAATTACTGGCTGCAAGAATGCGTCATCTTAACACGTTCGGCGGTGAAAAGCTAAAGCGGGAAGGGCTGCACAAACCCCTCCAGCAGTCCTGCCTACCCAACCACACCAACACGTCCTGTGACTCCCATCTTCCCGCCCGTATTCATCTCAGTAGCTCTTGCAACTTCGACATTAAATGCAGAGATGCATCCTGTCTTTTAGACAAACCATAAAACCCTCAGTAAAAAGAGAAAAAAAAAATTATTTCAAAAGCCTTTCCTTCATAAGCAATTTTTAATGTCAAATAATACTACTACTTATTTTTTAAAAAGACCAAAAAAAAGCCAAGGACAGATGTCCCAAAAGCTCAAAGCACACATCCCCTCCTACCCTGGGATTCTCCACACCTGCTAGCTGCTTTGAAAAACAACTCAAATGTCTGTTTAAACACAGGGTTGTCTTGCACTAACAAACTGAATTACAACATACAACCAGGAGACAAAAAAAATAAAACCAGAAACACCATCAGACATAAAGAGAACATACTTTAACTCCCCATGCTTATGAAGAATATTTGAACGTGGCGTTCAAAAGTTTCTTCTTCTGTAACCATGCCTAGAATGACCCGGCATTTGCGCAGAAAACTGAAACCCCTCCTGCGGTCTCAATCAGTTCAGTGATTAAAAATAAGGTTTCTTCTGCATGTTTCAAGGGTAGAGGAAAGAACTGCAGAAGCAAGTTTGTTTCTGGAGTCCATTGCACCAGCTGGTGCCACCTAAAGTCACAAATCCAAATCTACGATAACCGTACAGAAAGCTGTGGCATGCAAGATCAAGGTACCTCACTGTAGGGCACCGAATATTGAAATTGCCATTTCACATCACCCGCAAGAAACTTTCCCAAATCAATACACAATGTTCTTTCTCTTTCACGTGCATAAAATAAAATATTTAGCAAGAAGGTGATAAATTGTTCTTCAGCGGTCATCTTTACAAGTCTATTTTATCATCAGGAAGCAACAGAAAAGTGATCTTTGCATTTTGTTAAGCAAACACCCCTGAGTAAAGAGGCTGATATCCACTGTCTTCTCTCCTGCAGGTAAGCACGCAGACACTCAGCATGCCGAAGAACTGAAAGAGAGTCACAAGAGATTTAGATTTGCTGTGGGTTTTGTTTCAGTCATCAGACTCCTCGCCTGTATGTTAATTAGGCTTCATCATAGCACGGACACTCCTTTCATGTTACAAAACACTTAGAAAATACATCTACAGAAAGTGATTTTTGGTTTTTTTTTTTTTTTTTGGCATATCAATTTCCAATAATAGTTCCAGCTTAACTTTTTCCTCTCCAACTTCTCCCATTAATTTATACATCCACATTAATTCCTAGTTATCTTACTGTGGGGGAAAAAATAGAAATCAGTGAAAGCATGGGATTATTCTGGACTTAAAATGAGTTCTGCAAAATATTTACACATATAAAATATCAAGCAAAGATCGTGCAGAGTATGCTAAGGCAATCCTTAGAGATGATCACAGGAGAAATCCTGGTGGGAGGGTTCATCACCAATAGTAACAGGAGTGTAGAACTCATCACTTTTATAGAGGGAAGGGAAACGATGGAAACGATGTCGCTGAGCCATTTAAGCCCATGAGAACAAAAGCTGTAAACAATTACCTCTCTGCTAGGGCCACTAAGTCAAGCCCCAGTTCTGAGATGGTATCTGGACAGATTTTGGCTTCTGCACTGAGTTCAGGAGTGGGATGTTCAAGAGAAAGTGTTCTGCAATGGCTCAGTCTTTTAAAAAGAGAGCAGCTAGTCCAAGAAAAAACACTTTGCTGTTATTAAATGGTTTGAATCTCTGTCAACCAGAGGCAGGTTACTAATCATGGAGAACAGTTACAGGGAACAATGACAAACCACCAGGCTAAAATTTATGGGTCAAACCTGTGAAGAAATGCCTACGCATCTTTGTGATGTGCCGATTGCGAGGAGTTTTACGTCAGGACTTTTCAAATGCAGTTTTCAGCCACAAGATGATCTGGTTTCACATTTTATTTAATTCAGTCCGATAAGTCTATAAATAGCCCTCGCAATGGTTTCATTCCTAGTCATATTTCGAGTCCATTTTGATTCCAGGTCTCTAAGCACAGGACTATTCATTGGGCTATGTCTAAAACCAGTCTTCAATAAGCAATTATTTAAATCTCAGTTAAATATAGCAAAGCTAGTTGTTTTAATACAGAATGCTACAGCTAGTCCTTTTAGCACAGCCAGCTTTTTGTACTTCCTACCGAACGCCCAAGATAGATTCTCCGTTGCCTTGCCAGCCCAAATCCCCTACTAGCTTGTTGGATTCCTCCCCTTATCGTCGGGCAGATGAAATGGAGGAAGTTGGAAGAAATCAAGCGAGGAACAGAGGACTCGGCCTACTTCAGAGCCAGGCAAAGGCTACAGGCTAACATGACACGGTAGAAGAAAAAGCCCTGGGATCAAAGTACTATTTTCCATGAGGGAAGAGATAAAACATTTACCTTTACGATGGCAAAACCCAGGATTACAAGCATAGCATAGCTGATAACGCTCTGCAGCCCAGACTCCAGCTCCTCTGCACAGCTCTGCCATGAGAGAGATGGGTGAAAACAAATTAGAAGATATAATGCAGCTGGATAGTTTTGTGTTGGGTTGTTGGGTTTTTTTCTCTCCCTGACCCTTCAAAGGCAGCAGGACCTTGTAGGGCCTGTCTAAGCAACCACTGCAGACCTCGGGGCTTCCGTTCTTGTCTGCCAGACCTGATGGCTTCTGGTTCACCTCCTGCCTGGGGAGAAGCACTGACTAACTGCGACATTTGCCGCTTTTCAGAATCTCCTCTGGCTCACGTCACTTAAAGAACTGCCCAAAACTCAGAGCCAGGAAGACCCATGGTATCTATAAAAGTCAACTTACAGGCTTGTGCCCCGGACTGAAGAGCCTGGTATGCAATTCTCCAGATTCATGGTCAATCCCAGAAGAGTCTCTTCCCTACCCCAGATCTGTTTGAACAACGACGTGCCCCGAGCTAGCGCTCCGGCCTTGTCACGTTGCTTCTGTAGCAACATGGAATGGAGGCTTGTCACCAGTAGACAGAGGAGACCAAACATCCAGACTGGTGCCTGCAAAACCAGCTGGTCTTCCTCCTTTAGGTCATCTAGGAGCTTGTACAGAATTACGTGAGAAGGAAAACTACAGGAAGAAAAGAGTTTGGGGGACAAACGGCTGGAAAGAATAGTGTGAAATCATCCCTAAATCCTGCCTGCAGTGCTTTCCTCACTGTTTCTGGCTGGTTGAGAATGATCACAGCCCAGCTGTGAAACCGTGCCCTTTATCCTCACCCGCGTATTGAGTTCCTGTGGCTGATCCAGGCGCCCTGTGCAGTTCTTCACGTCTTGCCTGCAGCAGCTCAGAGGCACGCTGTTGTTACCGGTGGAATTAAACCACTGTGTGGTTGTCCAGTCGCTGTAGTTCTTTACCCCACAGCAATGAAGCTGCCAAACACAGGACAGTTACAGGGACGTATGCATATATACGAACGTGAAGGAGTTAAACCTCTCTTAGGCATGCTGGGCAAGAGCTGCCCTCAGCATGCAACAGCTTTACAAGTAGCAGTAAGACAGGAAAACAGCTGCAGACGTAATAGATCATCTCCCCTTCATACATTATTTCCTCCTCATTGATTTACTCTTTGTGAAAGCTCTCATGTTAAAGTGACAGCTTGCAGGATAGAGTCTTCTGTCATCTTTCTATTTTGTGGTACAGGATTCTGAGCAGCAGCCTGAAAAGGCCAACTCTGCAAAGTAAGGAGCACCCTCCTTGGAGAATCAGATGCTAAACGCTGCTGCAGGGCCAGGTTCCAGGATACTGCCATACGCCTCCCCTCCTTTCTCAGCCTAAATTCCTTGTTTAGGACCCAATTGTTCTTTTCTAAATAATTCTCAGGACAATATAAATATTTTCTTACCTGTTCTTGCAAGTAATCCACAACAGTAGACTCTGGATTTTTCCCATCATACTTCTCAAAGACTGAGTGCATTGTGCCTTGCACATCAGTTTTTACCTATTTGGTGAGGGAAAAAAACCAAACATTTTTTTTAACATGAGAGCTAAAAATTTTATCTAGGGGAAACTGCAAAAGATTGGTATCCCAACTTAGTCGGGGAAAGAAAAAGATTTGAAAAAATAAAAATCACCAATGTTTTAGATAAAATGCAGGTAGCACTTATGCAGAATCAGTTCCTGGATAGAAGCTTGCCTCCCCTGATGGAAGAGCCCTCCTTTGTGAGTATCAACAACTGTTTAATCCGCCTTAGACACTGCTGCAATGCCTGCCAGGTGCTTTATGTATTCACACATTCCTGACAAAGACCGATCCACATACCGCATGGTGACATCCCCATTCCCACTTGCCCTGCAGACTCCAGGAGATGGGATGAAGTGCAAGAAAACTGGATATATTGGAATGCTCTAACAACGCAAGATCTATTACTTACTTTTAGGTTACTACAGAGATGCTAATTCTTTGCTTACCTTTTCCCTATAAACAAATCCCAGGACAAAAGCAGATACTTCCGCAATAAAGATAACCAGGATAATGGCCAAGAACTGAAATTAAAAGAGAGAGACTGTAAGGAAAAATTCCTCAGCATTTGAATTCAATTGCGCATTACCCTTCACATTATAGTGGTAGGTTATCGTTATCTGTTGTTGCCTCTCCAACCAAAATAGTTTCCAGAAAATACTTTAGAATAGGTGATTTCTGTGCATGGCTGGGACTACGACTGCGGTTCCACAGGATCTGTGCCCAATGTAGGCAGTCTCCTGAACACTGCCATGATGTCATCTGTGTGAAGAGCCTACAAAACACTTCACAAGGTGGCTGATGAACAGGAGACTGCACAGATAAACCAGCAGCTGAGTTAAGTACGTTGGCACTTCTTGCTGAGCTCACATCACCTTCAAGGCATGAGTTGGGGGCCTGAAGTTACTCAATGTAAACTTTTCTGGCTTTCCAAAAATCATTCTAGTGGAGGCATACTTTAAGGCTTCAGAGAACTAAAGTCAACAGGAACAAGAAATTTAAAAAAAATAATCTTGTTTTGCTTACTTCAGAAATTCACCTCTCCTCCTGTTCCCTCACCACCACCTTGCTTCTCAAAACTTGCTACTGTCTGCACCCATCTCCAGTGAGCAAGCCAAGGCAGAGCCAGGAATCTGCCTATGACTGCACCTATGTGTCTGTACAAGGCAGTGCAACTAATCTTTTAGCTTGCACCTCCCTCACGATGAATCAGTGCCTCACAGCGGTACGTAACTCCCGCAAAGGAGCAGTGTTTCAGCAGTGCATTTCAGAATAATCTTTTACTTTCTGTTCTGTGCGTCCTGCACAGGTCCAGTGTAGCACCTCCCATACCATGCAACAGGGGGAAGAGGACATGCAACACTCACCAGCCCTAGGCCAACTCGAGACTCCCGGAAGGTGGCACAGCAGCCAATCAACCCGATGATGAACATTACCACAGCAACGCAAATAATGATGACGGCTGGCAGAAGAGCATACTTGTCCTGCAAGAAGTTGTCGTAGCTCTTGTAGGTGTTAATGACATATCCCCCAACATAGCTGAGACCTGCTGCTGCTGCCTGAAATGCAATAAAGTTATTAGCAGTTAGTTATTAAGCATCCGCCCAGAAAGTAAATATGGACCTTTTTGTAACAGTGCAAGTAACATTTCAAATTTAGAAGCAATAAGTACAGAATGCAAAGATCTAGAAGGAAAAAAAAATAAAAAAACCCCCACTCCACTACTAACAAAACACCACTGTATCTGAGCTAAAACACTGGAGTCTGTTGACATACATCAGCCAGTGTCTCTGCAGAAAGCCAAGTTCACATTGCCTACCCAAGATTACCTACATCTTACCCAACACTGCGTTTGCAGGAATTGACTTTTAAGGTGATCATCACAGAGGTGGGCTGTTGAGTTTGGAGCGGTTTTTTGTTTGTTTTGGGTTTTTTTTGAGAAAAACTCATCCTTTCCACTCTCGCAACAGCATTAACCACTAAGGCACAAATGTTCCTAATCTCAGCAAAACACAGTCCCTCCTTTTCCTGGAGGAAACAGATTTCTGCATCCTCTAAAATAAACTCTCCTCCAAAAGGATGTTTTGCCGATTGAGGCCATGACTGACAGCTGCCCAACTAGCAGCCCTGGAGACTGACGGCTTTGATCCACAGAACTGAGTACAGCCCTGGAAATATCACCCAAAGGCTCAGCAATACCCTGGTAATGCCTCACCAATGGCATAAAAAAAAGTTCTCTCAAGAGTTACAAGAGCTCATCCACCCTCTATAATCCTGCAGCACAAGATGCTGCCTGTAAAAATGAAGCACTGTCCATACTCACGTTCTGGAAACTTGAAGGAAACCAGTCTGTTTGTTTTCAGTAGGCTACAGCTGGATTTCATCATACAGTTTATGAGCTGTTTGTTACTTCCCCCAGTACTGCACATTTTAATTAAATCAAACACTCCTCACATTGGAGCTAGGACTTGCTAATTCCTTTGCCTTGTTTGGCTCCTTCCCCTCCAGCCAGGTCTGGAGCCTGCCCTTCAATTATCTCCAAGTACACAGGACATCCTTCATTTCAGACAGCTCTCATCCCACACCACTCTGGCATTCCTGAACACTGCCCGGGATCAGATGCACCAAGTGATGAAACCAGGATCAAACTAACCCTTAGAGAGATTTAGCACATGTCATGCAAGATCCTGCTGTGTTGGGGCTCAGATACGGCAGGTCCTCTACAAAGTGAGATATCAGAACAAGGAATAGGATCACCAGTTCTCAAGAGGTTTTCTCCACATGCATTGGGTTTTCAGGTGGTGCTAATAATTAAAGCCATTCCTAAACCTTCCTTTAACTTTTCCTCTCGTTGAGGAAAAGCTCTTTCCCATTTCCCTGTCTGCAGACGTACAGTGACCCAGGCTTCTTCCTCCCACCCCTTTTCAGGGATGCAGGGAAAGGATGAGACTTATGGGGTGCCACTGTCTTCTTGCTTCACCTCTTCCTCCTGCAACACCACACTCCTGTACTGAAAGGGGGACAGGAAAAGTCCCTGGAGCTGTAGCAGCACTAAAGGTGGGGCTGGGGATGCTGCACCTCCATTCTGCCTTGCCTACAATTGCACAAAGAGTGAGGTGTATGACTCAAAAGCTGCATCCCATTATTTCTGGCCTGGAGAGCTGGATGCACTGCAACTGTCCACCTGTTCTCCATTCTGGAACAGCAGCATAGAAACCTAGAATGGTTTGGGTTGGAAGGGACCTCACAGCCCACCCAGTTCCACCCCCTGCCATGGGCAGGGACCCCCTCCACTAGCCCAGGTTGCCCAAAGCCCCATCCAACCTGGCCTTGACCACTGCCAGGGAGCCAGGGGCAGCCACAGCTTCTCTGGGCAGCCTGTGCCAGGGCCTCAGCACCCTCACAGGGAAGAACTTCTGCCTCACATCTCATCTCCATCTCCCCTCCTGCAGCTTCAGGCCATTCCCCTTGGCCTGTCACTCCCTGCCCTTGTCACCAGCCCCTCTCCAGCTTTCCTGGAGCCCCTGCAGGGACTGGAAGGGGCTCTAAGGTCTCCCCGCAGCCTCCTCTTCTCCAGGCTGAACAACCCCAACTCTCTCAGCCTGTCCTCATAGCAGAGGTGCTCCAGCCCTCACATCATCTCCGTGGCCTCCTCTGGACTCGCTCCAACAGCTCCATGTCCTTCTTGTCCTGGGGACCCCCGAGCTGGACGCAGCACTGCAGGTGAGGTCTCACCAGAGCAGAGTAGAGGGGTAGAATCCCCTCCCTTGACCTGGTGGTCATGCTGCTGGTGATGCAGACCGGGATACAGCTGGCTTTCTGGGCAAAGGCAGCCATGGAGAAGGAAGCAACGCTCCTGGGCTAACGATCCATCATCATGGAGAAAACATGATGATGGGATTTGCCCAATATATAATTTATTTTTAGTATTTTCTAAGACTGTCAAGCACCATGATTGGCCATGTTGGCCCCAAATCCAGTGAAAACAATGCAGATTCCAGACAGGGGATGCAAGGGCTTTTATTAACTACAGAAATGCTCTGCTCAGCTGGGCCAGGACAGCTCAGAAAGCAGCTCATACAGTTCCTGAAAGGGTTCAGAGTTTGGCCTCTGTTCCCATGGAAGCTGTGGAAAATATCCAAGTGACCACAGCAAGAACAGGATGATTCTCTGGGTTGACTTAAAAACTTCTCCCTACTTGTGCATGGCAAAAAATATTACATGAATAATGCCACAATTACTGTCATAGTCATCCCATCCTGACTGTAACCCCTGACTGCATTTGTTGCTGGGTTTTGAAGCCTTCTTGGTAAACATAGGTATGGTATTCTGGTTTCTCAGGTTTTTTGAAAATTTCAGGTGGTCACTAGCAGTACAAAGCCTCCTTCACATGCACTTTTAAACCAGGTGCTTGCACCTGGGCACAGCCACTAATGAGAATGGTTGTCCTGAGGCCCGCTGCCTTTGGTACGGCTCAGGAACCAGGTTGGGATGTCCCACCACAGTTGTCATCAACTGCTGAGTGCCCACAGCCACAGGAGAAAACCCGAAGGACCGCAACACCCTCAGAAAAGTTCATGATGGAGGAAGGCAGTCCCCGGGGAAATGGAACAGGGGTGACTTTACCATGGGAAAAGTAGTGCAGACTGAATAGCTGGGTACAAAAAGGCATAAACCATTTTTTTTTGGCAAGTAAATGAGTCATCCACATTCAGCAGCGATGTCACGTCAAAACGTGCAAAACGAAACAAACTTGTGACTCAGTTAATGTGTAAAAGTTAACATGCAAAGTGCAAAGTCATATTCAGAGAATGTAAAGCCTTGCTCTGTTGCCTAACTCTAGTCTCAGCCTTTGCAAGTAGTTCTGTACTTCTATAGGCAGCCTAAAGACCATCTACATCATAATTTAATCTTTCTATAGGATGTTTTACACAAAAGAATCCCCCAGTATTTGCATTCTACTTCTGCAAGCGATTCAGACAACAGACACATTCTTCATCTCTTCTCTATGCTTTAAGCCCGGTTTTCTACCTATTTCTAGCATGCTCAAGATACAATGCAAAGGAAGCACGCACAGGAAATGCTAAAGAAAAACCTTTGTTGCTAGTAAAGAGCTACCAGAAATTCAAAGTCACATTGTGAAGCCAATTCACAGAAGTCCTATAAAGCCAGGACTAGCAAAGCTCCATGACAGTAAGCCAACATCAGAGAATCCAGTGCTGAGTTCAAGGAGATTCTTGCCCAAACTTTATCAATGCAAATACAGACCAGCACTTTCACAGTGGGTTTTATTGCAACATTCAGGACTGTCTCGTTTCTGGTCAGAGACAAAGCCCAGCCAGCAAGTGGTCTATTGTAATTTCCAAACTTCTGTTTCCAAGCAGAAGGAGGAAGCGTAATGAGGTAAAAATAAAAGACTTTGAGTAAAGACCTGGCTTAAAGAAGTTCAGGTTTTTCTCCACAAACTGAGAAACAGCCACAACTTCACCCATAGTTTTGGGTGCAAAGATTTTGAAGCCTGAAGAGCAGGGTCACACAGGAGTAGAAGCCATTTTGGGTAACTACCTGTTCTCTGGTTTATTTTTGCAGATGAGTCCCAGAGCTAAACTTCAAAAGTGGAAAAGAAAAATATTTCAGAACATAAATCTCTGAGGTTTCCTCTTAGGCCTTCCCAGTACTTAAGGCAAGTTCAAAATCCAGTGGAGGGCTTTTCCTCCAACATTGCAAAACCTTCAGCCCACTCCTAGATCTGAGACTTCTCTATAAGAGAAGCACAAGAAACATCCTTTGGACTGCTGAAGACAGACCTTAAGTGTAAAGTATGCCTAATTAAACAGGTTTCTGTTGCATCTCAAAAAAAAAAAAAAAAAAAAAAAATCTTTCACAAATACAAAGGCCAGTTTAAGCAATTACATTTTGGGGAGGAAGAGAGCAAATAATTTCTTCTTCATGATTAAACACCTTCTCAAACACGTCTAAAATTGTATACAAGATTGCCAAGATTGCTCCAAGAAATTCACAATAGAAATTGTTATTGTTCTTTACATTTATTTTTATTTTTTTAAGTCTCCTGCTTGGAAGTTTTCTTTCAGAAGAATTCAGCACAGAATAGGATCACGTGATGCACGGAGAGGCTTGGCCCAACCTAGCTGGCACAAACGCCAGTGCAGGCAGCCAAGGAGTGACGCAAGGCTGATACAGGAGAACCAGTTCACCTGGTCCGCAGGGCTGCACTGCTGCCTGCACGTTGCTGTGGTCCGCCTGCAATGGCGAGCAGAACATCCTAACCTTAATCCTTCCTCCTCAAACATCCCTGGCTGACTCACCAGGGCTCCAGGAAATGCTGCTGGTATTTCTATACAACGGTGATGATACCCATAAGACAAGCTGAAGAGATGACGTAAATGGAAATTTTGCAAGAAAGCCCCTTTTCACAGCTGAGCAACAAAGCTGTGACCGTCTCTACTGTCCCACCTACCACAACTCACATCACTCAAGGACCTAAGACCAGAATAACTTTCTTTTTTCATATCCTGTGCCTCTGACAGAGAGCAGAGATCGTAAATCGTTTGAGTGTGAACAATGAATCCCTTGCTGGTATGGAGCAAAGCAAAAGCAAAGCCGTAACAACAGGCTTCTCCTAGGATGATGTCTGGGTAGGACCTGGGCAGGGTTACTCATCTCTTCCGTACTCAGTCCAGCCAGCTGAGCTGGGGAGGCAGGTATACAGTGGTGCTCTGCCGCAGGAACGTGTATAATGAGCTGGAACTCCCTCCAGCCACATAATGCACACACAGCTCTGTGAATATTCAGTCTTACCTGTGAGACAGAAGCAGATGGACTATGAGGAACCCAAGCAGTCTCACTGATGCAGGACAGCCATTGGAAAATAGTAGATTTATACATTTGTTTTAAAAATACAGCAAGATTTTTACCTTGTATCCCACCATCAGAAGGGGATTTTTTAGTACACTGATGACTGAGTCCCTGCCCTTCTAGGGAGACTTATGGCCATGCAAGTACTTCACAACGCTTTATCAGCATCACAGCCATAGAAGGTGCCCTTTAAACTTTCCTCTATACAACTGCTCTGAAAAATAAAAAATAAAAATATAAAATTTGCATCTATCAGTCAGGCAGAACAGGTATTTTTCGACTTTCCCTTCTTTAAGTTGACCTGACATGATGGCTGGGAACAGAGGTTTGTGTTTGCATTTATCAGCATAGGTTTCTTTTCTCCTCCCATCAAACCTAAATGCAATAAAGGAGCCAAACTACTAGCTATGAAATTAAAAGGCAGTATTTGTTGTTTTAAGGTTTTGTGGGTTTGGGGTTTGTTTTTTTTTTTTGGTGGTGTGGTGTTTTTTTTTTTTTTTTTGGTTTCTTCCAGCATCCTCCAATTTCAGAGTGTTGATTTGATCATTTGGTCTGTTAATGTTGACCAGTATAGGATTTCCATTTAGAAGGCTGGTCAGTTAAATACAGAGTAACAAAGCTATAGTGTTAAAAGGAAAAGCTCTAAGAACAGAGTAAATTGAAAATTCACCAAATGAGCACGTTCAGCAAGATGCATCCTTTATACAGTAAAAGAACTGAGACAAGGAGACTTAAAAAAGACATTTCTCCCTCACCAGACAGGGCTTTTCCAAGGCCAGCACTAATATCTACCACAGCACAAAACTTGATTTGACTTTGTCCCATATCTTTAACTTTTTATGGAAGAAAAAGATATGGTAAATAATACTGTTTATTTTGAAAGAGTGATAGTGCTTGTTTTCTCCAGCAAACCACCACAAATACATACTGGAAGAACTACCACTGCGCACACAAATACTTTTGGAACCATTCCCTTCTAGTTCTTTATTAGACAATCAGCTAACTGAGGTGTTTTAGTTAATTTTAGGGCTTGAAAACCACTTTTTTTTTTCACCAGTATTTTTGCATAGCAGTGATTTAAGTCAGAGCACCTCACCCAATACAATACCTGCTGCTGCTGTTTTGCCTTCACATTGAACAACTACATTCACTGGGATACTATCACCTTTTCAGCAATTTTCATTTGCCAGAAGACAGATGAGGATATCATCTTCAATTATTAGTTTGTGACTACAGTGCTCTCCCCATGTCCCCTTGTATCTAGAATCAAGCCCCAGCTACACTGGTCTCAATTACAGCTGCACACCCCCTCCTGAACGCAGAAGACACTCCTCTTTGGTGGTTTGGTGGGGGTTTTTTTTGTGTACAAAAAAGGGTTTTGATTTACTTTGACAACTAAATCCTCTCAAGAAGGTTTGCACCACATTTCCTCCATAAATAATTTCTTTTATTGCCCAACAACCAGCATGCACGGCAAGAGGAATTACTCTTTCCGACTCCCTCGCTGCTTTACGGTACTACAAGCTTTGCTCTTCCCATTCGCCACCAGATTTTCAGGTCCTCCCTAGCTGCTGTGTTACTCCATTTCCATGGAGTCAACAGGTTTTCTAGTGACTTCAGGGACAAATAAAGGCACTGAGCACTTCTGAGACAGTCTTCTTCATTTTATGCTTGCTTTAACGACTTCACAGCTCCTGTTTAAAACTCCATATGGACCACGCAGCTCCCCAGACCAGTCTCCCTGGCCTCAAGCAGAGCTGTTTTCTCCCCAGCAATCAGGGCAACCCTAGCTCAGCACTTCCCATCCCGCTTGCACAGATTCCTCACCCTTTTCCTGTCCAGATTTAAAACTCTGCCAGCTGGGAAGGACCTCCTGGCTTTGGCTACTGTTTCCTACCACGTTTACAGTATTTATTTCTCCAAATGATAAATCAATTTTTGCTGCACTTGTGTGATCTGGCTTCATCCAGGACAGTGTGTGAGCCTCCACCTGCAGCACAGAGCAGCAGGCAGGCTCTGGCATGTCCATCAGATGGCCACACAGCAAAGAACTGCTGTGGCGGGGATATACCCACCATCCGCTGCAGCTCCTGGCCACGTGTAGCTCACGGCCACCGCCAGACAGGCTGACCATGCACCAATGTGCAGTACGAGGTCACAGAAACACAGAAGGGGTAGGGTAGGAAGGAACCCCTCTGGAGGTCATCTGGTCCAACCCCTTGCTCAAGCAGGGTCACCTAGAGCTGGTTGCCCCGGACTGTGTCCAGATGGCTTCTGAATATCTCCAAGGATGGAGACTGCAACACTCTTCTGGCCAGCCTATGCCAGTGCTCAGTCACCCTCACAATAAAAAAGCGTTTCCTCATGTTCAGACAGAACTTCCTCTGTTTCAGTCTGTGCCCACTGACTTTGGTCCTGTCACTGGGCACCACTGAGAAGAGCCTGGCTCCATCCTCTTGGCACCCTCTCTTCAGGTACGTCAATAAGATACCCCAGAGCCTTCTCTTCTCCGGGATGAACAGCCCCAGCTCTCTCAGCCTTTCCTCACAGGAGAGATGCTCCAGTCCCTTCATCATCTTCACTCCCCTCTCTCCAGTATGTCTGTGCCTTTTCTACGGGGGAGCCCAGCACTGGACCCAGCACTCCAGATGTGACCTCAGCAGAGCTGAGCAGAGGGGAAGGACCACCTCTCTCTGCCTGCTGGCAATGTTCCTCCTAATGCAGTCTGTGGTACCCTCTGCCATCTTGCAGCAAGGGCACATTGCTGGCTCATGGTCAGTTTGGTGCCCTCCAGGACCCCCAAGGCCCTTTCTGCCAAGCTGCTTTCCAGGACATGCATGGATCTGCTCTGCTCCCCACTGTTCTACAGCTCCTTTGGTTTCCAAGACCTTGGAAGCCCATAGCTTCAAGTCTTTCCCCACTTTTTTCTACTGGAGAAAAAGCAATTTAAAAATCTAGTACACACACTTTCTGTGTTGCCTCAGACTCTCAAGTTGTGAAAAGACTGATTTGAAAAATAATTTAAAAATACTGAACTCAGCAAGTTGGCTTTGGATGGGAGCAAAAAACACCAAAGCTGTGAGCCTCTACCAAGCTGTCCTCGATTGCCAGCAGCACCAACAGCTTCAGGAGAGCCTTACCACTGATCTCGTGCCAGTCATTAGCCACAATTTCAAAACCTTTAAACTACAGTCACCTCATGTGAAGTAGATGCGGGACATAGCTGACAAAATTATATCTAAATATTCAGCTGCAATGTACAATTTTGGGGCATGTTTCAGCTTGCCTTCAAAACACACCGCAGGGCTGCTCCGTGGGTATGGTGGGAAGCTCTTGCTTTTTCATTTTCTTCCTCAAATGAAAACAATGAGCAGCAGCCAAAAAGCTCTGAAAACCTGTAGCTCTCAGGGAGGAAAAAAACCCTGAAACCTAAACCAACATCTGCTTGGAGTTTTTACATGCTGCAGCCCCACGTGCTCAAGAGGGGATTCCAGTTTTAATGGGTTTGTTTTCGTGTTAAGTGAATGTTCTCCGTAGAGTTGTCCAAGCATATCTTCTGTTGTCTGAGCCTAACTTTGGGGTTCTTCCCCCCCCATCCTAAAAGCCAGCCATCCTATGAAGTGCAAGTGGTGGGACATCCTCATGGAGACACTGCAGACCAGGAAAGGCTTTGCAGAGCAGTGCAAAGAATCCTGCCCCAAATCCTCCGACTTCTAACGCTGAAACATCTGCCTTGGGGTCAGTGTGCTGCTGCTAATTGCGCACCTCTGAGGACAACAGGACCACTATTAGGAGAAAGCTGCACCACCTTTTTCACTCTTATTCTCCCCAAATACAGACACAGGCTGCAGGGCAAGTGCTTGCTGCGAGTATAACTTCAGCTGAGCATGGATGGATTTATCAGCTACTGGCAAGCCATTTTGGATCTGAGCAGCTGGTTCAGACACAAAACACCCTCTGGCTCAATATTTACCTTCAGAACCACCCCAGCTCATTAATAAGCTATTCCTTGCTCAGACACCAGATCCTGTGACTTCCACCTCAAGCTACAAACCGAACAGCAAAAAATGTATCTAAACCACAGTGGAGCTAATCCTAAAGCCTGGGGAGGCTTCTTAGAGCTGGTAACGGGGCACATGCCTCTATAATATGTCCTGAAATATTGCTTGTCACCAGCTGCAAGGGAGAGCCAGGGCAGCAGGGCCACGCGGCTGGTGTGTGGGTCTTCCCGTAAGGAAAGGCACAATTTGGGATTCTCCTGCCGCAAAGGGATCCTGCCAGCTCCACAGGAAAGGAGAAGCAGCTTGGTGGTGCAACACTTTTGGGGAAAATGAAGGAAATGCCCAGTTCACATATCAACTACAAGAAAGAGTTGCTTTCTATTCTCCCTGGATAAAGTGTCCTCAAGCTCTGAAGTTCTCGCAGAAGGGTAACAAAATGGGACCTCTTAAACAGCTGTAATGATCAGAGCCACCTCTACAACATCAGACCTCTGATTTCAGAGAGCTGCAAACTGTGAGACTCACGAAGGGACCATAGTGTGTTTACAGCCGGATCCATAGCCCAGGCATCCAACAGGAGCCTTTTCACAGCCGGAGGGACCGCTGGGGATAGCCAGACTAACATTGTTCCCCAGAAGCACACAGGAAAGGGTAAAGTTTCTTACACAGTATCTGCATCACCATCTGAACATTTCCCCTTTCCTGACCACACAGCACTGACATCTTAGTTTTAATTTTGTCCGTGAGGCCCCTACACATACAGCAAAGTGCATTTTCCTGAAAGTTAAGTTCTGCTTCCTGATTTTGGGCAGAGTAGTTTAAAATAAGGAAGAACTTTGCCCTTCAAAGGCACGCTCAAGTGCATCACGCCAAAGTGCTCAGATCCAGTACCAAGCCCTGGCATCAGCCCTGTCCAGTGACCACTCTGGCTCACATGGCTCTTTTTGCCCCCATGTTCAGTAACGAGTTCACAGCGGAACTAGAAACAAACCCACCACTTTCCGCTTCCCACCCAACACTCCTCACGCTGGGTCAAAACCCCAGCCCGCCCTGGCTCGTTGGTCCCAGGGGACCCCAGCCAGTACCACAGCTCCATCAGAGAGGCAGAAACAAGGATCCTGGAGGGAAACCCATCCCAAGCCCTATCGGAAGTGGATGCATGACCACAGCTTTACTGGCTGAATGTACTAAAAAAATTAAAATAACAAAGCTCTTGGTTAAGCAGCTTTTTCCACCACAGTCAGACTGACCCCACAGCCCATCAGCATCGTTTCCCTGACCCGGAGCGGGGAGGAGAGCTTCCACAGCTCTTCCACCTTCCTGTCGAGTATCACACACAGCATTAAAACCCAGCAGAGCTGCCTGTCCCCTACTGTCGCGCACAGCAGGCAGCTACAGGCAGGATTAAGGATTTGCCTAAGAACAGATAGAGGAAAGGTGAGAAACAGGTCACAGGGCTGCTGACGCTCAGAGTTAATGACTCTCTGGAGAATATGTCCATCCTTAAACATAAACGTGTTTCTACCATCAATAATCTCCAACATAACCTTTGCTATTTATTATGTTTTCAATTCCATCTAGGGATTAAAAATTCTCCTAATTGGGGTTTTTCATTTACTTTTCAAGCATCCATCTGATTTCTCTCTGACTGAGGCTTCAGAGCGAGCATTCCCAAACCACCCATCACTGGTGTGAATGATTTCAAACCATTCAAAGATGCAGGAACTTCTTTTTTTCATGGATACGTTTATCCCTCCCAATTACTAAAAATTATTTACAAGTGATACCACAGCAACATTGTGATTGCTTGAGCTTCCAATACACCCTCTCACATCACTCAGTGCACCACCATAAGGTTGAAAACAAGTAGCTTTTGGTCTTGGATGCACCAAGGGCAGAGGGGACAGATTAAGCACAAACAGATAAATACTCCAGGATGCCCAGACCAGTGCGAGGATCTCCTCAATAAAGCTCCTGAACAACCTGTGATCGGCTCAAACGCACCCTGAGTGTGTGTGGGTGCAGAGGGAGCCAGAAATTGGCTGGGAAAATCCGACTCTGGCTTCATCGCCCACAGATAGAGCACATGTTGCCAGGGACCAGTGCTGGGATCTCTCTCCTGGGCTTCTCCTCCTTGGACAGTCCTGTTGCTGTCAACAGATCAAATTCTGCCCTCTCAAATCCACTGGTCCTGCTAAAATCACCTGGGGAATAACTTATTTTTATCCTTCTCTCTGCTGTTGGGGAAGTGAAGCAAGGCAGGGGATGTACCCACCTCTGACAGAAAACAAATGGAAAATCCAGGCAAACAGGATTTTCACTGCAGCAACACATACAGTAGCTTTTGGTGATGAAGGACCCAGGACTCCTGGTGGATGCCAAACCCTCTCTGGAAGCAGAAGTCTGTTTAGTGACAATGAAGCTGAAGGAGAAGGTGAGCAGAAGCAAGGCACTAATGGCTGAATTTAGCAGCACAGCTCTGGGACTAAAGAAGGGGGTTATAAAAAAAGCAACCGAGGTGTTCAGATCACATTATACAGAGATACCAGAGCATGAAACTTCCATCTAGTTTTAGTATTCCCAGTTTCTTCTCTTTGACCAGCAAGTGAACCCCAGCATTTCACCTCTCCCTTTCCAGGAGCATCATCACATCCCACCCGGCCAAGTGCCCTCACAAGACATTGCCAAGAACATCGGAGTCTCCTCCAACCCTTCCTCTCCCTCTTTCAGATTACCCAAACAAGCATCCCATCTTCACGTAGAACAGGCCAACACACATTTACCAAAATAATCACACACTTGGACCTAATTAGTAGGTGCTAAAAAGCAAAACTGGAGGTGGGTAGATCCACCACAGCTTGAAGCACCACCTTTGGTTACCAGGTAGTTGAAACAGCTTCAATCAATGTTTTGGTTGTGGGGGTTATGCACACCTACACACACCCCAGTGGAATGACTTGCAGATACCATACTGAGCCTGGCGGGTAAGGGAGAAGTTGCTTTTTCACCTTATTTAGGAAGCCCCTATTTGTCATTCTGGAAAATCTGTCTGTCTTCACTCCTGCATAATGATAATGATCAGAGATCCAAAAGAGGATCTGTTGCCTTTTTAGGACATTTCTAAGCAATAACCTCTGTCAAAGCACCATTACTGCACCGGCTGCTGAATAGGCAGGTGGTGAATTATTTTCCATAATCATTTCCAAGCTCGGAAAGATTTGCAGCATGCAATGCCTGAGCACGAATTACTCCTTAGAGAAGGATTCTAAAGCTCTTTGCAAATCTAATGTTTTGATAATGATCTGGAGCCTTGTACTCGTAGAGCCTGAACTGTTAGAAATGTTATGAAACAACATAAAACAGTCAGTTCCTCCTTCCCCACCCTCCTAAAACCTGAATTCCAGGTTCTGCAGTTCTGCTGCAGGAATGCGATTACCACACATAATGGTGGCAGCGGCGTCTAAATGCCACAGGCTTTGGGGCTGCATTGCATTTCCTAGGATAAAAGAAACAAAGGGTTTGTCTAGGTCACCCCAAATTCAGAGGCTATAGACAGTGAGAAGGATAATTACTGATCATCCACGGCTCCAGATGGCCTAATAGCTGCACTCACGATTACTGAGTTCCCTACAGCAGAAGCAAAGGTACCAGAGACACTTCTAGGAGGACATAAGGCTGTTACTTGGTTTTTTAAGAGCCAAGCAATGATCCTAGTCTGAGGTACGGCTGAGCAGAAGCTCAGGGGATTTCCACACACAAATAGTGGAATGCTCCAATATGTCTCTGCAGGTATTTAAAAAAACCAACAAAACAACCACAAAACAAACATAGACGGTGAGATCACGTTACTCTATGGCAGCAGAAACGCGGCCTCCTGCGCTGTTCAGGCTAGCGATACGAGTTACCTGCAACACACGCAGCAATAAATTGAGCTGAGCCCCCATAAAGGAGGCAGGGGACTGGAGTGGGGCAAGCTGCTCGCCACAACCACCAGCAAGTCCCATAGTTACAGAACGGGACACAACACCCTGCAAAACTTCAAGGTTTAATTCAAGCAATATTTCCTTTTTTTTTTTTAATATATATAATTTTTTTCCCCACATACTACAAAGCACACATGAGCGCCCACGCCACACTACCGACAGACATGAGGTTTAACTGGGTTCCTTCTCCGAGAGCAGCGCACAAGTCCCTGGCTGATGATGACGATGGGGGGTTACGCAAACTTCCCCGCACAGGGGAAAAACCTGACACTGGTTACCAGAATAATCACTGCCTCTTCCGAGAGGTCACCTACCCAGACCCCACTGTCACAAAACAGCCAAGCCCCCCAAACCAACAGGGGCTAGGCTAAAAAGTACGCAACCCCAACCTCCTTTTTTTTGATTGCTTGTAAATAATTATTGAGGAAGTGATTTAGAAAGGTGCAATTGTAGCCAAACATAGCTGAAACAAGGTTCTCAGCCATTTTCCTCTCCTAAATACTCCTCACCCCAAACTGGGAGGGCAGCTCCTCTGTCATGCCCTCACCCCACTGCAGCCGAACAGCTCCATTTGCTTCCAATCACAAAATTAACTTGCGGACTGCTTTAATGGCACTCCTTTAAACATAGTAAAAAAACCTACTACATTAAAAACACCCCGGAAAAAAAACCCCAACAAACTCCAACACAATTTTTTTCTCAGAAACTTAAACCCTCAAATCTTTTTGTTCTTTAAAAATATATAGTAGGGTTTCCTATAGAAATGCACGAGTGATTTGCACACTGGTAAACTAAATGACCGATTAACTCAGGAAACCCCGGTTAGCCAGAACACGGTCGCGTCCCACGGCACCGTCTCCCTGTGCCAGAGCCCTTCATCCCACCCAAGACCCAGGACCGCAACCCCCCACGTAAACCACGCGGGTCCGTGTCCGCATCCCCCCCCCCCCCCCCGTCCGAGCATCCCGTCGCGGTACCCAGAAGGCGAGGCTCAGCAGTAGCAGCACGGTTTTGGAGGTGATCACGCCGCAGTCCATGGCGTGGGGCAGAGAGAACAGCTCTGGGGCTTAAGGACCAGGAACAGGCTTTGGGTCACGCGTGGGGCCGCCCCCGGCCCGGGCCCGCCCCGCCGCCCGGCAGCGCAGCCTGCCCACCCCGGGGAGGCGGTCAGGGTTTCCCCGTGGTTAACAAAGTCGTTTCTGAAACAGGCGGTTGAGGAACGCCGGGAACAAAAGTTAAAGCAAATTAGTGTTGACTTCAGCGTGGTTTTGTTTGGTTTTGGGGCTGGGGTTTTTTGTTTGTTGGTGGGTTTTTTTTTTTTTTTACTTCTGCAACTTTCAAGCTTAGTTAAACTGAGATTTTGTGAAAAGCTGTGACTGGGGCTAAAAGGTTTCCATCAAATCTGCCTTGCAGGATTGCTGACCCACAGCTGAGTGTCTCCATTCATCCAGCGCTTCCCAGGCTTTTTGGTTTGGCACCGTGTGGTGCTGATCTTCCCAATCACACACACAGTGAATAGTGGGAATACAGCTACGACGTGGGTTTGGAGAGTCAACGGCGTGCCCTAACCGCTGAAATGTGGGGTTGAGCAGCCGCAGGGAGAGGGATTTGAATTTGGTGACTGCAGAGGCCGTGAAATCGTTGCTTTGTGCCCATCAGCCGAGCCTCATGCTTTTAAAAACAAGCCGAAGGCATATGGCGGGCAGGCAGGAGTCTGTTTTGCAAAGACCTCTGGCAGCCTGAACCGCACTGAACCCAACTCTCTGCTGGGCTGCAGGATGCGGAGATAACAAGTTTCCTGTCTTTCACCCCTTCCCGGGAAAAACAGATGTGATCTAGTTTCCTTTTGGGAGCATGGATTTCAGAAGGGTTGTGCTGAACTAGCTCTCCAGTGGGAAATAACGGAAAGGGAGATCACGGACAGTCTCTGCCCGCAGCCCGTGAATTTTAAGCCAGGCAAAGCTGCTGCTGCTTTGAAAGGCAGTAGAAGGGCCTGTGGCAGCTGCTGAAATCACAGAAATCCCCATGCAGAAAGTGGGGTGAAGCCAATCTCCAAAATTAAATTCCTTTACAGGTAAAGATCAGCACAAAGTCAGACCTCGATGCCAGTGCTGACAGAGCTCCTCCTGCTAGCAAGCCCGTCTCTGCTGTGGTTATTTCTATTACAGCAATAAATATTAACAGACTGCGTAATTGTGGAGTATTTATTTAAAAAAAAAATCAGCATTTTCACCTCTCCTTGCAGCATGGCAGGCTGAGGTGTTAATAAAAAAAGGAAATCACCTGGAAACCATTTATCTTCAGAATTTTGTAGGGATGACTGGTAATCTGGGGGACATACTTTGAATAAGAATGAAAGGGCAAATGCTGAAGGTTTACTTGAAATGAAATGTAAAGGAATAAAAACCCCACAAACCATCAAAGAAACCATCTTGCCAACCAAACCCCATCCTTCTTTAATATCAAAATATTGTTTCAATTTCTGTCGCTTGTTAGTTCTCTATTTTATTTAAAAATAAGATAAAAGTTGTTTCACAATGAGAATTAAATAGACTTATTAAAAAAAATGTTACCACTTGTATGCTTTTTCTTTCAAAGCAAAATATTACTAAAATCAACGATGACTAATTTATTAAATTTGGCCTCAAAAGTATCTTGCCAGAATAAGGATGTGCCTATGGAGACATATCCCAACCGTCGCAGACTGGTTATGATATTCCACACCGTTCTCCACCAAATTAGTCTTAAAATCAAGAGATTCCTGTTGAACATGGGATTTTAAAAAAGCAGTAAGCTGGAAATTTCACAGTCAACTTTGGAAATGAACAGGGAAAAAAGGAAATTAAAAGTATCTAACATGATAACAGAAGGCCTAAAAGGAGGCTCAGTTTCCAGAGCTGCTCTCTGCTGCAGAACCTTTTTCCCTGCATGAATTGGTTGGGTTTGTTGGGTTTGAGTCTGAATTTGGTTTAGGAAACATTGGGAAAACAACAGGTACCCCACCCATTTATTTATTGCATGTTTTGCAACCTGTAAGCTCAATGGTTTCAGTGGAAGCCGTAACATTTGGTAGGAAACGGATCCTTACTTTTTACCTTATCCACTAAGTGTCAACCATGTAAAGACAAAAATTCCATCTCCACATCAGACCACGTATCTGAAAATATCTCTTTTTAGTTTTCTTCCCAACTTGTCAGCTCAGGTATTTTCCAGATCTGATTCTCTCCCACTAAGCCTCACTTTTCTTGAAGTGCCTAAAAATGGGGACCATGTTCCCAGAGGGTTTAGCTATGCTGACGAGGATGCCGGAGCCCTCTGGCTTCTTCTGCAGCGCCGTAACATTGCTGACTCACTTCCAGCTTGTGATCATCTGTTGCTCCAGATCTATTTCTATTGCTCCAGATCTATTTCTGCCGAAGGAACCACTTCCGAGTGAGCTGTTCCCCATGTGCTTCTCCCAATTATTCCTGCCAGGGTGGGCGACCCTGCCCTTGCCCTTTCTGTGCCACATCCGATTTCTCTGCCCTTTCCTCCAAATCCTCAACGTCGTTCGGAAACTCCATCCCTACCCCAGCCTAGCCCTCACAACCTCCACGTGCTCTCCAGATTTAAATTCTCTATTCTCTCCTCCAGGTTATTACTGAAATTAAAACCTGCAAGAGGCGGGTGCAGAAGCCCAGGTGACAGCAAACTGTGGGTGACTGTTCCCAGGCTGGGGATCGCTCCCCACGGGAGTTGTTAAAAGCCTTACTATGTGATATTTATTGCTTCTTTCCCCACAAGGTCTGCTACCTATCACAGAAGGAGAGCAGATTAAAGAGAAACCATTTGTCCTTGACAAATCCACATTGGCTGGTATTCATCTCTGTCTTCTTAATTGCTTACGAATGATTTCCCAATTACTTATTCCATGGTCTCTTTGATGTTGTTTTGCAGGAACTGAAGTTAATTGGCTTGCAATTTCCAACCCTCTTTTTTTTCCTTTTTTTTTAATATAGCCTATATTTCCCCTTTCTCAGCCTGCCAGCACCTTGCCTCCCTCCCAAATCCCTCACTGCAAACAGCTCTGTGATGGCTAGAAACCCTTTTAAAGTCTTCTAGGATGAAGTCCATCACACAAAATTAATTTGGGAACCATCAAGAACTAATCTGTCCTTTCCCCATTCTCCCATTGACTCTAACCGTTTATCCCTGCTCTTCACTGTGCCAGCTGCCAATTGCACTGGATGTTTTGGTGACCAACGGCACAATGGGGACAGAAAATCAGTCTCACGTGATTGGCATGTGAAGATGACGCAGAAGCACATTTCACAGTACATGAGTATTTCTTGGAATGGTTTGGAATGAGTATTTCATAGTACATGAGTATTTCTTGGAATGGTTTCTTGAAAATATTCATGTAAAAATAATATGAAGGGAAGTTTACAGTCAGCAGAGATAGCTTTTTAGCTAAAAACATTGAAATAACGTTTTATGGAGATCACAAAAGTAGCAAAAAGTGAAGTTTGAAAAACTCATGTATTTTCAGTTCCTCTTTAAATACTCCAGCTGAGTTACACACTCAGTTCTTGTCCCAGTCATGAAAAAATGCATTGCTCAGTAACAGATATACATTTTCTCACTTTTACAGTAGGGAAATTGTTCCCGCATGGAATTTAATTAGGAAGGCAAGGACTACATGGCTCTCCATCCCTCTCCAGCAGAGCGTTCGCCACTAGCAGCTGTATTCACTGGAGCTCTCACGTGCGAGGGTTTGCAGTTTAGACCTTGCCACACAGTCTGATTTCTACCATATGTCAGTACTCTGCTGAGCAGGTACTACAGATAACCCGCGCCGAGCCTGAAGCTGTAACTGCAGTGATTTCAGCCTCGTGCTCTGCTCTGCTCCATCGATCCCGATTTGCTGGGAGGGGAATTTTGACTACACTGCTGGTCTTACCCTACTTGCTGACGTGGTGACCGAGGACAGCCAGGTAGGATGTAGGCGATGAAATCCTGAAAGATGCCTGGTTAACTTTTCTGTCATGTTTCGTTGAGGTTACAAGATATGGCTAAAGGAACTCAAAGATGTTCTGGTCTCTGGTTCCCAGTGGCAGCAGTGAAAGGTGGGCACCTAAAACCAGATGAAGCTCTGGGGCCGTGTCCAGCCCAGGACCTGCTCTAGAGGGGCAGGAACACTGAGAGCACTGAGTATCGGCAAGCCCAAGCAGGAGGACAGAGTCTTCTCAGTGAAACCTGGAGCATGCAGGGAGAAGGAGGAGAGGTTTGCTGAGGAGAGCACTGGTGAGTCAGCTGTTAGGGTAGGGAAGGATCACACGCAGCTTTTCAGAAATAAGTGCAGTTTTAATGGCTGCATCCACCAAACTGTGTAACTTTGCTGGCAGGGCAGCCTTAAGATACGCTGTCTGTGTGATGATCTTCTCATGTGGCATTAGTCACCCCTCCTTCATGCTGTGTTCCCTTTTTGTGGTTACTCTTCGCTCTTTCAAAGTTGAGAGAAAGAAAGGAGAATAACATCTTCTCTACTTGCCCGTAGGTGTGGAGAGAGGAGAGCAGCTGATCTTCTCTCCCACTCCCTTCTGCTGGGTGGGTCGGGGGTAAAAAGGAGCATTTGTGTGGTGGCGCCTGGCTCAGACGTGGTCAGAGAAGGACTCTGATCTTTGCACTTCTACATTTAAACCACAACGACCAAGCAAACATAGACCTATCCCATCAGCTCCCTCCTTTATTCACTCAGAAAGTTTGCAGATCTCTTTTCAGCTCCTAGTATTTGAAAGCTGACCAGCTAATCCTGGGCTCCAGTTCAAAATTTCTCAGCCCTCACACGAAGCTCAGAGTTGATTAAACATTAACAGTTACTCATCTCCAAATGATATGCCAACACTGGAAGCTTGTGTCCTGCTGCCATGCAATTCCTTGGCCACAACAGAAACACATGTTTTATTACAGATAACCCTGAAGAATGCTGCTAGTCAATGCTGCTTAACAGCTGCACAATGAAACATATGCAGACTCTTGGGCTGCAGAACTTAGTGCCAGCATGAATTCAAATTAATCATGAAGGTGGGAGATGAGAGCCAAGATGTGAGGCTGCTTTCTTGCATATTCCTGCCACAGCTGGGACTCTGCACCAAGACCTGAGGTGCTGGCTGGCAGGTACTGGCTGTGATACAGGGCTGAAGGAACAGCTCTAAGTTTTAACTTGTATTTTTAACATACGTTAGTGTAAGTTCTGAGCTCAGCTAGGCATGCAAAGCGTGTCAATGGAGGCATGTCGTGTGATTCTCCTATCCCTATTACTTACTCAGCCAGTCATGTGGATCTGAACAAACAGCAAATCCCTCAAAAAAAAAAAAAAAAAAAAAAAAAGAATAAAAGTACCCAAAAGACATAAACTCCAGGAGTCATGGTTTCCCTAAGCAAGTCTTTTGAGGATTGCCTGAAGGTGCTGGCAGGAAGGATCTGAAGGGAGCATGACCGGAGGAAGCTGAGACGGTCTGGAGTGTGACTGATGAGGAAGCCCCAGGGGAATTCAGAACCAGAGAGGAACTGGCAACTTCTCAGAGCTCCAGCCTGGGAAGCCCAGGGTGTCTGCAGGGGCAGAAGAACTTTTGATCCTGTAGAAGGAAGGGACCTGGTGCACCCAAGTGCTGGCTCATGCAGCCACAATACCACACATAAGGAATAGGCAGCCATTGTAGGAAAAGTTTTGTCTTTTATGAGGGGTGGGGATGACTGTGGTTCCCTTAAAATGAGTTACTTTTTTCTTCTGCCAAGTAAAAGGTTTCTTTTGTACAAAAAGAAGGGGGAATTGTTCATCAGTTGATACCAATCAACTTATACCTCCTTGAAGAGCAGAAAGGCCCTACTGTCCTTGCTGGATTTTTCCAGTGCAGATTTTGCTCTTGAAAAATGGCTGCATTTTGCCGAGCTGCTTTAACTCATCATGTGGTGCTGTCCTTCCCAGCCCTTCCCTCACGCTGACACTAGCACTCTTTCAGCTGAGCCAAGGCAGATCAAGCCCGAGGAGCCACATTCATCCCGTTGGTAGGGTTTAGCTACATGAGCTGTATCTTTGTGCTGATCTGTCTGAATGGGGAGAGACAGGAGAAGTGACTCCATCCCTTTTTGTGGCTGGCTGCACGCTGCTTAAAGTAGTTTGAAACCTTGGCCCACATCTACAGCTCTGACTTTTGTGCAGACTTTGACACCTGAGCATCAAATAGCGTTTTTTGCTGGAAAGTTCCTTGGCTGTTCCTTGGAGAGATATTTCAGGAAGAAGAATTCAAGCCAGCAAACCCAGGACAGACCATATGCTACATATATCCTATATATATTCCCCCCGTGAGAAAACCCTGCAGAAAGGCGCGGCGACCAGGTTCCCCTTTGGCATGGAAGTTAAGGAGAATATGTTTTAAATTAATGTAAAATAAACTCAAAGTCACAAGCTATCCATAATGCCTTTGAACTAAAATTAGCTTTTTCAGGAGTAAATCTTTTCAAAGCTGGTGGAGGGACTTCATAAAAAAACATTAATAGAGGGATTGAAGGATCCACACTCCCCCGGTTTTTTTTTTTTTTAGATTTGAAACAGATGGAAGTGTTCCACATTTGTATACTGTCTGTATTTATTACATATAAAATTGATCTGTGTTTTTGTGTAAATGTTAAGACTAAGGCAACATTTCCCATTAAATACCCAGAAAATACTAGGCAAAACTCTAATATGCCAAGAAATTCAGCCCGCCCAACACTTAAGTAGGAGAGTTTTCAGGGGTAAAAGCCAGTTCTCTGTTATGAAGTTGTTTCCCAAACATCTAAAAGACTAAGTCACAAGAGGATGATAGTGTGTCTACTCAAATAAACTTAAGAGATTCAAGTGGCGTAACACTTACTCCAGTGTGTAAATGCTCTGTGTTGTACAGCTTGCTTTGATCGCGCAAGGCTCCCATCACTGCTGCCTGAAGTAATTGCACTGCAGATTTCAGATGGATAAGAGTAAGCTTTACAGTCAGCTTTAGACATTGACCTTTCTTCCTCTGTACCATTTTTCAACTTGCTATCAGCCAAGTCCTGATTATCTGCAGAAAGCAAAGTTCTTGGCAGTATGTGTGTTCCTGGGCTTCCAAGCTTCAGCAACAGCTTTTTTTCTGCAACTTCTTAGGGGGCAATGAACTTGAAGCAATCGCTGATCCGCAGCCAATGCTTTATTTCCCATTTTCCTCCACCCTGGGCAGTTCCAGAGCCAGTCCTTCGGCAGGACACATACCACAGGAGGCCTCAATGAGGGACCAGCCCGTCCTGACCAGGGAGCCCAAGCTGTGGGGCTCACACAGCAACCATCGCCCTGCAGCTGCAGGGAACCCATTCCCACCATTAAACTCAGACCTTCCTTTTATTCGATTAAGTCAAAACTTTTTCACTCTTGTCCCCACGTGTACCAGCCCCTACTCCCACTAGATGTCACCAGCGCTTCACAGCGAAGTAACGTTAAACCAAGGCGGGGGGGGGGGGGGGGCACCATGGGCTGGGCTCTGTGGGGCCCTGACTGATGCGCGGCAGGGACGGGGCCCTGCATGTTCTGTCACCCTCGGACGACCTGCGGCCCCACAGCTCAGTGCCCACACGGCTGCGGCCCGGGAGCGGCGGCGGAGAGGGCCGGGGGAGGTGGGGGGGGGGGAGCCCGGGGGCAGACCCGCCTCAGGGCGCCATACCAGCGCGAGCTCCTCCCTCAGCACCGCCCGGCAGCCACCGCCCCTCCCCCCCGCACTTCCCTACCGCGCATGCGCAGGACGGCGTTTCCGCGCGTGCGTCCCCGACGTCATGAGGTCACTTCCGCCGCTGTGGTTTGCTATAGCAACGGGACGCGCGTTCCGGTGGCTCCGTTCGCTGGCGCGGCCATGGAGGCGCAGCGGCCGCGGCGGTGCCGGGAGGTGACCGGGCCCGTCCCGCACTCCTTGGCGCTGGTGAGCAGGCCGCGCCGGTGCAGCTGGAGTCCGCTCCGCTCCCGGGTGGTGCGGGGTCCTCGGGGCGGGCACACCAACCCGGTGCCGGTTGGGGTAGGGCCCTCTGAGAGGAGCCGGGAGCGGCGCGGAGTGGGGTTCCCGGGGGAGCCCGGTGCCGTGCGGGCGGAGGGCCCTGGGAGGACCTGCTGCCATCTGTTGTGGATCCCTGGGGGAGCCGGTCTGACTGTATGCATAAAGCAGACCATAAACGCTCCCCTGGATGCGTAGGGTAAGATTTAAGCTATAGCCTGGGCAACAGACAAGTGCTGGCACCTGAAGCCATTTCATGCTGTTGTACTGGTGTGCCCTTCAAGGTAAGGCTTGTTGGAATTTACTGCTGGTTACCCTGAAGTCTCATCATTTGGTGTTCTTATGTGATCATGAATTCAACTAAAAGAGCCCCAGAATAACATTACATTTTCACCACTGACATATGCTTTCTCTTACAGAGAGCCAAGCCTCCTAAAAAACAAACAAGTGAAAAATTTGACTTGGCCCACAGACGGAAAGAAAAGGGACTCCTTGAAAATGCTGATTTCTTAAAGCTTTACAACAAGTATCGCAACATCGATGAGTGGCAGCGACGCAACAAACAAAAGTGGCTACACTGCGCTGTGCAGAGAAAGGTGGACGCAACAATGAGGGAATATCTGGCAGAGACTGATGAGAGAAGAGAGAGGTAGCGAACAAGTAGCTGATACTAATATCTACCCTACTATTTTCAACTTAAGTGTATGCTTAGAGGAATGATTAGGGGCAAAAACAATCAGTTGAGCTCAGATCTATGCATTATACTGTGCATTGATGCATGGTATTCATTATCATAACAGAAGCCGTAGGTGTGCTTGATGGTCAAGCAGCAATGTAGAGCAAACAGTGGCCTTTGGGCTTTTGTTACTAGCACTAGTTACTGAGCCAATCACTAGAGATACGTATTCAAACACAGTAACTAGTGCAGTTTAGGTGGCAATTAGAGCCTTGTCTGCCAAATGCAAGATAAAAGTAGTATTATAGCACTTTCGTTGCTTGATTTTGAAAGAGAACAAAGAGTACTTTGATAAAACTTTGCAGCACAGACAGTTGAAAGAAATGGAAATTTGTCAGAAGTCCTGTCAAAAATAATGAAGGTGAAGCATATTACTGTCACACATTATGTGTCTTCATAGGGCAGGAATTGTACACCAATTGCACAGAATCGCTGAGGTTGCAAGGAACTTAGCTGCTCAAGATCCCCATGCTGTCTTTACAAGGAGACTCAGCTCAGTGTGGCGGGCATGTGCATGGTGAAGAGTGTGCTTCTGTTTCCAGAATTAATTAGTCTTTGCTTTGCTATAACTCCCATCAGCAGTGTCAGCATGGGTCCATATCACTATTGCTCACATAGTAGCAGAAGCAACCCATTGCATAAGTGAGAGTGATTTCTCAGAGGCTTATAGATATTATAGATATATTATATATGCAATTATAGATACGTACAGAAGGGTGGGAAATACCAGGGAGGGATTATGCTGAAGGATAACAGTAGTATAAGATCGAATTGATATCAACTGGTGACAAATGTAGTCTGGAAACTAGAAGAACTTGTTTAACAGAATACTGAAGTTTAAAGCAGCATTGGAAATGAGTTTGCAAGATAAGAAGCCTAAATTTGGCCAGGACAGGATTTGTTATGCCCTTGGAGGAGATCTTGCAGCACAACAGGAACAATTCTTAAGTTAAAATTTAGTGTTCCCTTCCTTGGCATTTGTAAGAAGTGTTGAAAGGAGCACAGTGCCTGTTTTGCACTCACAGCAAATAAACCAAAACTTTATCATTCAACAGAAGGATTGTTTTGGCTTTTATTTAAATGTTTTCATTACAGGCTTCGTGAGCTTCTGGAGGTGGAGGAAAGTAGGTACTTTGCTGAGATGGAGTCACTTGAAGAAACGGTAGTGGAGAAACAAGCAAAAATGAGGGAGCGAGCAAAATTACTGAGAGAGGAGAGAGAGAAAGAAAGACAACAACTGGTGGCTGAGAAACGAGAGCAGCAATTCAGGTATCACCATAAAAATATCTTATAAAAGAGAATTTGCCTGAAGTAAATAAAGAGGCAATTTAACAAGGTGACAATAATAAACCAAGGAAGGAAAGGTGAATGTGACTGAACTGATAAAGAAACAAAAAGGTGGTTTGGATAGAGGTGAAGAGATGCAGCCTCTGAAGACCAGGAATCCAAACTTGTGATACTGTAATGCTCAGTAAAGTGTGTGAGAAGCAATTTCATTAATAGAGATGAAGGCAACAGGTACAGAGAACTGTCCTCCTGTCTCTGTTATTTGATGTAAGTGTTGAGATACCACGAAAATGTTCTTCCAGCTGCAGTGCTGAAATCCTTGACCTGTGTGAGCATCCCTGCACATGCCAGATCAGCTGGTTTTGTAATTCCTTGTTCTGGAGTATAGTTCTAGTTCAGTTTTCTATTACTGGAGTGAAAAGGGTTCATGGAAGGTTAATTTGACCTAAATCATGCTTACTAACTAATACATCGAAGGTCCTTGAAAAGTTAAGATTGTCCAAAAGAACAGTGTTTTTATTTATCGCATACTTTTCAAGTAGTACCGGCCGAAGCTAAGGTTTTAATGCAACTTGAAGTTCTGTGCCAAACCTTCCTGGATGCTGGACTTGGCACTGTCTTTTGAAGTCATTAAGACTTGCAGGTGATTATCAGGCCCTGAGGCCTTTGCATGAAATCTGACTTGTTCAATTATTGGAAATTTGGTTTTCTGATGAAGGGCTGAAAATAATATTAATGTAATTTAATTGTAATAATTTGAAATATCTCTTCCAAGTCTCCCACAGTGCTATGGAAACCCACAACACCTGCTTCTCAGTGTGCAGAGGCTGGGGATAAAAATCAACACTTGCTTTCACTTGTGTATAAATGCTAATTAACTAATTTCCTAGGTAAATGTTGGTTTATTAAATGTGGGATTTAGTGACTGAGACAGGTGTTAAGGTGGTGTACACACTTCTAAATTCACCTGGTGGTTTTAAAATACAGCCCTCACAATTTACAGTTCCTAGTTAGTTCTCTGCCATGACACAAAGTTGTTGAAATTCATGTTTAAATTCATGCTTAGAGGAGACACTGCTGGAGTGCCTTTTATTTTGTACTTGTAGCTTGTGCTGCATGCCAAGAAGAAGGGATTCAGCTTGTGATTTAGATGCCTAAATGTACGTGTCTGAGTGTTAATATCTTTATATTCACTGGGAATCTGAAATATTGTTCTACTCAGTAAATCTTTGTTGAGATCAGGACACTTAAAGGAACCTCACGTCATCCTAAAGTCTGGTCTACCACCTGAACTGCACACTAGCCTCCACTGACTGCATTGACTAGGCTCTCGCTGATTAGAATGGGAGTTTAGCTCACATGTAGACCCCTGTTTTAGATGCCAAATTTCAGATACTTTAATTGCAAAATGAATCCCACCAGTGAGTCTCATCATCCGGTGATACATACTTGGACTCTCATGCTGCAGTTGCCTGTCTTGATGACTCAGGTCTTCTTTGCTCACAGTACAACCCTATTGATATATCGTTCACTCAATCTCATGGGATCATTCCCATCATCCTTCTACCTTTCCCAGTCTGCTTGTGGATTTAGGCAATATTCATGCCACATGGTATCCCATGAAAAAGCATTGCTGGAGCTTTACACAGCTTGCTGCAGTGTTTCAGATGATTTAGCAGCAGCAAAATCATAGAATCATAGAATGGTTTGGGTGGGAAGGGACCTCAAAGATCATCTAGTTCCAACCCCCCTGCCATGGGCAGGGACCCCCTCCACTAGCCCAGGTTGCCCAAAGCCCCATCCAACCTGGCCTTGACCACTGCCAGGGAGCCAGGGGCAGCCACAGCTTCTCGGGGCAACCTGTGCCAGGGCCTCAGCACCCTCACAGGGAAGGATTTCTTTCTAACATCTAATCTAAATCGACCCTCCTTCAGCTTAAACCCATTCCCCCTTGTCCTGTCACTACACTCCCTGATAAACAGTCCCTCACCATATTTCCTGTTGGCCCCTTCAGGTACTGGGAAGCTGCAATTAGATCTCCCTGGAGCTGCCTTTTCTCTATCATCTTTCTTCACAGCTGTTTTCAGTGGTGATCTTTGAGTATGTTTGCAAATGAATCTTTATCCTATAATGCACAGAGCCCTTCTTTTTGACTGTCCTGATGGAATGGAAATACATTTCATGGTCAGCTCCTTCCTCTGTTCCTCTAGCTCTGACTCTTTCTCCTTTTAAACTAAGGGCCCTATAAAAAACCAAGAACTTTAATAACACCAGCTGACAGTAGTTGAACTGTCTGTTGCTCTCTCCTTCAGATAGATGCCAGATATCTTTCTTCATGCATATGCTTAATAATGGGCAGTGGTCTCCAAACCTTTTTGATTGTGTGTCCCTATCAGTAAAAAAAAATAAAAATTTAGCACTCACCTCCAATATATTTACTTATTTATAAAGTATATACTTGTACTACTGTACTAGTATATTATGTACATTATAAAACATACGCAAAAATCTGAATTAAAGGGTGAGATAACAACAAAATAAATGCTATTTTTATTCATAATGTTATTTGTTAATGGTACAAAACATATTTTTTTCCCTCACCCCAATGAATTGTCTTGCAGAGCCTACTTTGGAGACTATTGTTCTAGGGCGCACCCAGAGGAGCCCCAGGAGGTCACTTCAGTGACAGGTGGATATACACATGAATTTCTGTTTCTCTTTGTCTGTGAACTTACTACTATTTTTAGTATCTTTCTGAAACCTAATACATACTTCTTTAAATTTCTTTTAACTTTAAGCAAGGTGCTCCACTCTTTTTCAGGTATTGATTCTCAAACCAGAGGTATATTCTGCAGTGCTCCAGTATGTTATTCCAGAGCAGCTCTTCTGTCAGCCATGTGGGATGGTATTGGAGCTGTAGCCTGAGAGTACAGATTTAATCGTAGTGATGTTAGCTGGGAAGAGTCCTTCGTCTCTTGTGACAGAGGGCACAGTCCTTGGACCACCGGATTCTTGCTGAAATTCATTTTCAGTGTTGTGAAGGGCTGCAACTTGTATGGAAAGACATTCAGCTAGTTTTAGCCTGAGGGTATGTTCATCATTGGTATCTTTAAAGAAAATTACAATGTCTTAAAATTTGCATAAAACACATATTACATCCTCTTTCTTGTGATAACATCAGAAGCATCCATACAGGGAATATTGTTATCACAGCAAATTGTACTGCAGACATAGAATGAATAAATAACTAGGAGGTAGGGGAATAAATGCAGTTTCTGTCTTTGGGAAGTGGCTACGTACAGGCACAATTTTAATGTTAAGAAGCTTAGGATAGCAAAGTGAGGAAGAAAAACAGCCATCTGGAGAGCAGATGTTTATAGGTTGCTGTAAAAGCTGCTTTGAAGGAATTATTTTGATGAAATCAAGCAATTACAGGGTTATTTTCTATTAAAATTCTATCCATGCTGAACTTTTATTTAACTTCTCTTCCCCTCTGAGAATTCAATTAAATTCAGATTAGTTTATAATCATGAAAAAGAATAACTAATTCTTTATTTCTTCACTGCTGAGATAATTTTGAACCCATTGTTTTAAGGTAATACGGTTATTTCTAATGGTGTAAGATTTAAAATCTTAATAATGACATGTTTCTCTCAGAACATTTGGGGAACATGTTTTTTCATGAATACCAATTAGTACTGTAGTCTGTAATCACCATGAACTCCTACCCAGGAGCTAGAAGATAGATCCCAGTGTTAAAATGTAAGAAAACCAGCAATGACGTAGTATGTTTGACCTTCTTGAAGGCAGGGTCACTTCTTGGAGTGTGCTGTGAATCCCACCATGCACATCACTGTGTTGCTGTCTGCTTTCCTTGTTGGGACAGCCAGTGAATGAGTGGTCAGAAGGTTCCAGTCTTATACAAGGAGGTAAAACAGCTGTCCCTTTTCACTAGCCTGCACTGGTATCTGCTCCTTCGTTCCTGTATTGCCTCACCCTTCTCTGAAGCTGAGCCAAGGATAGTTCCTCACTCCAGGGACAGTTTCTCCTTTTGAGGATACAAGCCCAACTCTCAGGGAAGAACCCAGTGTTTGGTTGGAGGATGTGGCGTGTCCCAGGACTGGGGGAGAAAAGTGCTAAGTGCAGGAGGTTTTGTCTTAGAGACTTGGTGTTGATGAAAGGGGACTTGGCAGACCACTGTTGTTTCTTCTCAGTCAGGAGCAGTTAAGAGGTCAGAAATACCTTGTGGGTATCAAGCAAAATCAGACTTTTGTTTTCATGGCACTGCTTTCCCTTTTATTGTTTGTGTATAGTGCTTGGCACCTTAACCACTGCCCCCATGGCGTTAAGTGCTTTACAAATAGAGGTTGAAGAGAGAGATGCCCTTGGCCCCGGAAGCTTACAGCTGAAATGTGAGGCAGCAAACAGTGAATGCTGATAGGAAGCAAATGTGACAAGACCTCTGCTTCTGCAGGAAATTACAGTTCAAGCATCGTGTTCTTTGGCCGTGTCTCACTCCTGCAGCACCAAGGGAGAGCGAGGTGTAGCAATCTCTCACCTCCGCAGTCACAGCTCTGGTTTTGCACTGCTCTGCTGTAAGCTTGACTGGTTGGATGGCTCTTGCTGTGGCACTGAGAACAGGGTCAGGCTGGCTTTTGGCACTGTCACTTTTTCTGTCTGTCAGCAGCTTGTTCAGCCGCTTCTGAAGCTGAGGAGAGCTATTCAGGGAAATGCTCTTTGTGGTTTATAAACCCTAAGTAATTTCTGTTAGGCTGGCTTAGCATGGAGTTTTATTGGTAAAGATTTGGAAGATCTCGTAAGCCAACACGTAATTATTACATGCTGGTAGTTGCCTCAGCTATGTTTTAATGATACCAGGAGCTGTGCTCATTCTGTACTTGTTAGCAGGAGGTGGGCGGGAGGTGACAAAGGAGCAGTGTCAAGTAAAGCCATTATTCTAGAGCATAATCTTACTAGTTTTAGGGCAGAAATGAGTTATAGATCAGCAGTTATATCCTGTGTTGTTAAACTCTTTCCCTGTTTGCCTCATTGCCAGTGGATATAACAATTGACCTCGGGGAGAAGCCAAATCTGCATTGTTTCTGTAGCCTCTATGGAAGTGTGAACCCATGGCCCCAGATAGACGATAATGCTCCTATTAATTCTATACCCAAATATAGATGTGAATATAGATGTGGGTTTAGCTGGAGACAGCAGCTACGTTGGACTTAGGAATCATTTAGAAAAGTGAAGACTTTGCAAAGACAGATCCTTAGCAGAGCCACAGAACATGAAAAAGCAAACCACCAAATACCTGCTTTTAGTGCTGGCAAACTTAATTTTGCTTTTAAGTTACAAAAAAAAAAAAATATCTTAGGCAATGGAATTAACTCAGATTTTGTTTCATTGCTGTAGTTATGAAAATTAAATAACTATCCTCATATGGAGACTGCTAGTGCTATGAGATAGCTGCTCGATGAATATTTAGTATTTTTGCTACACAGGGTTGTCAGTTAACTGTTGTATAAAGTAATAGTATTTCACATTGTACAAGTAACCACTGTCATGCAGTGGTTCAAGATTCAGTCAATGATATCTGCTGTGAATTCCTAAATAGCATTGCAGTAATCTCTAGAAGATGGTTTCATTCGGCATGAAATTTTGAGATACCTTTTTACTTCACAGCATTACTGTGTGTTTATCACACATCCTTAGACTTACAGATCCTTAACACTTACAGATCTTCAGCATTGTCTGCTAGTTTCACATTTTGATTTTATGAAAATCTATATCCTGGTTAGAGAACAGAATTAAAATGCTTGTGTATTGTTCAAATTAAATGTTGTTTGATAGCATATGTTGATCTCAGTGATCTCAATAGTGCTTTGTTTGCAAAAATAAAAACAGAATCTGTAAATAGTTGAGTGTTCTTCCACTGAAGATAAATACCTCTTTATATGCAACTCAGTTGCAGTGAGTAAATTAAAATTGAAAACTGCATTACTTGTTTGACTTTCTAGCTTCTCCAGAATTTATGGCAACTTTTCTGAATTATGCCACAAAACGTCATTTAAAAAAAAATTAATAAATTTCTAATGGTTCCTGTTCAACTGTGTAACCTAAATTTCCTCTCTCAAAGTATTTTCTGAATGTGAATGAGCTTTCAAGTGACTAATAAACCTATTCTAAATCTTCACATGAATAAAGAGCAACCTACATGTTTGAATAAGTGTAGTGTGCATGTGTTTTATATGTTAAAGTATATATGGACACATGTTCCAACTACATATGTATGTTTTATATAAAATACACATTATGCATAACACTGTACATGTGTATATATAGATTTTTTTTACAAATGCAAATATAGGACCTGCTTTTCAACTCATTAATGTCAAAATCTCCACCAAATCTGGCTCTCTGTGATTCCTTAGGCCTCACGAGGAGTCACTGTCAGACCAGGTGTAGAATTTGGCATCCTGACCCATAGTCCTTCAAGTAGTTATGAGCTGGGACCCTCCATCCGTTGCACACCTCCAGACTTCCTTATTATTTTGAGACTTTTTAAAAAAACTTTTATGTTGCTTTTCAGAGAACAATGCGAGGAGCTTCGTGTACAGTGGATGAAGAAGCATCAGAAGGAATTGTGTGAAGACCGACTGGCCCAGCTAGCTCTGAAGGAGGAGTTGAAAAAGCAACAGAAGAAGGAGGAGGAGATGTTTGCAGAGCTTTGGAAAGAGGATAGGTTAGCTAAGGAAAAGCGAGAGGCAGTGGAGATGCAGAAATCAGCAGAACAAAATCGGGAAATCCTGAATGTGCTCAGTGCTCAGGTAGCAGTGCTCAGTGCTCACAAAGAGGAGGCAAAGCGGCTGAAGGAAGAAGAGGCTCGCTTGCTGGTAATTTCTATATCATTCTCAATTCAGGGTTGGGTATAAGGCTCTCCTAATGATGGGCTTACTAGACATTTAGATTAACCCATACCTTATTTGTATCTTCACTGATTCCATTAGTATCTGAGACTGTCCTATTATGCTAAGCTTCTTTTCCAGAGCTGTGGCAAATGCGTTTCTGTTTACAGAGGGAAATACATCTTTTGAAACTTAGCATTGTAACAGATTTTGGCATTCAAAGCCTCTCAAGCCTGTGGGAAATGAAAATGTTTTTAAGCTTTTGCCAGACATTGTTGCAATTTTCTGATTTCCAGTTTCCTGCAGGATAGCTAGAGAGTCTTGTGTCCAAGCTGTCATGGATATTACCAGATCTCAGACCATGATACATGTGTTTAATCATCGTGGTAAGTGCACTGGGAGGAAGCAGCAAGAGTGTGCTGCTCCCAGAAGGGAAGGCAAGCCAGGAGCCGAGGGTGACAGCAGGGCAGGCAAGTATGCTGTCCTCCCCAACAAGAGTCCCACAGTACCCGAAGAAACGGAGCAGGGCAGGGCTGACAGTAACCAAGGTCGTCTATCAGTCCAAACTGATACTACAGGACTGTAGTGATGAAGTCCAAGATGAAGCCAACAAGTCAACAGGTCTGCATCAGGATTGACCTCAGGCACAGGCGTACCTGCAGCAGAGCTCACGTAGGCACCGAGGGCAAGAGACTGAGCCTAACTGCAGCTCCCAAGTGACTCCTCTCAGCCCTTTCTCACACCGCTCTCTCCCAGTTCTCTGATCCAAGGCTCACGTTGGGGCTGGCTGCGAGCACAAGCAGCCAAGCCCCTGCAGAGAGGTTGCAGAGCCTGTTGGTGTGCTCAGGACCCTGATACATACATGAGGAAACACATTTATATGAAAAATCCCAGCTGACTGAATTTCAGAATCTACTTTTTTTAAAAAAAAAATAAATTAGCAAGCAGTGCCTCAGTGCTCTCACCTGTTAGCAATGTCTGCTGTTGGGCATCACATTGTGGGAGGCATTTGACTACCTTGGCCCAACGGTTTGGCCACTACCCTCTGTTTTCCTCCTCTCTCCCCAGTGTACGCTTGCTGTAGTTGTGCTAGCTTTAATGGGGCTTGCTAGTTCACAGTATTCTGTGTTGACTTGGAGTTATGGGAGACTATTTAGTTCAGACTCAGTCTTCATTTTGCACCTATTTACACGTAGCAATTGAATGATCACTCAGGCACTGGAAGGTGACGTTGACAAGAAAGATACTCCACTAATTTTTAAAAATAATGACAACAATTAATCTAAAGCTCTGAAAATCCTGGATGTAAGAGAGTCCTTATTCCAAGCTAGACTGTAATGTTTCACTTATTTAAAAACATGCAGAATAAAATTATTTTCTTGCAACAACTTTTAAGGCGCTGCCAAACCTCCGGGGCAAAGAACACTTTACTTAACTGGCCTTTTCAGCAAAATGCTATTAGAATAGAAGACTTTGTAGCTTCCCCTGAAAACACTTGCCTTGGGCTCCATCAAGGAGATAAATTTCTGGTAAAGTGGTTTAGTCTCTGAAAAAAAGCTTTCTTCAAAGGGTCCATAAAGGAGAGCTGCTGTATAGGAAATGGGATGTAATCCTTTTTCAGCGGAAGAGGAATGTGACAGATGGCCTCATTACAAATATCTCAGTGCAGAGTTGGTAGCCACTAATGATCAGAGGTTGCATCTGGGTGAAGGGCAGTCTATGGACAGCTAAGTGTCTCTGGGTGTAATGGTTTTGTCTGGTTGTTGCAATGGAAATAGACTATTTAGGGAAGTGAGACTTGGCTCAATAGACCATATGTGTTCATTAAGACATCTCAGGCTAGATGACAAAACAGAGACAGCAATTTTTGCATTGGCTACATTGCCTTCCTCCCCTTCTGTCTTTTCTTTCTGTTAAAGAATTGTGATTTCTTGAGAAGGTGATTGAAATCATGTTATTCTGGCCGTAGTCTCACAAGTGCTAGATGAGTGGCTTGTAGGTGGATGGTTGGTAACATTTGCAATGTTGTGTTACCCCACTGTATAAACTTCTATAGAATAAGCACCATGGGTCCCATCCTTAGCTACTCTCGTACAACTTCACTGACGTCAGAATTCAGCCTAAGACATGTGCCAACTTGCCCAGTAGACTGCTAACTATTTACACTTCCTTTCTATCTTTACTATTCAGAGTTTTTTGGACTACTTATTCTGTGGCTCAAATAATATACACTGAGTTTCAAAGCTGTTTTACCAGCTTCTGAAAGTAAATTTGGCCATTCAGGCAGATAGCGACGTCAGCTTTGGCTTTGAAACACTGCAGGAATTGGTGGGTGCTTGAGAATCATAGAATAGTTTGGGTTGGGAGGGGACCTTAAAGATTGTCTAGTTGCATTATGTCCAGCATAACAAGTTATGTTCCTTAGGACGTGCAGTTTGTACTTCCGTATGGGGAAGATTAGACATGTTTATGGCAAACCTGCCAATGCATGTTTAGAATACTTATTGATGTGACAAAAGAGACATTTAATTCAAAAACAGGTTAACAAAACCTGTGTACTGTCAAGACAGCTGAGGCATTGTTTCTGAGACCTAGTTAGCGATGACCACATACTGTTTTATGACTATGTTTGAGTGCTTATAAACTTAGGCAAATGCAGGATGTTCCGGAATTTATTGATGCCACTTTGGGATTATTTTTTTTTTCCCTCAATAATCTTAATTATACCTACACCTGTTTGATCTTAAATATATGTTTGTTGTTGTTTCATTGTTTTTGCATTTTCTTTAAGTACTCAACTTTACTGTCTAGTTTTCTTTTCTTTCTGGATTTTACTGTCCATTTTTCACAGTTTGAAGCTGTGAAAATTCAGTAACTGCCTGTCAGAATATAAGGATCCAATTACTTTGTTCAATCTTGCGGCCACTAGAGATGCAGAACATCCAGCACAGACACAGGATGGTTAATACATGCGGAAACAGGAGGAATGCATGGCTCTCTTGTTGGTTAGTGGTTATGGCTGCATGTGAAGGTTTGGATATAGATGATACGTGCTACAATAATACTGATTTCTCTAAAGAGATGACTCTGTCTATGCACTTGAAATATTTGGAGTGCATCAGGCATTCCAGTATTTTGGGATTGAGATGCATGTGATAATTAAAGAGAAAATCCTGAATTCTAATGAATGATATGCTAAAATGTTCATGCTTTAACAGGTATAATGGCTGACACTAATTCTCTAATGTCAGCAAGAAAGGCTTTAAATATTTATCTTTGCTCTTCCATATTCCATTTAAACTAATTCTAGCCATCACTTAGTTTGAAGTTATGCAATGATTTTACAAGCTGGCTATTTTTACCGTTGTAGGAAAAACAGCAGCAACTGCTTAAGCTAGAAAATGAACAACTTCAGCTGGAGAAACTACAGAAACAGAAACAATGCAGAAACACGTTGCTCTGTGCAGCACAGGACAAGCAGAAGCGTCTTAAGGAAGAAAAACAAGATGAACTTGCCTTAGAGATGAAGATCTTAGAAAAATCTCTTCAGGAACCTCAGGAGGACAGTGAGGAGAAAACAAAAAGAAAAGTAAGGGCTAGAGGTGTTCATTGCGAAGTTGTGGGGCAATACCTCATCTCCGCTAATTTTGCAGCCCTTAGCGAACTGCACAGTATAAATGAGATCAGAGATGAGCCCTTTGAACAAGTTGATTTTTTTGTTGTATAGCCTGTTGCTTCTCCTCCTGCTGGTGCTCCACTTCTCTGAAAAAGGCCATTATCTGTTAAAACAGTTAAAGCATACTTTGCAATCAGCAAGGCTACCAGGTTAGACAAAAGAAGGGGGCTCTGAGGAAATCCTGGAATCTTGTCCCTCCATACTGATTTCATTGTGTATAAATCACCTGAGCTTTTTTCATCCTTAAACTGCATGGATGTAATGCAGATTAGAAAAATATTTTTTGCTTCATGGACCTGATTTAATAAATATTTGTAACTGCAGAGGAAAGTCAATATTTAACTTACTCTAATTCATTAATACTAAGAAATGGTTTTAAATCTTTAATAGATGGATATATAGATGCAATATCTTGGAAATGCCATGAAACCATGGATGTATCTGTCACTTCCTAAATTTAAAATAAGTAGATTGTCCAACTTCAGGGTAAAAATGGGTCTCAAGGTAACTTTGAGAACAGGAGGATGCATTCATTACTCTCCTCATGGTATTTAGAAGCTCATGTAGGCTAGCAAAGTTGTACAAACTCACTGGTAAACCTTGGTACAAAATTAAAGGAGGTGATAGTTATTTTTATTTACTATTCTATTTATGGATCCCAAGGTTTTTAATGCAGATGAGGTTGAAGTAACCTGGTCAGCTGTGGAAAGTTTGTGAAATGTCTGTGTTGTAGGTAGCTGAGCTGCTATGGGGGAAGAGACCACTCTGTATTTGTTCTGCTTCTACTCTGTTGTCCAGGCACCGTCGACTGGCCAGGAAGAAGATTCTGCCCAGCTCTCTCCGATAAGGTGGAGCTTAGGATGGTTTGGGATGGAGCTCTAGGCTCTCCAGTTCCCACGTGGCTGCAAACGACCACTTCTCTTCATATTTTGAAATGCTCTTTTGAACTCATTTGCTCAGCTCTGCTAATGTCTGTGTGTTTGCAGCAAGAGCTATTCAAGGAGCAACAGACTTACCTGGCACACCTAGCTCAACAGCTGGAGGAGGAGAAACAGCGAGAAAAAGAAGCGGACGAGCTCCTCAGAGAAGAAATGGCGAAGGTTTGGGCAAAGAAGGCTGAGCAAATACGATTAGAAAAGGAGGCTAGAAAACAGCTACTGAAAGATGTCTTGGATACAAGACAACTGCAGGTGGAGGAGAAGTGTAAGTAATAACAGCTCGTTCTCTGTGCACCAAACCTGTGGCACGAATGCAAGTGTTGGCAAAGGCAGAGCCAGTACAACACACTGCTTTGGGGAAGACTGCCTGGCCTAGCACGCGTGGGCGGTATGGCTGAATGGACAACAGTGCTACTGCGTCTGAATCTGCTTCTGAAACTTTACTCCTACGGGCATTCCTTACGCTCATTTCCCATTGCTGTCACCAGAGCAAAGCCTAGTCAAGTAAGGATTGCATGAGCAAGCAATCATTATTATTAATTATATTATTATTATTATGAAGTTCTGAATGTGAAATCTTTTCTGAGTGGATGAAAAATAAGCTAAGAATACACTTGCCATTGTTTGTGTGCCTCTTCAGAAGCAACAAAACTCAGGCTTGCTATTTAGGCTACTTGGCTTGAATACAGTTTCACTGTCCCCTCAAGCTTAGGAGTGCTGTTATCATCTAAAAGTAATTTGTTTTTCTTTTTGCAGTGCAGAGAAATGCAAAGGAGCAGGAAGAACTCGCTCAAGAGAAGAAGTTATTAGCTGAAGCAATCACAGAACTTGAGCATATAGAAGAAGAAAAATATGCAAGGTATTTTTCTTTTATGCCATCGGTTAATTTCATTGCAGATCAATCTTTTAAACTTGTGAGTAGGCTAATTCTCATTTTCAGGTAACTCTAAGAGCACTAAGTGGGCTTTCTTCTGTTCAGAGAGGCTCTGCTCGGAACTGATCAATAGCAGCCCTTTTATATTGCAATTGGTATTAAATCACTAGTTCTGATCTCATCATACAAATAATGGTGTTTCATTACATATCCTTGGTTTGGTCTTTTTGAACCTTCATGTGACTTACAGCCATCATGTTTATTACATACTCTGAGCTGTTATTAGGAGTGGCAGTTAGGTTTGGGGAGGAGGGTTAATGAAAGGTTAGTTTGTTACTTACCTAGGAGAACTAGTGGTTCAGGCTTATTGCTAAACTCCACCCACACACATCCCTTAAACAATCATATACTCAGCCGCCAAAATACCAGACTACTGCACGTAACCCAGCTGCACAGGCTTCTCCTTACCTTACAGCTCCTCAGGGTGAGAATATAGTTACACGCAGTAGCCGAAGTGTTCCTCTGGGTGTCACACAGGGCCTTATTTTCCCTCATTCCATTTCCCTTTGGTACTACCTGTCGGTGGGAGGTAACTGAGCAGCTCCATCCAGAGCCAGTATCTGTTGTGTTCTCTGATGGCTTTATTGGTAACAGTCTCCTGGATATGGCAGAAATCTCACCCTTCTGAAGGAAACATGCTGGGCTGCGTTTTGGATATGCTTCACTTAGCAAAGGTGGCATTCGGTGTCGTCAGTGAGCGTTGTGTGGTTCAACTGTGTTGCGTTAGCGCACAAGTCTTGACCAGACTGTTGGCATTTTAACTGTCTGTGTGCCGCCTGAGCATGTAGGTAGGCTTCAACTGCTGCTCCAGAGGGTGGGGAAAATGATATATGAGTCTCAAGGTAGAACGGAAGAATGTTTTCACTTTTTTTTTTCTTAGTGCTTATTTTGCAATCTGCTTTCTAACATACAACAGAATGCAATTAATTCTCTGAAGGACGTAAGGTTAGTGTGTATCATTTGGTTAATAGAGTGGTAGTTATTCTTAACACCTAAAAAGTTTTGAATGGTTCTTTGGTCTAAGGTTGAATGCTAACAAATTAAATACTAATAATAATATAGCTGTTTGTTTTTTTTTTTTTTTTACTCACACTTCATAAATAAGCTATTCATATATCATTTCCAGAAAAGTAAAGGAAGCAAAAGACTACCAAGAGCAACTCAGGGCTCAAATTGCCTATCGACAACAGGCCCGTGATGCTGAGGAAGAAGAAAAGCAGCGAGAATATGAATCAGGTCTAGTAGCAGAGAGAGCTTACCAAGAAAGGATACAGGACATTCTATCAAGGCCTTGTGAGAAACTAGCAAAACCCCACCCTTTGAGAAGAAAACTAATGTCTAACTCTCAAGAAGATCACTTGCTATGATATTTTTATCTCACTCAGTAGCCTTTAAAAACACTTTCTAAGGGTGTTTATAACTGACTTGAGTTAGCGGACCCCTCTCCACTGTGATGGTCAAAATTTTAACTGGAAAGTATAAGAAACATAGTATTTTAAAGGTTATTTTTTCCCTGTGATTTTCTTTGACAAAATGACTGATCCAAATCAAAATGTTTCACATTTTAATACAAAATACTGTATGTTCTCTGCATATAATAGTGTAGATTATTATTACATGAATGATATGTAGGCATTCTTTAAAATCTGCACAAAGAAAACTTGTAGAAGAGTTTCAGCAAACATTTATTAAAATGCCTTTCAAACTGCAAATATTTGCAAATTTTTTTTTTAGTATTTAGACAAAAAAGTACTTGGTGACTCATCTTCATTTTCCTTGTTAAATGTAAAACTATGAATCTATTTTACTAAAGAGCTGATATTGCTTTGCATATCTTCAGATAGCTATTGAATGATCTGCGGAATATCAGTGTCCCAAAGCTAGCCTGTGAGACCTCTGCTTGGACAGAATTAATTGTGCAGGCCTGAAGTTATAATTTTCTTGCAAAAAAGGATATTATTTATTATTTTTGATGGCAACTCTGCCTTTTTGGACTGCCTTGGATTGCCACTGATGCCACAGTCTGAAGGCACAAAATGGGGGCACGGAGCACCAACAGTATTTTAAGACAGCAGTACAAAAAATGGCCAGACGTCAGCAGGAAGGTCTTGAAAGGGTTCTGGCAGTGGGCAGAAGGGGCACCTCCTAGCTGTGCTCTCAGCCCCCCATATTAATGTCCAGAATGCCATTTGTGCAGGAGGAGCAGTGGGTGACACGAGGAGGGCAGGTGGGAGCGATCCTGCTTCTCCCCATGGCATGGCCCTTGACCAGCTCTCTGCTATGTATTTCAATGTTTTTTCCTTTGTGTTTTTCAGAGGAGGAGAGTGACGAATCCATTTACAACCTCGGATCCTTTCTTGCTCAGACTTTGTGGCATTTGGAAGTGCTTTATCTTTTCCTATATTTTTCCTTTTGAGCCTTTGCAGATGTTTCTCTCTCCTCCATCAGCTTTTCAGCTTCTACCATCTCTCCTCCAGCCTCTGCTTTTCCACCCTTTTCTTCAACTTCTTTTTCCTCCCTACCTTCCCTTTTCAGTGTTTGACTCCTTGTTAGACTCTTGTGTTTTTGTGTGGGATTGTGAACAGATGCACAGAGCCACTGATAAATGGCTGGGATCGGAGGCCAGGAGCCCCAGCTCCCAGACCTCTTGGAACAAACCAGGAATAAACTGCATGGTCGCCTTATCTTGATTTAAAGCAGACACCAAGTTGACAAACACTTTTCATCTGTGGAGAAAGCCGTGCAGCTTTTTGCAAAAGTCCAGGTAGAGAAATACTAATATGAAACAAGTATTGGTGATCTTAGCAGAGCAACCCAGCTAATTATGGGTGTCAACAGTGGAAGGGCCAGGTGGAAGAACTTGGCCCTCGGATGTTGCCTTGCTGAGAGGCACAGCACCGAGTGTGGTGGGGTTTTATCCTTGCTTACAGACAAAACTTCTTGGAGAACAGCTTCCCCAGAGAGCAGATGGAAGAGGGACAAGTTCACCAGCTGTTACCATCCAGCCAGGTGACCAGACAGAGCAAAGTAGAGCCTCTTTGCGTCTTGTTCCTTCAATCACTTGTGTTGAATGGGATCTGTCTCCTACAGACAGCGAGAGTAAAGGTTCATAAATGTGGAAAACCCTGCAAACTGGGTGGTTAGTTGTGCCGTCTAGCCCTTACACGGTGCTTTTCAGCAGCTGTCTCCTAAGCCATACAGAGGACTTCAGAGCCGCTCCTCCCCTTTTGCAGTTGGAAAGGCAATCACAGATAATAGAAATAATTTCATCAGTCCAGAGAGCTCAGGTAGGTCTCTGCTCTCACCCCTGGGTCAAATTGGCAGAATGATTAAGAGATTAATTTCCTGATCAGCTACAGACTCGCGGTGTGGCCCTGCGCAAGCAATGTAGATTTTTCTTTACTACCGTGACCCTTCTTTGAAAAATGAACACAATGGCACATTCAGAATTCCAGGATTAATTAAAATGTGTTATTAAAGGCTGCGACACTGTCGTTGGGTACGCCCAATATGTGAGAGACAAAAATTACCACATCGGGGAGCTCGGTGAATTTGAGCCATCCAGAACCATAACAAATCTTTTTTTTTTTTTTAAAAATAATAACTCAAAAGAGGTGGTCAGATCTATCAAGCATTTATAAAGTGTCTTAGCTCCTGTTCCTGGAGGCGAAATTCCTCTGCAATGAACATGAAGTCTGCACAAAAATAAAAGATCAGAACGGAAGAGGTTTGCCTTCAGCAGAAATTCTCATGGGATAATGGGCAACCAAACTCTTCTGTGAGAAAACTGATGGTTGATGATTGCATTGCTGGGGCTGACCCCTTTGCTGCCGAGTGCTTTGTAGACTTCAAGTTGCTCTAGAAGAATGGATAAAGCTCATACCAGGCTGCTGAGGGGCTTGGCGGGTCAGCAGACTCTAAAAGCATCCTCTCACTGCCCCAGACAGATAAGCAGTATGATTTTCTGTGTTGAGATTCAAGAGTTTCCTTAATCCTATTGATTTCCATCCCCTTCCAGTTCCTTTGATGTCCTTGCAGTGACCAGGGTGAGGAGTAGAGCATTCTTCAAAGAGTGGTCATGCGTCTTCTTCCCTCCGACCAACACTCACATCAGATTTGTGAATTGCAGCACCAGCAAGCAATGACTAACAAAACAGATGTGAAATTGTGGCTTGCCAGTCCTGAGAACCTCAGGAGCGTTAGCTACTACTCACGCGTGTGGTACTTTCCCTGAGTGTTTGAGGGATCCTGGGGCCAAACCATCTATTAGCCCAGGAGCGTGGGGACACTGCTGATAAGTGAAACATCCTGGTCCGTGGCTGGGTGACCTCTCCCTGCCACCAGGGCTAGAGGAAACCACTGGCATTTAGAAACCAAGCAGTTACAGCCTCTTCATTTATACAGGTACCAGAGTTTTGCAAAACATGCTTTCCTGTATTTTTTATTACATTGTCCACATTGACAGAGGAAGAGTGAAGATATGGAGCATGTTGATGACCTGCTTGTGGCAGAGCCAGGGATGCCTGTCCCTACTTGCATCTTCCCAGGGTTTGAACCCCCGGCACTTGCCGAGGCTTTAAGACTTTTCTGCGCCCACTGGTCTGATCAGAAGGGCTTTTGTTCTGACCCCAGGATTTCCATGGTGATGCTTTTGGGCACGCGTGAGGTGTTGACCTGCGGCATGGTGCTGGCTTGGTCCCTGCTCCCCGGGGCTGGGTTGGAGGCTTGCTGCAAAGCTACATCCAGCTTTGGACAGAATCAGTTTTATTTGCAGGAAAATCCTTCTGTGTTAATTATTCATTGCTTTCACACCTTGATTAATTATTCATTGCTGTAACACAGGTAGGAACACTTGCTGCAGAAGCAGCCAGTGCAGCCATGCCCAGGGTATGGTGACACCGCAGCCCCAGCCAGAACCGAGGACAGTGCCCAGACATAGCCTGTGGTGACTTCTGCGTGGCCCAGGAGGAGGGAAGTCCAGCTTTGAGGTCTTTGGGACAATTCTGCATGCAAAAATTCAGGACCTGGGGCTGTATTTAGTCAAGTCTGTCCTGATGACATTTGGAGCTGTCAGAATTGATGCTCCATATTTTTGCATTACCTGCCCCACACAGGCAGTGTCATGTGCAAAAGACATCCAGCAAAAGCACAAACCTTTCCCTGCAAACCTTAACATACATGCAGAGAGTTTAAAGTACGTTGAACTGTGCAGACATTAACCTTATTCCTCTAAAATTAGGGGTGACTCAGCTCTCATTTTACTCCTGGCAACCTGCACTCTCAGTTTTTCCATGGGGGATTTCGGGATGGGGTTATCAGTGCTAATGTACTGCTCATGCATTGAAATTTAACACTATAACTGTACTTTGGGGGTCTGGGGGTTTCACTGCAGAAACACTGGTTTCTCCTGCCCGTCTGAATTCAATGGCAAACTCGCCTTCGCTTCTCTACCTAAATAAACCCCCAAAGCTGACGCAGAGCGATGGGGTGCCTGTTGCAGAGCAGCTAACTCTGCTCCTACGCTCCAGTGCTGGCCCCAGCACCCTGCCCACCTTGCCAAGCCCTCCAGAGCCCCTTTTCCAGCCACCTCGCTGCTCCGTGCCATCATCTGTCTGTCCGTCCATCTGTCCCTGAAGTCTCCATCTGCTGCTGCCACACAGGGACAAGGCTGGGACCTGTGAGCATCTGGGTGAGCACGAGCAACTCCAACACCCGTCCTGTGCTTGCAAGAAGCCAGTGGCTCAGCATAGAGGAGAAAAAAAACTTGGTATTTGGTTCATTTTCATGTCTAAGTGCCTTCGATGTGAATGCAAGAGGTAGTACCATAACATGCTATTTAAGAGCCAGTGCTCATTAAATATTATGATCGACACAAGTTTTGATTCCCAAATTGGAAAAAAGCTTCTGTCTCTTGAAGGAGATAATTTCCAGCAACTCAGCACGTAGGTCACACTTCAGGGATTTTGTATGTATTTTGGGGGTTTTAGTTTCTATCTTTAATTAAAGTTTTAGATTGTGATAAATTTGATGGAAAAATCACACACAGCACCAGCTGGTATTTCATGGGAACGGCTGTGCTTTGCCTCGGGGCTATTGCTGCTACTCAGGCTTCACTGAAACCTTTGCTCCTGATTGTGCTGGTACTACATGTGTAGTTTCTATAGCTGATTTAATGAAAGGAAAGGAGTAAGTTTTGTTTGCCTGACGAAGCTATCATGGAGGCTTTGCAGTGATTACGCTGTCAAATGTGTGACCAGGGTGATTTCTAGACAAGGTGCAGGTTTTTCTCGCCTTCTTTGATCCTTCCCAAACTTCCCCCAGAGCCACCTGCAATTTATTTGGATTCACCAAGGACATCAGAACTGGACAAAAGAGTTATCTGCAATGCTGGCTGCCCTCACACCAAATCGGCACTGCTCCTTACCAAGCTCCGGGGCAGAGGAACTAAGGGAAAAGATGCCAAAGGGGGCAGTTTTACCCCCCCCCCACCCCCAAGGGACGAGGAGCAGAGGGTGAAATTAAAGCGATTGCTTTAAAGGAAAGGTACGGGTGCCTTGTGAGCCACCCAGCCCGAAACCACAAAAGGAGGGATCCCTGCTTACAGAGTAAACAACTGTGGCAGAGAATAAGCACATTTTCTGCCTGCTTAGTTAATATGCAAAACACCTTGAACGGTAATGAATAGCAATAGTGATTAATTAGGAATACTTTGCATTTGCATCATCCTTCTCAGGCTCAAAAGGCGTCTTATAAGCATGAACTGAAGCATGGGGTGCTCCCACGGGATGGAGGAAGGCAGTATGGCCACGGACCAACAGGCTGGGGACAATTTTTGGCTGTTTCTACCGAAGAAACGATTCCTAACATGGGTGTAGGATGGAGCGACACACAAGCAGTGCCCAGGAGCACAGAGTGTTGTTGTTGGGAACCCAAACCCACCTCCAGGCAGAAGAAGAGAAAAACCCATCCCTGGTGTGTTCCCTGAACGTATGTCCAGTGGGCTCGTGGCATGCCGTGGCAAAGGATGCACCCCAAGATATTCCTTGCACCCCAAGATATGGGTGATCCCCAATGGCTCAATGGGGGTGGCAGAGCCTGAAAGCACCGAAAGGGACCCACTTGAGGCTTAATTAGTCTTTTTCTGAGAGAAAGGAAGAAGAATAGAAGAATAAAAGGAAAAAAAGGAAAAAAAAAAACCCCAAAACCCAACAATAGACACTGTGTGTTTCAGCACCCTTGCCCTGCTGCAGGGGGGACCCTGCCCGGAGCTGGGAGAGAGGGTCTGGGCGGACTCCTGGGGACCCCCCGGAAAACGGCTGGGAACGGGGAGGGGGAGGAAAAACATTAATTAAAAAAGGACTTTAAAAAAAAAAATTAATAATAAAAGCCGACGTAGGCAGTGAGGCAAAGCGCTGCTCCTCCCGCCCGAGCCTGGCGGGGAGAGAGTTCGGGAGAGGGCTCAGTGGCCAGGGGCGCGGAGCGGGAGAGCCCAGCCCAGCCCAGCCCAGCCCAGCCCAGCCCAGCCGAGCCCAGCCCAGCCGCACCGCCCCACACCTGAGCGCGGCGGAGGCGGAGCGGTGCTGCTTCCTCCTTCTCCTCCTCCTCCTCCTCCTGCTGCTGCTCCCTTCACCCGGCCGGCGGCGGGTGTAAAGGTCGGTCGGTCTCTCTGCCCGTCCGTCCGGCGGTCGGTCGGTCGGTCGGTCCGTCCGGCGGCGCGGCTCGCTGCCTGCCGGACCCATGCCCCGCGTCTAGCGTCGCTCGCCCCGGCCATGTCCGCCGTGCAGCTCTACACCAAGGTGAGCGGGACGGGGGTGTGTGTGTGTGTGTCTTCCTTGTATTTTGGGGGGGTTGTTTCGCAGCCGTAGAAGGGACCCGCAACTTTCCCCGCACACCCACCCCCCGGGACGGTGCCCGCAGGTGCCCGGGGAGCGGAGGGGACCCCCCTGCCCCACGCATCGCCTCCCCCGCGGGAACCAGCCCCGGTCGGGTTCGACCCCCCCGGGGGTGAACGGCCCCCCTCGGGATTTCACCCGCCCGGGTGAACGACGTGGCTGGTTTTAGTGCGGGGAAGGGTGAACTTCGCCCGTGGGTCGAGTTTGCGGTGGCGTTGGTCTCGTCCTTCGTGGGGTCCGTCACCTGAACACGCAGCTAAAACACGCTCTGCTTCCTAAAATCCTCACAGAATAATTTTTTTTTTCCTCATATTGCTAAAACACCGGGGGGGAGGGAGAGAGAAAAACAGACCTTAGAACTGTCGCAACTAACCGAAATGTTCGTAAGGTGCACAGTTTCCAGAGTCCTTTTTGTTCTCCAACTCCTGAAAACAATCCCTCGGCCGGGGAACGACCAAATGCACCCGCTTCCTCACGGCAGCCGGGGAAGGTAACATGGCTGATGGCATCGCAGGGTGCTCGGTGTGCCGGCGGGGTGGCAACCGGCTGCCCTGCCCATCGCTTCCCAGAGGGAAACCCAGATTTGCTGGGAAAAAGTGGTGGTTGTGACAAGGGGAAGCTCGGGTGCTGATTTTTAAGTGGAGCCTGGGATCTAGATGAGATACTGTTTTCTTTTTTTTTCTTTTTTTTCTTTCCCCCCCCCCCCCCCCCAAATTGTTTTGTGGCTGTTGGATACTCAGGGCAGGGTGCAGGGTATTCCCGCTCCTTGGCCAAAGCGGGCTGGGGATGCATCCCGTGTGGTTTGAGGGTTTGTGCCCCTTTCCCAGCGACATGTTTGTGTCTGGAGAAATCTTTGCTGATTGACTTTCATTGCCTGATGAAAGAGCTCCTGGCAGGCAGCGGTAGATCCACCCGGTACGGAGCGGTAACTGATAGGGAGAGAGCTCTGTCCCTGCGCTCTGCGTCTTCCTGAGGCTACCCGGGAGTGCTGCAGGCAGCCAGGATCCAGGGAATATGCTTAGTAAAAGCCATCAATAACACTAGGCAGGTGCTCATCGAGAAAAGTGCTTGGCTTCAGAATGTTTTTTTGCTGAAAGACTGTAAAGTGCCAGCATCATCTACTGTAATAATGAGAATTTTAGTGTTTTAAATTCTTTCTGTGACCACAGTCAGTGTGGAGATGTTAACAGATTGACACCAGCCCTCTCAAGGAACCACTTTTTGTCTCTGTGCCAGTCTCCTGGGCTTAACTTTGCTGCAGATTTCTGCTTCTGTAACTCATTTTGTGGGCAGCTTTTATGTAATATTGGAGTTTGCCACTTATTTTATTGGCCATTGATACCAAACGCGTGCAGGATGAATTGTGAATCTGGCAGCTTCTCCTTTGAACCTGTGGGAATTTAAGAAGCTCCTCTGGTTTGAGCGGGTCTGTCTGTGAGCGGGCTGACCTTCGTCCTTCTTGGGAGCACTTCAAAAGCCCAGTCTCTGGTTTGGAAACCTTTTTTTCCCTTGGAAAATCCGAAGGGGAGCAGAAGAAAAGCTACGGCTAAACTGCTCCGATGTGCCGACCGCAGCACCTCATCGGGCGAGTGCATGGATGCGATGGCAAGCATCCCTGGGGAGGAGGGAGGTTGGCTGCAGGCACTGTGTTATCCCTGTCTGTGGAGTGGTTATAACAACCAGGTTAATTGATTCTTAACTTGGTGATCAGGTAATTAACCTGTGTCGTGTTTTTATGCTAACTTGGTTAGGTTTATCTTCCTGTTCATCTGTTGAATGGCTATAAGATGCCTGCTGGGGCATCGCTTGTGATCCTGTTGCTGTACAGGGACTTTTCGATGAGGCACTTGGGAAGTGACGGGGCTTTGGTGACAATCTGTGCATGTCATTAATTTTTTATTTATTTTTAATAACAACAAAGATTCTTGATGAGAGCTGGTGCTTCAGTGCTGGTCCTTCTGCTGGTGTCCATCTGTCTTGTTGGGACATTTTAGGGACACAGCTGGTGTGGTAGGTGGTGGGGCCACGGATGATGCCTTGAACCCATATTGGGTCATCTGGGGGGTCAAACACTGGTGTTGCAGTGAAATTTAGGACTGTCCTGCTGGGTTGTCTTCTGCATGGGGCATCTGTGCCAGGTCTGGGCTTTGAAGCAGCAGGAAATTGTTTCCTCTGGCTTTGAGTATCTAAGAAAAAGAGCAAAGGTGGCTTTAAAAAACTTAACAAACCAAACAGCCTCAAGATGCTGAGCCTAAGGTTGCGAGTTGCTGATGGAGGTCCCCAAGATGCAGCAGATGTGTTCTGCTCTTGGAAAACATTAAGGAGGGTCCCGGTGGTCGCTTGCACGTCACCTCTGAGCGGATGTGGGTGTCTGGCCCTGTGGCCCATATCTCCGCTGGGCGCTTATAGCTCATAGACAGTAGAAGCCTCCGAGAGTGTGGTGGGGAGAAGACAACTGCCCCGAGCAGTCAGGTGTTGATGCACCGTCTGTGCACGGCTGCCAGAAGATGCTCTTAAAGAGTAGCTGGGCATGAACAGAAGAAAGGAGGGGGTAAGAGCTTCGGTGGGGTGTTATGGTTCAGGAGATGACTTTCCAAGCACAGAGGTGGGGCCTCCTGAATCACCTTGTCAGACGGATGGGGATGAGGCTTTCTAAGGGAAGGTGGATGATCCGGCCGTTGGAATCAATACAGCTGTCTTGCTAAAAGGCTATTGATCCGATGTGTGGTGTTGCATTAGCACAGCCACAGTGGTACCTCCCTCGCAGTCCTTCCTCCTCCTGCTTGAACCAGGAGGAGAGAAACTGCTGCGGAGCCACTTCAGAGTGGCTGAGTGGGACTTGTGAGGTCCTCCCACTGCCCTTCCTGCTGGGTTGCAATGGGAGCTGCTACGTGTTATGTAGGGAGCCCTTAACTTCCAGTCGATGCTTGCAGAAGATCTTCTGGGACCTTGTGGGACATGTAGTATTTTCTTGGTGATTAAGTTCATGCTTGTTAAACCATGCTGATGAATTTGCTGTGTTAGATTCAGCACTGTCCTGTGGAGCACTTAAACTGGAGAGGAACCCATCCTGGAAACACCCGTTGCTGGTGGAAGCCCTCTTCATGTGATGTCTCCCCCTTGCCCCTTTAAGAGGAGGGATGACTGGTGTTTAATAGCCCCCATCAAACAAGATAATTAGCAGCTGTGCCTAATTATGAGCATGTGAGCAGTTCCCAAACTGCATCAACCTTCAAGCACGTAGGACTCCACTTGTGTAAATAGTTACGGGGAGACCATTATAATACTCTTCTGCTCCTGATGCAGTAACTGAGGACTTTGGGATTATGGGGCTGTGGATTTTATTTTGTTGCAGAAACAAACATGAATTTAGGGCGACTTGCATACTAGCAGAAGAGGACCTGTAGGGTAAAGGGTGCAGACCTGGTCCTGGAGCCCCTGGCACCGGTGGGTGCAATGGGAGTCGGTGAGGTAGTGGCATCAAGGACTCCTGCTTGCAAAAAAAACCTATTCCAGATGGAGAACTGGTGGAGCTTTGCCTAACCTGTGTATCGCCCAGTTACCCCGTGCAAACATCCTTCTAAGGCTGCCTGGGGCTGGTCCTGCTCCTGCCGTGTCCCTGGGGTTCCTGCTGGAGCATGGCAACGGTGGGATGTGCCCAGCTAAACTGGTTCCAGCTGGGCAGGGGAGTTTCTCAAACCCTATTTCACTGAAGCAGCCAGAGCCCTCCAAAGAAACCTGTTGCTGATGCAGCTAAACTACAGCTAACTGCAGTCCGATCCCCATAAGCCTGTGCAGATGTCAGCATTGCTCTGTAATGAGATAACGGGGACACTCTGCTCCTCTGAGCTGGGTGCTGGGCAGGATGGAGGCAGGACACCGCCCCTGGAAGATGCCATCTCCAACAACGGTTTGATTCGCAGCGTCAAAAACGGAGATTAGACTTGTTTGCATGGCTAGGCTTCATTATTGTAAGGTGAAGCTTTTTATATTATTAAAACAAATATAATTGCTTTTGCTTCTGGATGTTCTGCTCTTTTAAAGTTACTTCTTAAAATATGTTAATTGTTAATTTAAGCGTAGTCTCTGAACCTCATGCAAAATAGTGCTTCTGCCAGGCTAGGAAATAAGCTGTGCCTTTCTGTTCCTTGGTGTTGTGCAGCTCAAGATACACTCCTCAGAAGGTTTGCAAGCTCTAGATGAGTAAGAAACCAGGGCTTTTTTTAAATTTTTTTTTATTTTTTTTTAGTTTTTTCCCCTCCCATCGTGCAAAGTGACTGTTATTTGCAAAGTATTTTTTAATAGATGGTAGAACTTAATGCATTAAAAAAATCCTTTTCTAATGGCTAGTGCTGGGTATAGAAAGCTCTCTGGTTTTCACTTAAACTTGTTGTATTAAATAAAGTAGCTGGAATGAATTGGTGGTTTCTAACCCTGGGGAGAAACTTTTCAAAAAGCGAATATTGCCAGTGTGATCACACGCTGATTGAGTCAATAAATTGGCATAAACCTTCTGGCATAAAACCTTTCTGAAAATGATTTATCCTTCAGTGTTTGGGGAGGATTAATCCCTAGCGGGTATCTCTGTGTTGGTTTGGGGTTGAGAAGAAGCTGGGAAGGAACAGAGAAGATTTTCTATATATTTTGTAGAAAAAGAGTTCTGGGAATAAGTGTGAGGGACAGGGAAAGTCTGGGATTCAGTTCCGGGACATCCTTGGGACTTCTGCTGCAGAGCTCCTGAACTCCCACCTCTGCCGTTTGCAACTGCTGTTAGGAAAAGCGGGTTATACTTGGAGGTTTTGGGATTATATATATATATATAAAAATTTTTTTTTAAGATTATGAGAACATGTCTGAGTCATGCCACTGAGTGCAAGGACAGCTCAGAGGCCACACTGGGATTTTTGTTGAAAGATGGGCCCGTATTGCTGAAGGAGCCGGATCCATCAGCATCCCCGGTCTCCTCCCAGTCCTGCCTCATTATTAGCTGCAGTGGCAGAGAGAAAATCATTGAAATGTAAAATATGATGGCTCCAGCCAGCTCTCTGCAGCTGGGGACCATGCCAAGGGCACGGCCACCTCTGCAGCTGCTCGGGGACCTCCTCCGCTTTCCCGGAACGGCACGGAGGAGAGAAAAGCAGAGCCAAACTTGGGGGTTTAAATACTACTCAGCCCACTGGTTATATGGCCTTGAGTAGGTGCAAGGAAGGTGAGAGATGGGTGCTGGTGCCTTTGTGGGCATTTCTCTCCCTCGACGGGCAGGAGATGGCCAGAGTTCACCCCGGTGCTGTGCAGATGCATGTCCCACTGCAGGGCACGTCCTGACGGGGCCTTTGCGCTGCAAAAATAACCGCGTTTTCTGTTTGTGCAATTGTTCGTCTCAGTTGTGCATTTAACAGCATCGGTGCTGGGGTTAGACGAGAGCCACCGATCGAAGGACCGTGGAGCTCAGTGCAGGTGCTGGGGCACAGCCCTGGGAATGACTCTGGCAGGGCTTAATTAGCTTGATCCCAGCTTTGTGCCCTCTTGCTGCTTGGGATAAGTCAACTTGCCTTTTTTAAAAAAATATTTTTAAGAATTCCTGCCTTGATACTGTTTTAAGAGTGTGCAATTGGGCGGGGGGGAAGGGGTCAGAAATCCCAGTGCAGCCCTTTGCTGGGTTAACTCCAGGGCGCAGGATGGAAACCTGGGGACGGCAGCGGGTCCGGGGCACGAGGCAGCACGTGGCTTGTGCTGGTTCTGACGGGATGGGATGAGTCGGTCCTACCCTTTCCTGCCCTGAGGAAGGAGTTTAACCGAGGGTATTTGTCACAGGCTGCTGTTGAGGAATCTATTTACAAGGGAGGATTTTTGTTTCGTTATTCTTTTTCACCTGATTTCTAATAATCAGGTGTAGAAAATTATGACCCTGAATGTGAACGTGTGCATCCCTTCTGATGACCAAGAAAGAAGGCAATGTATGTTTTTATCTGTATTTATATATATAAGTTTGAAGCTGATTTCAGTTTGCTGTAGTGCAATACAGTTCAAGGCACATTGGCCTTTTAATTTACGTGCCAATTAGTTTGTAGCTCTGGCCAAAAAAGTAATGTACCCTTACTGTGATAGTTGTCCAGGAAGGAAACCACAGGAGAAGCCTAACTTTAGTGTGAAGGTGGACTTTGGACCTTCTGAGTTAGTCGATGGTGTAATAAATAGCAGGCAGCATAGGTGAAGCCCTGAGTCATTTTTTTTTGTGGTGTTATTGTCTGCTCTTTGACCCGTTCTGCTAACAGAGACATTTTGCGGTGGTTAAAGGAATATCATCATGAACTACAATTCAGGTCAGGAAAATGACTGCTTTTATTCCAGCAAGATCCCAAGCTTTGGCAGCCACCTGCTATGTTTGCAAAACATTTTAGTGAGGAACTTGCTATTTAGCAAAAGTGGAAAAAAAAGTAAAATTCCCTATTGAGTTGCTTGTGTAAAGCAATTGCCCTTGTATGCCTCTGGCCTGCTGCAGGACACATTTTGTGGGGTTGGGTTGGGTTTTGGCTTAGCCTGGTCCTCCAGAAATGAGCAGAGACCCTTCTGGAGATGGTGGCGGGGCTGGGGAGGACCAGGGGTTGGGGGTGATGGGTTTCATGTGGCCTTCCTCGTTTGAATGATCTTTAACATGATGCCCAAGTCGTGGTAAACTCGTCAGTTTTACTACCGAGGCTATTAAGGATTTGATATTTCTGCTCTTTGCCTTTGCTGCGGTATCCAGAGGGTTTGGAGAGGAAAGTCCCTACGGGGAAGAGCCTGCAGCCTGGAAATGTGCCCTTTTCTCCAGCTGTGCTCTCCTTTTGTCCTCGATTTGTCCATGCCCAATCTTTTCCAGCTTACAGAAACCTGCGAGTCATGGAAATGTGTTAATTGTGTCAAAGGCTGCACTATAGGATTACAAGAACTATAAGCAACATAGGTTTATAAACACTTACTGTAAGGAGTATAAGCCCTTAATTGCAGGGTACGGCCCCAAACCCGCTGCTTGGTGCAGGGTGGTGGGATGATGGTGCAGCTCCTCCAGCAGCCTGTAATTCTGACCCGCCGTGCCACCATCCTTCACCACGTTTAGCTAAATCCCATTTGATCAAAAAAAAAAAAATTTTTTTTTTTCTCCTCCACGAGCAGTTTGTTTAGTACTGGCTTTTAGTTCCTGGTGCTTGTCTGCGTGAAACTGATGGTGCTGTTAGGATCCTGCTCTGGCAATTACAGCAGATCACCTATGATACCGTGTAACACGTCTTGCTGACCTCCCTGGCCCTATTTATGGTGCAGAGCAGGTCATGGGATACCATGGCCATCTCCTCTTTAGTGTATGGACATCACCACTTTCAGCCTGTATTTTATTTTCCTGTAGAGGCGTTGGTGGTGGTACCAGTGGGGTGGTTTTGTGTTGTCTGGGTGCCTGGCATTGGTGTGCTCCAGGTGTTTGGTGATAACATGGCCCAGCTCCTTGATGGGAGATGTGTGCCGTGTCCATCCTGCCTTTTGGATGTTCCTGTTGGCTCTCATCCATCCTTCTGCCCATGAGTCTCTATTCGCCGTGTGCCTCTGGCTTAGCTCTTCCCTGACAACAGGTCTTCTCCATGCTTGAGGTTGACCAAGCCTTTCTGCTCATGACTATTTCCCATGCTGCTGAACCCCATGGGGCTGATGGGTTCCATGAAGGGATGTGTTTCACTTGGTGGCTCCACTGAGGTGCAGCGCTAGTGCTTACACCCAGCTAATCCATCTGTTCACCCTTCCTGTGAGTCATCACCCAAGCTGCCTTACGATAGTCCTGCTGAGGTGCTGGTAGGATGTGCTAACCACCATTAACAGGGCTGTTGGGAGCAGGATGTGTTGTGGATGAATCATGGCCAGTACTTATCAAAATGACACGTTACATCTTGGGGATGTGTCCTGGCGAGTCACCACTCTTCAAAGAAAAAAAAAAAAAGACCCTTAATACATTTAAAGATTGCTTTTAAAAATCATGGGGGACAGTGATGGGAATGTCTGGTTTCTTGTGAAAGATCTGCAGGGACAATTTCAGGTGGCTCAGGCAAACTTCCAGCTGCCAAATCCCCGAGCCGGGCTGGACATGAGCAAGCAGCTGAGGTGCTGACATGTACCTTGGCAAATGAGTGTTGAATGCTGTTTAAAAAAAAAAAAAAATTAAAAAAATATGATCCCTTTGCTTGCTGTGAAACTGGTTCTTGATGCTACAGCCCAAGCGAGCAGAAAGTCAGCGTAAGCATATCTCAAGGCAGCAAGTGGATGCAGAGATACCAAGATGATGGAAGATATAATTTTCAGTCTAATTAAGATGAGGAACTCCTGTGTGGATTTATGCTTCTTAATTACTCTGAGCTCTGATAACGTGGGTGCTGCGGATATTGCTGGTTTTTGGGCAACGAGTGTGATGTCCAGCTGGGACAGAGGAGCAGTACGCACCAAGTGCTTGGGGGACAGCGTGGGTCTCAGTCAAGGGCTTCATCTCCTGGTAGGGTGGAGATGGAGAGCTGGAGGTGGCTTTCATGTGGCAGTACTGGACTATTCTGGTCTTGAATTGGTCCCACATCTCCTGGTAGGACCATCTCCTGTTTTAGGGATAAGGTGGAGGTGCAAGAGAGGAGGGTCCTGCTCCAGACCCACACAGACCTCGGTGGGGGGTAGATGTGTGAATACTGATGTGGCTCTCGCCAGCTTTTCCTGCGGTTGTGAAGCGCCTGTTTCTTGCCTGGCCAAGGCCTACCTTCACCGCTACGTGCAGGGGTCAGAGCTAAAATAACAAAAGGAGTGAAACGCCAAGTGCCGCTCCTCCAGTGCTTGATCAGTGTCTCGTGTCACTGTGCTGTCCCCTTGCTTTCCTGTCTCCACCTGGCTGCCTAAGAAATTACTTCTCTGCTGGGATAGACCATGAACACCTGCACTACCATCTAATGGTACCAACCAGGCGTGCTTAGGCTGCAGCAAGACCTTTAACACCACTAAAAAGCTCTTCTGGAAGCCGTGTCTGCACAGGGTGTGAACACCTGGGGGGGGCTGGTGGAGAGCTGGGGGTGTCTGCAGGGACTTCCCTACTCCAAATATTGGGGTTTTCTTCTCCAGATTCCAGCATTGCAGAGATGCAATTTGCTTTTCCTCTCCTGTCTGGCCGTGACACACTGAAGTGCAGCTGGGGATGCTTTGTGGGTGGCTGGATGGCTTGCAGGAGACCAAGGTCCCTGGGTGAAGGACTCTGCTTTTGAGCTAGATCTACACTTGGCAGCATGTGTTTTATGGCCCTGAGAGTTATAAAGACCCTAACCAGAAAGACAGGAAGGTCATGGCTTGTTTCTGTAGAGCCTAGAAATATCAGGTTTGTAATCTCTGCTCTGCTTTCCTTTGCTTGTCTTTGGGTTTTTTTTTTCTTTTCTCATTTTCCTTTCTAAAGCCTTTGTTTTTGCTTGGACCCTGCCCCAGCGAGATGAGAACTCGTTCCTCCCTGTGCAGTGGTGAGACGAATGCTTCTGCTTCATCTGCCCTGCTGTGGAGGATGGAGGCAGAGCTCTTAAATAAAATACTTCTTTTTTTTTTTTTTTTTTTTAAAGAAAAAAAGAAAGAAAGGGGGTGGGGGTGGGAAGAAAAAGAAGCACCTGGGTGCCTTAAGTGTGTAAATCTGGATTTCAGAAAATGTTGATGCTCAGGGTTAAAGGGCTGGTGCTTTGGGCGCAGCTGGTGCCTGCTGCCGCCCTGGGGGTGATTTCTGCTGCCCGGCCTCTCGCCTGCTCGCCGGGAGCTGCTTTGAAGCCTCGTGCGCACTCGCCGTGCCAAAATAAACTCGGAGTCGAGGCTGTCGGAGCTAATCTTCATCCACTCCTGCTTTGCCCTCCCCGCCGCCGTTTCGGTGAGCGATGGCTGTGCTCGCACGCGCTTATTTAAGGCAAATCCCTGCCCGGCGTGGGAGTGCAGGGACCATCCCTGTGATGCCAGATGGACATGAGCAGTGCTGCCCAGCTCTGAGGAACCTGACATATCCATTTGCTCGATCATCAGGGTGGGTCTAAATCATCTTCAGGAGCAAAACTTGCTTGAATTTGCCTTTTGGCACCCGACACTCCGTGCTGGAGGAGATGGGATGGCTGGGGCTGCTTCAGGCTGCGCAACTCCTTGCGGCCCCCAAAGAGCGAGCTGCAGGCGAGCTCCCCAAGTGCTGCTGCACCGGCGTTTGCATCCCAAAGTCCATCATCAAGGAGAAAAACTGCTGATCTCACCCAAATGCAGCCTCCCCAGGGCCCCTCTTTTTGTCCGAGGAATGGTGTGGTGCAGAAAACCATATTAAAAAAAAAAAAACAAAACCAAAAAAAAAGGTCTATTCTGTATTCTTTTCTATTCTCAGAAATAGAATATTCTACTTCGCAGTACCAAAAAATCTGTAGACTCTCCAAGCTTTCACTGTTTTCTTTTCTTTTTTTTTTTTTTTAAATACTTAATGTTTGACTGAACAAGGTGCTGTCTCCTGGCCCTCTTTGCTCGGGTACAAAGTTTCACCACTGGAAGGTCACGTGAAGTAAATCAGCAGAACACAAGCCCTGCTGTAACTTGCTAAACTTTACCCGGATCTCATCTAATCGCTGACCTGATAAGTACTGCGGAGCTCCAACTCTTTTCCTGTGAGGAGGGAGCTCAGCCCCAGCTCCGGTCCTCAGGGCAGCACTTGTCACGGCTCAGCATCCTCCCAGGGTCCTGACATCCCTCTTCCAAAGGACAATATTTGAACCCTTGGAATATAAATCATGTCTGAGCTATTATATGCTGTTATATCCCAATTTAAAATAGTATTTTCTTTTTTGAGTAGCAGCTTTTCTTCCCCCCCCCCCCCCCCCTTTTTTTTTTCTTTTTAGTCTCAGATGACTCTACTTTAATATTTGCTCATTTGCAAGGTATTACCCAAATTTGGGCTGTCACTAGTCTCCAGCATGATGGTTTTTGGTGTCCCTGCGTAAAGAGCAGACTGGATGTTGTGGCTAATAGAAAATCCCCAGGACTTTATTGTGCAGAAGTGTGTTTCACTATTGGACCACGCAGTTCATGAGTTAGTAAGGTTTCATCCTTCTTGTCTCTCCACATTTAGTATTAAAGGCTGTTTCTAAAGGAAAAACCTTCCAACAAAACAATTTAATTTTCCCTGGTAGTATTTTGGGGACAATCTGTTGGTGACTATTTTATCTGGTGTGCTGTCTCTCAATTTATAACCCTCTTTGATGTGGCTCATTCAGGGGAAAAATGGCATTACACAGTACCTCAATCACTCAGATGTCAGAGAGGATATCGTGTTTGACTAATCAGGGGAAATTTGGGAAGATTTAGTAATGCCAGGAGACATGACCCACTTTCAGATAAAGGCTTTTCAGACAATCGAGGTTGTGCTACGTGGTGGGGGAGGGAGAAACATTCACAGGATAGAAGTAACTAATTTTAAAATTTTATTTTATCATGTTGACCCTGTCCCAGGTTCAGGATGGGTTCGCTTTTTGCGGATGCCCGTCACCTTTGGGATGTTCCCTTGGGCAGAGGGGATGGGTGGTGGGTGTTGGGGAGCTGTGGTCCGGCGTGATGTGGTTCTGGTCCAGCTGTTGGTGACCAGCGTTGGCTGGGGAGGGGGAACCTGCAGTGAGTATCCCAGCTGAGGAAGGTGTCCACCCAATGAAGTGCATCTTAAGTACATAAGGACAGAATAATATTAATCCATAAAGCCAGGTTTCTGTGTTTTTCTTTGTATCACAAACATTACATGTGGTTCATCCCTGTTCCTGTGTTACTGGGGCTTCTGGCCAAAACAGCAACCGAAATTGCAGAGGTGGGGCACTATGATGTTGCAGAACTGTGAGAAAGCGAAACCTGGTGCTTAAATTTGAGGTATATAAACTTTTTCTTCAAAGACAACAAAAGCAAGCATTCCTCGAGTAGTAACTATGTAATTTTCGGTGCTGCATGTTCTGTCAAGCAACTTGTTGTGGCTGTTTCTTTGTGCAAGGTTTTATCTTTGCCGCCATATGAGCTGAGCAAAAACAACACAGTCTGCTTAAAACTTCTTATAACCCCTTATTAAAAATAGCTTTGTAATCCTTCCAGAGTGCAGCAACAATGCTTCTGTCTTAATTTCATATTGGAGCCAAGCTCTGGCTGTATCATGCAATTTGCTGTGCTGGTGTGAACGTCCAACGTGATGGAGCAATGTCAGAGCCCACCTCACAGCGGGAAGATGCACTGTGCTGTGTGGGCAGAGTTTTTTGGGGAAAAACTCCATTCTAGGAGTGTGCTGGAACCATTACTGGTTTCTGGAAGGGTCTCCAAGTTTTCAACCTTTTCTTGTTATTTTTGAAAACAATTTTTTTGAATGATTATTCAGCTGTGTTTTTTTTTTTAATGCTCTATTTTTGCCTGCAGCAGTGGTCTCCATTGCTCTTCTTCCGCAGCAAAAGAAATGCTCTCATTTTCTGAATAGTTCCCTAAATTCTCTTCTTTTAAGAGCCACGTTATAATAAACTTCAAGTATCTTTACCAAGCAAGTTAACGCCTTCCTCAGGTTCAAGTCTGTCGTCTTCTGCTTTTAAACTTTGAAGCCAGTAGACCGACGTTTTTTTGGGTGCATCTCCGTTGGTAAATGATGCTTTTTCATACTATTGGTGGAAGATATTCTGTCCTGGTGCTCATCTAGATAAATTAATTTCCTTCATACATACCTCCGAGTGTTTGGTGAGTTGGTCATGGCGGCTTTTAACTAATTATGGTTGTGTCTCATGAAATACTAAAGTGGAATTTCTGAAGCATTAGTAGTGGATGTTGAAGCCCTGTCTGAAGTCATGAGTGATGCTGAGAGCTCGTGTGATCTTTGGATGACTCAGGAGTGATGGTACCTGGTCAGGCAGGAAGGTGGGCTTGCTGCTTCTGTAAGCACCGGTGATGCTGATGCCTGCCTGCTCACTCTCATGTGCCTGGGGAGCAGCTGGAAAGTTGGGAAGAGCTAAAATATATCTGGGATCTGGACAAACCTGTCCTGCAGACAGGCTAAACTTCAATATAGGTAATTTGTCTGGGAGAGAAGAGGCCGTTTTGGAAGAACTTGGCTCCACTCCTCCTGCTGACACAAAATGTATGTAATATAGCGAGTCAGGACAGGGCAAAATGCAGTGGCCAAGGCCTGGAAGAGCCAGCCCAGCAGCTGGACGTGCTGGAGATGAACGCAGATCTGAACCACGGCTCATAATTTGAAAGCTGAATAGCTTTTGAACCACCCCAGGAGATGGAAGAGGCCCTGGCTGCATCTGCCTTACCTGCTTTAACCCCATGAGCAGCACTGACCCTTGTCTCTTACAGGTTTTGTGCATAATTTATATCTGCTTTAAAGATTGGCTGCTGCGTTAACACAGTTATCCAACGCCCATGATTCAGGCTTGGAGGAGTCTCTTGGGAGTCACAGCACCCATCCAAGGAATTCACGTTAGATGGTTAAGTTAGGTTGTCTTAAGGATGTTTAAGTTATTTTACGGAAGCAGGCTGGTTAGAAATCGAGGTTTGGCTTTTTTTATCCTTAATTTCCAGGCAGAGCTTAAGAAAAGCTGAAGCTACCAGAGAAGCATGTGTAGATCTGGTAGGTCTGGTAATAAACTTGCAGCGAGGGGGTGGCCGTGGCCGCCTTCATCCCATGAACACTTTCTTGATTGCACTGGATGCACCAAGGCAGGTATGAGAATATGGTAGTAGCCTTTAGCCTTGAATATTTGTGGGGCTGAAGTGACATGTGAAATCTTGATGTGTCTCTTCAGGATTCAGGTGTCCTTTCAGTAACTAGATGCTGGCAGTGATGTCCTGCAGCTGCACACCGGAGCAGTGTCCTTCCCACCAGCGCGAGCCTTGCTGCGAGTTTCTCCTGCCCACGAGGATGCTGTTGAGCCCCCCGAATTAGAGAGCCCTGAGCTCCCCATATGGGGTTAGCGGTTGCTGATCTCTACTTCTGTAGCACGTCCCTTCCATATCCTCGCAACACTTCCCACTTTGGAGGATTTAATCAGTTTCTGGGGATGTCTCTTGCATTTGATTCCTACAGTTTTGCGCGTGTGACGCTGAGGATAAATTTACTGTATACATTTACTGTAGTGATAAAGGGATGTTAGGTGTGATAACAAAATTTAACTGCAGTAGTCTGTCTAGCTGCTGGAGCAGCTATCCTTTTATTTCATGACAGGGAATGATTTGCAACGTGTTTTCCCCAGCGTCGGTGCAAAACGAGATGCGGGCTTTCTCCCGTGCATGCAAATCCTGAAGGGACTTCAGAAGTGTCAGAGGAGCGGGGAAATCCCAGCTCGTGAGCTTTCCCACCCAGCATTTCTGGTTGGAAACTAGGGGGGGGGGATGCTGAGGTTTGGTTGTTTCTTTTCAAACGAAGCCCAGCCTTTTGATAGTGCTTTGGTTGTAGCTGACAGAGGGAAAACCTCCTCCGAGAGCAGGCTAAAATACCCTTTAAACAGGTTAAGCTGCTTTCCTATGAAAAGAGCTGTTGTGAAAAGCAGTCCCTTGGGGTTCTCACCGGGACGTCGGTGCTGGCAGCTGAAGTGAGCTCAGTTTGTGGCCGTGCTGTGCCCATCGGTGACAGCCACGTCGTCCCCTGCTCGTGCATCGCTGTGGCCATCAGTGCTATCTTTGCAGACCTTGCTAAGACTTGGGCAGTATTGGCTTTTGACTGAGATGGCTTTTTCAAAATGCGTTAGGCTGGAGCTCAGATCCACGTTCCCATGGCTGGAAACGTCAGCAATGGAGGGAGCGTGGAAATACGGGGACGTCTGCACTGCCTCCGTAGGGGAATGATTCAAGGGATCAAGGAAAAGCAACAGGAGGTGACCAAGAGGTCCCATGGGCATTGGGCTGAGCTGGTTTTGTTCTGCAGGTTTACTTGGCACGTGGCTTTCTAGCATGGTGCAGTTAATGCTGGGGACATCCTTTAGCTTTGCATCTGGAAGTGACCCCGTTTTGTAAATACAATAGAGGGAGGACAGGGGAGAGAGGGGAAAGCAAATATTTGCATTTCTGCTGTTGAATCCATCTTGCTGATGCTCTGATAGGACCTGTTCCTCTCTCATTTGAGCCTCTGCTCTTAACTAAAGTATTTTTGAATGTACCGTTTGTTTACTGAAAGCGGGTCTTATCTCCACTGTAGCTGGGAAGGGGAGGCTGCACTTGGGCATTAGCTTTAATAATGGTCTGATAAGCGCTTGCTGCCTTCCTTGCAGGGAGAGCCAGCTTATCAGGGAGCGGCAGGGTTAGAGGTGCCGTGGGGAGGAGGAATGCTGAACTGGTGGCAAAGACTGGTTGGTGTTTGGCAGTCTGCTTGGCTGTGGGTGGAGGAGGTCAAGAGCGTGGCCATGGTCTTAAATTTGGAAAGCACCAATGCACTGCTCATCTCAATGTGCTGGAAGGAAAAAGAGGCAAGGGTATGACTTCTTTGATCAAAAATGATGTCAGTGACTATTATATTTATCAAGTCATTGGTTTGAGGTTATTTTATTCCTTAAACGTCTCATATCCATATTATGGTAACTTGAGACTTACATCTGATATTCTAAAACATCTGGGGAAATAGGTCTTGGAGATATCTTTGTGGCTTTAAGGGATTTTGGGAGGGAAGAGGGAGTTGGCCCAAGTGGAGAAGCTTGAGATGTGATGGAAACCCCTTTCATCTGTTTACCTGGTCTTTGGGTAACTCTGCAGTTTTCCCATATGCTTTGGGTTCTTGATGCTGCATCGGTGCGGCCACCATGACCTGTGATTGTCCCTGAACTCTGCCTGCCCTCCTGAGGTGGTCTGAAAAGCTGAAAGCTTGAATTATGGCTCTTCTGTCCTGGTAAGATGATGAAATATTCACTCCAAATTCTGATTCCTATTCTTATGGTTTTGTTTTTATATATATATGTATAAAAAAATAATCTTTTTCTCAGCATTTGTACTTAAGGACTGCCCTAAGTTTAGCTGAAATTCCATGTTAAATACCTACTGATTGAGTAAAGGCTTATAACTGTACTCAAAGCGCAACACTGCTTTGGTTTATATCTGATGTTACCTAGGAAAGCATGACTTCCATGAGGTGCAAGAGGTAAAAAAAGAATTGACCCTTGTCTCCCTAGCCACCTTGCATGGGTGGGGGAACCCTTTTCAGTTTCTCCAGGGCATTTTGATGTGTATGGAGAATAACTGAAGTTCAGATCATGAATTTCAGTTTAATCCCATGGTCATGCTTGATGCTTGTTCGTAACGAACTGAACTTTGCTTCTCAGTAGGTCGGGTGATGGGATCACAGCACAGGATGCTTCTACAGGCAGGAGGTGCCTGCGGTTGTATGTCTGAAACACTGGCTTGATTTGAGGCAGAAAGTTAGAAAGCACCTTTAACTGTCCAAGTTGAAGGTTAAAATACCTTGAAACTTTGTAGTTGGGGTGTGAAGCAGGTTTTCCCTCTGTGTTTCTTAAGCTCTGGCAATACAGCTCTGTGGATCACATTTGACTTGGGGATAACACCAGCATCATCTCTTTAAATTACTAATTGGCTGTAATTATCCGTTCTGTGTGCTTGGCATATGTGGAAGACCACTGTCCTCTGGTGCCTCCAAAAAGTACCTGTATATCATCTACTTAGGGGTACCAAAAATATGTCATGCCTTGATGGGATCTCTCTTGAGCACCTTCCCAGTGCTGGCCGTGCTGCTGATGCCCATGGAGCTGCGGTCCCTTGTCTAGTGCCACCGTGTGCCTGTGCCCTTGGCTTTCAAATGACACCAAGTCCCCTGCAAAGGAGAGGTCCTGCAAGGCCATCTCCTGCGCTGGCATTTGCTTAATGCTCCAGAGATTGTGTAGCATTTAGCACCAGGTATGTGGGGGAACAGGGCTTCAAAGCTCAAGTTCTAGGCAGTTGAAGAAAACTCCTACTAAAAGTATACCCAAGGGATTTCATAGACCGGGGAAGGAAACGTGGCAGCCCACTGTGTCATGTTGCATGCCCTGAACATTGCTTGTGGTTTTTATTTATGTTGGTATGATTGCTTCTGACTCAACCATTGACTATCCGCCTTTATGCTGAGAACTTTATGGGATGAGTAACCTCCATCCAGCAAATGCAAAATTTGGACAGAAGTGAAAGGCTGGACATGGCATGCTCTTGAAGATGCTGGTGAGCACCTCAGCAGCAATGGCTTAACCAGAAATGCTTGTGAAGAACATAACATAGTTATTTCAGTACATTTAATGTTGCTGTTGAGGAAGAGGTGGATGAGTGTGATCTCTTTTTTGCAGCCTGTTGAGTTGACGGCCGTTGGCCTTGCAGCAGCCTGTTTTCCCATTAGCTGCTGGGAGGAAGCTGGTGTGGATGAACCACGCTGTGAAAGGCAATAGCATTTCAAAGACTAATTGCTGCGGAACTTGAAATGCATCTTATTAAGCAACAATTGTCAAGGTGGGAATGCTAAACACTTTGGAAACGGTTTCTAAAATACCGTAAAATAAATTTCTAAATTTGGACTCGTTGCATGCCAACTTTTAGGCAGACAAGTCTCTGCTGACCTGCGCGTGAGGTTTGAGAAGGCTGGAGAGGGGGATTAGGGACCGTGGCGATGAGGAGGAGCATGCCTTGCTCCCCATGACTGCCTGACTTCCCACCGTGTGTGGGCAGCCCCGAGACACTATGTAATTTGGCTTTTCCCAGGACCGACATGTTGATATGTGCTTCACAGGTTGGATGGCTAGAAAAGATGGCCAGGCACGGTGATCCAAACGTGGATTTTTTTTTTTTTCCCCCCCTTAAGAAAGCACCTAAAATACCTATTGAAAGTTTGCAGCAGACTGCAATTTCTCCATAGTATGGGGCAGGGGAATAAGGCCTTTTAGCCCAAGCAGGAGATGAAAAGGTGGGCAGCTGGAAGAAAGAGCAGCCATGAAGGGACATGCGTTGCTTCAGTTCAGCATCTCTCTGTTTTTTGTAGATCCCATCCCCTTCTGAGCAAGGTCCTAAATCACTGCTGCATGTATGGATGTGCATGACCAGTAATTTCCCCTTTGATGCCTTTGGAGGTCCTGTGGGACAGACCCATAAATGTGGGTGATCTGGGGCTTCATGTGAGCCAGTGAGCCCATGGCAGTGGCTGAAGGTAGCTGCACAAGTTCAGGTGTTCCCATGCAGCCGCTGGCGCGTGGGGTTTGCAGGAACTCAGGTCTTGGGACTGAATATTTTGTCAGAAAGGGCAGAAACTTTGGGGCTTGTACGTTATGAGCTGGGAACTGGCAGCGCAGTTTGCAAAAGCTTTGCTTCCACAACAAAACAAACTGGGATAACAACGTTTCTTCAATTTAATTTTCTTTCCACTTGTTTTGTTCATCTACCTACTGAAGCATGAAGTCATTCGCTGGAGGAGAGAAAAAAGTCGCAATGCAATGTTTGGTAGAGATGGATTTGAGTTACAGTTTTGTTCTAACTCGAGTGAGCTGCTCTCCATCTCTCAGGAGTTGTCTTCATGCACTCTTAAACCATTATAACTTTGGGGTGTATTTTCATTTTGTTTCGCTGCTCTTCTAATTAATAATACTTCCCCCCCCCCCCCCCCCCCCCCCCCCCCCCCCCCCCCCCCCCCCCCCGCACCCCACTTTGGGTGATAAGAGTAGATTTAACTAGTTTATTTGAAACAGGTTGTAGTCCTTAAGCTCTTCTGGTGGGACCAAGTGGCTTCAAGGCAAATGGCATCGTCTGAAGTGTGACCATGACTGCATGTCCTTACCAAAGGGAAACACGTTCCTCATGTGGGAACTGGATTTCCTGGTCTTGGAGTAAAATCCCTTGGGCCTGAGCTGAAAGATGTGTAGTGGGGTGGAAATCCCGTAGCTGGGGTGTCCCTGGGACAATGCAATGCTGCTGGTGATGATGGAAAGAGCTGGGCCTGAGTCTTGCCTGTGTTGAAACTCTGCACCCACCGCCTGTGCCCAGAGGTAGCGTGTAACTGCTTGGGAGGAATAAAGAAATGCTCCTGTAACACAGGGAGAGATGTTTAAATGAGAAAATAGATCTCCTGTTTGGATATGGATGTTGTCCTGTGTGTTGATCTAAGAGACATGCAACAGAGTGGCTTTGTTGTGGGGATGGGGAAGGAAGAAGCAGCACCTGGTGGCTGCGATAATTTTTTTTAACTTTATTTGTATTGTCACCTTCTGTTTGGGAAGTTTTGCTGTGTGGACGCTTTGATGATTCATGAGAGCTGTGTTTGATCTGTGTGGGAGTGCGTGTTTGTGTGCTGCTGGAGCATCTGCCCTTCCAAGGAGAAGAGATAACCTTGGATTTGCCTAACACATGGAGGACATTGCCAAAGCAGGGGAGAAATTCAAACTGGAAGGTGAAGGCTAGAAAAGGTGCATTTGCTGGTGTGTGGATGTTTTTGTGGTTTTTTTTTTTACTTATTATTATTTTTATTTTAAGTGAGTGTAGTTGCCCTTCTTGCAAACCTTCCTTTCCTTGGGCAGTCTTCTGCGTTTTGATGTCCTTCACTGAGCCCTTCCTGCAGAAGGCAACACAGTTTGCTAATGGCATCGCCTCCCAAATCTCCTCCTGTGATTCAAAATTGAGGGGTTGACAGAGATGGTCTTTTCTTCCATCCTTCCTCATTTAAGCTTTCGTCTCCCCTACATTTATTAGAGGAAATTGTATATGGGATGGTTTTTCAGGGAGTTGCTGTGCGATATAAATAAGAGGCTGCAGGATATCTATGCTGGAAGATCTGGAAAGCCAAAATCTCAGCATTTTAACTGGACAGCTGAAATTCCAAGGAAATAAGGAAGAAAACCTAGCTGAGTGCCTAGCTGTTCTGTACCTTCCATTTTATATATTAAAAAGGAAACCACCTTTTGTTTGAGGTTGCTTGGGGATGTGTTTGGAACCAATTTCAGCTTTGCAATTGCAAAATTTTTTGATTGTCTTTGTCTCATTGGGGAGAAGAGACAAAATACATACATTAATATAGAGTGCATCACACAAGTGCGCATCAGAAGTCCGGCACATGGACAGTCTTGGGGGAAGCGGAGCTGGGCACAAATCATGTTCCCAAAGACCTGGAAATTATTGCAATAAAATGGAAATGCAAGTGCAGTCCCTCCCTCTAGGGTACCATTTCTCTGCCCCCCATTCCTAAGCAGATGGGTGTGTGTGAAAGTTTGTTCACCACTTCAAGTATTTTAATTAAACTTACTTATTCCAGCTTTGTGTCTTGACCACTGGTGTCATTCTCCAGGCGTCTAATGTCTTCTTGTTAACAAACTTGATTGCTGGAATTTTTTAATTATAACCGGTAAAACATTGCTTACTTAAATCCTCAGTAATCAATTTGTTTTACCTCAGTTGCTTAGCAATGAAAATGATGCAGAAGTGGCCTGGGGGACTTTCCAGCACACCCCTCTGCTTAGAAAGGGCTGAAGCAATGCCCCATAAATACAACTATAGGTCAAACCCCCTTTGAATTCAGCATGCGTGGAGTGATGCTCCAAGAGGGTTTTTAATGCATAAGTTCTGGAGAGGTGAGGGATAACTCTGCAGGTCGATTAATCCAATTACTCCTTTCTAATAAAGTTGAAAATCCAGTCTGGTGGAGAGGTTGCTCTGCAATTAAAGGTAGATTTTGGTGGTGCTGTTTGGGCACGGCAGTGTCCAGTGGGGAGGACAGCAGCAGGTGAACATGCTTATGAGTTACCCTAAAAGGGTAATGAGGCTACGTTATAGGGGACTGTGAAAACCTGGGGTGAAAGGCTGTTTTTAACTACTTAATTAAAACAAAAAGGCCATTTTAAAACTACTTTATTAATCATCAAATGTATATGGTGTATAATGAGCATGTTTTGGATCCAGCCTATGTTCATCAAGGTGCTTACATGGAGATGGAAGATGGGACTGCGAAGACAAGATTACACCGCAGCACTGCTCAAGGTTTTGATTAATTGAGAATTAGGTGAGAGAAGGGTAATTAATGCCAATCAACAGGGATTTGCAGAAAGGATTTAACTTTTGCAATATGACAGGCTGTTTGGTAAAAGTCATGCTCCTGAGACACTTGACCCCTGCATGGGGTATTTAATTAAAAAAGCAAAAAACTAAATCTATAAAACCCCAGTAACCCTTAGTGGAATAAAAAAACCTGGCTGCGTGCCTGAGTTAAGACCATGGGTCTCATCCTGATTCCCCTTAGACACTGGGTCAAGGATTTTTTTCTTGATCCTGGGCAATGTGGCAATTTTTTAATCAAGGACTTGAGGGGGTAATGGGCACTGGAGGAGCTGGGTTGGGTGGGTGGTGCTGGAGTGTGGCTGAGAGCATCCCATGGGTGCTGGAACCAGGGGAGATGCCTGGGAAAGGGGGTGCTGAGCCCCCTGCTCCAAACTGCTGCTGCCCTGATTCCTGCAGCTCTTTAAGGAGGACCTGCAAGTCAAGTGCATGATTATCTGGGTTGGCTTTAGCACCAGACTTTTTGTGCTTCCCCAGTGCAGTGATTTAGGGGATGTGTGTAGAGCGTCCCTCTTTCGGGCAGTTTGCGGAAACTGGATGGTGATGGTGAGCGTCTTGCAGAGCAAATGGTGAGCATCTTGCAGGGCTGAGCCGGGCCTGACAGAGAAATTCGGTGCTTGCTGCAGCTCACTGGGATGGTGATTCCCTACTGCTGGTGCTCGATGGGACAGGACCTGGGGAGAGGTCTCCCACCCAGCAGCAGACCAGCGGCCAGCGCCTCTTGGTGCAGCTCTCTAATGCTGGTGAATATTAAGTTTTGGAGGGTCTTTGCCAGCGTTTGTAGCAAATCCTACAGCGGAGCACGTGCTTTAAATCCAGGCTTAGACGTCCAGAGGGGCAGTGCTGCCTCGTTGTGTTGGTTTTGCGTGGCAAGGTTTTGGTAGCGGGGGGGCTACAGGGGTGGCTTCTGTGAGAAGCTGCTAGAAGCTTCCCCTGTGTCTGACAGAGCCAATGCCAGCCGGCTCCAAGACGGACCCGCCGCTGGCCAAGGCCAAGCCAATCAGCGCCTCTGTGATAACATATTTAAGAAAGACAAAAACAGTTAGAGAGCGCTTTTGCAGCCAGAGAGAGGAGTGAGAAGATGTAAGAACATCTGCAGACACCCAGGTCAGTGAAGAAGGAGGGGGAGGAGGTGCTCCAGGCACCGGAGCAGAGATCCCCCTGCAGCCCGTGGTGAAGACCATGGTGAAGCAGGCTGTCCCCCTGCAGCCCATGGAGGGAGGATGAGGGGGTGTAGCGATTCCACCTGCAGCCCGTGGAGGACCCCACGCCGGAGCAGGTGGAGGCACCTGAAGGAGGCTGTGACCCCGTGGGAAGCCCACGCTGGAGCAAGCTCCTGGCAGGACCTGTGGATCCGTGGAGAGAGGAGCCCACGCCAGAGCAGGTTTGCTGACAGGACTTGTGACCCCGTGGGGGACCTACGCTGGAGCAGTCTGCTCCTGAAGGTCTGCACCCCGTGGAGGAGACTCACGTTGGAGAAGGCCGTGAAGGACTGTCTCCCGTGAGAGGGACCCCACGCTGGAGCGGGGGAACAATGAGTCCTCCCCCTGAGGATGAAGAAGCGGCAGAAACACCGCGTGAGGAACTGACCGTAACCCCCACTCCCCGTCCCCCTGTGCCGCTGGGGGGGGCGGAGGTTGAAGCCGGGAGTGAAGTTGGGCCCGGGAAGATGGGAGGGGTGGGGGGAGGTGTTTTTAAGATTTGGTTTTATTTCTCATTCCTCTACTCTGTTTTGCTTAGTAATAAATAAGATGAATTCCCTCTCTAAGTTCGGTCTGTTTTGCTCGTGATGATAATTAGAGAATGATCTCTCCCTGTCCTTATCTCGACCCGTAAGTTTTTTTTCATTGTACTTTTTCTCCCCTGTTTAATGAAAGAGGGGAGTGATAGAGCGGCTCTGGTGGGCACCTGGCCCTCAGCCAGGGTGAACCCACCACACTCGTACCCCGTGATTTCATCGGGCTCCTGGCTGCATCCTTGCAGGGAGCAGCAGCCTGCCTGTCCCGCTGCCAGCTCTCAGCCTTCACTGGTGCTGCTTCGGAGCAACCAAAGGCAAAGGGCTCCTGTGCTCAACCTGATGAGAGGCTGGAAGGGCAGCGCTGCAGGAGGAGATGGGCAGCGAGATCCCGAGCACTGCTGGCTCCGATTAAACGGGCACAACTCTTCTCCTGTAACATCTTGGGCTGCTGCGTGATGGTGTTTTAGTGCGATGCAGGTGATAACGTGCATCCCTTGTGGGTGAAGTCTTGATGACCCTGGCAGAGAGGTTTGGCTTTGTTTTCCCTTAGAGGAGCGAAAGAAAAATATAAGAGTTGTTGCACTGCCCAGAGCAAATCCCAGTCTCACAGCCCATGAGGGAATCGCTCCCCAGCCCAGGAGGGACTGCTTTGTCCCCCAGATGAAGACTGAATGGTTTGTTTGTGCCATCCCAAAGCACCTGAGGCTCTACCTGGTTTCGCAACATCTAATGCGTTATTGCAAGAGGGATTTTGCATTTCAGCCCATTGCTGCGGTGAGACCGGGGCTGCATGTGTGCCCGAGACCTTGGCACTGAACCTGCCAGTCTTAATTAAGACTGCAGTAATGAGTGTTGCTGAGACACCGTGGAAGAAATGGTAGGGGAGAGGATGGGAAAACACGAGTTGGCTGTTATGTGTGAGACTATTGATTAGTCCTGGAAATCATCCTGGAAGTCACATTTAATTAAAGGAAATGGAAATACTAGGGGTGCGCTTGGTGTTGGGGCTCGTCTTCAGCCCCACTCTGCTCGGTGCCAGTTTTACTTCTGCTGTCGGTGAGATGAGGCTGGTGTGATGATAAACCAAGTCTTTTAAACCCCCCTTCATTAGAAATGCTGCTAACGAGCCGGTGGATAAATGCTGCAGATGCTGCTTGTCCGAGCAGCTGAGTACTGCTCAGCTGCTGTGACACTTTATGCAAATCATCATCTGAATTAATTTGGGCAGGGTAATAAAATTCAGCAAAGAGAAATAGAGCAGATTTAGTGCTGGTGGGAGACGTGGAGCCATCCATCAGTGTGACAGCGCTTCAGGGGCAGGGGAGGAAATATCCCCGTACCTGGGAGGCATCATCAAAGCACATGCTTTTCTAGCTTAAATCCAGCATGATTTGATGGATGACCTCTGGGATAAACAGAGGTGTTCCCCAAGATTTAGGAGCCCTGCCTCGGCAAGGTTATGGTCTGGGTGCGCATCTGTGTGCTTTCCCTGGGTCCGTCTCTGTGCTGATAGCACGAGGAGGATGGGGAAGATGAGGCATGGTGTAGATTACGCTCATCTGCTTTGTCCCGGGCTGTTTGGGTTTCTGTGTTTTCATCAGCTCTGGCAAACGCATAAATTGCTCGTTCTCACGTTGAGTAATTAGAGATGCTTGTGCAGTGTGCCACTGTCTTTCCATTTGCATTTAACACTCTCAGCAAGTTAACATTTGTATTCTGTATCTAAAAATGATGCTTTTTGTGTTTTTTAGCAAGTAAAACATTTTTTTTTGCCCTACCCCTTGAGCATGATGTTGAGCTAGTGTGTGTCCGTTGCTGTGTGTTGAAATTCTGATTTGACAGTCATGAACTCTCCTTCCCGCATTTTTGGGTTTTTATGGTGAGGAAGAAGTGGGTCTTTTCCTACTACAGGTCCTTGTTGCGAGCAGATGCCCTCTGCCCGGGCTGAGGATGCTGGGCTCGTGCCGGGGATGCTGGGCTCTTGCACGGTGTCCCAACGTCGGGTGCTGGTGCTGCAGAAATTAGGCAACGGAGGAGTCTGCAGCACCGGAGCATCCCTGCTCTCTCTGTACCAAGCAGTGAAACTCTCTGCCATCCCCTCCTGACCCTTGTGAGGATTTTCCTGTCAGTGGTACCCAGCAGCAAACAGAGAAGCCAGCCTGCGGTGAGGTGCCGGGGTCAGTGGGTGCCGGAGTCATGGCAGAGCTTGGGGAGCTCTGACCTAAATATAGGCTCTGCTTGTCTGTTGGGGAGGGGATAAATCAGTCCTGGGATGGAAATCTCGTTTGCAGGATGGGAGAGGGAGGATTATGACTTGCCATCTGCTGATGTTCAATATTGTAAGTAATAATAAAAATGTTAATGGTCCGCAAGTTCCTTAACAGAGAGGTTTTTGCCTTGCTGCTGAAGCGCCTCGTCTGTGCCTTGCTGCATCACGGGCAAAGCAGATTTTTCTCCTGAGTCACTGCCAAGTGGGGCAGAAGGGATTTTTAAGGCTGCAAGGCACACAGGAGAGCCCTGGAGCTGGTGCCTTTCTGTGCCCTCCTGCTGACAGCACCCATCAAGAGCGGCTCTTCCCAGCACTGACAAGCGCGGTGGTTTGCACAAGCACATTTAGCACTGCTAAATAATTCCATAAATAACCACCTGTTAATCACAGGGGACGTGGGATCCTGCTGCAGTGGACATAATGCTGGTGGATGGGCAAAAACACGCGTGGCAGTGACCCCAGTTCAGCCCAGGACTGCACTTTGAGTGCACATTAATGAAGTTTATTTGCTTTAGTGCAGAGCTGGAAGGAGATGCCGTTAGCATCCATGCACAGTGGCTGCAAGGAGAGTCCTCTGGTTTTTTGCTGCAAGAGCCTCTTTAAATTATCTCTGTGGAGTTATCTTTGATAGTGTTTAAAAAAAAAAACAACCCACAAACACAACAGGGAGAAGACAAATTACATCCCAACTCTGAACCGTGCTGTCTAGTATGACCTCTTAATTTAAGGTAGAGCTTGTATTTTGCTCTTTTTACTTGGGAAAAGCAAAGTTTGGGAAAACTTTACCTGGCAGCTCTCACAAGCCATCTATTAGTAAAATTAGTTATTAGACTGTTTCAAAGTAAGCTGCTTAACTGTTCACATGCTGTATGTATAAATGTATAAATTCTTGGGAAGCCAGGACTGAAGCTTGTGCGTTTTTTTTTTCTTTCATATATGTTTTTGTCCTCTTCAAGAGCATCCAAAAATACTGGACCATGTTATTTCTTTGAACAATATAGAATGAGGTTGGCAATAATCCTGCTGCAAAGGGGGAAAAGTAGAAGTGTGCTTGCTTTACGAAGAAAAATACACAGATATTTGTCCCAATCTCCACCTCGCTCTTAGCTGACATTTGCGTGTTCACCTTTGATTTGTCTTTCTGCCTTCCTGGATAGTGACCCTGGAGTGTCAGGAGGTCAAGTGATTTGCCCAGGGTTGTGTCTCCTGAGCCTGAAATCAGGCTAACCCTGTGGTCCCAATGCTTTGAGGTAGACCTGCCTGTCCTTTACCTCCATAACAAGCTCCTCCAGAAGATCAAGAGGTTGTTAAAGCTAATGAAGCCAGGATATGGCATATAAAGTGGAATAATTATGCTAGAGTTGAGATTATGGAAGTAGAGGTTCGCAGAGATGCTCTCCTCCTGCCCAGGTGGGTACCTGCCAGGGGAGCGTGGTTTTGGTGACGTGATGGCTCTCATCTATATGAGTTTGATTGGCAAACATACAGTGTGTGAAGCCGCTTTGGAGGGAGCGGGTTGCAGAAGCTGAAGGCAGGGAAGGCAGGCAACGTGAGCGCGATGCTCCAGCATGGCCCCACCATGGGCCGCCTCGAAGCTTGGAAGGTTTTAATTAAAGCTCGCCTTGTAAAGATCTAAGAATGACAAAGTGCTTTTATTTCAGCACTGTACAGTTTGACATACCTAGGATTTAAGGGTGAAAGGGAAGGGTTGGATGTGGGTTTGTGTAGCAGCCTGCCCTGCCTGGAGGGTTTGCATCCCTGCTGGAGCACAGCAAGGAGGGGAGGATGGTGAAAATGCACAACAAGAAGAAAAAAAGGTGGTCCCCTTTTTTGGGCGTGTGTGTACATGCACGCATGAAAGGAGAACATTACAGGTGCTTGGGGAAATGCATTTGTAACACCCTATTCTATCAGCCCGCAGCTATTTAGCCTGATGGGGGAAGCACTTGGTGTGGGGAGTGCTTGTGCTGGAGCAGTGATCACATTTGGGATCTCCCAGCCAGAGAAGGAGTTACCCCCAGGGCTCCTGAGACCTTGGAAACACCTATGTCTTACTGCCTTCTGTACTATGTGATCCCTTGCACATGTGTGTACACGCAGAGTCCTGGAAAATCAGTTTTATCACCGAAATCCTGTAGTTTTGTAGTCAGGGTGGCTGATGGGATGTGAAGTCTTCCACCACCAGGTAGTAGGTCCATCCCTGGGTGGTGGATGCTGAGACCTACTACCTTCTGACAGTGGTTCCCACATTTCACGCAGGCATTGGATCGCTCCTGGCCGTGGTTGGTGATGAGTTGCCAAGAGGAGCTGACATGATGTCTTACTTCTGCTGGAGATGGACCCAAATTTCATCCATCAAAGTGTGCACAAGCACCACCATGGGTTTTGGGTTGCTTTGGGGTCAATGTGCTGCTTTTTGCATCTGTCTGTCCAGGCAGGTCCAAGTCTTCGCCTAGCCCCACGCACAGGTGAAGAATTTGCAGGACTCCAGCCAAGACCAGCAACGTCTTGTTTTTGAGGCTGTCTTGAGCTGGGTACATCCTGATCCCCATCTATTTTGGGGATTTCTAGAGCATGTTTGATCTCTCTTCTGTCAGGAGAGAGCTGGCACAGGATGAAACCACGGCAGTGGGGATGAAAAGGCAGGCAAGGAGTTTTGCAGGAGGGGTGAGAACTGCAACAATGGTCTATAAAGCCCTTCACATCGTGTCGGAGCCTGGAGAAACTGGGGCAAGGTGCAGGGGGTGAGGAAAGCAGAGTGAGGTATCGGCACCTTGCCAGCTGCACCTACTCCTCCTTTTGTGGTCTGGCCAAAGATGGGGCTCCTGGCCACGCTGCAGGGATGTTACGTCTCATGCAATGCTGCTTGCTGGAGGGGGACATGGGAGGTTAGTCTGGGGGTCCTGAACCAGCCCGTTCCCTGTGGTAGCCTCACAGAGTCATAGAATAGTTTGGGTTGGAAGGGACCTTTGAAGGCCATCTAGTCCAACCCCCCTGCCACGGGCAGGGACATCTGCAACCAGTTCAGGTTGCTCAGAGCCCCGTCCAACCTGACCTTGAGTGTTTCCAGGGATGGGGCATCTACCACCTCTCTGGGCAACCTGTGCCAGTGTTTCACTGCCCTCAGCGTAAAAAATTTTCTCCTGTATATCTAGTCTGAATCTCCTCTCCTTTAGTTTAAACCCATTCCCCCTTGGCCTGTCACCCCCTGCCCTTGTCACCAGTCCCTCTCCACCTTTCCTGTAGCCCCTTCAGGTACTGTAAAGCCGCAATTAGATCTCCCCGGGGCGTTCTCTTCTCCAGGCTGAACAACCCCAACTCTCTCAGCCTGTCTCCATAGCAGAGGTGCTCCAGCCCTCCGATCATCTCTGTGGCCTCCTCTGGACTCGCTCCAACAGCTCCATGTCCTTCTTGTCCTGGGGACCCCCGAGCTGGACACAGCACTGCAGGGGGGTCTCACCAGAGCAGAGGGGCAGGATCACCTCCCTCGACCTGCTGGTCACGCTGCTGGGGATGCAGCCCAGGACACGGTTGGCTTTCTGGGCACACATTGCCAGCTCATGTTGAGCTTTTCGTCCACCAGTACCCCCAAGTCCTTCCTCATGGCAGGGAAAGCGCTGAAGGCTTGTGGGGTGCTAGAGGTGGTGTGCTGAGAAAAGTCTATTTTTTTAATTTTTATTTTTGTTTCCCTCTTTGATAAAACTGCTGTTCTGGCAATATATTTGTGTAGCTCCATTAACATCTAAAGGTTCCTGCTGCTGTAGCTATCGAGCAGCTCTAAAAATAATTGCACGCGATACATATAAAAATCTGTTGCTCTTCAGCTGCAGAGCTGGCTGTTAGACGGCTGGTGCTGCTTTAACTCTTGGGTCCCTCCGAGCGTTATTTGGCCATCGTGTGCTGGGGATTTGGTTTTAAGGTGAGGACCAAAACCATCTTTGGTGCTGTGGAGCTGGTGTTGCTTGGATTTGCTGTGGTTTGTGTACACATAAGTTTATATAGCTCTTACTTCAGTCAAAAGGAAGAGTTTGGGGGGAGGCATGCCCCCCAAAAAGCCAATAAATAAGTGATTATTGAAGGGTTCATGTTGACTCTGTGTTGGCTGGCTTTATGGGACTGTGTCCAGCAAAATGAAAAGCCTGACTCAAGGTGACACCCTGCAGAGATGGAGCAATTTTGGGGTCTTTTCTAGTTCTTAGGACCATGCCTTGGAAGCCCTACGAGTAGGAGAACTGGTACCTGCTTCAGCAAGAGGCAGAGGGTGAGGGAAACCCGTGCACGGAGGTTGCAGCATTACTGCTGAGTCTGCACTGTGTTTGTCCCAACTCCTGAGAGCAAGTATTGGAGGTCTCACCACAGCAATGGTTACTTGCTCGGTGCGAGGGATGGCTTTTCCACAGCCTGGGTGGAGTGTTTATTTCTGCATCATAAAAGCAAATTCAATCTCATTAGCAGGAGGTGTGGTTCTGAGTAACACCACAGTCTCGTTACGTGTGAGTGGTGCTGCTTGCTCTTGGATTTTGTCCCTTTGTGGACACTTTGGCTGAACTGTATGGGTCTACCTTTGTGATTTCCTCTTGGAGGCAAAAGGGTGGCCCAAACTTTGGAGATGCTAAAAAAAGTTAAATGCTGCAAGTAAGCATTTTTCTGGAGCCTTGAAGCCTGGTTGCAGGTTCGCCTCCAATCAAAGAGGTTGGGTTCTATTGCCTGCTTAGCTCCATGGTGGTGGGTTTGGGTTATGGCTTGCTCTGTGGGGAGCAACTTATTATTTTGTTCAAAAGAAATATGCTTTGGCATACGGTCTGCTGGGGGGTATTGCGTTATTTCATAAAAGTTTCTAGGAGGCTGTTTGTGAGTTGTTCTTTTTTTCCCAGGGAAATTGAATTTCATGTTTACCTGGAGTCCGTACCCCACTTCGTTAGATTGGTAACAAGCCAGTGTACGCCTTGTTCAGGAGAAGCCTAATTGAAAGTCTGATTGAAAATTAGGCTTCTGGTCTATAACTTGCCCCAAACCCTAAAATTAGAAAATTTTTTTTTTTTTTTTACTTGAATCATTTAGCTGCACTGCCTTTACAATGAGCATAGGATTGTACCAGTAATGAATTAATTTATTTATGATTTAATTTCCTGAGATTTCCTTGTGTTTAAGATTTTTCTTTTTTTTTTTTTTCCTCCCCTCTCCAGCACACTAGGGTTTGGATTCCTGACCCTGATGAAGTTTGGAGATCGGCAGAAATTATCAAGGATTACAAAGAGGGAGATAAAAGCCTCCATCTGAAACTTGAAGATGAAACTGTAAGCTTTCTAACGTCGTTATTCTTTTCAGTAATTTAAAGCTTCAAATTAATGTGTGAAGAAGCCTGAGCCATCTCATATTTTTTTAGGAAGTATTTTAAAATGTGTTTTACTGCCTTAGCACTTCCAGCTTTTCCCTGCCCGCTCCCTCCCCAGATACTTGCGTTAAAGTAGGTTGCGAGAAAAGCCCTTGACCTCTCTCATCTCTTTTCATCCCCTGGCAAAGTTGTAATAGTCTGTGATATCAGAATGTGGTGGGTTTTTTCTTTTTTTTTTTTTTTTTTTTACAGCAGCAGTATGTTAGAAATATCAGTTTATGCTTTTTTGCTGCTGAGCAAATTGGAAAGAGTGTGGCTAGCAGCATCTACTCAAACTCGGGTACCAATGGAAAAATCACATAGAGCACAGAAGTGACTGCTGTGCAACAGCTTTCTCCACGCCTTAGTTTTTCTTTTTAATTATAATCTTATATAAACCCCTTTTTTCTCCATTTTTAAAAAAATGTAAAAGCTCAAAAAGACAAAAATAAGCAACTCATTTAAGTGTAGAAGAATTTAGCAAGTGCCGCTTTCAAGTGCGCAAACAGCCCCGGCTCATGGCATGTGTGCAGCCAGCGATAAATCATTCCCAAAGCAGGGCGGAGGCTGGGGAAAAGCAGCTGCTTTCTGTCCTGCACAAAAAAAAAAATCCCGTGGGGTGGGACTTCGGGTGACAGTGGGGGATTGCAGCTGAAGTTAACCGTGGCATTTGCTTCAGCTGCAAAATCTGGGTGGTTTATGGGAAGGGAGCAGCCGTGCTACAGGCTCGCCGTGAGGTGCATTTTCCACGTGTGATGCCTGGTGTAGCAGGAAGCATAAATATATTTTTCATTAAGAAGTCCACCTAAACCAGCTTTCCTCATTGAGCAGGTAGGGTTTCCTTAATTATCTATAGGGTGATCTGCTCTGTTGCTTAAAAGAGTTAATAGAGGCCACTTTCTCCAAATTGAAAATGCTCGGAGGAGGGTGAGTAATTCACGTCCCCTGCCAGCCAACCATTTCTATACTGCGGGGAATCTTTTCACCCTATTACTTAAAGGGAAGATGGAGAGCAGGAATGAGACACGCTTGATTAGGCTGTTTATCAAAACAATTCTTCTTTCAGAGCAGTGCAAGCGTGGGCCGTTTGCAGTATGTGAATGTGCCAGGTTTGTGAAGGAAGTCATTCACGTTGAAATCTGCACTGAGGGTTGGCCCTGGCCACGCTTGTTGTCCTCTCCCATTTGCTCTTCCACCACAGGGCAGATTTCTGAAGGGGTGAAGGACAGATGATGCCACTCTTGGAGATGCTTTTTCCCTCTGTGGTGATGCATCTGGGTGAGGAGGTGCACAGATACCACTTCACTCACTTGGAAGCACTAGGCATGTTCTTGTAAGACTTTGAGTCTTTCAGCCCCTTGCTTCTTGGTGGACTCCCTGCCCAGTAACCCTGTGGCTGGACCTCCTGGATTCACCATCTACCAATCTCTATACCAAGTCATACCAATCATCCTTTGAGCATATCTTTTCTCTAATGACATAACGCTTTGCGCTCATGATGCAAGCATAATGCTCATGTTGGGTGTGTTTCCAGTCATTCCGTGCAGCAGCTTGTCCCTGCCTCCCAGTGGCATCGAATGCCACAGGGATGACCCTTGTTGCAGGTTTCTTACATGCTTTTTCTCTTGCTCCTGAAGCAAGAAGATAGAAACCTTGGAGAAACCAGGAGGCAATGCTCAAGGCTTTGTGAGGGACCTGTGACGGGTGTGAAAAGCGCTACAGGCTTTGACTCTGGGGCAAGTTTCACAAGCAGCACTAATGGGTGCCCTCTTCAGGGTGCCCAGCAGAGATGGGTGCCTGGGTACAGGTGGGCACCCATCTTGCCCTCAGCAGCTTCTTCCTACCACTGGTGGTGCTCGGGCTGCCAAAGGACATGTGCACGTATTGCTGAGTGCTGCCACCTCCATCCTTTTCTGGTTGAGATCTTCAGCGGTTTTAGTACTTGGGGAGAGAGGAGGTGATTTTTTTTTTTTTTTTTTTTTTCTTTTTGGCTCTTTAATCTGGATATTTCTCTGGAAACCAAAGGGGCTAAGAAGTTCTGCTAAGAAGTCTAGCCTTTTTGTACAGCTGAGTTTGGGGTTAGCAACATTAAAGTACAAGGAGATTAAAGGATTACTAGGTGTGTAGACGGTAGCTTAATAAGTATGTTGCTGTCTTGGTGAAACACAGAAATATCTTATTTTGGGGTTGTGCAAGAGACTGCCACTTACTGTGGATGCTCCTGGAAACCCTTGTTTGATTCTCTTCCATATGAAACCCTGCCTGGACCCAAGTCATGTTGGGCTAAAAAGCTTCAGCAAAGGGAAACAGCACACATGTGCATCAGATGGGGATACTGAGCATATGTATCTTCAGGGGTTTTGAAGATGTTGAAAGCCTTTTGTTCCTGACAGCCAACATGCATTACCCAACAGTTTAGTGCTTCTCTTTTGTCCTTGTGCTTTAAGTGAATTTTCATGGATTTTGTGGTTTTTGGCTGTACTCTGTATGCAAGAGTACTCCTTCTGAATGAAGAGCTGATTTTTAAATATCACAAGGGATCCCTGATGTGTTTGCCGTTAAGATATGAGACTGAGTGCAAACTCTTGAAAATTGGCGTTGACAACGTGGAATTGGAGTATAAGACAAGCCTGAGGTTGTCATATGTGCTGCGTGAGCTTGTCCTTGTGCACTTGGGTTGACTTGTGCTGTTTGCGATGCAGTGCCAATGCAATGGTTGTAGTTCCCTTCTGCTTGCTGCAAACTGGGATTCCTCCCTTCTGCTGGGAGCTAAGCATCAGGATACCCTGTGGGAAGCAACAACACCAGCAATTTTTTTTTTCCCTACTGTTAAGAGAAAAAAAAAATTACACTTTTTCTTTAGTTGGTGGGTCTGCTGTTCATCTGGGGATGAGCCAAAACTACTTCGCATATGGGCAGCCGTATGCTTCAATGGCATAACCTGGCTCTTCAGATACTGAAGCAGCAGGGACTCTGTGCTTCTCCATGTCCTCCTTTGCCTGAAGGGGTGTAAGGTTTTGATTCTAAAAGTAACTTGAATTAAAAATGAGTTGAGAAATAACTCTGGGAGGAATATGGTCTGTTTTGAAATGAGGCTGCCTTTCAAAAAGCATGAAGATGCTTAGATCAGGTGAAGCTGTCGTTTTCTGTATGGTACCTGTTACTGCTCAGAGCTGGCTAAAGGCTATTCACCCCAAGGCTGGCCTGAAAACAATCCAAGTATGCTCAGGTAGGTGCTTGTGGACCATCTGTGTCCCCCAGGACCATCTCTTGGCCAGCTCAAAGCATTTACCAGGGGGATGTCCTGTCTCCTGGCAGTGTGGGACAGCAGGATCATCCAGGTCCCTATAGCATTGAGCATAAAGGGTCTTCCATTCTAGTTAGAGCAGGAGGTGCAAGTATGGACTGTATCAATCTGAAGTTGTCCTTGGATTATAAGACATTCAAGGAGCTGTTGGTTTTTGTGTTCTCACATTCCTCATATATGTCTCTTCAGCTCTACGAATATCCTGTTGACCTCCAAGGAAATGAGCTGCCTTTCCTGCGCAATCCAGATATCCTGGTGGGAGAGAATGACCTAACGGCCCTAAGCTACCTGCATGAGCCTGCGGTCCTCCACAACCTCAAAGTCAGGTTCCTCGAGTCCAACCACATCTACACGTACTGTGGTGAGTGTCCAGGCCACACGTTCAGCTCCTGGAAAGCAGTAGGTCAGAGCATGTCCACATAGAAACCCCTTGGGACCACAAGCCAGAGGCTGTGGCACGAGGAAGGTCTGGGGGCTGTGAATTTGGGGCAGGTGGGAGACATGAGTGTGTGCCAACAAGCTTTAGGTTGCAAAACCAGAGGTGATTTTTGAGGGTTGGTGCACTGTGAACTTCCCGAGTTCATGGTCTGTGTATGTAACTCTTGGTGGAAACACCTTGTTGGGTGAGTTTAAGGCCAACTTTGCATGTGCTTGGCAGTCTGTGGGGAAAAAAGTAGGACTTGGCAAACCACTGGAGAACAGCAGTGTGCCAGAAAGATGCAATCCAACTGGCAAATGTCCATGGTGGGTTTTCCTCCTGAAAGACTGCAAAAAAACCCTTGCTGCACTGTTATTTCCTTCCTTTTCCTGAGGACTTTGGGGATCACTGAACTCTTAAATTTAAAGCAGAAGGAGGGCAGGTGTGAACTTGGGTGTGTCATTCCTGGGAAGGATGGCCTGCCAAAACCATTCAAGACACCAGTTACCTGTGAGTGGAGGGCAACAAACTGCAACCTAAAAAAACCAGAAGAAGGCAATTCAGCCATTTTTATTCAGTTACATTGGAGAATATAGAATGCTGAACCTTCTTTCTGGCACTCGAGATGACCTTGCTAACAGAGATGCAGAATAAGGATTCTCTAAGTGATGAGTTGCAAGATTTCAGCGAAATGCGTGGGACTATTTGCATGGCAGCGTTAAGGCTGGTACGTACAGCTGTGATAAGGTGTTGCGTTTTAGGGTTGCTGAGAAAATGCTTGGCAGGAGGAGATGAATCCTCAAAGTAGTGCCCTTGAAATACGTGGTCTCAGTGGCTGGTAATAGTGGTGACTTCCCTTTAAATATTTAATGATGCGCAATGTTAGACCGCTGGCACAACTCACAGCCTTTTGCAGCTGCATGTGTACTCTCAGCTGCAAACCTGCTTTGATCCAAAGTCAGTGAGGTTTCACTAGTGCACCTTCTCGTGAAGGTTTATGATGATCTTGAGCACAGCATTGTGCTAATGAAGATGCATCGATTTAGGCTTGGCTGTTTGGTCTTAGCAACGGTAGGTCCAGCTACAGAGCTCTGTGTGGGTGCAACGTACCTTGTGCTCTGGTTAAAAGTAATTTAGGAGGGGAGAAAAAAAAATGCTTCTCTGGCAGCAAGTTCTTGGCGTGCATGGTGGCTGCAGGTGTGTTTTTGGTGACTAAGGGAAAGTGATGCGTGACCCTGCCAGATCCAAGATGCAAACGGGAGCAGGGCGCGATGAGGTGAAGCTGTTGGGTTAATATCCCGCGGAAGCAGGTAATGTGACTTAGCTGACCTTTGCCTTTTGGTGTGACTTAGAGTCACGTATCCTGGTGTTTGCTGCAGGCTGAGCGTTCCCGTGCTTTACTGTAATTGGAGCATGCCCGAGCCCTGAATCGGCCGGGCTGGGAGCACAGCACCCGCTCCCACCAGCCACGTGCTCTCCGCAGCTCCTTACAATAACAATTTAAACCTGCAAAACCTGAAGGTAGTTTGCAGGTGGAACTTGTGAGTGCTTCAGTTTTTGCAGGGTGCGGACCAGCTCCCTTGAGCACACAGGTGGCACCATGTGTGGCTTTGTGTCTCATTAAATTCTGGGCTCACTGCCTCCTTCGGGCAGGCACCGTGTTCCTAGAGCTGGAGAGGAAAGAAACTTTAAAGCTTTAATGCAGGCTCTGGCATTCCTTTCCTGTGATTTATGCATTTCATTTTGATTTGAGTACATTCTTTGTTATGAGCTTTTACTCAGAATTTAAGCCAGGGGAAAATCCGGGATATTTGTTTGGGTCTAGCAGAGCTTTGGTTGCATAGGAATTGCTTTTCTGAAATGATGGCTCAGGCACTATTTAGTTCTTCTTACTCTTTCTGCAAAGTCTGGCTTCACACAATGAAGATTATTATATATTTGCTTTTTCCCCCAGTTTCATGTGCCTTCTCTGTAGCTGTACTGAAGCTTATAGCCTTGCTATCAAAGCACAGCACTTTGAAGGAGATGCTGAGATAAGAATTAGGAGTCCTTCCCCATTCCCTTCTCATCTTTTTTTTCCCCCCAAGTATCATATTTAAAAAATTGATTGAAACAACTAAAGCAAGCCCTGAAAAGCTTGAAGTATTAACTCTGTGCTTGGTTTGTAACATATCTGTCTATTTATCTGTTCTAAGGTATTGTACTTGTTGCCATCAATCCATATGGGCAGCTGCCAATCTACGAACAAGATGTCATCTACGCGTACAGTGGCCAAAACATGGGGGATATGGATCCTCACATCTTTGCGGTGGCAGAGGAAGCCTATAAGCAGATGGCCAGGTGAGTGGGCGCTCAGTCAACAGGGTCGGATCGAACTGTCAGATCAGAAGTGGGCAAGTATCCAATTAAATATTGCAAATACGCAATTAAAGTGAAGCTGTGGAAAAGAGTGTGAAACTTCCCATATTCTCAGCAGAGATAAAAATCTGGGTCTTCTATCGTGCTTTTATATCCCTGAGATGGTATGGTATATCCCCATCATGGTGGCCATCTGTACCTACGGATGCTGTAGCTCTGTCCCTCTTCTGCAAGATGCAAGAGTTGGTTCCTATGTCAGCCTCCTTGCACGGTGCAGAACCTCTTCACCCTGAAATCTCTTTGAGGTCAGGTATTTCTAATTAATTCTGCTTACCGACTTGACTCCATTATCGGGCTGGTGAGACTGCTGGGCAGGCTGGGCTGATGGGGATCTCTGTGGTCCTCAGGAACTCACAGGTTTGGTGCAACTGTGGTTCAGATGGGGATCCTTCTCCTGCTGCTGCTTGGATGAGTTTCCTGGAAGAAATTCAAAGCACTCCGCAAATGTCATGTTTAATAGCTTGGAGGAAACCACGTTTCAGATAATTTGGTGAGATAATCAGACTAAGCCCAGAAGCTAATGGTCGTCTTTATTGAGACACTCTGATTTTGAGTTAGGAGGTAACTGGCAGATATTGGGAGATATTTATGGGTCCTTCGAAGCAGTGTCTTCACTAGATGAATGCGGTTTGTGTTTTACTTTATTTCTGTGTGTTTTATGTTGCTGATGACAGATGCAGGACTTTGTTCTTGCAGGATAAACTGTGATCCAAAAGAGAATTTGAGAGGAAGCTGGAAGTTATTGCACCAGGGACCATTTTATTGTAGTTGTCTGGACTCACACAGTGTGTTTACATTTGCTTGTGGGTTAGCTGTGATTTTTATACAGCCGTGGCTTTCAATAGCAAGAGTAAGCACTGAACTCTTTACCAAGGGTTTCAGCCTGTTTTCTGCTGTGTCTTGGCTGTACGTGGTGAGTCAGGATGCGTTTCTAATCAAAGGTGAGCCAGAGTTCAATCCCCAAATACATCTAGAGGAGCACTGCCATGGGCAGAGTTCAGATGGGTTGTACCCAGACTGACTCCAGCCTGCAATTCAGACCTCCTGCAAGTGATTGTGCTTTGGGCAAAACCACTTTGGGAAGAATTTAGAAAGTTGAGGAGCTGTCTATAGAAAGAGGAAGGCTTAGGGCTGTGTCCTTGTTATGTGAATCCAGGCTGAGCAGCAAGCTGCATGGTTCTTTGTAGAAGATGTCAGCGTTTGCTAACCAGCGTGGACAGGATTCATGGATTTTCCTGGGCACATGTCTAAAATATAAGGCCAGGACTTGCTTTTCTGCCAAAGCCTGTGCTGTGGAAGACTTGGTGGGTTTCCACATCCCTGTGTAATTTTGCAGGCAGTGGTCTAACAGGCAGGTCTAGCCAGAAGTCCTCGACTCTGCTCCCCTCCTTATCACAGTAAATCTACTTTTGACAGCCAGCTATAATTGATAACTGCTGTTTCTGGATGATTAGGAGCGCTGTTTGAAGGAGACATGGAAATAACCACCTTCAAAGCTTTTAAACCAGACGCTCGCTGTTCAGCACTGCTCTGGTGCTTTCTGTCTTGGTTTGGTATTACGGTAATTGCAGGCTTGGGTACAAAAGAGAGATTCAAGTGGAGCTGAGAGGGGATTGGAAGGTGGATTATAGGAATCTGCCTGGTTATTTGAAATGTGCCTTAAAATGTCACACACTGTATTTTAAATCTGAAAGCTTCTGGGTGGGCATTTTGTTCTCTGCAGTTCGATTCAGGCTTTTCCCTCCGCAGTGCTGCAAGGAGACTGGTGGAGCTCCTCAAGCAGGGCACATGGATGGCGTGTCTCACGTGTGATGGATGGTAACGCATTGAAGAAGACTTACTTTTGCCTTTTTTTAACTGAATTACCGACTCTGCGAGATGTTTTGTATCTGCAGCTCTGCTCTAGGCAGCTGTGGTGCACGTGAGCGTGGTGGGACACGGGTGCTTGGCAGCTCAGCCATCAGGATGGACGTCTGTGAATGTGGTAAACCTAAAGTGGTGCAAAACCAGCACTCGTTTTGCAGTGTCTTAGCTTTTAAATGGTTGCGTTATGTCTGGTGTGTCCGGTAGACCAGGATTAAAACTCAAACCTGCAATCTCAAAAGGTCAAACTTCCGAAGTGACTGAGAGCAGGTAAACCAGTCTCTGGCTAGCCTGCTGGGTTTCATTCTTTATTTATCTATATGAGCGTGTGCTTGTGTATGTATATACATATACAGGCTTGCAAATTGGAATTATTTATTCTAAAAATAAATTAAATGCAACTCGCATCATAAAAAAGCGAGAATAATAGTACAGATATGCATTTTGTTTGAATTTCGCTGGTTTTCTTTCAACAACAGCATCCTCAGTGTAAGAAAGAAAATCAAACAGGTAAAACAAGCTTTCTCTGTGGAAGATTGCTTGGAAACAGCTGATGTTATTTCCAACATCAGTGAGCAAAAAGGTACTGAGTAAATAACTTGCTGGAGCCACCAAGCAGTCATTGCTGCATGAGCTTGTCCGGTGTTTGGTGGTGTGTCATCTCCAAGTTTTGCAATGTGTGGCTTCATTTTCAAGCATTTATATATGTCCATGGGATAATATTCATGCAGTTTGTGTGGCAGAGCAGAACTTGATTAGCTGACTCTCAATAAAATGCTTCCTTGAGATCAGATGCTGCACTGGGGTAATAAACCCTTCAAAAAAAGCATTGCTGAAACAATACTTGAGACTTTTTTGGGGCCACAGGCAAATAGTGCAAACTTAGAGTGAGTGTGTGAGCAGGATGATGGTGCCAGCTCCTCCATTGCTGTGGGGTTTCAAGTTGCAGCGGTCCTCCGAGGGCAAACGTTTTGTCCTTTTCATGAAGACTTGGATAAGGAAGGCTGCAAGGTGTGTCATGTTTTTATAGGATAAACAGAGCAAGGACGTAATCAGGAAACATGAAGTCACCTTGGATAGCTCTTCTCCAATGCAGAAGGCAAGGTCAAATACATATATATATATTTATATATATATAAAAGGCATAATATATGTATGTAATGTATGTCTATTTTAGCTTTATTAGTGGCCCAGAGCACGCTGGGAAGACACAGTGGAGGTGACTGAATGGGATTGGGTAGATGGCAAAGAAAAAGCGCACAAAATCTGAGATTCTCTGTTAAATGAGACAAGTTGGAGGCAGTTACATTTTTAATTCTCTGGGCTTCTAGTATACGATTACCATGTAGAGACAGGGTGCCAGGGCAGAACTGAAGACATTTGCTGGTTTACAAGTGTTAGTGAAGTTGTCCTGTGGTTTCTTGCCTGCCTCAAGCTGATGGTGTCTGTGAGATGGGACTGGAGGCACCTTCACGGGTGGCTCTAAAGCTCTGCTGGATCCTGTGTCTGGTGTTGCCCTGTCATCAGGAAATGGCAATTTAAAAGAAAAAAGAAAAAAAAAAAATTGGGGGTGGGCTGGGCAAGGGGCTGCAGAGGGTGTATAACAATATCTGATCCCTTTTTTTGGGACAAAATAGTTCACAAAGCATCCGAACACTTATCATGATGAGGGCACGTGTTAAAACTCCCCTTTAAATTAAAGCTTTTCCCAAAGAGGATGCTTTGCAGGGAGTTGCTTTGCAGTGCTTGCATGTAAAACAGCTCTAAAAAAAAAAGGCAAGTGATTAAAATTCATATGTGACAGCCTCTAATTTTTCTGGTGACCAGCTCTTTAGAAACCCCATGCATACCCAGCGTGAGACTAAGTGCACTTGGTTTCATTGAAATAATACAGTTTGAGGCAAAATACACAGCATGGAGTTAATTTGCTCCAAGTGCTGCTACCGGAGGTGATGGAGTCAAGTGCTGGGGTGATGGAAGGGTGGATCATTTAGTGATTACTAATAGCTGAGGCTGTGGGGTTCAAAGCAATTTGTGCTTTGGAACATATCTGCAGGGCAATGCGAGCACCTCCTCCTCTGGCCTTGCTCTCCACCCTCCTGATACTACCTGGCGAGGTGCATTGGATGTTGGTGCATTGGATGTTGATGCCTTTTCACACTTCTGGGTGCTGCAGAAGGCGTTTGCACTCCTGAAAGTGAAGTAAAAGCTTTGGGGACACATCCAGGATCCCTCAGAGAGCCAGCACAGCCGCTGGTGCCCTGGCTGCATGCTTCCTGCTTTTCTTAGAGGAACAAAAGATCCCTTGTGTACCCAAATCCCGGCGGTGGCTCTGATTTCCTTGTGTGTCATCGTTTTGGGCAGAAGCCTGGAGTCTAGCAAAAATTCCCCTTGAAACTTTATTTCTGCTGAAGTCAGCCCAACCAGCAGCTTTCCACGCACGAGCAGGGGTTGTTTCTCACTACTCGCCCTGACCCACGTTTCTCGTGATTAACACGTCCGTCAGTTGTTGCCAGCTCCGTGGAGGTGACTGAAGTTTCCACAATGGCAGTGCAACACCAGCTTCCCGTTCCTGGGCTTTAGTTAATGGTTAGATACTCCCCTTTGTGTCTGCAGCCCCATTTTTATTCTCCCCAGCCATCCTCAGCCAGCTCAGCTTGTCAGTGCAGTCACCGTGTTATCTCCAGATGCTGAGCTAAGTCTGTTGGGAAAATCAATGCAGTGTGCTATAGTAGTGAATATATTTGTGTAGCTCTTCTGTCTTTGGCCTCTATGTTTTCCTTTTATACCAGTTGGGTTCATTCTGGGCACAAGTCAGGACTTGCTAGGCCGAGTAAGATTTCTTAATGTCTTTAAAAAAAAATAAAATTAAAATCATGCATTATACTTAATAAAATGCAAAACTGAACAGCTCTAGGTGATAGAGGTATGTGGTGTGAATAGCATTGCTGTGGGTGATGGGGCAGGAGAATGGGCCCTCCAGAGGCTGTCAAACATCTTTTAAAAATGGGGAGCGGCCAGTGAGGTGATCTTTGCTCAAGTCATAAATAAAATGGCGAAAGCATCATAAGCCTGTTGCTGTGTATTCTGTGTGTTTTCCAGTTAGCACATCTGGATCTTGCCACGATAGCGGCATTATATCATGTATATGGACCTCTTAATTAGCATGACATGGCAGCAGTCCATGTCAGCTAATAAACACAAAATAAGTGCAGTGTTCAAATCTTATAGTGAAAAAGATCTCAGGTAATAAAGAACTTGCAAAAGCCTCCTAAGAATTGCACAGCCTGGGTTGAAGTGCTCTGCTCTTTATTCACTCGTGCATCTTTCAGGCTGATGCTTTCACAGATGCATGGTGCCTGCAAAGCTGTTCCATGTGGCCAGAAAAAAACATCTTGATCTAATCCACGTACAACTCTGCTAAACCAGAAATGCAGGACGTTGTAATGCACAAAAGGGCACTGCAGACCTCAACTGACCCTTGCAACGTCGGTGGGAAAGCAAGTATTCTAGTAATGTGTTGGTTAGACTGAAGTTTCCTCCTTCCCAGGGCAAGGATCTCCTTGCAGTGTTCTCGATAGTTCTTGCAGAAGAAATAAAATCAGAAATGCAAGAGTGATTTGGCGGATGAGTTCTACATATCTGGGCCGCAGAGGTGCAGGTGCCGGTGGGGCTGTGTGTGGCCACGACCACTCTCTCGTCTGCTGTGAGGTGCAGTGCTGGAGCTGGAAAAGAGCAGAAATCGGAGCATCGACCCTGCCCAAAACCTAATAGAGGCGGGGAGGGGTATGGGCATGGTGGGGGATGTCCTTTGATAGCACTTCAAAGCTCGAGCTTTACAAGAGGATTTAAAACCATACAATGAGGGAGTGGGTAGGAGTTAAAAGAGAGATTAACCCCCAGCAGAGATGCAAGAGGAATCAGTCTGGCACAATAAATAAGGCTGAATGCTGTCGTATATTGAAGGCAGGGAAGGGTTTAGGTCTCCTGGTGAATGAGGCTGGGTCGGGGATTTGCAGCGAGCGGTGGGGCCGATCTGTGCTGCAGCTTAGCAGGGCTTTGCAGCAGGTACTATCCCAAAACTAAAGCTCTGGCCTAAAAAAAGGGACAGAATAAAAAAAAAAAAAACATACAAAAGCCTTGAATTTAGGAAGGGAGGAAACTGAGGGGGATCTCTTCTGTTTAGAGGTAAAAGTGGGATAGGGAGGAGGGGAGAAAGTTTTGGAAGAGCTGTCCCATAAACATGCCGGTGCTGGTGTTAGACTGCAGGGTTTGCAAAAGCAGCTGGACCCAACGTCTCCAGAGGTGACATGAAGAAAAAAGAAAAGGGAAAGACTCCAGGTAATGTTTCTCAAGGACTGGAGGAGAGACCCTCCAGTCTTACTTGCCTTGCTATGGGAGTGGATAGAGATGCTCTGAGAATAAGTGGCCAGCTAAATGATTTTATCTTTTTTTTTAGTTTCTTTTTTTTCTTTTTCACAATTGGGAATGGAAACAGTGCTATTTGCTAGCAGCTTTAATCATAAATGAGATATCCCTTATAGAAAAATCATAAATACTCATAATGGCACAGCCTGGGCATGGGAGAGCTTAAGGTACAGAAAGATCAGTGCCTGGCTCAGTAATGATTGTGTGTCTGAAATATCACTGACTTGGAAGGAGTTATAATAGGCTATATCAGACACGTAATTACTGCTGTGATGCAGGGGAACTGTTCGAGCCCTGAGGTGTGAAAACTGTAACATCAAATATCATTAAACATTCAAACCGGTGTTTACGAGCATTGTAACTACGTCAGAGCACAAAGATTTGCGATTGCCCTTGCCCACCTCCCAGCTGCTGCTTGCCATCCCACGTCCTCACTGAAGTTCTGGAGACCTCAGGATGGAGAATCCAGAGCGTGAACACAAAATTCCACAGTCCCATTGATTTCCGAAAATCTCTTTCTGGGGTTCTCCTAATGTATATCAACTGTAATTAATTAGATTGTAGTGTAGGAATTTTACAAGCATCAGTGACTGATGACTGTTGAGGTGATGAAGTCTTTGGGAAGGACCTTTCTTCTGGGACTGCCGTGGGTTGGAAGAATAACTGGCTTGTCCTCCTGGTGCCTGCAGAGCTGAACTGCTGGGGTAGCATCATGCAAGCTTGGGAAGCAGAAAGCCAGCGCGATTCTTGCCCCTGTGCGATTCTTTCTGGGAGGGTGCAGCATGAAGCCTTCTCCATCGGCTGGGCTGCAGTGCTCCAGAGGGGCTGGCTGCTCGTGGGTGGCTTAGGCCAGAGCCAGGGATGCTCTGTGGTGTCATCCTAGCACAGAAAAGAGCATCAGGGTGCCAGAAAACTGATAAAATTGGCCGGGTGCATGTTTTGCTCTCGTTAGAAACAGCGCACAAAAGAATTGCTGACCTGGTTTTAGCGTGGCCGAGGAATTCTTCTCCAACGGAGTATGCAAAGCATAAATCCTGGGAGAAGGTCATCCATCCTTCCTGCCTGCCCTCAGGAATTGGTGGAAGGACTGGAGACAGCTCAGCATTTTGCAGAAACGCACTGTACAGCAACTTTGAGTACGCAGGATTTTCTCCGCTGTTGAAGTTTCATTTCCAGCCGACTGCACAAAGCAGTCCGGGGAGAAAGTACCTTAATGAGCTGGGACCAGTGGGACTCCCACTGCTCTCGCAGGAGGAGTAACTGGTTTGCTGGAGCATCGCATAAAAAGCGCTCTGACCTCTGCAAAGATATCTTAATTGCACCGTGGAATTTGATCTCGACGTTAGAAACATCAGATTGATATGGGTGTTAAATAGCATTGTATGGAGGGAAGGTAATGCTTTGTGCTGCAGGTGACCGCTGCAGAAGATAAGGTTAATTTGCACGTTGCCTGTTCTATGAGCATCATGCCACGTGCTCATCCTTTCTCACTCAGGGCCAGACTGGTAGTTTCAGGCTTTTTCCCAGCAACTGAAAGATTCAAGCCCTTTTTTTTTTTTTTTTTTTTTTTCTCTGGCTCCTTGGTAAAAGCCAGGTATGTGTGATGAAACTGGGGACACCTGCAACAGCTGAGTGATGTTACACCAGCCTTTGGCATTGCTGAAATGGGATATTGCTTTTCTTTTTCTCTAGTTTGTGGCATCAAGATGCAACGTTATCTTCACAGTGGTGTTGGTACCAGGATGAGGAAGGGCTACAGCAGCTCTGGGTGCATTTTGGAGCTGTGATGTGGCCCGTGTGGGTGTAGGTTGTTGGTGAAAAAATTATTTTTTCTCATCCATCAGTATAAGCCACTGTATAAAAAGTTATCTACCTCAAAAAAAAAAAAAAAGAAAAAAATGTTGTATAGGGTAATTCATGCTATTTATGAAAGATGCAGTGTGAAAAAGACCCAGATGAATATATAGCACTTGAAAAGCTGTCTTTATGTTGCTGCTGGCTTCAGCAGCTGCAGCATAAAACATGCATTTGCAGCAGACATCTGATAATGCAAGCAGAAGGCATGTCCTTAAACTGTCTTGTTCGACTGGATGCTAAATAATATCTTCTTGAGTTTCTCAGAGGGAGAAGTCTGACTACCCCAGAGTTGTGTTTTCATATTTGTGTTGACCAGCAATGCCAGGCGTGGTATTATAAAAACACAAATTAAAGCCAACGAGTGAAACAAGCTACTGCTGCTCTCAGCAGCGATGCTGCTCCAAATTCCTGTTATCCCACGGAAAGGGGAACAATTCCTGGATTTGGAGGCAGTTTAAGTGATGGCTCTTCTCAGCGTTGCAACGCTCTGAGTTTTATCTTCACAGTGTGCAACTTCTGTCTATTCATTTGAAGGCAGAATTAGACTGTGTTAGGTTTTTGTTGCTGTTGTTAGCACGTGGGGGTATGCAATGCCATTGTCGTTAAATTACTGCATTTTTATATATCGCTAACAATGCAATGTAATAGCCGTGCTTGATTTTTAGCCTGCACAACGCTGTCAATACAGGAGTGTGTTGGATCCTGTTGTGCATCAGGGCTTTACGCATGTTCTCGTTGTGGTCAGGCTAAATTCAAACTACAGTACTTAAAGCATTTTTAATCTTCAGATTGCTTTATGAACACTAATCCTCCGTGCATCCTGAAAGAAGTAGGTTAAATATGATTTCCACAGCGGAGAGACTCATTGATTCGTTCCACGACACAAGAATTAGTGTCGGATCCCGGATTAGAGCTGGAATGACCCCTGACAATTATTCACAGGATCTGGCTCTGCCCTCCTTTGCTTTGGATATTTTTTCCTCTCAGAGGAGCCGTGTTTTTAGTGCAGCTGGGTTTGCTGTCACTGCTGAGATTGAGATGAAGTTGTGCAGTGGTTTACTTAAAGCTGCTGATGCCGGTGATGGTTTTTCTGAAGACATGACTATGGAAACCAGTCCTATAAGTTCTAGGTCCCTTCTCGTGGCTTTGTATTTACTGCTTTAAAGAAAGCTGACACTGGAAAAATTCTGACTGTGATTTAGCTCTAGAGAAGATTTGGAGTCTATTTGTCCTCACATACTCCTGCTTTCAGGCAGCATTGGTGAAGGCCAAGGATCCTGGATACACGTGCACTGAGATGTCCCCTATCTCTTCTTGACAGACAGGGGGTGGTGGGAACCATCGCTCTCCTTGGGTTCAACCCCTCTGCTATTGCCCCTTTCCTGCAATCAGGAGTTTCCAGGGACGTTCAGCCCTGACTTAACCAGGTAAATTGATGGGAAATCATATATTACAATGACTAATGACGTTCCTAGGCTGAGAACTGCATATGGAAACACTGAGCATTGCCTCACCTGTGATTGCTCTGATGCAACCAAAATGGGTGCAGCTCCTGGTGCAGTTGGAGAGCTGTGTCCAGCTGGGCAGGTTTGAAGCTTGGATGATTCTACACACCTTTCCTAGGCTGTTTGGAGGCACCTCCGAGGGTAGCGGTATTCTCTGCAGTGTTGCAGGTGACTGCTTAAACAAGCAGGGAAATCAGTTTCCTTGATGCAAAGGCTGGTAATTAGCAGTTAGTCCTAATCAGCACACGTATCTGTTTGAAGTGCCCTTTCTCTTTGTAGACAACTGACTTTTTTTTTGCCTCTGGCAGCACCTTTAGATGTTTTCTTAATAAAAAACCTGATATATACTAGACTTTCAAATGGTGGCGGATGCCCTATCCCTTGAAACATTCAAGGTCAGGTTGGACGAGGCTCTGAGCAAAACGTTCAGATTGCAAAGACCGACAGCAGTCCATAGGCTGGATCAGATGCCACCAGCACTTGCAGCCCTCAACTTTGGAGGTGCTGTTACCCCTTGCATTGAAGAAATAATCCTGGCTTTTGTTCTGGTTGGACTTCTGCACCTTAATGGTTTTGTAAGTGTCTCTGATGGATGGAGGCTGCAGCTGAGAACGTGGTATTAGTTTTCCAGGCTGTGGGTCATCTTGGAAAGCTGCTCTAAGTGAAGAAACAAACATACTGCAGACCTATGGTGGGGAAGGTTGGGGAGTTACATCTTTAAGTGCCTCATATCTAGTTTTGAGCTGTAGCAGTGGCATGTAGTGGGAACAGCATCTTCGGACATCATTGAAACCTAGTCCCTGTTGCACGCCCCGCGTTGCAGGATGAGTGTGAGCACGTTGTGTGCTGGTGTGTGTGCATTGTGTGAGCTGTTTGCAGCAGGGAGGAGAACACTGATGCATGTCATAGTGGCGTATCAAGCCACGGTGGCAGCCCCGAGGCACACAGGAGCCACATAAGCCCCAGGAGGAGATGTCACAGCGCTGCTGTGCTGCAGCAGAGCTGGTATTCACCCATAACACTTCATTTTATCCAGGCTTTATTTCCATAATAATTCTCTTCTGTGCTGATGCTGCCAAAACTGACGGTATTTCAAGCAGCTGTGTTGCATACTGTACCTGCACAATGGCTAAACATTTCAGTATTTTTTATTTCATGCTGAATACAAACAAGTCCTGCTTGATTTTTACCATTTCTGCTCATTGAGCAGCCTGTTTGCTTCCAGCTGCTCCGTGGAGTTCATCTATTTTTCCCTGCTGGCACCAGCAGTTGGTTAACTTACACACCAAAGAAGGGAAAGTCTCTGTAGCCTTTATTTCTGAAGGCTTTTATTCCTGAAGTTGGAAAAGAAATGTCTGAACATGTATTTTCCACCAAAAAAAACGTCAGAAGAGAGACGTTACTGCAAACGCAGGAGCTTGAGTGGCCTTGCTGTCTTGCTTGGAAGCCAGCAGCTTTCATTTTATTTCGTTTTATTAATATAATACAACTCCAGAAGTTTTTCTGTGCCATGGATAACTCATCTGGCCCATTTTGTGTAGCAACGCATCAGCTGTTAGAGCAAAGTCTTGAGAAGCTTTGGAAAAACGTGACCTGGCAGAGCGGCTGCAATAGCAGTAAATGGCGTTGGCTGTGGTTTTAATCTCTAGGTTCAGTGTCTTTTGGAGAATGATGGCACTTTTTAAAAGACAAGCCAGAGGGATGAAAAAACACTCAGGATACAACATGAAAGGTAGTTTGTGATGAGACCTGAAGCCCACAGAGACTGTGGGTCTGGAGAGGTCCTTGGATGGGCTCCCCTGTGGGTTGGTCTCTGCCTCCTCCAGCCAGGCACACCCCAATAGCTGGTATGAAGACGTTATGAAAGAGGTCAAAGTTGGTAATGAGAGGTCTTAACTATGAATTTTAGATAGAAAAAAAACAGGTTACAAAATAATACCTTGTAGCAGTGCTGGCTGAGTGCCAAGTAATGTCTAATTCCTCTTTTTTTTTGAGCTTTATTGGCTTCATTCAACTGAAGAGTCTTTTTCAGACTGGTGTAGTTTTCATCTTCTGCCTTAAAGAAAAAAGAGAGGGGGAAATGTTTCCTGAAATGTGCCGCTTGGGCAGTAGCTGTCACACTGAAAAGGGTAAAAAGCAATAATTCTCAAGTAACTTCTACGCAGGTGCAGCTTTAAGCCAAGCCACCTTTGCGTTTGGAGAGACCTTGGTTGTCGCCTCTTTCTTCTGCTTCTCCCTCACCTCCGATGAAGATAGTCCATGCATCCGCACTTGCAGCTCACACCAAAGCTTCTCTGTCTGCTCCTTCCTTTGTAGCTGACATGAGTTTATGCGTTGCATCTTACTCATGGCCAACGTGGGATGTTCACTGCTGGAGCTCAGCAAGTGGTTGTCCACAAAGACAAAGGTGAAACTTCTCACCTATTTTGACTGGAGATAAGCCACGATAAATCACTGCCGTCACCTGTCCTGGGAACTGCTGTTACGAGCTTATCCAGCAGGCTTCTAATTTTGGTGCTCAGTCTTCCTTCCTCACTTTGGAGCTGGCACTGGTTGTCAGTGAACCACCATTGGGTTCATGTGTCTGGTGGCTCGTGCTACAAAAAGAGCTTTACCGCACACCCGTGGGGAGTTTAAAGGTGTGAGATCGGCGCCTTGGCAGCCCCGTGCCCGGTTCCTGCCAGCTGGCTGCCTGTGGGAGAGTCACCGGTGGCTTTGCCAAGACATGCAGAGGGCACGCTGCCATGACTTAGCAAGTCCTGGGTGAGATGGTACAGGCTGTCCACACCTGGGATGAGTCACCGGAACGCCGGCTCCGGGTTGTCGGCTGCTTGGGTGAGGTTGTGCCCGGTTCACAACCAGTATTTCTGCAATAACTGCCTTGATAGCTGGAGTGGTTGTAAGTTCCTCTTGCCTTCCTGCTGGCGGATGCCCAGGAGAGCGGTGGGGCTGGACAGGGGATGGATTAAAATGTATTATATGAATTGATCCCTGAAAAACATAAACACAGCTGGAAATTAGCTCGACAGTCGTCTCCTGCTGGAAGTGTCAGAAAGTTGTGGTTTGCACCAAAATGTTACATATTTGACTTGACTGAGGTTTTTTCCAAATCAATTATGTTGAACCTCGAAGGAATTAAGATGTAGGTGCCTAACAGTGGAGGAAAGTAATGGTGTGGTGTTACAGCATGTTTGTATTTTTGTTGAAGGTGTAAGTGTGGTATATGGCAATCACTTCGCCTCTGTCCTCATCTCTCGCTGGTATAAACTTGAACTGAGTATCTTAAACTGAAATGCATTTTTATGGTGTTTCCTGATGTCAGGGGAACTGCAAGGTGTAAATTTATTGTTGCATTCGTATATATTTTTGTGTGTCTGCATTCAGCTGTGATTTGTGAAAGCTGGGCAGAGTCTGGGAAGTTCAATTTGATCTTACTTAAAAGCACACTCAATTACATACTTACAGCTTAACCCAGTAGCTCTGATATTTTGGGACCTTGTGTCAAATCCTGCAGTGAAAACTCTCTCCTTCCCAAATTACAGGGGTGCTGGGTTTGCCATGTGCTGGTGATGCCCCAGGGAGCGGATCCGGGTGCCAGCAGATATTTGCCTGGAGGGATGTAGTTTCTCCTGAAAACAAGCTCCTCGTTTTGTCTTGGCCCTTTCCCTGCCTTGCAGCTCAAGCACATTAAACTGATTAATTATTGGGACGTATCTAGTAGGTAGCATGTCACGCACCCATGATGGGTAGGACTGGGTATTTTAAAATAGTTGCAATTGCTTGTGCAAGATTTTTTGTGTGAATGATTAATTTTGCAAGTAGAAAAAGGCATTTGGGTGAGTCTCGTGCTCTGTGCAAGGCTGAAAAGCTACATGAGGTGATGGACCCCCAACTTCCCCATGCAAAGTCCCATGCCCTGTAGGTATCTGGTGGTCTGTGCTGGTTCTGATGGCATCAGAGATGCTCCTGCCACCCAGCCCGGACACGGGGCATCAGTGGCTGCTCCCATCACAGCTGGAGAAGGGTTTGCATCAGCCCCTCGGTGCTGGGATAATGCTTCCCACTCCTGCACAGTATTTTCATACGTGCAGATAAAAAGGTCCAGTGTGTATTTGCTTGAATTTTGTTATCCTGGTGCTGGTACACCTGTGTCCTGTTGTAAGCAAATTCGGCGGGTGCTTGGAGAGGGCAAGGCTGCCTGAGCCCTGTGTTAACGAGCGAGTCCTTCTTAAAAACTACTTTGTTTTGCTAAGCTTCGGGAGCTGAACAAGCTTGACTTAGTGATGCCTACCAAGAATTGTTTTTAAACTCTTTATCCACTTTTTCTTACCCCTTGGTCCCAGAAGTACTGCTGCGCTTTGGAGCAGTGGCTTACAATTTGGCAGGATTTGGGGATGAATAGATGGTGTGAGGCTGATGTCAGAGACGTTCTTTGTATTATCATTGTCAAAAGTTTTAACCAGATGTTGGGAAATATGTGAGAATACTGATGCTCATATAATTGCGTAGGGAATCAAATGACTTCTGCTGTTTCCTAGTTTTAGGGTGCTTGATTTCACAACTTCAATATTTTTAATGTATTTTGAGCGTAGAGGAACCTTTCTGGGTGTCTGTGTTTTAGTAGCTCAACAGCAACTTGAGCAAGTTTCACAACTAATTGCCCGTGTTTTGTTGAGCAAAATCTGAAATGCTTGAGTGAAGGCGTTGGAGGGGAAAATTAAAGGTATAATACTAGAAACTGATACTTAGCCAATGCCTGTTAATAGTTCTCCAGATAAATGTCAAGCAGCAGAGGTTTGTTATTGCGACGTTATAAGGAATGGGCTTCTCAATGCTGGGCTACGTGCTCCAGACGTGAAGAAACCAGCAACGCTTCATGCAGGGGTTCATCTCCTGTTATCTCTGCAAGCCCTTGGAGATATTCTGGAGATATTCAGAGCATCCTTTGCGTTTTAGTTGAGATCTGTCAGAACTGTGCATTATTCACGGTCACTGTGTTAGAGTCCGGAATACATCCAGCATCCATAATGTAGGGGACAACAAAGTGAGGAAGCCGAAGGTATGTGAAGATGGAAGATTGTTTCGTGATGCAAACAAACTATTAACAAGAAAATGGATTAACTTACCAAAGCTTTTCCTCTCTGCTGCAACAGGGATGAGAAGAACCAGTCCATCATCGTGAGTGGGGAGTCGGGTGCTGGGAAGACGGTCTCTGCCAAATACACCATGCGCTTCTTTGCAACCGTCGGTGGTTCTGCCAGCAAGACCAATATTGAAGCCAAAGTCCTCGCGTCGAGCCCCATTATGGAGGTAAAAGCTGCATAATTTCCTTTGTGCTGCTTGTAGTGATCCCTGTGTCTCTCCAGACGACACAAAACCAGTGAGAGCTGTAGGAGCTTGTGAGCCAGACATGATTTGCAGCCTCACAGCAGCCCCAAGCTGTCTGAAAATACAGAAATATGCTGATAACCTCTGTTTGGTCTGGAAGCTGAGCCCGTGCATCCCCAGCACGGCTCCAGGAGCTGGGCTTTGGTGGGGCTCTGGAGGGGACAGCTTGAGCGGTGCTGCTGGCACCCTTACTCTTTTATCTTCTTCATCTTCTTCCTCCTCTTGCCTCCACATGGTACGGCCTGTTCTTCTTTAATTGTATGGGCTTGAAATAGAAGAGAAAGGGGTTACTTAATCTATTTGAGATATTTCAGTGCAGTTTTATTTTTGTTAATTTTCTGTTGCTATCTGTTCCATATAAAGGAATAACAAGTCCCTGCTCTAATGGAAAAAAATTCCCTTTTACAAATACAAAAGAAAGGGAAAGCTGCTTCATTTCATCGCACCATGACCAGATGGTGCAAATAAATATCTGAGTGCCTAAATCCCATTTTCCAAACAGATTTTGGAGCCCAAGTAACTTCATTTGCAAACTCTCCAAGTCAGTTTGAAGACAAGAGCAGTAACAAAAGCTGGCAGAGGATGCATGGTGATCTGCCGCAGCGTGGGCTTCACGCTGGTTTACTCCTTTCCTCACCCGTCTCCTGTGCCTCTGTGAAATGTAGCTGCAATACCTGGGAACGCTTAAAGGCATGCAAGGAGAAGTACATAGCGCACACTATTCTTCTGTATGACCCCATAATTTTATTGCTCTAATTTTCTTGCCTGTCTTCAATTCTGGATGCAATTTCTAAGTGCTGGGGCCAGGGAACTTGTCTGTCTTTATTGGAAAGAGCTGAGAACATTGCCCGCACAAAAAACGTGAGAGAGAACTGCCTGGTTTGCGAAAAAAAGTTTAAGTGTGGAGCTGGAATAGAGGCATGTGTGTGAAATAGCCCTTAGCAATGAGGCACACCGTGTTTGACGTACGGGACATGTGTCCCTGAGGCAGGTATCTCTACTTCATAGGCAAGGAATTGAAGATAAGCTGATGATGGTAATTCTGGATTGTAAAATACCTAGTTGTAGTGTTTGCTATAGCGGTTTGTGAACCTCTTCTTTCCCTGAGGGATAGGTGTTGGGATGGAGAGCGTGTGCTCTGCCCTGCTGCTTTTCCGGATGGTCTGGGATGTGTGCTGGAGGGTTGGAGGTGGGAAGTGGGGGCTGTGGGTCTGGGAGTGCCATAAGTGGAAGGGTGAGCTGTGGTAAAGGGGTAAAAAAATGGGCGTTGGGGAAAGGAGGTGCGGTAGCTGGCAGAGGAGTTGGGGGGGTGGTGGATGGTTGGGTCAGGGAGCAGGCAGAGCTTGCTGAGGTGACCTGCAAAGGAGAGCCTGGGAAAGGCAGCCAGCCTTGGAGAGGTGCACACGGGCTCTTTCCTGAACGTGCCTCTTCCCTTCCGTCGCTGCTTCTGTGTCTGCTGGAGGCTCATCGTCTCGGGACAGGGGAAGGGTAGTAGAAAGTAAGGCTGGTGTAGCCATGAAGGGGAGTATTGCCTTTCTCTGGACCTCTTGCATCACCACAAGTTGGTCCTTTGGCTGCTTGGTGGACTCCCATGATTGCAGTGCTGCACCCCTGATGTTTGCACGCGTGCTGGATTCTCTCCTCTCCCTTCTGCCACTGTGTGCGGCAGCATTGCCTGCCCGGGAGGTGACAGGTAGGGACTGGAGAGGCATGGAGGGGCTCTGGGCATGTCACCAAACCCACGGACCAAAGCCTCAACATCTGGAGATGGATTGCAGCTGGCTCCCTCCTTCTCGTAGGGCTTTGTCGCCCATGTCCCCTCCAGGAGAGCAGATGTCGGCTGTCGTTGAACGAAGGTGGGGGCATCCTATAAGGCAAAATAGGAGTGCTGTAGCTGTTGGGATGTGGATGATCTGATGACTGAAAATGTGGTGTTTTCGGCTTTTTTGTGGAAGAAAACCACACAGAAATAGAAATGAGCGTTTGTACAGTAACAGAGTCCTCCCCGAAGACACACTGCTGCTCTGCATTCATCAGCTCCCTGTGCTCTGCCTTCTGCATCTGGGAAGGGGTTTTCTTCAAATCCTCCCGTGACTGTTTATGTAACACTGATTACAAATTTAAATGTTTAAACAATTTAAAAAATTAAATTAAAAATTAATGTTTGATTTTGTTTTATGCAGGCAATTGGAAATGCTAAAACAACCAGGAATGACAACAGCAGTCGCTTTGGGAAATACATTCAGATCGGCTTTGATAAAAGATACCACATCATTGGTGCCAATATGAGGACATATCTGTTGGAAAAATCACGAGTTGTATTCCAGGTGAGGAGTTGTGCTATTTTTTTCTTCTTTTCTGTCTTTTGGGTGCTGTGCTCCTGGAATTTAATAGTCTTGGTCTTTTCTTTGGATTATTAAAAAAAAAAAAAAAAAAAATCACTTTAAAAGTAGCTTTCCTAGTGGTCACGGCTTCCAGACGTGTCTTTCAGGCTCAGTCTTTTGCAGTTGTTCTTGATAATCCCAACCTGGTGATCTCGTTCTGGAGGAATATGTACCTGGGAGACTCATTAGTTGGCCCCTGGTTGTTCCCGCCATCCGTCTGAGGCTGGAGCCCCGAGTAGGGACCGCTGCTCCTGGCCTGGCTGCTGGGCAGGGGTGGGAAGCCTTTCTCTGGGCAGCTGCTGAGATTCTTATTGAACCTCATAAAAAGGTTCAAATTGCAGGCAACAACTTTAAATTTTGAAGATGGGAGGGAGGCAGGAGAAGGGCTGAGGAAGCTGATGTCTCTGCCGTGGCATATCCTGTGGGTTTCTCGTGCAGGGCTCGGGACAAGCTTTCTTGGTTTGTGCTTGATATCTAGCTCAGAAGCACCTGAAAAACTTTTGTCCTCACACAAAAAAAACCCCAACTGCAAAAATTCTAAAACCAAACAATGTTGGGAATCCACAAGTGTAGGCCACCTCTCTTAATGTTGCTGTCGGTTTGCAACTCAGTGTGTATTAGCTAACCTAACTTAGGGATAAAGTGCGTAAGATAATATTATTTATTTCCTTTGTGAGACGGGCAATGTATTTTGGTCAGGGCAAGGCTTGGGGCCTCCTTTTTCCCAGGTGGCACAAGGTCCCCGTCGTCTTGGTGGCACCGAGGAGGTCTTGATGGTGGGAGTCCGGGGATGGGGTCAGGGTGGGCCCAGGCTCAGCAGGCACTGGGCGGAGGTGGGAGCGTTGCTGTAACTTCTTCTCACCTCTATTATCTCGGTATTTTTCCCCGTAGGCGGAAGATGAGCGCAACTACCACATCTTCTATCAGCTTTGTGCCTCTGCGAGTCTTCCAGAGTTCAAAGACCTTGGACTAAGTAAGTACTTCTGCCTCCCTGCTTGCCAGTGGTATGATGGCAACAGGAAAGCATTGTGGGGTTAGAAATGCAGGTCATCGATGAGGTTGTGTGCGTCTGGGGGAGGAGGTAGAGGCAGGTGAGCTTGAAGGGCTGCTTCTCCCCAGTGGTGCACCAGTTCGCTCATGCCATCTCCAGGGATGTGGCACCTTGGATGAGACACCAGCCCGCATCACCTCCGCCGTGCAGCAACTTGGTGCATAAGGTGCATGAAGTTTGTGCGGCGCTGGTCGGTGCTGTTAGGCTCCTGCAAGCGCTGCTGTGGCTGGAGGTTAGCCGTGGTGGGAGAAGCCTGTGTATTTTGTAGAATCTACGTGCTGAACCACAGTCAACCACCAGCTGTGGTAGATGCCAGCTGATGCCGGGAGATCATGTGTTAATATTGTAGGAAACTTGTGTAAAGATCTGTATTTCAAGTGAAGTATGAGTATGGGTTGATCTGGCCGGTGTCTTGAAGCTTTGTCCTTTGAATCTGCTATCTTTTTAGATTGACTGTCAATGGTTAACTCCCCAGATGCATCCCAAGTTGCAACAAAACCTCTGTAAGATGCCTGAATTAGAGTTTTTTCACTTGCAGCATGGGGTGCAGAGATTTGTTGTAATTAGTTTTTTTTTATCTTGAATATTTGCTGTTGCTTAAAAAGGGAAGCGAGGCTTAAAAGCACGCTTTTAAGTATTTAAAGTGGTGAGGAAGGCAGGTTGTGATCCCAACATAGAGCATCTTGCTGCTGCAGAGTCTCTCAGAGGTTTCCATCATGGCTCTAGAGGAGCTGTAGATCGAGAGACAGGCTTTCTGCTTCTGGGTAGTTCTGGGCTTGTGTTAATGACTTTTTTGATCAACTTCAGCACATTGGCCACAGTTACCAATCACGGGTGCTAAAATGGAAGCAGTCCTGTTCTTGTCTTGTTGTGACCAGTAAGCCTTGGTGCATCACCCAACTGTAGTCCGTACTCTGACCAGTGACACCAAACCAGACACCCACATCCATGAGTTTGCTTAGGGTGTAAGATAACTTCTGAGACTGTCTAGGCATAACCTTAATGTCTGTCCCAGGACGCCTGGGTGGGAGGTGAAGGTTTTGCGTGATTCACTGTGCACCAGCCATAGTGTGAAACTTGGCTCTGTAAGTCAGGGCTTGAGGTGGACCTGGGGCTCCTTTTGGTCTCTGTGGGTCGCAAAGTGATGTTCCTCTGACAGTGGCTTCCCAGCTACCATCTAAGACCCTGTATTTGGTCCCATTGCGTGCTCACATGACCCCAGAGCACATCTCTTTGAGCACTTTCAAGAGTTTCTACTATGGGGTTATGCGCTTCATTTTTTCAAAGATACCCTGAGTAATGTTGTCCCCTGGGATCTTAAACTTCAGAAATAAATGATTTCACCCCAGTCTGGGAGACAAGTTGATGTGGGAGACCTCCAGCTGTGAAACCACCTTTCTCTTCTTGGGAACATGTGGATCAGAGGAAATCTCAGTCTTTTTCAACATAGCTCTTTAAAAGCCTGGTCTGTTTTTGTGGTGACTGGTAGTACTGAAGGCTGAGAGTGCTCTGCTCTCCTGACACATCATCCAGGACATCTTTATGCTGCTGTGACTGGCTCTCAGCTTCAGTGTCTCCTTTCCTATCAAAATTTGGTGTTGTCAGTGCCTGACAGTCTCCAGCTGTGCTTTTCCATTTGCTGTATCACAGGATGCGCAGGTATCTGCACAGCCTCCTGCTTGTGCATTTGGGTAAAATGCAACAATGGAAAAAGAAGCGATTGTCTCCAAAATTAAAGGTGTGTGTCTTTGGGGTTTTCTGCACCTTGCAATTGCTTGGAAATAGCCCCTGAAATGTTTTCCTGGCTGGCAGATGCGGCGCTGCTCATGCACTCGTCGGGGATGGCATCTGGGAGACAGTGACGTCTGCACTGCGAACTGTGCTCATCGGGGTCAACATGGCTCTGCCCTGTTGAATTAGCAGTGTTGGGCAGTTTTCTGTGAATGCAGATGTGCACAATTGACTTATTTTCCTTTCGAGGGATTTTTTTTTTTGTTACCAACTTTGCATCAGATTTACTAGCCTGTATCTCAAGATGACTAGTCAAAACTCAAACTTATTTCCTCATTTTTTCCTTTTTTTCCTTTTTTCCTCATATTTTCCTTTCGTCCCCAAGGCTTATACAAAGCAAGGGGTATCTTGATGTGCAAATCCACCTTTTTTTTTAGACAGAGAGGAGGATGTATATTTTTTCATATCAAAAGTAGGATCTGTTGTTTCTCCTTTGAGTCTTGCACATAGAAAGAATGGTTGTTACTCTTTTATGTTGCAAAATGCCAGAAAACAAAGAGAGCCTATAAACTTACGTGAGCCCAGCAGAGTAAACCAGTAAGTGTTGGCCCTTCAGGTTGGGCAATACTAAAAGTTGGATTTCAAACTAGAAAGTAAATACGTGACTTAAAACATGGGAGTTGGTGTGCAACGTGGCGCCCTTTTGACGTGCGGTGTCTAACGTAATGATGCCTGGGCCATGGCGTAAAGCAGGTATATGCTTTATTTGCAGTGAACCAAAGGGTTTTCTGTGGTTATTGAAATGATTGCACACATACTGAAATATAAATATTGGAGCTGGTTATAACAGAGATGACTCGAGGCAGGAGCATGTCCCAATGTGGATGGTTAAAACTGGTGCCAGACATCCTGGTCCCATCAACCATCTCCAGTCCTGGATGCATCTTGCAGGTGACATGCAGCAACATCAAGCTGTTGATGTGATGTGCTCCATCACGGGCTGGGTGTGCTCCCGTTGTGCTGTGGGGACCGGGATGGACATCGGGTCTCTGACCCCATTCAGCATTTTCTGCCCCTTGTTCCCAATGCTCCGGCAACGAGCAGAATCTGCAGCCTCTGGATTCCAGGGCTTTGTATGCCAAGAAGAATTAAATGTTTTTCTTACAACCTGAAAGTACAGCTAATGCAAAAGCCTGCGGGAGGTCTGGGAAGGGATGGGGACCTTCTGGTGGCAATGTGAGTCAAAAAAAGTGCAGATTGCAGTGTTTTTAAAGATTATCAGCAGGCCGATATGGAACACACAGTTGGCTGTTTTTCTCATCATTTTCATGATACTTCGGAAATATGTTTGTGAGTGTTAATGATGTTTCTTAGCTTTTCTTTGTGAGTCCCCTGTACCCGGTTCAAAACGAGTTGAAGCTGGTGCTGAGAACTGATCCTGGGTGGGATGGAGCCCCGGGGCCAAGCCTGCTCCTGCACTGCCGGGACTCAGCCTGGCAGCCTTGGGCACATATCTTAATCGTTTTGGCCTAAAATAAGTCCTCTTTTTTAAGGAAGGGTGCTGGCATGCGCAACTTTTTAAAGTGGGTATAAATCCCGTGATCTCTTCTTCTTGTATCTGCATTTGAAATGCCTCTCGGTCTCCATTGGATTTGGCTTTGCATCGTTCTGAAAGAACTTTGCTAAAGCATGGATGCTTAAATGGTGTAATGCTGGCACTGCAAGCGATCCTCCGTTCCCTTTGCTCCCTAGGTTTGAGGCATCATGTGGGAAAGGTGTTAAAATGACTGAATTGGTCATGAGTATGTAAAACAAGATAAAAAAACCTGAAAGTAGTAACCTCAGTATTTGAAGTAATATGCACCTGTGCAATAGAGCATTTATTCAAATCCCAAATATACCACAGCTCTGCCCCGGTTGAACTTGCTTTGTATGGGGAAGGGGCTTTATCACTGCAAGAAGTAGTCACAGTCACTTATCAAGGTGATGCTTCATCCATTTTTAAGTAAACTATGGTTCAAAGGAGACGGGTGCCCTTCGAGGATGGGGGACAGGGAGCATCCCAGTGCACGCCGTGACGGGTGAGTGCTGGTTGCTGATTTGTTTCTTCTCTTTCTTCTCCCCTAGCGTGTGCCGAAGACTTTTTCTACGCTTCTCAGGGAGGTGACACATCTATTGATGGCATGGATGATGCTGATGACTTTGAGAAAACCAGGCATGCCTTCACCCTGCTTGGTAAGGGGTTGCTCTGCTTGGAGGCTTCCCGGCAGAAGTCTCCTGCAAATGTTTTTCAGTATTTTGCCTGAATTATATGGCTCTCTTGTAACACTAAGAGGTATAAATCCATGTTCTTATTGACCTGGCTGGCTTTACTTTGTTCTTTAGTGTGAGCTGGAGCAGTGTTTCTTGCAGCTATCTGCAAAGTGGCAGTGAAATGGAGGAAGACACTGAATTTAAGAGAAACCTAAATAAACCATTCAGGAGTCAAATCTATGCTGCTATTTTTTACCCTATTTACAAGCAGGAAAACAGCTATTACTCTGCAGTTCAATCTGTATTTGGGTTGAGGGTGATATCACTTCTTGGAACATCACAGTATTGTACCGAATAGCTGATTCCTCAGAATAGTGAGCTGAGAACATCCCTGCTGTGCAGGGTCCGCATGGCCAGCTGCAAAATCTGCAGCTGCAACAACCACCCGTGCATGCTGCAGTTGAGCAGTGCAGTAACCTGCCTGCAGCACTGACTGTTTGAAAGATAAAACAGTTTTTGCAGGGGAAGATATTCCCAGTTTATTAATGTTTATCTGAAACCAGGTTTTTAAATCCTGGTAAGTCTTGGTGCCTCTCCATTGCATTTTATATATTGGGAGAGGAGCTCATGATGTTCACAGCCAGCTGTGAAATCCCCCTGAGCAGCTGTATCGCAGCCACTGGCTGTGGCAGCAACGAGCATGGGGACTCATTTCAGGAGCTATAATTGCAAGTGTTTCCCCAAAATTTGTCCTCTTTGTGTTTTAGGTGGGCTTGATGTCTCTCCTTTTTTCTTTCTTTTTTTTTTTTTTTTTTTTGGCATGACAGTGGAGTCTTGTCTTTACCCTGCTTTTGTCTGGCTGGTGTGACTTCTATTAACTACTCCACTGGTTAAAATATGACTCCACTGGTTGCTCCAAAATTGCCCAGGGAGCTCTCTCCCCACCTCCTTGCCATGTGTAGTTTCTTTTTTGTCCCCTTCTCTGTCTCCCTACTGGTCCCCATGAAGCACTGCGTGAGCATCTTCATCCGCTGCTAATTTGATGATGTTTTCGTGCTCTTCACATGCTTCCTCAGGCTCTGCCTTTCCTCATTTTTCTTCAGTGTTTCCCAGCACTGTCTGATTCTGTTCAGGGCCTGGTGAAATTTCTAGATATTTTCTAGTCTTGCCTTTTTTATATATAACAAGGAGAAGTCAGATTTATCTGCAAATCCCCACCCTAGCCAGGCTTAACTCCAATTAAGAGTGCCAAGTAACAGCAGAGCATTGCTCCTTTTAGTAACCTTGAAATGTTTCTTGCTGTGCTGATAACAGAAAAGTCCCAAGAGAGAGAAAGGGAAGCTCTTGATAATTCAAAAACCAGCAGGTGATGTCTCAGACCTTGGGTGGATAATTAGGACACCGGCACTGAACACAAAGGGAGCACAGAAACCCAGTTGGGATGTAAAAATGCAAGATACGGCAAGAAAGCTGTGTGCAGGCTGCTGCTGAGCAAAGCTCCTGCTGGGAATGCCTGCACAAGCATGCCAGAGAAAAAGATATAAAGCAATAATATATATCACCCCCAGTGAAGACCCACAACATATAGTTCCTGTTGAGACACTGGGGACCACAAGACAGAGCTGCACATCACCTCCCTGGTGACTTGCTGGATACAGCTGTAGCATCAGTCTGGAGGCGTTGTGCATCATGTGCATGGCTTTAATTTTCTCTTCTCTTTGTGGGACGCTGGCAATAAGTTGTAATTTCTGTGCTTCAGTTGTTGGCAAGATCTCACTGTTGGACTACGATTGCAGAGAAACAACTCCTTGTTCTATAAAAGCCGCAGAGCCTCTGTAGCTGTCATCTCGTTTGATCATTATGGAGTAGCATCCTTGGTTTTGTGCATGTTCGCAACAGTATTAAATCCATCTGTGATAAAATTGCTTTGATACAACCATTAGGGGTAAAGAAATAACACGAGGAGCTCCTCTCACAGTCTGCTCTCATTTTTGAGCATTTTGAGAGTTTATGATGAGTTTATTGGGAGAGGTCTGATAACTCTGAAAACCAACAGCCTGGGAAGCAAATCAAACACCACAGGCATTTTCAAATAAACTGAAAATTGCAGTTTCTTTTCTGTTGTGACAATCAGCTATCAATTGTTCCCGTAGGAGTGAAGGAGTCTCATCAGATGACCATTTTTAGGATAATTGCTGCCATTCTGCACCTAGGAAACTTGGAAATCCAAGCAGAACGAGACGGCGATGCCTGTAGTGTGTCGGTAGGTCACTAGCAAGAGTGGGGTGCATGGGGAGCTTTGCATGCTCATAAATCAGGATGCGTTGGATGTGTTGAGCTTCGCAGCAGTGTCCTTTGGTAGAAAGCCATTTTTCTCCTGGTTTTCTTTGCTTTTTCTTTTTTTTTTTTTTAAAAAACACATCCTGATTTCCCGGTTGCTTTGTTTTTCCTGGAAGACAGTGCATTATTTCTCCTCTCTAGCCAGCCCGTAAGTGAGATGATTCAAAGGTTGCTTACCACCTTACGTCCCAGCCCATCTTTAACTCTGCTTTCTTAAAAGATTTGGTGCACAGAGTATTGGCGGAACAGTGACTCCCACCAGCAGAAGGTGTGATGATCTACAACCGCTTTGCTACAGGCAAAGCCACGAGGCTGCTGCTTGTAAGGTGGCCATCCAGTATTCAAAGGAACGCAGTTAATTAGCAAGAATAAATAAGACTGAAGATGCCTTAGTGGTGCTTTTTCTGTTTCTGTGTGTGTTTGGGGGGCGAGGGGGAAGTGATTATCCAGAAAATACCGTCCTGTCAATTATCAATGCATCCCAGACTGGGTCGTTTTTTCCTAATTAAAGTATTAAAACGGGTTCTGCACACTCTTTTAGTGGTACCCCAGAGGCTGGGGGTAATTTGCTTGCTATTTCACCACATGGATATGTAAAAGGGATCTGCTCCAGCAATGTTGAGTTCTTTAACAGAGCACGTGTTGTTTAATTACTTTCAAACGTAATTGCATGGTATTAAATCAATCCTGTTAAGACTTTGAATCCATGGTCAAAAAGATACCAGAGCAAAAAAGCATCCTAGACGACTTTTAAAATGCATTTTTCTCTCCATCCCCAAACCCATCCAGCTTCTATACAAGTATGTATCTAACTGGAAACACTTTACTTCCTTTAGATATGTATTATTACACTGAGGAAAGGGAAATTGATTTCTTAGTGTCCAAAAGGCAGTGCCCGCTATCTGTAATAGAGACTCAGAACTGCCTTGACTTAGTTTGAGGGGGGGAAAAAAATACAATGCGCTGGAGAAAGTGAAGCTGACATTTCATTTTATTGATTATGCAAAACACAACCCCCTTCTGGTAATGCACATTGTGCAGCTGTGTTATTCAAAGTGGAGTTATTTTGTAAAAGGCACAGTGTAATGGCATAGCCTAAGCTTTAACTTGAGGGTTAGTCAAGGTTGCTCTGATGGACTGTGTAGCTGCAGCACAAGGAGGAATAAAGTGGAGAGTGCTCTTTCCTGTTGGCAGTCACCATGGAAATCTGCTCTTTACGAAGATCGAGACCTTAAGGATAGCCCGAGCAGAGGAAAGCTGCAGGGTGTACCCCGTTCAGAGCTCTGTGTGAGCCGTTTCATCCGTGTCCATGCAGGCTGGTGCAACTGGAAGAGTGCTCATCACTTCTCTCATCAACCGCAGAGAAACACAGTATTTCCCTAAATAGTTACGAAATGCTGCTAATAGTTACGAAATGCTGCTAATTTCTTCCACTGATCTGGGAGCGTGGTGTTAGAACTCCAGTTTTGGAGTATCACCGACTTGCTAACGTTACTTCTCGTTCCGCCCCTCAGAGCGAGGACGAGCACTTGAACAACTTCTGCAGCTTGCTGGGAGTGGAGCAGAGCCAGATGCAGCACTGGCTTTGCCATCGCAAGCTCATCACCACGGCCGAGACCTACGTGAAGAGCATGTCCGTGCAGCAAGTGGTGAACGCCCGGAACGCCCTGGCCAAGCACATCTATGCCCAGCTATTCAACTGGATCGTGCAGCACATCAACAAGGCCCTGCACACCACCGCCAAGCAGCACTCCTTCATCGGCGTGCTGGATATCTATGGGTAGGCACGCTTTCTGCTTTTAAGGCTGTGCCTTAAAAATGCTTTCTGATTTGTCTCGCTCTTCTGGCAGTGCACGCCTGACTTTGGCTTGTGGCAGGTGATGGGAATAATAGGAAGGGATGCAAAAAAGCGCAGTTGTGCGTGGTTTGCAGTTTTGATCCTCCTTTAGGTTGTGCAACCCTGACCCTGAAATGGTGCCCGCAGATCTGTTTGAGCGCTGGCGTTTGGGATTTACCTCCCATGCCATTCCAATTCAGGATTTCTGTCCACCGTGCTGTCTAAAGCATCAAGCTTAAAGATGAGCTAGGGGTAAAGGTGCTGATGTGGAGACCAAAAGCTGAGCTTGGCTCTGCCTGGAGTTGCTGTGGGGTTTGAGGGAACTACTTTTGTTCTTCAGCTGTGAAAGCACTGCTGCAGGGTCCTTGTGCAGCGAGGGCTTTCGGAGGGCTTTGGGAATGTGCGGTCAGGGGGTAAGGTGTAAAAAGCTCTGGCACAACCGAGGGCAAGGCTTGCAGCCTGCAACTTCAGGGTGAGAGTTGTAGCTGCTCCAGGAGCTGGACCCTGACCCAGTGCAGTCGCTGTGCTTGCTCAGTCCCAAATCGCGTGTCGTGGCAGACTCCTTGTAAGGTCTGTCAGATCTAGGTGAACCTGAAGTTCAGAATAAAATCCTGCTGAAGCAGTTCTGGGTCAGATGCATAAAGCTTTTATGGCTGTAATACCTACGCAATTACTGGAATTGCATCTTGTGTATAAAACCTCCCGTGGGGTTTCTACAGCTGCTGATGTTTGGGATGTTGATTTTAACATCCACTGGACAGCCATGGCAGCAGAAAGGATGCCAGAAGTCAGTGCTGGAGCATGGGTGTAGCCCACTGCTTGCCCAGCTCCATCAGCGAGCCATATGGCAAAGTTTACAGGAACACTTGTATCAAGTATGATAAGAATACAGTCCTCTTTGGTTTGGGATTTCAATGAGATGGCTTGAAAAGGTGAGGTGGCTGTCAGAGCTTTGCAAGTGTCTGTCCTAGGTAGATAGCACAGGACCTGGAAGATCTTAAATCATCAGCTGGGATTGGCACAGTCTGGTCCGAAGTCTGTATGAGATGGAAAAGCTGTTTCCCATCAGTGTTGCTACAAACAGAGATTTCTGCAGGCTGGGATATGATAAATAAAGCTTTGAGATGGAGCCATGCGGGTGATAGTGGGTCAATGCAGAAAATTGGATGTCTGAGTTAGAAAATCAGCCACGGTGTTTCAGAAATCTGAATAAAAGGAGACTTGAGGATAACGCTCATGAAAGATTAAGCTGGGCTTGAAAACCTGTTAGTGTGGAAGAAAAACCTCCCTGAGCTGCAGGTCTGCTGTACGTCACATCCAGCGTGTGGGCCAGCTGATGCTTTTACAGCACTGGTGTCACCACAGAGTACAGCAGGATTTTTTTTCCGTGGGTACCTGCAAGGTCCTATTGAAAGAGGCAGGTTTGCAGTGGAATGGTGTCTGTGCTCCAGGCCATACCACTTGTGTATCAGTCCAGTCTCCTAAAGAGATGGTAAATCCCTTCCAGAAGGGGGTATTGCTGTCTAAATGCTGAATAATTAACAATGGAGGGACTTTTGGTGCCGGGAGTGCCTGAGTCTCTGCAGTCCTTAAAAGTGGTTTGGTTCCCCAAACTCAGGTTATTTGGGAACTTTAATGCATTCTCCCAAATACTGGATTTTTTTTTTATTTTTATTTTTTTTTTTCCCAAAATGTCTGTTGTTCTTCCTTTTCCTCTCACAGAGGAATTAATCTAGAAAGGCAGGGACGCTGCCTGCAGCCTCCACGGCATGTCCCTGACATCCTGAGAGCACCTCTGTCCTGGTGCTCCTGGAGGATGACTGTCCCCATGGGTGGGATTTCTAGGAACACCATCCAAACCAAGGGTGCAGAGCCTTTGGGGTTTGAATGTCCTGATGGGCATTCTCTATCATTTGACTCCACATCCTTAAATCTGTTGGTATTGAGGTGAGAGGGTGCAGCATTAAAAACCTTAATGTATTTACTGAAAGTGCGTCATTTGCTATAGTGGCAATACCATGGTCCATCTGAAGAGTGGATTCATGTGGCATTCCTGGACTTGGTGGGATGGCTTGTTTTTGCCATGTAAGGGGAAGTGCAAACACCCAGGTGGCCAGCTGTATGCTGGACTTATTTATGAACTTTAAATATTTTAGTATAAAACCCGGTGCTGCAGCAGATTTAGGAGGCACCAGTTGTACAGCAGAACAGGAGAAAAGCCAAAATGCAACATTTGCTCCCCAATGTCCACTTGCAGGAGCTGTCCCCAAGCTGGGATGTGCCTTTCCGGGAGCCCTGGTGATGGATTGGAGCGGTGAATGTGTTTGTTTTTTGCACAAGGATATAGGCACCAAAATGAATAGAAACAAAACAGTCATTGGTTTGCTTTTCCCATTAGGATGTCGTCTTAGCACAGTCACTTTGCGCAGGCAGGACCTCCTGGCAAGGGCACGCAGGGAGGTGGCGACCAAACTGCTCCATCAATTAGCAAATTGCGCTGTCAGAGTCCCTTAATTAGTGACTTCACAAAATCTCCCTTGGAGCTGATGTTGTATAGCTGCTCTGTTCCTGGCTGGTGCTCGCTGGGAGGGTTCATAAATCACATCTGGCATCTCTGAGGCAGAAAAAGAGTTTCCACTCCAATGTATTTCCCTCTTGTACCCCTGCTCTCCTTGTCTTTTTCCACTTAGCTCACTGTGCCTCTCCATCTCTGTTTTAGTTAAATCCTTTCTTGGCCCACTACTCTGATCATGAACCTGCAGGAACTGGTGTTTCCAAGGGGGAGACCCTTTAGTTGCAAGAGCTGAAGGCACTGATCTGCAACCAAGATAAGCACAGCAGGAGCTCTTCAAGGACATGTTCATCACTGAGGCTCTGGCCACATGTTTAATATAAACATTTGTTGGTCCCAGACACCAGAATTTGTTCCATTAAAGACTGTAAAGCTCAGTTCCTGGGATGAGGAGGGATTGAGCATCCTCTGCCTGGCACAGGCTGAATCAGCTCCGGGGCGATGCTGGCCCCGGGGCGGGCGGAGGGAGAGGAGGTCCTGGGTTTCCTTCAGAGCCACTGGGAAAATAAAAGCCCAAAAGTGGTTCCTTTCTGCCATTCCCCCTTTTCCTTTTCCACTGCCTTTCTCCAAGGGCTCAGGCATTTTGTATGGTGAGGGCATTACCCCCTGCAATACCTGGGGAGTAACTGCATCACGTGGGTAGCAGCCAGGTAGTCCTCAGAAAATACCAGAAATATTAATTCTGGGGAAAAAAAGGGCCTTCCTTTGTTTAGTGCTTTATGACTATTCTGCCAGCTCCTACAGTACCTGTTACCTGAGCAATTAATTTGCCACGCATTTATCATTACAACAGCTTATTAAGCTCAGGGAGCTTTGCCACTTCTTCCTTTAGTTTAATCCTTACAGTCACGTGTCAAAGACTTTTTTTTTTCTCCCTCCTCCAACTGTGCCTTAAAAATAGAAATATAAATAACATAATTCCTTGTGCTAGCTGAAAAACTTCCTTTTTTAAGAGTGAGCCCAGCTCCCTCTGCCTGTCCCTTGGTGTTGCATGCTTCAGCCTCAACCGCCTCAGGGGCTCTGCTGTCTTTCTGATGCTTCCCTGTAGTTTCTATTATTAAAACTGCATATTTTTTCTTTTCTAATTGTGACTAGGAAGCTAGTTTTGAGCTCAGTTTGGAGTTGGCCCATGGCCCGTGGAGGGGTGGGAAAGTGTTTTGGCAAGGGGAGCTTTTGAAGCCCTGGTGAAGAGGGACATCACCGAGAGCAACGTCTAACTCCCTTTAAGGAACGTGCTGGAATTGGAGCTGAAAGCACCTTCTGCCTTCCAGAAGTCACTTGCTCACATGTATCTACTGTTTGTGCTATCAGGGACGCAATACAGAGGCTGTAATTATGAATGTAATACTTCCTTTTTCTGCTCTATTGAATTGCATTTAGAACACTGTGTTGGATCTTTTAAGAGAGCAGCTACGGTTTCTCCATCACCTTTGCAATGAATTTATTTGGACTTCATATTTCATAATATTTTTCCCCGAGAGAGGCTGTTACATTTCTCGTCTCAGCACTGCTTCCTGATGGGCAGGAAGCTACAGCAGTACCAAATATCTCATTTGTGCATAGAAGAACAGACCTCTTGAATCCCTTGAGTTGTGGCAAGGAAAGATAGACGTTTTGGGGAATGAGGAATAAAGTGTAGATCTGGGATAGGACGAATGTGAAGAGACGGTTGAATAAGTGGTGTTCCCCGTCAAGCAGATGACACCGTTGCAGAGAATAGTAGATTTTGAGACGAAGCAACACTTAATGCTGATTTATTCATTGCTTTGCAGGTTTGAAACTTTTGAAGTGAATAGCTTTGAACAGTTTTGTATCAACTACGCCAACGAAAAGCTCCAGCAGCAGTTCAACTCGGTAAGGTCAGCTTGGAAACGTTCCACAAAACTTAGCAGAAAATGTATGATGGCGGCATTATTGTCTGTCTGGCTTCTGCTTAATGGTATTTACCTGCAGCATGGCCAGCAGGAATGTAGTCCTTGGGATACCCTCTCTCCTGGGCAGTGATTGTACATTGCAATTGCACTAAATATTCATATCAAGTTGAAAATGTTGCTTGCTTGATTGATAAGCTTGATATGGGAAGCAGGTTTGCAAATGGTTGATGCAAAGTTCACTGATGGTTTTGAATAAATGGGTAGTTTGCCAAATTTCTCTTTTTTTGGCATAGTTTCAATCCTAAACTGAGATAAACCTGGATAGTGTTGTGCTGAGTCCTGATATCCAGTGTGTGACAAAGCGTGGGTGGAAACCTGACCGTTAAGTGTGGTTTAAACCCCTGCAACTACAACTCTGTGTTAAATAGCAGGATTGGACACACTCCCCATTTTTCACTTGGACATGCCTCACAGAAGCCTGAGATTCTTCATTTTATTAGATACAAGCGCTTACCTGCACTGGATATGAAACCAGTAAAGGCGTCATCTTCTGTTTTTGTTGTAAGCAGGGGAAAAATTACTATTAGTTTCAGGATACGAGGGGAAGAAAAAACTTCTTAAATTTGAGCAGCTAAATACTGCAGAGTAACTTGGCATTTTGAAACCATATCATATGCGGGGACATGAACATTTGTGGTATATCTAATGCATCAGATCACTGCTGCTAAAAATGAAAAGTAAATTATGGATTGTATTTGCACTACTCATATCTTTCTTAGTATGTCCAACTATCACTTCTGAAGCTTATGAATTCAAACTCTGAGATGACATGTTTGAAGAGATTTTTAAAAGCCATCTTTGAAGAAAAATGTGCATTTGAAAAATCATTTGTTAATATGCTTAGAGTATCTCAGAAATAGCCAGAGACAATTTATCTGCTTGGGCAGAGGTCTGAGATATATAAGCCATGCAAAGATTTTTTTTTTTAAATTTTTTTTTTTAATAAGAATCTACAGTAGAAATTCCTGAGTCAGTTAGATACTGCTGCTGATATCTCTTCTAGGGTGACGGGTGCGCTTTGTGAAGCTCTGCTCGCAGATGGGGGCACATTTGCTCAGCCCAGGCTTGGCTCCCAGCTTGTGAACCTGCTGCAGGTCACTAGTTTAATCAGCAGAGCACTAAAGGAGAGAGGGATTTTTCTCAGCCCAAGAGAGATGTATGTCATTGCCATTTCAATGTATGGTTCACACCTAAATGTAGTGACAGCTTCAGTCGTTTTCTAGTGAAAGTCATTTAAAGCCTTTTATTTCCCCCCTGCCCCATGGTTTTCTAGTGTAATGCTTTTATTTTCCTTGCCAGAAGCTAGATTATTTAAACGGCAGAGCCTCTACAAAGCTGTACATGAGGGCACCTAAAGCTTCTATGATTTCTGGATGTACTGGTGGAATGCTCTACTCCAGTGGGGACGAGTGGGTGAACAGGGAAGGGGCTGATGATCAGTAACTCTGCTGTTTTTCCACTCTCAGCACGTATTTAAGCTGGAACAAGAAGAATACATGAAGGAGGGAATCCCTTGGACTTTCATAGACTTCTACGATAACCAGCCCTGCATAGATCTTATAGAGGCGAAACTTGGTGTCTTGGACCTATTGGATGAAGAGTGCAAGGTAAAGAGGACCACCCACCTTTTCGCTGGCATTTTGATTTTTATAAAAGGTTAAAAAATGGACTTTAACCTGTGGCAGCTTGCAAGAGGGTAAACATCTCCTTTCACATGCATTGCTGGGGTGCTTATGGCTAGAGTAGGCCGTTGGCATTCACTTTGCTTTGGCACTGTTCAGAACCTCCTTGGCAGATGTTTGCTACCAACCTGGGTACCTGGTCTCACCAGGTATTGCCAGAGCTCGTGTTTCTGGCCTGACTGTGCATAGGGATAGCCATCGCTTGTAACTTTTGATTTCTTTAACATTATCCAGGAGCTGGAGTTCCTCCCTGTCTCAAGCCTTATTTTGTCCAACGGGAAACCTGAGTCCTCTTGTGATAGCTGTTTGGGATAAAGTTGATTGCATTTAGTGTACAGAGTTCAGATACTGGAATTTGTGCTTCAGTGGCACATGGCCTATAGAAAAAAAGTGTCTGGGAGGGTCTCCAGTTTGGTTAGCCTTGCAGCATCAAGGGACATCAGCCACACAACGAGGATTTGCTGAAGTCGATGCAAAGCTCTGGCTGACTTCAGGCAGGCCTGGATTTCACACGTTTTGCAGGAGACTGAAATTGCATGTCCCATCTGCTCCTTTGAGATAGAGAAGCAGGAGTCAGAGATGACCTGTAGAAATGTCTTCAGTTGTGTAGGCTTCTTGTTTAGCCATTCCTTGAGAATTATTCTCTTGGGTTTGGAATTGTGTCTTCCGTCAGCTTTTCTGAGTTTTGGGTTTGTGGTTGGTTGGTTTTGTTTTGTTTTGTTTTTTAAACCAAGCTTGTAATATTGGGAGAGTAGTTTGCGATCTTTTATTATCTGTCTCTCATGACAGCCTGAACTAAATCTTGCTTAAAAGTTGAGCAGAAATTCCAGAATGGCAACCCATCATGAGAATCCATAAGAAAGGTTGGACTCCTTGTTCACTCCTTGTTCAGTCATGAGTTATCAAATATATGTGGAACAAGAAATGTAAGATGGAAGATTTTCTTGGGAAGTTGGGATGGCTGTTTTGAAGGTCTTTGGTGTGAAGAGTAGGTGTAAAGTGTAGAGTTTTTAGGTGTGGTCATGTCAACAGGAGAGCTCAGGGTGATGGTGTGATGAAAAGGGCTCCTACATGGGGCAGAGCAGCTCATATCCTTTCCAGTCCTGTTGTCTGCACAGCAATGATGATGAGGAAATACTGGAGAATGTGTGGTCACACCAGGACTATAAAATGTTGTGATACTGAGGATAAAGGAACTTGAGCGCTGCACGTGAGTGGCTGTGATAGTCAGTGGGAGGGTTTTCAGACCTTTTGACACAAAAACCTCCTAGCATGCATTAGCTAGAAGTTGGACAGATTCAACCAATCTTTTTAATGCTGAGAACAGCCTATTGGAAGAGGATGATGACAGTCTTCCTGCTGATGTGGCTACCTTGCGGATCCTCAGACTGGTTCTGCTATGGTGTGATCAACAAGCTGTCTTTGGGAAGAGTTTCCATTGAGATTCGGATATATTCTGTGCCAGGAAATGTCTTACTGATTGTGGAAGGGCTTTGAGGGTTTTTGAATGAGGGCAGGGAAGGGTGAGGCAAGGGGTGGTGGGAGAGCTGAAGCAGGCAAGGGTCCCTTCACCAGGGTAGTTGAAGTGATGAGAAGGACACAGTGAATTCCTTTTGGTTCTGTGGGATTTGTGGGTACGGGACAGATCCAGTTGCACGAGGGCAGGAGTGTCATGTTGCATCAGAGGGAAAGGTTTGGGATCCATTATTTAGCCTAGTGTCCCTGTTGCGGTTTAAGGACATGTATGACTTGTCTGGAAGCAAGGTGGCCTGTCAAGTGGCTGCTCTTCTCCATGCAACAGGGCTGCCTTCCCAGGCATGATGAGGGTGTCCCAACCTGCACGTTCCACAAGCTCAGCCCTGTCTGGGGTACAGATGCTCGGCTATCTCTTTGTGATGAGCTGGAGCTGGGGCTTTGCCATTTTCAAATCCAGTATCAGGAAGACTCCTTAAAAATGAGAACAAATTAATCTGATGCCCTGAAAATAGCATGTCAGCTCAGAAGGAGGTCAGATTATTTGCTTGATATTACACTCTGCTCCACGTGTTAAATTCTTCAGTCTAGAACCAGATCCTGAGGGTTTTGAAGACCATAAGGCAAGTTTCCCTCGTGCCGTATTGGCTGATGATGCCTTTTGCTCCTCTCCAAAGCACCTGGCACTAGTTGCTGCTGCTGACATCGCGTTAGATGGAGCAACTCCTATGCAACAGCAGGTATATGGCCAACCTTGCCGTAGATCTGCCTGGTACTACTTTGTCCATCTGTGCTTTTTTTTTTTTTTTACCAAAAAACTGAAACACAAGTTCTATTCCTCCCACCCCCATCTTGACATCAAATGCCAGTTATCTTGGTATTTACCTGTCAATGGGAAATGCTGTCATTAGTCACAGGCCCTTATTATGGGCCCTCTAATTTACTCTTTTATAATAACCTGCAAGCATTCTCCAGCTTTATGAAAATTCCAGCAAAACCTGTCAACTGAAAACACCAGTTTATAGATGAAAACCTTCACCCCCACATCACCAGCAGCAGCGTTTCACCTCTTGAGGAGAGCTGGCCACCGCGGGCGCGGGACCACAATAGGGTAATTGCAAGCCATCTCGTTAGCAGGTACAACGGCAGATAAATATACTCTGGGACTTGAAATGGCATCAAGGGGGGTCCTGGCAATATAATAAAACATTAGTGCAAATGCAGAGGGTTTGTCGCTAATGTTCTCGTTTCACAGTATGGATTTTTCTTTTTTTTAAAAAAAAAATCTTTAATGTGAGGTGGGGAAGGGGGTGGTTGGGTATGTGCTGAAGCAGTTAAGCTAACGAAGGTTATGCGAGAGTCTTGTCACCGTTTAGAGAAGGGGACCAGGCAGAGTTGGAACAGGAATTGGCAATGAAAGAGAGGGCTTTCGAGATTGGAGTTTTAAGGACTAAACCTGTCTCATGACAGCAAATGTTAAAACACTAGCTCTGAAAAAAAGAGGGATGTAGGATGTGTTTGGGTTTGGGTGTTTTTAAATATGCTTGATTTTTTCAGGAGTTGGAGGCTGTTGTAGAATTATTAAGGTTGGAGGGGGCTTCTGGAGGTCATTTTGTCCAACCTCCAGTTATGTCCCTGGTCTGCCCAGGAAGCCTTATAATCTCCATGGGACTGTGACCTTATGTCCTCTGCTAAGTGACCTTGGAGTCCTCTAAGTGCCTTTTTCCCTGTTTCCTGCACTGGAGTGTCACCTGCCTGGATCTGGAGCTTTTAGGACGTCTTGGTTTTGTTGTGGCCTAAGAAGATGCCAGAGGAACAGCAAGAGTTCATGTCCCATTCACAGAAATGGCCTCGGCCAGAAACCAAGGCCACCATGACAGGGGCAACGTTGCAGTGCTCTAGCACAAACCGATGAGCCTGAAGAGGAGGGAAAGGGCAGAAGGGCATCCAGGAAAACCTCCCTGCAAGTGAGCTGTGAAGTGTGGATGGAGTCACCGTGGGGCCAGTGGTGGTGGTAGGCTATAATTTGGGATAAGAGCAGAGCCCTTGAGGAGAGCAAGGAGACCAAGGTAGAGCATTAGGGCATTAAGGAGGGAGACTGTCTTGTGAATATGCAGTCGTGGGAAGTTGGGAAGGCACGTGGAAGATTGCTTGGATGTCTGGGATGGCTTTGGGGTATGGTTGGCCGTGTTGTGGAGGGAATTACTTTGGTGGAGGGGACAGCAGACTTCCAAGGAAGACTTTGAAGGGTTTGAGGGAACATGTGAAGAGTGACTTCCGTGCTCTGGAGAGGAGGAGCCAGCATGAAGTGCTTCTAAAAGGGTTTGATCAAGAATGAGCTGGTTGGAAGGGTTGATGTGTCAATCACAGCATCATTGTTCACAACTTACTATGGATCTTAATGAAATTCTTTCCGCTGAGAAGCAACATGACCCTGAGGCTGCCAAAGGGCGATGTGTGTAACCAAACCCGCACGCTCCCTCATGTTCTCAAACACTCTTGTGTCTCCATTATGTGTTTTATGGCACATTGCCATCGTGTTACACTGTTAATGTGCCAAATGCATTTTCTAACACTGTTCAAAAGATGCTCTTTAACCTTTCCTGTGTCCTTCTGTCAGGTGCCAGAAACACTAAAGTCTGCTTCTAGCAGACCGGTTTTCAATCGCACTTGTCTCTGTGCATCTCTGTGAACTTGGGTATCTGAGCAAATGTGTTTTCCTTGTCTGGATTTGTTAATTTTTTGAACATCAGAAATCAGCATGTCATCTTCCTGTGCCGCACGGTCCTGTCCGGGGGGATTTCTGTTCCACAAGCAGATACATGGAGGCTGGACCTCTGGGCTTTCCTTTCGGGTGGACTGCCTAATCCGATGGCAGAATAACCTCGCCTACGTCATGCTGTCACCTTTTATGACTTTAAAGTCAGGCACATCACTTGCAGTGGAACGTGTCCCTGGAGCACGGAGGAAGCCCAGACTCTTTTCAGGCTTTAACATATATTGGAGTGATGAGGAGAAAAGAAATAGAAATTTAAATAGCTTCTACTGTGTTTTCAGAGGGTTGACTTTTAGTCATTAGGTTTGAATGGACCTTCATTGCTTGTCCAGTTAATTGTCCTTCTGTTGGAGGTGATAGTGGAGGGAATCTCACCCGTTAGTCCAAACATCTTCAAACATCTCCTCGGCCGTCTGGTGGTCGTGCTGGGTTCTTGACCCTGGGATGCCTCTGATAGAAAAGCTCTGGACGTGAGCCTACAGGCTGATGCTGGCTGCGTTGTGTAGGTTTGATTTCAGTTGTAGTAGCTCCTGGCAGCTCAGAGGACGGTGTATGGAGACGGGAGGTGGCTGGGATTACACTTCCTCACTGATTTTTTTTGCAGAATGATGGGCAGAGGGACGGTGTGGACAGACGAGCAGAAGCGGTGACCTCGTGAAATTACTTATCTGAGTTTTTTTCCTATTCAGAAATTTCCTTACAATACTTGCAAGGCAGTTGATTTTCATCTTCCCCATCCCCTAAAAAAGTCTTGCACTGATGAGATAATCTCTAACTTTCTCACTGGCTTTAAGGCTTTAAACTGCTGAGCCAGTACCAAAAGCTGTTATAATAGTAGAGATAATGGCGCTGTTAGTTTTTATCTCCGGGACTTGGTCCCTATCAGGTGCTTCTCAGGCAACTAAAAATACCCAGGCTGCACAACGGTGAGCAGGGAGTGGTGTGGGTATGGCAAAACTCTCTTTCTGGGAGTCGGGAGCGATGCCTTTGAAGCTCAGCTCTGAGATAAGCAGTTTTTTCACCAAAGTGGATGACCTAGAAGAGAGCTGGTGCAGGATGAATCTGCTCTCTGCAGCATCAGGCAGCTCAGGTGGCTGTGGTCTCCTGCTCTGCACCTGCGGCTTGGTCCCGAACGGGAGAGACCTAATGATTGCCCCAGAGAGGATGTTTTCATCAGTTATATTTCATATTTATATGTAAAAAAGAAACCCATCTGCATTTATATAACTCCATAGTTTAAATATGCATGTCTATCTTGCATAAACTATGTATATAATTGCATAAATAAATGTCTTTTAATATTTATATCTAATCTGTATTATTTCTATGTGCATCCATAATTTGCCACACTTAACAACTGTAAAATATAAAATACTTCTGGGATAGCATGACTTGCATGAGTGGTTACTGTGTTTAATTCAGCCACCTCTCCCAGTTAATGGGGATGGGCAGGAGCTGATGTCCAGAACCCTTCTGGTTTGTTTTGGCTTGCTGGCATGAAATCAAAGGTTGTTTCAGAGCAGCATAAAGAAATATTCCTCATCTGTCTGAAGTTTTCCTTCTTACTATTTGCTTCCCCTACTTCCTCTGTCACTTTTTATAGACAGATCTACATAAAGACCTGGTGGATGATGCAGAGCTTTCCCTGACGCTGAAGAGTTGTTTTGTGGTTTCTAGGCTTTGCCCCATCTAATTTTAAATATCACCTAACACTTTTCTTCTGTCTCTTCTCCTTTTCTAACCTAAATAATCCAGGCAGGAGGGATGAGGACGGACCCCATCAGCTGTTGGTCCCCAGCCCTTGAGTGTAAAAACTTCACTCCTTGTTTCCTTTGTTTTTTAAGAATTTTGCTTTGTGTCAAACTTGTTGCGCTGGAAAAGTACAAAATTTCAGATATTTACAGCCACGGTGATTTCCTTGTACACCCGTAGTCTTTTAGAAAGCTTTGGAGGGGGTTGGGACCTAAACATGCCTTTAGGGAAAGGAATTGTAATCAGGAGAGTATCAGGAGTTATAATTAATTGTTATATGCTGCTATTCAGCTATATGTGCTTACAAAATAATAAATCCAATATTCTTTTTTCCCCCTAATCTTGGCAATATATTGCATTAAGTCGACAATGATTTACTGGGTAAAAATTGCAGGTGCTGAGTAGGAAGGTAAGCTCAAACCCTCCTTGTAACTGCTGATTTGTGAAATGTACCCTATTCCCTTGCTGCACAGGTTTTTGGTGGTTTTATTTTTGTTTTTTTTTTTTTTTTGGTGGTGTGGTTTTTTGGGGTTTTTTTTTTGTTTTTTTTTGTCATCGTAGTTGTTTAGGATTTCTCTGTTCTCTGCCCCGTCCTACTAAAGCAATGTCTTGGGCAACACCTGATATCTTGGAATACTATGGTCAAATCCTTTCAAGTGTGGGTCTGCTTAGGACTTGCACCCTGATTTCAGTGTAAATAGGATGCAGAAGGAGAGTTTGGCATCCAGGAGATACTGCTTTAGTTTTTTTTCCTGCAAGAGCTGCTCTGGCAGTTGGAGCAGAAACAGCATTTGGGTGTATTTCACTGGAAACAAAATTTTAATTATTTTCATGTATATTCTTGACAAATACAAGTAGCACACGCCGCCAGAACTGGGAGGTGGACTTTGTTTCTCAAATATTGCTGTAGCCCATGTGGACTACAGGAAGCCCATAAGGAGGGTTCCTCCAAAACCTCCCCACACCTCTTTTCTGTACCTGACCACAGTTTTTGAGTCCATTTTTCTCCCCATCCAGGTTCCCCAAGGCACCGACCAGAACTGGGCACAGAAGCTGTACGACCGACACGCCACCAGCCAGCACTTCCAGAAGCCCCGCATGTCCAACACCTCCTTCATCGTCCTGCACTTCGCAGATAAGGTAACCGGGCGCCCGTTGCGTCTGCTGGGACTCAAACACAGAAATGGGAAATGCATGGAGAAAAGGAAGAACCACACGAAGAAAAATTAGTTTATAGCACTTACGAGCTGCTTTTTGGCGATAGGGATGCCTGGTTGGCAGTAATCTTGGTTGGGTGCTCTGATCTAGATCAGCTTGGAGGACTTCAGCGTCCAAATTATTGTGCTGAGCTTTAAATAGTTGTGCTTTCTAGGGTAGAGAAAAATCCTCTTTCTCAAAGCTGTGGCAAAATGAGTATCTGCAAGGGCAGCTTGACTGAAAATATATTGGAAAAGGAAATTATTTGTGAAGAGGAGGAGCTGTGAGCATCAGCGAGGCACAGTGGGGAGAAGCTCGTGAGAGGTGACCCTGGGCTGATTCCACCCTTTTGAGGGAGAAAATGCCAACTGTGGGTCTCTAAGTCCCAGTGTCTAGTGCTGTAGGGTCTCGTCTGTGGGCTCCAGCTTCACTGAAACCCTGGTGTGAGAGGCAAATAAGAAACATAAAAGCTTGAAGTTATCCAAAACTCATGTTTGTTAGAAAGGAAAATATAAGACCAAGCTGAGGATGTTTCTGAGGAGCCAGGTGACATGTGGGTACTGCAACCTTGTGCAGGCACTTCTAACCAGGCTTGCTCTGCAGGCAAGCAGCACTTTTCGTGGGAAAGGTTGATACTCACCTTTCCTTAGGCACGTGATTTTGCACACGTATCTCTCACAAATGTTGTTCCTTTGCAAGCTTTGACTGTCTGCTTTGTGATCAGTTATTTCAGCCAACTTCAAATGTAAAAAATTACATTTTCCTCTGTCCTTTCAAATTTCTTCCCGTGCTCCCCAACTCTCTGTAGTCTCAAAACTGAGACACCTACAAGAGACATAGCCAGGAGATCTGAGGTTTACTGATTAGTTTACGAGGAACTCAAGAGTCAACAAAAGAGCATTTCTACCCCTCGTTTCCGTGGAAGTGCAGTTGGGTCCCGTACAGAGCAGTTTAAAGGCTAAGAAACCATTCGTGTTTGTGTTAAGGATTTTGCTTTCATTCAGATTCACTGTCTTTGATAAAAAGTGACCTTTAAATTCCAGTTGCTCCCCACACCGCTTCTCCCTCTCAGATTTCTCAGGTGGGCTCCTGACAGTAGGGGGGTGGTGGGGCACAGCACCTTGTCCCTGTGCGGTTGGGCTTTATCCTCTGGGCTTCTTCCTTTGTCTCTGGCTAGGTGGAGTACCAGAGCGAGGGATTTCTGGAGAAGAACCGTGACACCGTGTACGAGGAACAGATCGACATCCTGAAAGCCAGCAAGGTAAAAGCAAGAAGTTGGGGCAGTGGTCCTGGTTGGAGCTAAATCGGTGCTGCTGCTTTCCAAAGTGCAGGCATCGTACGAGCCTTCAGCTTGCTGTGTATGTGAAATGTGCAGGTGCCTCCAACCACAAACGTCAGCAGAAGAGGCAAATAAAAGAGATGTGGAGGAGGGAGTAAGGCGGGAGAGGAGGGTGCCGGGGGCTGCGGTTGCACCCAGGTGTGGATGTGCATGGTCCTCTGCTCTCCTCTGTCCTGGTGTTGGTATCCTATCAAGATGCATCACAAAAATCCTCTCCAAACCTGCCGATCCTCATCGTTTTGTTCACAGAGAGCAAAAATAAGGAACAGCCAGTTATGGGGCAGCGTAAATCCCACTTGACTCTTGCTCGGAGCTCCCCACCCATCACTTGGCACTAAAGGTGTTCTCAAAAGCATGTGGAGCCACAGGTGATCCTGGTATTAAAAGGCACAGTCAGCAGTGTAGTTTGTCTGTTGTGGGTAGTGGTGCTGACCCTACCACCCTCCTGTATGAAAATGGCTGTTCCCCTTAGCGGTAGTCCATCATACTTGGCCCTGTGACTTTTCATGACTTTAATAATTAGCATGCAAAAAATAGGGTTAATGTACAGTGCTGGAAATGTAACATGAACTCTGAGATATTCCAGCTGCTATAGAGCTATTTTACACTGCCAAAAATAATATTAACAAATTAACACAATACTGATGCTGTTGCTCGTATATTACAAGATTGCCATGTACCTTTCCTCTCCCGGGTATTGTAAAAACAGCTTGTCACCACTTGTATCGGTGCCAACAGAGACGTATTGACTGACCTCAAATGCCAAGTTTCCTGGTAAAGAGCTTTTTGGCACCTGGGGTTTAAAGTCTCTTAGTCCCAGGAGCTGTGTACTCGGTGGTGTGTGGGGAGCAGGAAAGCAGTAGCTGTGGGGTGTTGCAGGCTTTGGCGTGGGTCCTGCCTGCAGTAAACGAGCACCTGGCAAGTGGGCTTCAAGCTGGAGACTTCCCACTTGCATGTGTGAACCGAGCCGGTTTTATGCTGACTCTTCTGCTCCATGAGCATGCATCCGCACTGGGGTGCGTTGGGTTAAAAGTGTCAGTGATGTAGACTTTTAGGGCATTTCAAGCTCCTATTGTTTAGAACCAGACCAAAAATCCCCCCTGCAACGTTGAGTCTTTCATTGTCAATTAATGAGCTGAGATTTTAAATGACCTTAACCCTTCCAGGGGCAGCTCACTTATTAAGGTAGTATGAAAATCCAGCCCTGCAAAGTTCAACATGCCAACCAGCAGCCAAGATTGAGACTGCATGACTCTGAGGCACCGTTGTTTCCATCAGACCTTGTGGGTGGTGTAGGAAGGAATATATCTGCTTTTCTCCAAACCATTTCAAAGCCTACCCCAGCACAGACCAGCTTGCTAACTGACTTTTTTTTTTTTGTGTGTTGCACATTTTGCATCCCTCCTGCACATTGCAAGTGGATGTGTTGCATATCCATATTTCTCCTCTTTGTGCCACTCTCCCTTGGGTTTACGGCTGGGTGTGACCTTCCATATGCCACCATAAATAAGGAGTGTAATGAGGGAGGAAGGAGGAAGTATTATTTTTAGGAGCGTTTTAAGCAGGAGTTTGTTCCTGGCAAAGTGAGAGAGATGAAAATGGGAAATTAATTGAGCATTGTTGGTGGATTGCCCTGTGTCTCAGCAATGAATCCATACGAAGATAGCAAGATGTGCAACTTTCTCATCCATGGGGGCACTTGTGAGTCTAATAACTCCAAAGCTGGGCTTTAATAACACCTAAATCAAGATCTCTGTGTGCTTGGGAAGCTCGCAGCTTTCCCAGGGTAAAGACTGGGTATGATTAGAGCTTGCTAGAAATGCCAGGTGACCTGCAGGAATAATTGATGCTGTGTGATGAATTATTTAGCCGGGGCTGAACTTGCTGTTGGAGGTAGTGCTGCAGAACTGGCAGTGTCTGATAGGGATTTCTGTTTGACTTCTCCCTATAGGTGCAGAGGAGAGCTGTAACTCATCGGGTTAGTGTGTTGTAGAGTGGGGAGGGCGGTGCCACCTGCAACTCATTCCTTAAAAAAAGCAATTTAAAAAAATGCTGAAATGAGTTTATTAACAGCATCAGCTCCTCTTCTCTCTCTCTATAAGGACCATAACATAATGTCAGGGCAGGCTAGGCTTTGGTTTAATAGCAAAAAAACCCAAACCCTGCTCCTTGCAACTGGTTTGCTTGGCCTTAAAACATGGAATTTCTATGGCTCAGGCCAAACGTTTGGGCTTACTTGGCCTCCAAACTAAGCTGATGCTCCTTGGGATCAGGTGTTAGGACCTTGTGAATTCATGGTGGTGGCTCTGTAGGTGACACCAAAATCTGCATTTGTGATCTAGATTAAAATGCTCTCAAATGCACTTGGCTCTGAGAACCTTTGAGTGATAGTTTGATGATCTTCTGCCTTTGAGCCATTTCTTTAACAACATGGGAGCGGTGGCTGCTGTCAGCCCGTGCCGATGCTGTGCTGTCCCAGGAGGAAAAGCAGAGCTTCCCTCAGCAGGAACATCCTTGCCCTCCTCCTGCAAAGTCCCCAAAACCTGATCTTCTCCTCCTGGTTTCCCTAACCCCACTGGCCAGCAGATTCAGTTTTCCTGACTTTTTTTATTTTTATTTTTTGTTGCCTCTTGCCTACTGTGTGCCCTCCATGGGTATAAACAAATATATTTTTTTTTTCTTTTGCTGTTGAAAGCTACCCAGCTCTTTCTCTGAACCAAGAGCAGTGGCAGTGCTGAGTCTGCTGCTCAGATGTGCTAATTTGACTAAAACTTAAATTTGTGCTGCAAAAGGCGAGGACTTTGTCCTGTGCACAGGATCAGGCCTGCATACAGTATTCACTGCATTCTTCCTTATATTCCCACTAAGGTAATACACAGCTCAAGGGGGGACACTCAATTCAACATGGCAAGGACTTCAGCACCTCTCCGCCAGCGAGTGCATCGCTGATGAAGCACTCCCACCAAGGCAGAATTGCGTTCTGCTAATTAGAATGCAATTACTGCTGTCAACAAGATGGTGAAAGAGACTTTATAAAGCAACTAATTAGTTTTTCTAGCACTGGTCAGCTAAAATAGTTGAGAGTTGATGTGCTTTGAATTAAGGAAACCAATTTGAATACTGATTGAAAGACAACAGTCATGCTGTTAAGATACTATATTCCAGTTTTCTGTAATTGCAAATAATGCACCAATGGTTTTGACTCCACCAGTTGGGAAGGAAGGATCTTATCCCCCAGCATTGGTGGAATGGATGCTGGGCTGCTAATGGTGATCCCAGTTACACCAGTTTTGCTTTACACCAGCTGAAAGCTCACCTCTGAGATCCTTGCCGAGCATTTGTGCAGGAGCAAGCACTCCTGTTAATAATAGCAAGAGAATGGAGGGGTAGATGGCACTCCCAGCTTTGCCTTGAGAAGCTATTTTGAAATGTAAAATTACAGCCGGGGGTTTCGCTGCCTTATCAAGCATGAGAGCGTGAAGTGGAGCCGGTGTTGGATGTCTTCCAGAATCAAGCATGTGTCACCCGAACATCCCGTGTTTGCAGGAGTCAAAGCACCCAAGCCAGTGACGTGTCATCAAAGCACAACAGCTGTCGGATTGTCTTTTTTTTGGGGGATAGAGGGTTAGGCAAGAAAGGTGCCAGCCTTTATTTTGGTAGGAGTTGAGTGAGCTGCAGAGATAAAAATAAAAGCTGTGAGTATGAAGCAGACCCGTAGCAGGCGCTGTCCTGGAGCCTGCAAGCAATTTGCTAATGTGATGCAAACAGTTTCCTTTCCACAGTGGTATTTAGGCTGCCGTGCTAGCAAGCTGTGCGAACAGCCTGTGGGACCGGGGCTGGAAATGTTCCTGTCTCAGTCCAGGGATGTGGCAGAGAGCCAGGCAGCCCTTCACGGCACGGGGCTGCCAGTTAATGTCTATAAAGTGGTGAACCCCTGTGTTCTTCTTGGGATCTTAATGGAAAAATGACCAGGCTTGGTTTTCGGAGGGGCCTGGGATGGAGAGAAGAGTGCTGTGCAGTGCACCACTGCCTTGTGTCGGTGTTTTCACGTGGACATGTTGGGCACGGCGTGCCACGGACAAGGGAAGCGTGATGCTGGTGCCCTGTCCCACGGCTGCTCCGGAGCAGGAGGTCTGCATGCTGCTGGGGTGGCATCACGGGTGCTTCGGCAGTGTCACCGGGCTGGAGCCCAGCTCAGCTTGGTGATAAGTGAAATCCCACCTGGTGACAGTGGCTTTTCTTACATTTAAGAATTTGATTGTAAGTGCAGCTGTACTGGAAACCAGTGTGGGTGCATAGCTGGATTTGAGATGCGAAAATTAACAGCTCTGCTAAACAGACCAGATTTATTGTGACTGACTTAGTACTCAAGTTTCCCCAGCCTAACGCAAATTTGAAGATCCTGCCTTTTAAAAAACAAATAACATTAACTGCATTTGCCAGCTCACCTGTTCTCCTGTTATGAAGTGGAAGTGTGGCTGCTGACTTGCCAGAAACCCTAGACTTCAGGGATCTGAGGAACTAAATGTGGTACTTTCAGGGCTGCTGTCGCCTTGCTTATTCACGCTGAAATGCAGGTAATTAGTGAGGAAGTACTGGTGTCTCCTAATTGTCCGGAAAAGCAAGGGTGCCTCTGGGGCCGTGGTGGGAGCGGGCTGCACCCCGTTCCTGGGGCGTGCGCTGTGCATCAGATGCTGAGTGAGCAGCTCGAAATGAAGCCTGGGAGCAAGAGTCGCTTCACGTTCAGGAGGTCTTGTGCCTTGGGCAACACATCCGTGATGCAGCCTGTCAGATCGCCATCCTCTTTTTTTTTTTTTTGGCTTGTTTGATTTAGTGTGCACATTTTGAGGTTTGATGAACTACAAAACAGAATGGCCAATGGTCCTCCTGATGTGGTTTATGTAGGCAACACTTCTTGATTTCACTTTATTGCCCTTTTTTCCCTTCCTCCTTTAAGATGGGGAAAAAAATGACCAGAACAATGTGACTTGGGTGGGTTCATTCAGCAAGGAGCAGGGCCAGAGGTGCTCAGACTTTCTCTTTCATTTTAGTATCAAATAGTAGCAGACTTATTCCAAGATGAGAAGGATGCTGCACCCGCCACTTCCATGGGAAAGGGAACATCCAAAATCAACGTTCGTTCTGCCAGACCGGTGATCAAAGCTGCCAATAAGGAGCACAAGAAAACGGTGGGACACCAGGTAACGTATGATGTGAGCGAGTCAGTCGATGGCAGGAGAATGGGGTGGGTGAATCCAGACCCATTTGTACAGTTAAGATCTCATTTCTTCAGTCTGAAGAAGGGATAAATAAAAAGCTCTTGGGGAGGAAAGTGATGGTACTTTCCCGTGACCCATGCTGTAGGACGGGAACAGTTTTGCTGTTGTATTTTGGACACCTAGCAGTGTCTCTAGAAGAGCAGGCTTGAGTAGTCCTGACTGGAAGCAGCTGAGACATGGTATAAGGACAGCGGAGGCAACTCGGGGATTCACTGAACTTTATCCCAACGTACAATGGTGCTCATAAATTGAAACAACTTGAGAAAAAGAGCAGTTTTTCCCCTGTGTGGACAGTCAAGCAGTGCGACAGGGTCCCAGAGAGGTTGTGCTGTTTCCACCCATGGAGATTTTTCAAGACCCAACTGAGTAAAGTCCTGAGCAAACGTTTGTTGCTCTTGTACCTCATTGAGCTGGAAGCCCTCAACCCGACAGTGTTTTCTCTGGATTGCTCCTGCATGTCCTGGTCTGATGGGGAGGTTGATGCTATGTCTCATACAGAGACTGGCGCCGCAGGTGGCGTGGAGCGCCTGCCAGCTTGGGTTGCGTGGTACAACACCCTCATCCCTCCTCAAAACGAGTGGTTTTCTTTTTTCAGTTCCGCAACTCGCTGCATTTGCTTATGGAGACTCTGAACGCCACCACCCCGCACTACGTGCGTTGCATCAAGCCGAATGACGAGAAGCTCCCCTTTAAGTAAGTGGGCTTTCAGATGAGCAAATGCATTCAGCATTATAGCAACAGAGCGTGCTTTGGATTTTTCCTCCTGCTAAAGAGTGTGTCCCCCCTTGTAATGTTGTTCCTGTAACTGGAAGGTCCCTGTAGTTTGCTGGAGTCACTTCTCTTGGGTTTCATTATGTGTTTTTTGTGCCCCTGAAATGATGACTAATGCAGGTCCTAGTAATTTATAGATGTACTCTGCTGATACTGAGCATCCTTGTATTGCAGTAAGGGGGTCTTTGTACAATTTCATCTTAGAATCACTTTGATTTAAGTAGTCATAGTACTAAACAGTCAAAAGTAGCAAAGAAGGAAATGAAAAAGTGGAGATAAGTAGTGTGCTTGCAAAATGGCTTGTAAAATGAACAAAAATGTCACGGTGCTTATAAAATAAATGTGGAAAAAAGTAAAGACGTAACCTATATCAACTTCAGGCAAGTTTCCAGGGGAGCGAACAGCTGAAGCAAAAAGCCAGCCTTGATCTTCCTCTGTAGTTCAGAGGTGTATTGCAAGCTGTGAACATTGCGAGCAAATAGCTGTTAGCCTTGTTTGACCTCTTAGATAATGTATTTCTGCTCAATTTTGTTCCCTGTAACTCCAAAAAAGCTTGGCCATTAGTATGCAGGGACCTAATAGATCTTGTGATGTCTTCTAAAGGCCCTGGCGTAATCTGCAGGTGGTGACATTTAAGAAAGGATGATAATTGTGACCTGTAAGTGGGGAGGCATTGCCCTCCAGCTGGTCAAGAGCCGTCTAAGTGCTCCTGGTGAGCCACCTCAGAGTGCAGAGACGGCTCCAACAGCATCCTGCAAAGGAGGATGAAGCATCCGTGTAAACAGGCTCACCCTTGGATGTGATGTGCTGGTTGCATATGGATGCGCTGGGAAGCTTCCCCACCGTGGCAACCTGTTCTGCCCCCATAGCTACCCCAGCTTTTGAACATCGGAGGTTGGGCTAGAGACCCCCTAACGTCTCTTCCAACCTGCTTTGCTCTGACTCCTGCTTTACATCTTGGTGCAAAGGTAAGGTTTGTTTCTTAGGGGTGTCAGACTTACAACCTGGAGGAAGCATTGGCACCACCCAGTGATGCTGTTTCTGACTGGAGGCTGTGTCTGAGGTTCATCCATTGTGGAGAAGACTTCAGAGAGAGAGAGGTGTGAGAGGAATGCTTGACTTCAGCTTGTACCTTTGACAATTTCCTTCCAAATTCTGTTTCAGGCAGAGTTTGTGATCTCTTACTTGAGTTTCCAGGCCAAAAACAACCTTCTGGGTGGTTCTACTTGCCACGGCAAGGAAAAGGAGTTCATAATAATGTGTATTGTCTCACTTTTAAGCTCTTTATTTCAGCCTGTAGCTGGAGTTGTTGCTAGAGAGGGTCCTGGCTTTCCATGCTGATAAATCACTGCAGCCGCTCTGGTTATTGCATTTCACCCCCACTGAACAGGGCTTGGCCGCGTTGCGGAAAGTTCCCCTCATGTACAATGTAGATTGCCCTGGGATCTCCCAGGACTGAAGCTTCCCTGTCCATCTGCCAGTCCTGTTTATTATATATTGTTATGGAAATTGTACCCTTGTGCGCTTCCTTGAAGCGAGTGACAGCCAAGACTGATTTTTCTACCCTGCATTGTGTTTGAGGTGTTGTAGTGAATAACTTGCTGTAGACTTGACAGGTCCAGGGAATCTGAAAATGCACAAAGTAGCAGAGGGCTATTTCTTATGCTGCTTTTGCACAACGAAGGCCAAGCAGAATTATTCATGCAATCTTGACCTGTGGGTGTAAATACTTTGGGCAACAGGAAGGGACAAGCAGGTACCTGAAAAGCTTTTGTTCCTCACTGTTGTTCTGGAAACCTAGCACAGCTGTGGACATCTACATCTTATGCGTCCAAACTTGATCCAACGACGTCTTCCAGGGTCTAACATCTTAACCTGCAGATCTGGGACCTCTTTGTGTGTTCAGTGTAAGGGGTGGATGGATGGAGGGAGGAGTGATGGGTGGTGCTGGTACCTGCACTCTGTGCAGAGATAGACCGATCTGAAAGTGGGTTTGTGGCAGGAGCCGGAGAGAACACTGCCCAAGTATTCAGATGGAAATTGGCACAAAGTTTTTCAGCACAAATTGCTGATGGAAATAAGATGCCAGTGGTAAGGGGTAATGTTGGCTAAAAAGAGGAGGGCAGGCAGCTGAGAGCAAAAATTCATTGAATTTCCACATGCGACCTACCAAAGCCTTTAGCCTGGAACACGAGCACCACTGTTCTTGGTAAACTTAACGGTCTGCAAACCCATGGGACCTGTTAATTACTCGTTTTTTGTATGGAATTTAATATATTGGATTTATTTTGTTGTTGAATTTGATTTCATTCTGGAAATATGTTGTTGCCCTTATAGCTGCAAAAGTAATACTGTCTGGTTCATCAGGCAGCTTGTGGTGGGGTAGCCTGTTCCCTTCTTTATCGTAATTGTGTTGCTTTACGTAGTTGGGTAGATTATGGCTGTAGAGACTAATTGCAACAGATTGTCATCTTGCCCCAAGAGTACCACTTGGCATTGATAGTAGGGCAATAGCAAGGTCCGTTGCACTTGAAAAGCACAACGTCTTGAGACGTGGAGAGAAAACGTGTGACATCTGTGCAGCCTGATCCCAAAACAAGGCATGGGATTTGTGGTTAGACTGAGGTTTGCAAGGGAATGGCTATGGGCAAAAGCTATCCGTGGATGTATGGTTTTCTTCAGCCACTATCCTAATGGCGAGGGCAGAGCTTTTTTCCACAAATCGGAAGCTAATTCCTGTCCCCAAAAGAGTGACTATCAGGTGGGTTGATGATGAGGGTTCCTTCTCACTGTGTTAATCTCTATCCTAAATGCAATTGCAGATTTGATCCGAAGAGAGCGGTGCAGCAGCTGAGAGCTTGTGGAGTGCTGGAGACCATCCGTATCAGTGCGGCTGGCTTCCCGTCCAGGTACCGTGCTGGGAATTCGGTGTGGTGTTATGCTGCTGGTCTGCTCTACTCAGCAAGTTCATTATCTGGGGCGAGGGAAGGAGAAGGAAACACTAGTGTTTTCAGGACAAACAGGGTTTATTTAGGTTGGTTTATATCCAGGATAGATTTTTTTGCACCCTTTTTTGTATATATTTTTTAAAAATTTTGCAAAATCCTCATTAGGTCCTGGGTTCCTCAAATCTAAGAGATTCATTATCAAGCGATGAGCTGCAAAGTGGGGCTGCCAGAGGGTGTGTTGTGTCCAGCGTTCCAGCTGGTGCCTTCAGTTTGGTCCCGAGAAGTAATTTGCTCTGGTGAAATCTCTGAAAACACTGGTGCGTGGCAGATAAAGGAATCCAGCTTTGATCCCATACAGAGGTGGACAGCAAGTAGCAAAATAACAGCTCTATATCTTCTACACCCATCTTGCCTGGAAGTAAACGTTGCCCTAGAGGACTACTTCCTTGCTTGCCTGAAGCTCCCTCCACAAAAGCTCCTTGCACTGTACAGTTTGCTTTCTGGGTTGGTTTGTTTGTTTGTTTCCTGGCTTCAGACACCTGCTGCAATAGTAATTTCAGCCAAAAATGTTTTGATTATTCTTACAGAGAATGAAAATAAGGGTTGTAAATTATTATTGTAGACTTCCACACCGCACATCCAAAGCATGCTAGGCTTCAAACTTCTGCCTTTTAAAAAGGAAGGGTTATGGGTGGTGTGACTCTTGCTGATTGTGATACAAAATTCAAAAGATGGTTTTAGGGCCTAATAAATCAGAAAACATAAACTATAAATAAGCCCTGACTATGACAAGGGCAAATAATTCTAAAAATGCATCAATTGCTTTTTAGTGCCAAGCAGCTTTGTGTTAATGTCAGCATAGCCTTTTTACATGGAACAAAGGAGTTATAAATACGCTCAGTGAAGAGTCGGCTAAGCGTGATGCTGAACGCCATGAGAAACTCCCTGTCCCGGTTTTTGAGGAGGAGCGTGCTGCCTACCAGTTACTCTCATCTGCTGCAAAGCTGCAAAGAGCCCCTGACAATTCACGGCAGCTTCTGTGTGGTGGCATGAGATGGTTCTGCTGCACTTAGCCCATGTAAAACCTCTGTTGGCCAGACACCTCCATGGACAGGCAAAAACTGGTGATGGAAAAGGAAAAAAAGGAAAAAAAAAAAAAAAAAGGTTTATAGAAACCGATATCTCTCCCTCTCCTCATCCAGCATGGGAGGGTGGCAGAGAGGTGAATGGAGATTTGGGTCTTCCTGTTGGGGGTCTGGCCCTGTTAGAAGACCCAGCATCATCTTTGGCTCCCGTCTCTGAAGTCTTCAAGGCATTTGTAGAAGTAACTAATAAAAACTTGCTCCTAAATGACATGATCTCTAAGCCACAACGAGGAATTAATAAGCAGCCCGTGGGTCGGGTCTTTTATTATCTTCTTTGTTAAAGTAGCTGCATGGTCAAATCCATCTGTCTCTCCTCTTGCACTGAAAGCCCTAGTGCAGTGAAACAGCTGTGGTTTCATTTGGAAGAGGCCACAGAAATGTTTTATGCTTGCTAAGCAAGTGGTTGCGCTCTCCAGTGTAGTGGGTGCTCCTGGCTCTGCAGCTGTGGGTCCCAGGGGGGATTTGGGGAGCTCCAACTTGAGGGTTGTCCATGGGTTTTGCTACTGGTCTTAGCACGGCTGCAGGGACACCCTGTTCCTCTCCATTCCTAATTTTCCTAAACACTCGTAGCATTTTTCCATCTCTGCTTACTTAACTTGGTGCACTCCAGACCCTATGGCACTAAAATCGATGTATGATTAGTAACTGGGAAGGGGAAACAGAGGGGAGAAGCCACTGCAGCACCTGGAGACCAGCCAAGGTCTATTTACAGCAAATAATTGACTGGTGCGAAGACTGCTCCATCCTGAAAAACTCAAAAGCAATGTTTTATTTTACTCTGCTTGTATGCTTTTGGTCATGAGATCTTTTTCCCAGGATGCTAAGAATACAGAAGTCTTCCATCACTGCAACTTGTCAGCTTTTGTTCTTCCTGCAGGGGAAAAAAAAAAAAAAAGGGTGTAAATAGCTATTTCAGCCTTTCAGAGTGACCTTCTCCAGTTCAGTGTTTGGGATGCTTCAAGGACAGATTTTTTTGTTTATTTTAATGTTTCTAGAAGATAATCATATACAGCAACAAGTCAAAATGAAATAAGACACTCACTTTGGTAGTTCTTTACTCTCCTTGGTCATAAAATTCCAGTCTTGAAATCCAGACCCAGGAGTTGGACGACAGCAACGAAAGATTGTGAATAATCTGCATATTTGAATTGGCTTTATAAAGCAGCTTGGCAAAAGCAGGAAATGTAATAGATGTTTTAGTTCTTCCTGAGTTTTTACGTGCATGAGATCAATCTCAGTTTTTATCACAGCAAGCATTGATTATTCCTTTGTATTTCCTTATATTTTGAGACAAGTCAGATTATAATGGTTGACTGAGGATAAAAACCAAACAAGAGGGTCACTGTTTTAAATTTAAACCCTGTGTGAAAGATATAAATAGAAACCACTTAAAATAATGATGGAAAACTTCATCTTTGTGAGTTTTGCTTCACTTGGGTGTAAGCAATTTACCTTTAGAGCAACAGAGAATTTTCAAAATGTTTTATCTCAAGATAAGTTTTATTACAGAAACAGGATAAAATATTTATTTTCATCCTGTAGTATTTACATCTGAATATTTTCCAGCATACTGCCACAAGAGTAACTTCTGAGAGCGATGTGGCTTTGGGTCAGAGATGTCTTGATAAAGCCCCTTCTGCCTTTATTTCATGCATCTCCATCATGGTTACTTTATGGGTTGAAGAATTAAACGTTTTGAGGCTTTGATAATTTTTTTTTACCTGGTTATTTTAAGAAAAAAAAAAAGTTGGAATATAGTTTTTAGTGTTCTTTAGCCCATATAAGACATGATATATTCCCACTAAAAGATAAAGCCTCGTGCTCCAAACTTTGGATACACGTGGCTTTATTTTATCACTTCCATGGTATGCTGCACTCTGCTGCTATCTCAAGTAAATTGAAAATGTATCATTTGGTTTGAAACGTTACACAGCAATTAAGAAATGTATTTGTTAGCGTGTACATAAATGACTGTGATGAATGGACTGTCTTAGATGTGTAGATAGTAAATCTGTCATCAACTTCCCTGGGTAAAGCATGGAAGATCTCTCTACTATAAAACCATTCATCTTCTTTATAGAAACTGGCTACATAAAGATTAGTCTGTAGAGAATTAATTGGTATAGATCTCCATTAATAACAAAATATTCTTTAAAACAAATTTTTAACTTGCATTTTGTCAAAACTCAACATTTTTTTCCTTGCTAGTTCTCATGGTTTCCAGCCTGTGGTACAACGGCAGTGGTCTCCCACTGTGCAGTCATTCTGAATGATGTTGTCATTGCAGCCTCTCCGAAATACTCTTATTGTAGTTGTTATGTATGAAATTTATTGTTTGAAGTATTTTTGGCATTTGGCTGCTTTCTCTGGTTGCTGGAGCTGACTGTCAGATGCAGCATCTTGGTATCAGTTCAGTATGAAATCACAGCTGGTAAACTCTATAAACATTAAACATGCATAATTGAAATGTATCATGGGCATCCTTGGATAGAAAATAGTTTTTTAATAATGTGATTTTAGCTGTCTTGCAGTCATTTCAGGGAAACAAAACCTATAAAAAACTTTGGCTACCAGCAGTTCTGTTTGCCTCCTCCCTTCAGTCCCAACAAAGGTGTAATGTGTAAATAGAGAGGTTCCCCCCCCCCCCATTTTGCTCTTTGAATATATTCCAGATAATTTAAAGCCATGCCAGCGTGTATGTTTTAGAGCTAATTGAAAGGCAAATCTGTTTTGCTGCAGTAAACAAAGCAAAAGAAATTTTCTTCCTGAACTGCAGTTTCTGAAATAATTTAATGTCAAATCTTGGCTCAAATATACAACCTGCGTGCCCTCAAATAGGCTTCAGATCCTATAGAAAGATCGATACAGTCCAGCTCCTTACTGCTTAAAATATTGATCCCTTCAGGGACGGTACCTCGTGGTGCTGGCAGGATTTCTTACACGAAGCCGCGTGTGCTCAGCAGGCACTCACTCAGTGAGTGGGGGGCGGTGAATTTATTTACCCTTAAGGTAAAGATTTTGCATTCAGTAATTTTAGGCCACTGAAAGATACCATTTTTATGGTGAGGTCATAAAAGCTTCAAGCTCTTATTATGCTCCTCCTGTCAGCTCTTCATTCAGTGCCACTAAGATAGCACTGCTGTAATCACCCTAAAAAACAATAGGTTAGAGATATTTTGGGCAATTGCTGACTGCTTGTAGAGATGCTTTTCAGAAGCATCCTCAGGAGTCAGAATTTCATCCCCAGTTTCTTACCCGAGTCCTCCCTTCAATTGCAAGGTTGTAATTAATTAAGAGTTTAATGTAATTAAGAGTGCTAGCTCTGCAGCACAAGGGCTGCTCTCGGGTTCATAGACCTGTGATTTCGGGCAGGAGCATCCCCTTTGCTTCCCACCCGGCTGTAGTTTTGTGTAAAGCATTTGAATCTTGTTTTTTAAACCACAGATGCAAGGCTTAATTTATGGCATGTGTTATGGCTTATTGCCTCTGTCTAATTCCTGTAGATGACAAAGAAATTGCTGAGTCGACCAAGTCTCTTGCTCCTGGCCAAGCCCTTGAGCATCCTCCTTGCTGCTCAAGCCCACAGAGGGTTTTTTCACAGGCATAAGTTATTTTCCTGTGTCCTTCCATTCATTTTATTGCTTCTTCACTTCAGTGACCTGTGCTGACTTCACAGCAAAATTTTGATGTTTGAGGTGGGTTGTGCTTGATCTCAGCCCTGAGATTATTCTTTTTTTTTTTCCCCTTGGGAAAGTTTGAGTAGTGTCTGTCCAGTCCTTTGTGCCTCCTCCTCCTTCCTTCTCAGTTGTATGGGTACAAAAAAATCCTCCTGGTTACAGCTCTTCACCTACGCCACCTGTCTGGATCTTATAACTTAATAATTATAAGGAACTGTGTTTATTTAGCGGCCCTTGGTGGTTTCCAGCTCCTAGCAATGAGGCATGCCTGTGTTGTGTGGCAGCATACTGAAAACCTGACATCTGCTTTTAGTTTAATACCAGTCAACAAGTTGAACTGAGGTATAATCTTCCCTTAATCTGTCCTGACCTGCTAAGCTGCGGGGTAACGTGGCATGTCTTTTGTCTCGTGCTGGGAATCGCTTTGTGGTCTAGCAGGAGGGAAATAAGTTTTCTCTTTTCTCCTTTTCTCTGCTGAAAATGCAGATGTCTAACCTACACAAAAAAAAAAAAAAAGAAAAGAAAAAGAAAAAGACATATCTGTGCAGAAGGATAAAAAAAAGCGTGTGTGCACCAAAGCATTGAGCTTCAGTACGTCTGCACCAGAAAAATCTCCCTTGCAGGGTTGGGGGAATGATATTTCTTTTCTCTCAAAACATGTAGTTGTAAGGTGATTTTATACTGCTTTGAACCTGAAGTGGTTTAACCAGGTATGTTACATTAAACCTGAGTGCTTTAATTGTTCCTTTCTCTTGGGGGGGATCCTGTAAAAGCATCTATGAACCCCCGCAGCTCTTTTGCTCATTAATTGGGACTGCAAATATTCTGGTGAAACTCCTGATGGACCGGCTGAGCCCCGGCATGGCAGAGCCTTTGTCTTGATATCCTGTGGACAATAATACAAGCAATGTGATCTCAGGACTGTCATGTCCTGTTAAATCAGTGAGGATGGCGAGAGCGGCCTCGCTGCAGCAAGGGTGAAGCAGCGTTGTGCCGTGGAGGTGCAGCGTTTGGCTGTGAACCCCTGGAGATGTGGATAGAGGACTATGGATGCCACCGGCCGAGCAAAACACCCCAACAGCAGTGACCGTATTCTCTGCCACTTCCAATGTCTCATGTGAGACTTAATCCTAAAAAGTGAGTTATGTTACTTATGTTAAAGTATCAAAACACGTGGAAAATCAGTTTTTACCACCTTGTGAAATGAGAACGGCAGGCTCTGAAGAAAGATCCTCTGTGCAGTGACTTGAGACCTATTTTCAGGGAATTTCTGCAAGTGTCTTGTTTGTTTGAAAGCAGCTGCGGGATCTCCATCTCTGTCTCGGTGCAGGAAGATGATGGATTTTGCTGCTTTCCGCCCAGCTTGGACCCGTGCCCTCAGTTACGTGTGTTGCCTCTTCGCCATCTGTTCTTTGCTGGAGGAGCCCGGGTGGCACCTGCAGGATGATTTCTTCCTCCAAATAACTGCAGTTAATAATATCAGCCCCTGAACTGATTCTGGCGGGTTAATGGGAATATTCCCTCCTTCTCTATTCTCCCCGCCAAGCTCTCCCTGGCTTGAGTACTACCTGAGCCAGGCGGAAGGTCTCCAGCATCGCGTGCTTGGCTGCATGCCTCGGGCACTGCGTGCTCTGCTTCTCCTATCGCGTTTGATTTGGAGCTGTGTAAAGCCTCAGATGTGCTTAAAATGAAAACGGGTTTTATTTGCACAAGGCAAAAGGATTACAAAATGGGAAAATGTAATTATAAAACAAAGGCTTCTGGAAGGCAAAGAGAAAGCAAGTTTAAACTTAAACCCTACATGACACAAGCCTGTAGTCACACTTAAACTTTGTGCTTAGTTTTGCTCTACCTCATCCCAGAGAGAGTTCCCCATAGCACGTATCTTCTTTTTTTAAGTGATAATCCAATACTTTTGCTCATTTGCGGGTGGGTAGCCTTGGCCGTCCAGCCCCAGGGCTGGCCCATATAGATAGGGATGAAATGTTTCCTTAATCTGGCTACTCTAGACTTACTGAGACAAATCCTCTCATCACAATTTCCTTCTTGCTCCTGTCTTCAGGAGCCCTCCAGCTCATCTGTTGATTCATGTGCAATGCTAAGGACTCTCTAGTTTTTGCCATTCCTACGTTCTTTGCAAAGGGTGTCCTGGGAGCCGTGTGTCCATGCAGAAACTGCGTGGCAATTCCCAGTCCTTAGCAGTCTGGCAGTCCGTTTTTTTGTGGCTTGGGGTTTTTTTTTTCCTTTTTTTTCCTCCTTCAGACTCTTTCCAAGCATTTTCTTCTACTACACTCCTTTAATTAGAGTATTGCTTTTAATCAAACTGGCTTTCCTTCCCTGCTGTGTTTTCTGAACTGATGTGAAACTGTGTTGGTCTTGTATTTTGAAATAAGTGTTATATTCTGCTATGCCAATCTTACCAAATATTCCAGCCTCCAGCCTTCAAGAGGTTTCATTAGTATTTTATAGAAATAACAGCCTTTAGTGTTGGAGGTACTCAGTGTGATGTCTCACCCAGCCCCACCACTGCAAACTGGCCAAGTGTAAGGACCCATCACAAGCATTGCTCTGGCCCTTTGCGATTTATTTTGCCTTTCTTCCACTCTCTCTTAACCTCAGAAAGTGGAAAAATAGGAAAAAATGGGTGTAATAACACAAAAAAAAAAGGCATGCGTGGGGCTGCTGGGTGGAGGAGGAGATGTTTCTGTATGGCTGCTCTTCATATCGTGTATTCTCATCTTGGCCGTCACAACATCCATGTGTGTGAGGATCAGGCTTACAGATGGTTTTGTTGAGTGAGGGCAGAAATCAAAATCTCTGCAATTCTCTCCCCTCTTCCTTTGATGTTTGTAATGCATATTTTTTTTTGAAATAACGATGGCTGTACTTGACAGTGCTGGAAATTGCCTAGTGTTTTAATTAAAAACTCAGGTTTTGAGGGGTTCATAACTCACTGTGTTAATTTGGAGAAGGCTGAAACTTGGCACATGCTGAACCAATTTCAGGATCCAGTCTGCAGGCTCTACATCTAACAGCGGCGGCATGAGATGGTATTTCCTAGCAGTAAGATACAGTACTCTTAATTTCTTCAATTAGTGTTGTGTGTTTGGAAGCTTCACTGCTGGTGACAGTTGAAGCATCTTCCAAGAAGCTACCTTGTCTTTCCAGAGTCCAAAGATTTTGTGTTTGTTTTAAGGGTCTCAGTCACAGACCAGTGCCATTAGTGAATAAAATGATTCAAATTCATATTCAACAGAGTTTGAAATGCAAACTAAGGAAGAGTTTCTATTTGATTCATTCTCTGTCATCGAGATTACTTTTTAAAATTTTTTGGCTAAATCAGGAGATGTATGATCTCTTCAAAATTAACATATCATTTCTGAAAGGCACAGCATTGTTGCATTTGCCTGGTAAAATGCAGCAGCTTGGGAAGCCCATCAGGAGAGGTGAAGGCAAGCCAATCCATGGCCTTTCTGTTCCAGGCTAGAAATGTTCTGCTAAGGGCATTCAGTGGCAGGGGGAGGGCTGAGACTGGGATTAGGCTTGAGTGACCTAGCTCCTTTCAGGTGGCTTCTATCCATGCTGAGGGTGGTGGTGACACATCCCTTGGTATACAAGTTTCATATTTTGACTTGTCTATGACTCCAAACACTTTATTTTAAGGAAATACTGCCCAGCCTGCAGACTTATCCTGTGTATGCTTTGCTTTCAGGTGGTCCTACCATGACTTTTTCAATAGGTATCGTGTGCTTATGAAAAAGAGAGACCTCTCTAAGACAGACAAGAAGCAGATCTGTCAGATCCTGTTGGAAGACCTCATTAAGGTGAGCTGAAGCTCATGGCTTTGATATGATCTGAATTGCTTTCCTTGCTCCTACTTCACCTGTTGTTTGTGCAGGTGCTTATTCAGTCTAAACATCTTGGGGCTTTTTCCAAAATGAGATAGTCTCGCAAGGAGATAGCAAGAACAAATGTGGTATGGGATCTCTTGATTGCAGTCAAGCTGAACGTGCCATTTCAGTGCTGGTGATGTCCAGAGTTTGCTATCACTGACTGTACATGAACAGCTGGCCATCTCCGGAAAACTTACCCTCCAACCCCTCCTGTATTTTGGCTAGCCGTAGCTGGAGCACATTTTAGAGGTCCAGCTTTGGATGCTGTGTACAACACCATGAATCTTAGTCAAAGTCGGTTCTGTCACCCCATTGCTACATGTCTCTTTGCACAAACGAGTAAGAGAAAAATGCAATAGTTACCCTATCTTGATGTGTGGGAGGCTTTTAATGGCCACTAATATGTAGAAAAAGCATCCTATAGACTGAGACTTTCCCCCCTTATATATATAAGCAAATAAGAAGTCTTTGCCACACTCCCTTACCAAAACCTTACTGCTCAGACTTGTGCATTATTTTTAAATTGCAAATGTGCACACAAAGGTTTCTTCCTGTTGTCTGTTGATGAGGAGCCCAGGATGTGCACAGCACCTTAGCCAGGTTTTAAGTTTTGATCCTTGTTTTCTTTATGGGATTTTGAGGAATTGACTCCATTGGGTTTCTGTCTGCAAAAGCCATTCTCCTTATGTGCCAAGTTTTTGTCTTGGCTGCAGAGGCATTTGCAGTGCCTGTACGACTTTGCAGATGGAAACCTTAATCTTTTTGAGAAAGAAATCTTTTGTTGAAGTCCTGTGGTGTTGCATTGCTCTATTTAACCTTAAAAACAAAACCCCCAAAAACCCCAACCAAACAGAAAACGAAAACCAAAAAATTCAAAATTTAGTGTAAATATATGGAAGTTAAGACTGAATCCTAGGGCTGCATTCCTCAGTGGGTGTATAGAAGTTCACGTAGTTTGGAATCTAATAATATCATCATCACCTGATTGAGAAGAGATGTGAGCTGAGCTGATAAATTTGATTCAAAGTGTGTTTTTTTTAATCTGTGTCTACTGAGCAACATGAACTGAAAAAAAAAATTAAAATGTTTGCCTTAATTAAATTTAGTTTCCTTTATGCTTTTGAAAAGGATCCAGACAAGTTCCAGTTTGGACGTACCAAGATCTTTTTCCGTGCAGGCCAGGTGGCATATCTGGAGAAACTACGAGCAGATAAGTTCAGAGCTGCCACAATCATGATTCAGAAGACGGTGAGGGGCTGGCTGCAGAGGGTCAAGTACAAAAGGCTGAGGCAAGCTGCAGTTGTCATCCAGCGCTATGTGCGTGGGCACCTGGCACGGAGGTGGGTCCTAGGAAGCCCTCCAAGGAAGGGCTAGCTTGGAGGTCAAGTGGTAAAACACTGTTGGGTGTTCGTGTTTCTCAATCTGTTCCTTCTTGTAGACCTTAAACCTGGGGGTTTCATAGGAGAAACATTGAAAATGCTCTCCATGAGGTGTTGCCTTTCAGCCCTGTAAAAACAAGACCCATATTGTGCACGTAGGTACCACTATGATGAAGGCTTCTGTGCTAAAGTCAGGACTTGCTCCTAGCCCCTCTCCTCAGTGTTATTAGGGGGCAAGAGATCAAAATTCTTTCTCTCAAACCAATTTTGTATCTATATTGATTTAATTTCTAGGTTCTAGGCCAGGGCTATAACATAGGCAGTTAGGCTGTAATCAGATGACACTTCTGCAGGGACCAGGTTTGTGCCACCTTGGTATCCAAGGAGAGTTCTCAGAATTGATTCACTGCATCCTTTGTGATGAGAAAAATCACTCCAAATCACTGGTAATGGGACTATTTACAGTACAGAATAATAGAGTTCAGTGTTTAACTCTCTGTGTGCAGGAACCTTAAGCTTCCTCATGTCCGTGGTTTTCTGGGGTTTCTGTAGGTGTAACGCTGCACTGGGAAGGAGGCTGCTAGTAGCAGATGTGGGGTGGGTGTGAGTGGGCAGTAAATCAATTTCATAACATCCCAACACACAGGTTATCTTGCATCTTGTACCCCTTATTCACGTCAAACTGCCATTCCTCTGCATCTAGCCAAGTTGGCTTCAGTCGCTTCAGGGATAGGAACAAGGAGTAGATTTGGGTCCTTTCAGCTTTGTTCCCCTTCTTGATTTCTGCTCTGGTGTGTTAGCTATGTTGATTGGTTTTGAGCAGCAATGTTCTCACTGGCATCTGCCCATCACAAGTGCTGCTTACCTAATCTGCAACCCAATTAACTCTGCTTGCACTTGGGTAACATGAGACGCTACCTGTCTGCTACAAGGCTCCTGCACAGTCATTTCATTCCTGATTGCTGGATGAATATTGGTTTCTATCAATTATGGAAGCAACCAAAGGTGAAGAACTTCCATGTTCCTTCCAAGGATCTCCTGTAAATCATACTGTATTGGGAAGAACATCAGAGATGCTAACTGAGTTTGTGGTATTATTTACTCTTGTTAAATGTATTGGCCTCTTGGAGAATCCGGGGATTAGAAGGTCTCAAATGAGCAAAGCTGGGCAGTTTGGTGACTTTTATTTAAAACTGAGCACAGATTTTTCTTGACCTCAGAGCTCCATGTATTTCTCTAGGCTCATAGCTGCAGGTCCCTCTCAGCAGTCTTGCAGCTCACTTGAGGACAAGGCAAATGAGACCTAAGCAATAAGAGGAAGATTAAGAAAAAGGGGGAGTTGGTGATTAACTTTAGTCTCTCTGGTGGGCTCTCTGTGCACACCTACAGACTCGGACTCTGTATTTGCCTTTGCATCAGCCAACCATCTCTCTAGGCAGGGGAGGAGGAAACCCTGGTGATGTGGAAATGAGAGAGTATGAGCTAAAAAGAGAGGCTGGAAGCAGATGTGCAGAAACCACTGAAACTCTGAACACCCAAGGGTACCCTTGGAGATGGACTCTTGCTACCTGGTGTTCAGTGTCAGTAGTGTTTCTCTGGGCTCTTTTCTGGTGCAGTGTTTCTTCAACGTGATTTTTCAGTTCACCTCTTTGTGCTGGTTTCGCAGGGTTGGATGTCATCTGAATAACTGCTTTCTGTTTTTGGAAACAGACAGTCCCTTGTTCTCATTAGTAAGCTTTGGTTCAATGGGTCCTAATGAGAAACTGTTGGCCTTAATGAAGAGAATATATAAGCAAATTCAATATGGCTGTTTTAGTTTTGATATGCTTTTCACAAAATCATAGAAAAAATAAAGAAGTGGATCAAGTATCTATATAATTCTTCATGCTGAAAGCAATAAATGAGTCATAACTTCAGCAAAACAAGCTAATTATCGTATTAAATGGAGGTTTTATGGGCATTTATTAACCTGTGTAACAGCAAATTGAACATTAATTCAGTTGGAGAATTGGAACAACATGTCGTGGAGTTGACCACATCCTTCATTATTTACTCTCTGTGAATTGCTTGGGGCTCTGCTCCTGAACGTTGCCAAACCAGTGCACACTGGTTTAAATGTCAAATCAATTTACAGCCGTTTTCACTGAGTCAGTAGATACCCTATGCAACGCTTGCTTTTTATAGTTAGGGAAGTGATGGAGCCAACCTGGGCATTGATTGGCTCAAGTACGTAAGGTAGAGAGTTTGAACCAGGGAAAAAAGCTGGAAAATATTTGGTTTTAATGCTGTTTAGGAATAGCAAGGTGTATTGTTTTCTGGTTGCAGTGCTCCTGGGTGCCAAGGATGCTGTCTGATTGCATACATGTTCCTATTAGTCTAATGGAGACATGCAATTAGCTGCTGTTTTCTTAGCCTTACTGCTGGGATGGTCTGTCTTGAATACCATCAAGCTACTTTTGGTCAAAAGGTTTTTGTCTCTGTCCAGTTTAAAACTTACTATGACAAAAAGAAAAAAAAAAAAAGAAAAAGAGCAAAAAAGAGTTCAGTTTTACTGCTAACCTTTTTCCTGTGCTTTGCAGACTTGCCGAGCACCTGAGGAGGACAAGAGCTGCCATCATCTTCCAGAAGCAGTACCGAATGTTGCGGATCCGCCGAGCTTTCCAGAGGGTCCGCAACGCAACCATCACCATTCAGGCTGTTGCTCGGGGCATGTTTGTCAGGAGGATTTATCGCAAGGTACAACTCCATGGAGTGTCTTTGCATTAGAAATGAGTAGGAAGAGTCTTTATATTTACCTCTGCTGGCATAGCACGATGATGTATTTATTGTGGCTGCTTTGATGTTTTATGAAGCCGACTGCCTCTGGTGTTTCTGGAGAGCACACGGTGATGGCGGGCGTTGCCATTTAAAGCTGTGCAAGCAAAAATGATTTTGGCAACAGCACCTCAGAATGAAGTTAGTCATTCGGATGCCGGAACGCATTGTGGAAATCTGGAAATGTCGTTTGATCTAACCCATACTCTGCAAAAACCTCCCTGGCAAACTGAATTTGTGTCTGAGCTGTGCTGCAGGTGCCGTTTGCAGCATGGTGGGAAGAGTGGTAGGGTCTGTCATGGAAGGCATCAAGTAATTTATCGATATAAATCCTTCTTTAATTAGTTCTTTCCATTAGCTTTCTGTATTAAACCAGGAGCTGGCAGCAGGAAAGTAAAGGCTTGATGGCAGTAGGTGATATGGTGAATGGTCATCTCTGTAAAGAAACTAAGAATTGCTTTGGGGAATCTTCTGTCCACTCTTCAGATCCAGCCTTACTTTGGTAGTGACCTAAATTTATGCCTGATGGGTTGTCATAGGGGTACTTGAAGAAGTCAGAGGCATGATGAGCCCGTCCTGGAGATGACGGATTTACCTGGACACCTGGCGACCCACCAGAGACATCGGGGATATCCACCAAAACAGAGCAGCTGCATGCTGCGTCATAAATGTATCAGGCATTTATGCTGCCATTGCTTTTTCAGCATCTGGTTTTTTTTAATTGGAAGCCTCTACAGGGAAAGCAGCTAGTCCAGCATTCAAACTCTCTGAGATTCAAGGCAACCCAAAATCTTAACAAGATGTAGAAATTGGTTGAAGGCCAGGCCTCTCAAATCTGGATATCTTCAATCTCTGGAGCACCTGGATATAGGCGGCAGTTCAAGTGCATGCTCAGCAACAGATGCAGGGCTGCAGGTGATGCTCTGTGGGGTCAGGGCATGCCTCGTGACCACCAAGACTTTGCTGTAAGGCTGGAATAGGTCCTCAGGGTAACGCAGTAGGGTTTCTTCTAGCTTTTTGGGGACCTCCAGCTTTCTCTGTCTTTAAGAGTGCCAAGGCTGAAGACATACAAAGCTTATTTCAGAGTAACTCCTACTGCATCCTAAGTTCACACAATCCCTTTATTCTGAATTAAAAATTTACAAGTTCGAAGAAAGCCTTAGGGTGAAAGAAGAGATTTGTAAGAGAAGCTCATATGGTACCTTTTCTGATACAACTTATCCCAAACTAATAACAGTAAAGTGTCTTGTAATCTTTAAATTCTCCTGGTATTTCTTTGCTCATAATACTGCAGCAGAGATCAGCATAAGAAAGTTATTTAACAACATGCTGGTTGTATCTCTAATATGTCAGCCTTCAGTTTTAGAAGAAGGAATTGAACTGCCACCTACTGAAATTTTTTGGGGAGAAATACAATGCAAAGCTGCCAGAAGTTTCACAGAAACAGATATAAGTTTCTAGAAATTGAATCATGCAAGAGAGCTGGCTGCAGACTCGAGAGAAAGGACTCCAGGGTTTTATTTGACCATTATCCATATGATAAGAAATCCCACCAGGACATCGTTTATCTGCAGTATATGATAATGCAGGGGCAGAACAATGGAAAAAAAAAAAATCTAAAAAACTGTTCTGGTGTGAGTTATATCTGATGCTGAAGGGATAGTAAGTTTATTGCTAAGTGTTGGTGTGTCAGTTAATGGCTATTTAGTCTTCTAGCTATGGATCTTGTGAATCTGAGTACTATTCCGAGGTAGAATGTATGTTCTGTTCCATGAAGTATGTGAGCCCAGATGTCTCCTGTCCCCATGGAGTGTCCTAGTCACCAAACAGGACCATATCCCCTCTTGTTTCACTGGCCGAGCAGGTGTTGCCTCTTTTCAGAGAGCAGCGTGGTTCCTAAGAGAGGGCTGGATGTGTCCTGCCTGCATCAGTTGAGTGCAGTGACTGGAGACACCCCCCAGGGGAGGGGACTGCAGTACCCCTTCCCATCCATGGAAGAGGATGCACAATAACAGCCGGTATCTCCAGCCATCACCCCTGGCACCTACCAAGACGATCCTGCTTGGAGGAGAAGCCCTTTTGAAGGCAGATTGGGAAGTGTTGAGTGCCATGTTGCAGCAAAACCAGAGCTGCCCCTACCTTGCAAGTGACTTCTCTCCCTTGATTGTCCTGTTTCTGCCCATGTTTTATAGATCCTCGTGGAACACAAAACCACCATCCTCCAGAAGTATGTCCGTGGCTGGCTGGCCCGCACTCGCTTCCGCCGGGTCAGGGGTGCCACCATCATCCTGCAGTGCTACTACCGGCGCATGAAGGCCAGGCAGGAGCTGAAGGCGCTGAAGATTGAAGCCCGCTCAGCGCAGCACCTGAAGAAGCTCAACATTGGCATGGAGAACAAGGTGGTCCAGCTTCAAAGGAAGATCGATGAGCAGGTACGTCCTGAGCTGCGCTGGGACAAGTGTGGTCCTGCTTCTGCTTTGCTTCTCTTGTGCTTTATTTATCTTCCCATGATGTCTGGGAAGTAGCCAGCCTCCTGCCGCTGCTGGCCAGACACTTGCAAGGGTGGGACACTGCCAAGGAAGTGCAGATGCACTTGGATCTTCGGTCTACACCTTGCTGTCTGAAGAGCTTGCTCAGCAAGCTGCAAAAGCTGCATTGTAATTGTTGTGAGAACTGCCCAGAAGGACTTGGAGCAGGGAGATAAACTGGCAGTTTTGAAAGCTGTGGTTTGAAAAACCAAGCTTGGCTCCATGTGAGGTCCCTATGTGAAACAGGCTTTGGCCATTACACTTTCTGCTTTGCAAGCGCTGGGGATGCAGAGCCTCTGCCACAGTACTGAACCCTATGTCTTGTGAGTCACATTACCTGGAAAGTAAAGGGTAAATTGGGTAAATACTCACTTTGCAAGGTAGTTTGAGCATGTTTGTGTTTTACCTGACATAACAACTGCTCAAAAACAAGAGCCATGGTGAGAGGTGAGATGGTGTGATGTGATAGGTGTCTGTGGGGAGGGTTAGATGGTCTTATGGTGACAACATGATCATAGGGAGGTCGTTGTCTAATGCCACTTGTCATTAATGACCCACAGAACAATAGTTTGATTACACACTTAGGAGGAGGGTTTCCTCCCCTGTTAACATGAGTGTGCAAGTTATTCTGATAAATACCCTCTGCTGCTTCCAGTACTGTACAAGGGTTTCAGGGATGAGTATAAAAAATGCTGTGTGTGGCCCAGTTGTGTCCACTAATATTAATGGAGACTTTAATATCCATCTATATCCTTAAAATGCCCTTTTACAGGCAGGAGAAACGGTCTCTGTAAGTCAGGATACCTACTTATTTGTAGTACCAGTTATTAGTAATTGCAGTTTGTCATTGTGTTCCGGATGTTGTCAGGAACCCTTATACATGACACGCGGTTTCCTCGCCACCTTAAATCTCTCCCATCCCTGTGTGACAGTATGAGAGATCCTGCAGTGAAGATGACGAGAAATGACTCTGCGTTGGCTCAGATACTGCAGAGTCAAGACACCCGGGGATTCGCATTACTGCTGGCCGCTTTCATTGCTGCATTAATTGGCTGCAAAGCGTGCACCCCAGTAGAGTCTGAATTGTAAACTGCGGTGTTTAATTATAAAATGCCTGCTTGTGTACTTAGATTTTGCAGACAAACTGTAGCTTAGGAATGGAAAACTGTAGGCATAAGGTTCCTTATATATCAGTACATCAGAAACCTGTTTGATGGGACTGTCCCTCATCTGGAGGGTGTTTAGTGAAATTAAGTAGGATGAATCATTTCAGGTCCTTGTATTTGGGCTGAACTTGTGCAATGCGCAGGAATATCTGTGGTAGGTCTGCTGGGCTGCTGGACTTGGCGGTGGAGCAGTGGTATTAATTTATATTTTTTATAATTTTTTTCCCCCCAGTTCCTTGCCATTTGCTGGTAGGAAAAGCATGAGGGTGGAACAATAAAGAAAAAAAACAATCTTTGGTTAATGGTGGCTTTCCTGTCTTGCATATTATGAAAGCAGCACAAAGGTCTACTTTGGGGAAGGAGACATGGAGAGCTTTTAAGTAGGCAGAAATAACGGGCTGGAGCTCATCTTCATCTCGCTCGGTCTCGGCACAGACCGTTCTGAAGGAGTTACTTTGCTCTCTGCATAACTTCTGCAGGAAAGGATTGCTGCTCTGTATTACTCGTGGCAGTCTGTCCAGTGAGCTAATTTTAACCACTGTTTCAGGACTGACAGGTTTCCCTGGGATGCTTTGGAAGTGCTAATGAGCACCATTCCAGTGGACTTTCTTTTTGGTGCACTGGATTTTTTTTCTGGCAGCAGTGAGTTTGTTGCATTGTAGTTTCCCTGAAGTGACTGGACTTCAGTCCTTGATAATCTACAAACATGACCTTTCAAAATGCCAATTAACTTTTTAAGAAAAAAAAAATTTAAAATTGCAGGAAACCTGGAGAGCTGCAGTTGTATCATTTTCTGACTAGCTGTGGAAGAAAATGTTTCTATTTCTGCTACTTTAGCTCATGCATGAATAGAGAGATGCAGTACTCCGTGTGCCCCCGAGGAAGAGAAGATCTTTCTTTGAAGTCATTAAAACCTATTATTGTATGTCAGCCTCAGCTCACGTGCTCTAGCATCCATAACTGGGCCTATTTAATATAGTTTCTAGCTCAAGTGAGGGATTTTTTTGCACACACAAAAAAGGTTTAAAACTGTTTTGCTGCGAAATATCCTCACTGGACCACTTTCTTCTTTTTTTTTTTTGTTCTTTTCATTTAAGTGAGTTTCTCTAAATGTGTATGTTGTAGCTGCCTGAAACGCTTTCAAGGCTGTTACCTAATTTAGTGTTACGTTTTTATGCAGCCGGTATTTAGAGTTATAGTGAGCTCCCCACACTGTCTCTGCAAGCGGCAGTATCTCTGTGAGCATTTAGTATAAATAAAATTAGTTTGGGTAACAGTAGTGATGAAATTGTTGGCTCTGCCGTTGGTAGCAAAATAAACACTAGATTGGTTCACAGAGCCTGGGTTGAAATCGGGATTGTCACAGCTCTGCTGGGCTGGATAATGATTTAATATAAAGTTCAAGTTTAACGGGGTCTGTTGAGGAATCTCTGATTGCAGCAGGGACCAACTGTTTTGGTACGAGACAGTAAATGCTCTCTTGTGTCTCTAGTAGCTAGTAACAAGAAAAAGCGTTCTCGTGCATTTATCTTGTATCTGGATTGAAATCTCAGTTGGCTGGTGTGTAAAATCATGTACATAAACCTTGGGACACAAAGCCATGAAACGTCTGTTGGAAAACGAGCAGAGACTGGGGGAAGCGGCAGAGATCTGTGAACTGGAGTGATTATTGCCATCCTCTGCAGAGCTCTTCTCTCCGAATGGATCTCTTTGGAAATGACTTTGGTCATGCAGAAATGTTAATTCCTTAATACCACATGAGTGCTGAATTTTGATGTTTGCTAGTAATTAATTACAAAGGAGCAAAGGAAAAGATGTTAATGTCCCTTGTTTACTCATTTTTCCATTTGAGATGTGTCTTAATCTTGCTGTAGAGCACTGGGACTGCAGCGACAGAGGTCACCTAGAGAGGGGCCAAAAGGATGGTCAGAGCGATGGTAGAAGGAACGATCTTATGAGCCACACTGGGAATCTAAGAGACTAATCCAAAGTATGGGCGGGGATTTTGGTATCCACCAACTCACCATGCGTTTGTACAGGGGCCTGTCTGGTCTGGAAGAACCTGTGTAGACCTAGAAGATAAAATTCTCTACTTTCCTGGGTGTTTGTTGTTTGGTTTTTTTTTTTTTCCCTTTTCCAGGCTATAAAGTTCTTTGAAAACTAACTGTCTTGTACAGGAGCTTTTCTTATCCTCCACATCAACTAAAAGCTTCTGGATGGAGGGAGCGGTTTCCCATGAGCTGGTGTAACACTGCTGGTGACTAAAGCTCTGAGAAACAGCAAAAGGCTAAATTTGCAGATTAGCAGCACACTCATCTGGTCTGGACAGCAATCTCTTGTCAAATATTTTCCAGCAAGACCAGGAAAGACCAAAATTGGTATTTCTGATGCTCAAATGAAATATCCACCAAAATCCCATTTCAGAACGGAATGTCTTTTGGATCTTTTGTACAGTGAGTAATGTGAACACAGGTATTTAAAGCTGTATTGAAAGCTTTCAAAAAGGAAATTTAAAAAATGGACTACATTTTAAATTTCAAACCTGTTCTTTTGCTCTCATGATTATCTACCTAATGTTAGCAAAGCTATGTGATAGAGTCTTTGCTGAAGCTCTTGGTCTGTTGTGAATTCATTGCCATTTCTGGAGCTGGCTAATAATGATGTTTTATTAGTCATAGAATCATAGGATCATAGGATATCCTGAGTGGGAAGGGACCCATGAGGATCATCGAGTCCAACTCCTGGCTCCACACAGGCCCAGCCGAATCAGAGCACATGACTGAGAGCATTAGCCAGACGCTTCTTGAACTCAGTCAAGCTCGGTGCCGTGACCGCCTCCCTGGGGAGCCTGTTCCAGTGCCCGACCACCCTCTCGGTGAAGAACCTTTTCCTGATAGCCAACCTAAACCTCCCCCATCACAGCTTCATGCCGGTCCCTCGGGTTCTATCACTGGTTATCAGATCAGCACCTGCCCCTTTGCCCCCCCTCGTGAGGAAGCTGTAGGCCGCGATGAGCTCTCCCCTCAGTCTCCTCTTCTCTAGGCTGAACAAACCGAGGGACTTCAGCCTCTCCTCATACGTCTTCCCCTCTAGACCCTTCACCACCTTTGTTGCCCTCCTTTGGACACTCTCCAATAGGTTTATGTCCTTTTTGTACTGGGGCGCCCAAAACTGCACGCAGTACTTGAGGTGAGGCCGCACCAGCGCAGTGTAGAGTGGGACAATCCCTTCCCTAGACCGGCTAGCAATGCCGTGCTTGATGCACCCCAGGGTACGGTTGGCCTTCCTGGCAGCCTGGGCACGCTGTTGACTCATGCTCAACTTGCTGTCACAATGCTGTTCCCATTGGCTTTGATTTGAGCTAGAAAAATCAAAGCTTCTGAATTTTCAGGTCTCAAAACTTGGGAGCAAATTATTGCTAAGGGCTTTAAAAGAGAAAATCTGAGCAAATAAAAAGGTGATTGAGCTGTCATGTGACTTAAAGCTGGGGTTTAGGGAGCTCTTTGTGCTCAAGGCTGCAATTATGCTACAGTACATTGTCACTGCAGGCTCCTGCTGGCATAGGAGTCAGGAATAAAAGGATAAATTGCAGACCCCCAAAAAATTGCAAACCAATTGCACTAAGCAATGTTATTTGGAAGCTGTAATAAAAGTGTAGGTTTTTTGGTTTGGTTGCTGGTGCTGTCAAGTGTTGTTTGCCCTTGCTTCAAGTGTAACATCAATTTACCAAATGCGTGTATAATAGTTACCAAAATATTATTGAGCTTTTGTCACAGTTTTGAAATTGCTTTTAGCTTTATGAGCTTTATTAGCATATGCATAGAAATATTCGTTATCAGAAGTTTGTTACCCACCATGCTCAAGGATTTTTGTTGGTTACTTTTGTAGAGCATGCGTTGATCTTGTTTATGGTCTTATTTTCTTCTTTTTGGGATGTTGGCTGCAGAACAAAGAATACAAACTTCTGAACGAGCAGCTCTCTACGCTCACATCTGCCCACTCCTCTGAGGTGGAAAAGCTGAAGAAGGAACTAGTGCAATACCAGCAGAGCCACCAGGATGATGGCAACCAGCTTGTCAGCTTGCAAGAAAAGATGGAGCACCTGCGGCTGGAGCTTGAAAAAGCTCATGGTGAGAGGAAGGTTGTGGAAGACAGCTACGTTAAGGAGAAAGACCTACTGAGAAAGGTACGTCTCAGTTGTGTAGGTGGTCATGCTGGTGAAAGCTTGCCCTTCACAAGTCTGAAGGGGAAAGACTTAATTTCTATTCTTTATTTTTTTTTTTTTTTCCTTTTGTCACTGAATGCCCCTAGAATTTGCCTTTTTAACCAGGTGATGGGGCAGCAAGGGCAGGTGGACATCCCTGCAGGAGCAGTGAGTGCCTCATGTCAGGAGGATGCCCTGTCTCGATGCCTTTTGCACTGCCAGCCATGAAGAAACTCCCCAAACCCAGACCCATCTGAAATAAGTGCACTTAAAAACCACAAATATGCCAGAGCTTTGTGTATATACAGTGATTCTTCATGGCGCGTAATGCAAAATATTGGAGAAGGCTGTTGTAGATGCTGTAAATATTCAGAAGACGTCCTTCCTCAGTGCAGCTGGGTATGGGATGGGACATGAAGGCTTGGTTTCTGCTGTGCCATTGGACCTTTCACCCTGACTTTCTTTGCTGGTTGGGTTCATTCTGAAAAAACTTCACACTCATTCTCATAATCTAAGGCACTAAGGGTTCAGTTTCCTGCTGTGAATGCTCAGGTTAAGTCCGTGATCTTTCTTCTTCTGCACCAGTTGAAGAGGTTTCTTTGATTCTGCAGTTGGAAAAAACTTTGGGCTTTTCTACACAATACATTGGAAAATTCTGCAGCTGTTACTCTAGAACAGTGCTTTTTGTGTGACAACCTGAAGATAAGTCACCTCTGGAGATTTTTTTTTTCTTTTTAAAAAAAGGTCTGGGATTAGCTGCATTTTTATTATGGTGGAAGAGTGTCCAGATGGGGCTCTTCTAGGGCACTTCACTCAGCAGCACCTACCCTGGCCAACCTCCCTCAGATGGTGAGTAGCTGTGGGGAGTCTATGGCTAGGATAACTTAATGGGAACAATTAGCACAGCTGAAATGCATTTTTGGGTGTGCTTCTCAAAAGGGCATTCAGCCTGTAGGTCTGTTGTCTCTTGGCCAGGCCAAGACCTGTCACGAAATCAGTTACTCCGCTCTTGTGCACATGTATTGCACCCACACGGGGATGTATGGAATCAGTGATTTTCTTTTCTCCAGCACCAAATTAGGCAATCCTTTTTGGCACAGGGCTTGGTTCATTAGCTGGCTGCAGCAGAGGCTCTTAGAGCCAGAAAGGATGCTTTATTGTGAAGGTGATGCAGCTGGGGAAAAACTGCTTCTCTTTGTTCTTGATTGCAAATCCCCTTTGAGCACTCAGTAAAAGGTTGACTTAATGACCAAAGAAATGCTTTCAAAAAGCATGAAAATAAAGAAGAAGCTTTTCCTTGTTGTAGAAGTGCCTACAGCAGAGTAAATACTGTGCACTTTACCATGACAATAAATGGTTTAATTATAAAACATTTCTACTGTGCAGTGCAGGCTGCACATTTCTGGCATTAGCTTTCAATTGCTCCCACTGGTTCCTTGTCGATGGGAAGATGGAGAAGACTTGTTTCCATCCTGGAAACATTCATTTAGCCAAAAATTTATCTTATAAGAAAAATTCTGGTAGAGATTTTTGAGTAGTTCTACAAACTGCAAAAAACATGTGGAGTGTTGTGAAACTGAATTCAGGTGAGAGAAGCACTTTTCACCTTCAATAGCAAGACTGCACCGTGGTTGTGGTGGGATGCACTTGCTCTGGAGACAATACCCGAAGTCATGAGACACTTCTGAGTGAGACTGAGATGACAGCCTTAATTTTACCGACTTGAGCTGGGGCTGCAGCTTCTGCAAATCCACCTTAGTTAGGATTTTGTTACTGAAAAAATGTCCTTTAATCTCTTCCTTATAGCTTTTCCTTATGATTCCTTAATTTTAGAATAGCCCTTCTTATTCCTGTGGGGAAGGTTAAACTATCAGATCCATGTGAGCACCAACAGCTATTGCTAGGGCTTTTGGTAGCACCTAATCTTCTCAATGGATGAGCTAGGATGATGTATTCCACAGAAATCCTTCAAAGCAGATGCTGTTATATTTGAAGCAACTTCAAAGATGTTTCCTATAGAAAGATGAGCAAGGGATACAAAAGGTACCAGTGTTGGTACCAGAGACGGAGTTTGTGCTGCTTGGCCGTTGTGTAACCTGCTCCGCTTGCCTCTACGTGTGTTTGATGGACTGTTACCATCCTCTTTGGGTTTCTGTAAAGACAGATGTTGAATTCCAGCTTGTTTCTGTCTCGTATAGAAACAGGAATGTGATAAACAAGTGCAATCGCTTAACATCACATCTTAAAAATATCTATATCCAATCTGGGTTAGAAATTTTTAAACCTGGGAATAATTGTTGCGGGTTCTACCAAGACCTTCAGTTCTAAAATATCGCCCCAGCACAGTTGAAAATACTCCAAATTTTTGTCCAGTTTTGTTTTCCAACCATCCTAACTTTGTTTTCTGGGCAGAAGAGTTCATTATCAGCACTGAATAAAGAGCACTAGTGAAATAATCCCATCATCCCTAATCTTTTCCCTTATGGGATAAAAAAGTCAAATTCCTTGCTGTCCCATTGCAGCGCACGTTTTCCTTCCCTTCTGTCACTCTTGCAGCTCTTCTGAAAATTTTTTAAGAATTCTTCCTAACTTGAAGACACTAGTGCTGATCTAATGGCTGCATGTCTGCTTATTTGAAGTGATGTACGTATGAAAGAATGGAGTTAGTTTTGGTACAGAATATTAAAATCATGGCTCAATCCAGAGCATTTAAAACACCAGTAGCTCTGCGTACCTTAAATTGTGTTGTCTTCACTTTCTAGTTGTATCTCCAGACTCCAACTTTCCTACTATATGTAGAGATGCAGGAGATTATAGTCTCATGGAGGAAGCTGGACTAAATGAATGGATTGGAGAGTGAGGGATAGTGGGATCTTCCAGTTCCTGTGCATGGGATATGACTGCTTTGGTTGTGACTTACAGTGAAATATTTGTTGTGCTTTTACCCTTACGATTAGTATGTATCTGACATATGCAATATTTGATAAAATACCTTGATTTGAGGATGCTTGTTTGGAAGACTGAAGTCTGTGCTAGGAATGCATGCCAGCTGGGCTGCCTATAAATTTTATCTAGTCGTGACAGCAAAATTATTATTCGTGGGCACTGAAAACTTTTGTAATGTGTGTACAGTGTTATTTATCTTTGGCATCTTGAGATCCTTCTGTTACGTGTAGCTGTTTTCTAAGCCGTGGCTACAGGATGTGATGGAGCAGGCATAGGGAATGACATTATGCTGGGATGATATGTCAGTTTGTTCTCCTACCTGACAGCAGCAGAATAATCCTGCTTAACCATAGCAGCATATTTCACTTAATAATGTGATGGTTTTGTATTTTGAGGTAACGCTGTTGAATGCATCAAAATTCCTGAGGATGAACAAAATTACAGGATAGGTTGCTGTCAGCATCAGTCCAGCCTTTTTGTTGTCACAAGTGGCCTTGTTTCCCTTCATTTTTAATAAAGAGGTAGTTAAAAAAATAAAATAAAATATTATTTTGCAGGATTTAGTTTCTGTTTTCATTAATTTTTGCTAGGCAATCATTGGTGTTAATTGCTCTATGTGCTCCTGTTGTATTACAAAAGGCCCTGGTACACACTGTGCATCACTGTACTAGAGGTTCTGCAGTAGTGACTATAATCTTACTATGTAAAGTTAAAAAAGCCTGAACTATTTAGTATTAGTGCTCACATTCTCTGTGTCCATCTTAATTACTTAAGGGCCACGTTGCTTGAAACAATCAGCAGACTTCTTTTCCCCAACAGCAGTCAATGCTATGAATTGAAGATAGGGATGAAGCCTGTTGAGATGTGAAAATAAACCTCTACGTTGGTGACCTGATCACTTGTAGGTGTTTCACTCCTGCAGATCGTGGTCACCAAGTCCAGCTGCTCAGTGTTTTGTATGATTCTGCTGAAAACATTAATTTAAGGGAGAAATGCGCTCAGGAAAAGAAAAGTTAATCTCTTGTTGCAGTGCTCCTATGCTTTAACTCCTGATGCACAAAGGATAACTGGCAAAGCACAAGGGGACAGAGCTTTTAAACAGCAAAGAAAGCCCGAACAAAGCTCCCTGTCTCCAGCCAGGTGAAATGTAATCCCTCTGCAGAGGCTCTGACCTGCAGCAAGCAGTAATTCTTTCCCTTGTTTCGTAGCGCATATCCGACTTGGAAGAAGAAAATGCTCTCCTGAAGCAGGAGAAAGAGGAGCTTAACAGCAGGATCCAGTGTCAGTCTGAAGGTAAAGGAAAAAATACTTATAGTATTGTAATGCCTCTACTAAACGAGGGGTTTTTAACTGTTCTTCCCTCAAACTTGTTTTTCCTGCATGCTTTTCCTACCTTAAAAAGTGTCAATCTTCCCCCACCCCTTTCCTGGTGTTTTTTTGTCGTTGTTTTTGTTGTGGGGACAATTTGTTCATGCTGTCCCGCTGGTGGATGGCAAGACAGAGGCTGGTTTAACTAGTGAAATATGGAATAAAGTGCTTAAAAGGGCTTTTTAGTTGAATTATGTTGCAGCATTTACTGTGGATGATGTGGGAGGCAGTGAGGCTGCTAGGGATGGAGGGTAGAGAATAACAGCGTCCCAGGATTGATTAATAAAGGATCCAAGGAACAGCACAGTTAACAATACTGAGCTGTGACAAAGGATTTCTCTAACATGACAGGAGTCTGTGAGTGTTTTTTAAAGCAGAGACTTAGATGGTGAAACATACATAGAGGAAAGCAATCATGGAAAATGCTAAGCCACAAAAGAAACTCTCATGCGTGTATTGAGCTTTTTTTATTTTTTATCATCCTTTTCAGCTTTAATTTTGTTGCAGGATTTACAAAAAGCATCATGCATCATTCTGTGGATGTATCTGTCACTGCTCCATGGTACTCAAGAAGTACCTATTGTTCTCAGCCCGATGCAAAATAAAGGAATGAAAATAACATGCTAAAAAGAAACTTGCTGCAAATATTTCTTCATCTCTTATGGGATGCTTTCAGAGCATCGAAGCTTGGGGAAAGGAAGTGGAGAGGTTTGGTTTGATATTCACCCATTTAAAAGGACGCATACACTGTATTTGCCTGGTTTCTCAGAAAGGGGAGGGACCAGATTTGCTTCCAAAAGGCAATTATTTTTTTTTTTTTAAAAAAGAAGAATTTATTTGGATATAAAATACTTTCAACCCCCACAGTCTTACCATGGTAAATGGTTGATGATGATATGAAAAAGAGACGCTGCTGTTGATTTGCTTGATGCCAAATCCAGTGGCAGGAAGCAGGCATAGAGAAGTCTTTAAATGCAGCAAGTACCGCTTCTTAAACATGAATGTATTTCCATACTGTGCTGCTCTTTTCTTAAGTGGGTTTATGGCTGGCCCATGAGAGCTGGAGCTGGCGTAGCTGGGTTACATGTAGTAGATCTGATGGTTTATAGGTGCTGGAGATTTTTCTTTAACTCAAATGGCAGAGGACTCTGCTCTCTGAGCAGAAGAGCTCAAGCTGTTCCAAATGGCAAGGAGACAGATCTAGATTATACTAGTCTCTAAATATTAGAGAATGCTTATATGTATTTTAAAGGTTCTTGGCAGAGAGAATTTTGTTAATTAGTCATTCTTATTGCACATATTTACAAGAAGTTCATTTCAGAGATGAAGATCATAATATCTTTTTTTTTTTTTTTTTTAAATTCTTATTTTAAAGATGAATTTGCACAAAACACAGTTGAGGAAAATATCCAAATGAAGAAAGAGCTGGAAGAAGAGAGATCTCGTTATCAGAACCTGGTAAAAGAGTATTCGAGGCTGGAGCAGAGATATGACAATTTACGGGATGAAATGACCATTATAAAGGTAATGAAACTGAAATTGTCCCTATTCTCTTGTGTCCTGGACCTGATATTGATAGCTGGATAATGTGGCTCACTCATCCCCAAAACACTTAATAGATTTGACATTATCTTGCAGTTTGTGCTTGATATTTCAAAGACTGAACTTCTACACTAAAGCTGAACAATATGTTCAAAAAGGAACCTGATCTTTCACACTTTTCTGTTAACTGCTATCTGTGAATCTCAGCAAAAGCTGGTTCATGCTTGTCTTGCTTTTTGCTTCAGCAATGTTCACGTGTAGGCCTTGCATTAAAAAACAGTAACAAAACCAAAACGCAACAGCATGGCTTCAGAATTTCAAAAGCCAAAGTTTTTAGGTTCAGTGTCAGAAGAACTGTTGAAAATTAGATAATAATTAAAGTGATGCTGGATTAGGTGAAAGGTTGAACGTTTAAAGGAAGCCCTGGAGGGTGCTGTGAACAGCATCATCTTGAACTCAGATTTGCATGTTTGTAGTTAACAGGCATCTGGTGTCATGAAAAGCCCTTAATTCATGCAGAATTTTTCAACTGAGCTTCTGTACCACTTCACATTTTAAAGTATTCCCTTGTGTTAATATGAATATTGTGGTAGGACATAAGAACTAGAAAATGGAATTCACTATAAGGTGACAGTTAAGCCTTTTGTAAAGGTAACCTTAATATATAGACACGTATTTGCTCCAAGAAACAATGCTTCGTGAGGAATCCTTCCTTAAACACTGAATGCATTATGTATCTGCACCTCTCCTTGGCAGCAAGCACCAGGGCACAGGAGAAACCCATCCAACCAGAGCAGTTTGGAGTCCGATTCCAACTATCCATCCGTATCAACCTCTGAGATAGGAGACACCGAGGATGTAGTACAACAAGTGGAGGTACAATAAAACTGGGCAGGCTTGGGGGAAGGAGTAGAGCCTTGCTCTGCAGGGGTGTTTGATGTGGATCTTGGAGCGTGTAGGAGGAATGCAGGTTGGACTATATGGTGTGAGGGATTAAATTGATTTTGTGCTACAGAAATACGTTAATTGTGTGAGAAGGGACCACAGGGTTCTGGTGCTGTGGCAAATGCTTACTCATCTGTGATGATTCTATGATCTGTGATGATTCTATGATCTGTGGGGTCAGACTTAAATCATCATAGAATCACAGAATGGTTTGGGTTGGAAGGGACCTCAAAGCCCATCCAGTTCCAACTCCCTGCCATGGGCAGGGACACCCTCCACTAGACCAGGATGCCCAAAGCCCCATCCAACCTGGTCTTGACCACTGCCAGGGAGCCAGGGGCAGCCACAGCTTCTCTGGGCAACCTGTGCCAGGGCCTCACCACCCTCACAGGGAAGAATTTCTTGAACTGTGGAGCCCAGAACTGGACACAGAACTCCAGATGTGGCCTCACCAGGGCAGAGCAGAGGAGGAGGAGAACCTCCCTTGACCTACTGGCCACACTCTTCTTAATGCACCCAGGACACCATTGGCCTTCTTGGCCACGAGGGCACACTGCTGGCTCATGGTTAACCATGGCATTTCTCCTCTTTGAAACAGGGCTCTAAATATAATAAAGTGTTGCCTTTTGGCCATACTAGCTTAAAGACTGATGAAAAATCATCAAAGTGGTCAGTGTTGTTACAGGCAGTTATCCCTAGCACTACTGGCCATGACTGTATGGGGGTTTGGTCTTTAAAAATATGTACCTTTCTTGGAATGCTCCTGTTACTGGCTGTGGTTGGGTTGGTGCTGATCTGGTACTGTGCATGGTTATAAAACTTGACTAAGGTCGTCTCTTTTTTTCCACTCTCCTATTCTTCTCCAGGAGGTTGGGATGGAGAAAGCCGCCATGGACATGACCCTCTTCCTAAAACTACAGAAGCGGGTGAGGGAACTCGAGCAGGAGAGGAAGAAGCTGCAAATCCAGCTGGAGAAAAAGGAGCAAGAGAGCAAGAAATCCCAGGTAAGATATGTCTTTTTATTGATACTGATATTTCATGTTGGTAACTGGCTTTCCTTGATTGCCTGAGGAAAGACAATGTAGGAATTGAGGTTTGAGAGTAACAAGCTCAATTTAAGAATCAGAAAATCTGTCTGGGAAATGGAGAGAAACTTTTTTGGTAGCTAAGGATAGTTGGGCAGGAGAACTGATAGTATTTTTATTATTATTATTAATAAACTGATTATAACAGATTTAGAGCAGTATCTTAAGTATCTTGAAAACAATAACATGTAGAATTATTCTTGGTGTGTTTTATTCTGCCTGCACTGATCCCATTTCTTTCTCTTTTGAGAAATTTGAAGTGTGGACTGAATTTTGTTAGTGAAGGTCCGAATGACGAAGGGGAATGCGAAGGTAGGAAAGCTCTGCAGAGGGGTCTGGACAGGCTGGATTGATGGGCTGAAGTAACTGTATGAGGCTCAACAAGGCTCAGTGCCGGGTCCTGCACTTGGGTCACCACAACGCCAGGCAACACTACAGGCTTGGGGCAGAGAAAGCTGCCTGGCGGAAAAGGACCTGGGGGTGCTGGTCAACAGCCGGCTGAACATGAGCCATCAGTGTGCCCAGGTGGCCAAGGTGGCCAACAGCATCCTGGCTGGTATCAAGAATGGGGTGGCCAGCAGGACCAGGGCAGCGATCGTCCCCCTGTGCTCGGCACTGGTGAGGCCGCACCTCCAGTGCTGGGTTCAGTTTTGGGCCCCTCGCTACCAGAAGGCCATTGAGGTGCTGGAGCGTGTCCAGGGAAGGGCAACAGAGTGGGGAAGGGTCTGGAGCACAAGTCTGATGAGGAGCGGCTGAAGGACCTGGGGGTGTTGAGCCTGGAGAAGAGGAGGCTGAGGGGAGACCTGATGGCTCTCTACAGCTCCCTGAAAGGAGGGGGTAGCCAGGTGGGGGTCGGTCTCTTCTCCCAAGTAACAAGTGATGGGACAAGAGGAAATGGCCTCAAGTTGTGCCAGGGGAGGTTTAGATTGGGTATGAGGAGAAATGTCTTCGCCGAAAGGGTTGTCAGTCACTGGAACAGGCTGCCCAGAGAGGTGGTGGAGTGACCATCCCTGGAGGTATTTAAAAGACGTGTAGATGTGGTGCTTGGGGACATGGTTTAGTGGTGGGCTTGGCAGTGCTGGGTTAATGGTTGGACTTGATGATCTTAAAGGTCTTTTCCAAACTGAATGATTCTGTGGTTCTGTTTGGAGGCTTGCAGATGGACATGATGCTGCAGCCTTACAGACACAGATACCGCCTTTTGGCTGGATCAAACCTAGAGGTGTGCTAGTGCTCGGGAGCCATGAAGAGAAAGGCCCTGGTACCCCACATCTCCATGTGTCTTTTGGTTGATTTGGGTTATTCAGGTGCTTCTTTACAGTCCTGGCTTCCCCCCATCCGGCAGTGTGTGGTGTGAGCTGATAAGCACTTCACAGACGTGTCAGGCTTGTGTCCTCAGTTTGGTATTGTTGTAATTCCCCCTAGTAATGGTTATATAAGAATGTAGCTTAAAAAATATATGTAGTAAATCAGAAGTAGCAAGATAGCTGTTAGAAGAATGTGTTCTTCCTTTTCTCTGTATTGCAGGGCAGGGATATTCCTTTGATATATTCTTTCTTGTGAAAAAATACTTTCCAATAGTTTGGGTGTTTTGCTTGTAAGTAATTTAAAAAAAAAGAAATAAATCTAGATTACTGACAGCACAGTGGTAACTTAAGAGTCGGTCCTGCCTTGAAACTGGAATTGGAAAATACATCTCTCTCTCTAGCTGCCAGTGAGCTGATGTTTGGTATAAGGGTGCTTTTAATAGCAGATCTTTTGTATATGTTTTACCCTGCCATCTGTAACTGAGGCTTTGTGGCTCGTTCAGAGGCCAGAGCATGGGAGACGATGCATGCCATGAAACAGCAGTGCTGGATGCACGGTGTCGTGAAGCAGTAAAGATGCTCTTATATAAAAGGCTGAGCAAATGCCATCACTCTTGGTTTCATAATTGAAATTCCTGTGTCTGTTGTTGCTTTGTTTGGGAATTATTTTGTTTATTTGTCTCCGGCGTGAGATCTATGTGTCTATTGATAAACACAATAAAAGACTCAACAAAATTATCAACAGTAATTATTTACTAGTTTCATTGGATATTCTTACTGATACCTCTAGCAATTTGCAGGCAATACGTGAAATAGGAAGTTTCCTCAGCCTCTCACCCTTGCTACGGAGGCAGAGTAAAAACCTGCTTCCCAACCACTATGTTGAAGATTTCTCCCCTAATGATTGTCATTGTTTGAAAGCTGCAGTGAGCCACAGTTGTCAAGATATTAAAGAGAGATCAAACCATTTTCTCCTGTAGCAGCCCCTGCCCTGCTACGTGTTGCTGGGACTCTGTGTGATGGCAATTAATGACATTATTATGGTTGAGCTGGCCAGCAGCAATGCAGCAAGGCTGGCTGTTGATAGAGACTTGCCTAGTCATCTTGTGCCATGTGCCAGTTCGTCTGGCTGCTTTTATATATCAATTTATCTCTGTAATCCACTCAGGTAACTGAAATGAAGACTGAAGTGGCTTCAGACCATGAAGACTTTGCATACAACAGTCTGAAGGTGAGTGAGAAGCTCCCACTTAGTGCTGTAACCTATTGCACGGCTCCAACAGCCCAGGCAAACTGAACGTGGTAATAACCCAAAACCTCCTGTAATCGGTTCTGACTATTGGAGACAGCAGTTTGAAAGCTGTAGCTTTCCATCAGCTCCTGGGCCTGGGGGGGGGCTCACAGATGATTCTCTCTGGGGCAACACCCGATTTACCTGTTAGAATCTTCCATGGAGGTAACAAGCCCACTTATGATGAAGAGTGCTTTTTCCACTGCACACTTTCCCACTGGGACTTTTTTGGGTTTCCTATGATGTGACACCGCAGGTCTCAGCAGTTTGCACACAGTAGGCGTGAATTCTTGCGGCTGAAGCCCAGTGTCTTTCTTGTTCCAGGCTCCAACTCTGCTTCTTGTCTACTTTCCTTGTGTTCTGAAGGTGCCACTCAGGTCAAAACCAAATAAATTTGCTTCATGGATTGCAGTAATAGCCTCCATTTCTCAGCAGCAGTGCTAGCTGACCATAGTTATCTTGTGCCTTCCCAGCTATTACCCTACCCTGCAATTCGTCTTGTCTCTAAGCAATAAATGCTCACGGTTCTGCCTCTGTCATTTTCTCCCCACGACATACAGAGCAGCTGAAGCCTGCTAGGGTCCTGTTGCAGCTTTTGTGGGTTGCGTCCTCCTATTGTAACTGCACCCAAATATTTCTTATTAAGCCAATTCTTATGTCCTGCTCATCGTCAAAAAAACAGTTCCTAGTATAGGCTTTGTAAGGGAATTTTATTTTTTTCTTCAGTGCAGACTTGTATTTCAGATGCTCCTTCTCTTCCTGACCCCTTAAAAAATATTGCAATACAACTGAGAAATCCAGAGGAACCTCTGTTACCCAGGATAATACGCTAAACCATTTGGTAGTAGTAACACCCATTTTTGCTGTCTGCATTGTCATTATCAGAAGGATGCAATAAAGCAGAAATTAGAGATGGAAAGGACATATGCTCAACCCTCACTAAGAGCTTACCTCTAACCAGTAGCTTTTTCTGGCATTTAGTCCTCCAGTTTTTAGTCTCGAAGCATGATATTTGTGTTGCATTTGCTAGACGTGCTGTTTGTGATTGACAGAAACCCTGCTGAGTTTCATTAGTACCCCTGCACAGCTCGGTGGAGGAAAAGCATGGCAGGAGCTTTAAAATAATTGCCAAAATGTCTTCCAGTTGCTTAAATGTGGCTATGGAAGTTTTAAGTTTCTTGACCTTGTAAAGTGAAGTGAAGTTGCGGTTTGGAAGGGGAGAACCCAGCAGATAAGAACCGCCACCTTCTTAAACGGCTTCTGGAGTTCTGACTTCTGTGTGAGTTCACAAATTGTGTTTTCTTCAAGTTTTAACCCAGGAAGTTCAGAATGGAAATATTAATTTTGGATTTTCCTACTTTCTACATTCCTAACATACTGACCTTCATAGTCCAACATATCTAACAAACTTTAACAACTCTCTTAATAACCATTTCGTACGAATAGGTAGCATGTGTTACAAAAAAGCAGGATTCTTTAACCTTTAGCTTAAAACAGGTGGAAAATGAACTTGCAAGGAAACTCATCTCAAAGTGGTGTTGCACTGCAAGAGGTGCTTTTTAAGGATCTCCAGCACAAGGTTCTTGCTGGGTTTCAGGGGAATGAGCTGAGGTTTGCAACAAGGAAAAACCAGGTCTAAGAGCTTGCTTTAACGCAGTGCAGACCTGCACAGACCAGCTGTAGCAGCTGATATTTTGGGTGCTGGTATATTGGGTGAATGTCAGTCGAGAAAGAGCTGAGGTGCCTGTGAAAAGCAAGGAGCAACTGCTTCAGAGGCCATAGTGAGAGGCAACCCCTAAAGGAAAGGATTTTGCGTTCCCTATAGGTAGGTTGGCCTGAGGGGAACCACTGAAAGAGAGAGGCAAATACAGCTCGCTGGTATTTTCCCCACTTGTGAATAGAGGATGCTGCCTGCAGTCTCCATCTGCAGTGAAAGTGACTTGCTGCTGATTTTGGGTGCTGCTTTTCCCTCCTTCCCCTGACAGCTGCTTCTGTGATTACAACAAAGCTCTTCCTCTCGTCTCTATTTCTTCTAACTTGTATCTCAAATATTTATACTTTCTCTGGCTCCTTCAAACACCTTGTGTAATTAGATTTATTTTTCCCTTTTGCTGGCTTAAAAAGTCTTTATCCTGGAGAACTAGGCTGAGGTGTCTGAAAGCTTACAGGCAGCAAACTCTTCCTGTGGATGCTCTTGAATGGTTCATGAGATACCAGCTTACAGAGGAGGAAGGGATGTTGGCTTTGCACCACTGATGCACTGTCTTTTGGAAACAGATACTCCTTAGCCAGTTCAGAAAGGTTTCAGAAGGTTTTAGAAAGGTGGCTGTAGTAGCTTTTCACAAAAAAGTGTATTTCCCTGAAACGAATATGAATTTTGACCTAGGTGAGGTGTGAAGACTGTTACTGAAGTACCTGAACAGCTTATCGTGGTGTAGGAGTGTTGTACTGGGTAGGGGAAGAGATGCTTGGATAAGGTCGTGAATGACCCGGGGTATGGTTTGGATAAATATGAGTATAAATATATAAATACAATGAACAGTACAAATATAAATAGGAGTATATGCATTATTTAAAAGTAATGCTTACAAATATAAGTTTGGGTAAACGTAATAAATACCATTATTGCTGAAAAGCAGGTTTTGGTGGGGGTTAACGATGTTTCTTGTTCAGTACTTTGTGACCTGAGTCTTCACTTCCTTCTGTTCATTTTTGGGTCCCATTCAAGATATTTTTGACATGCACAGCCTCTTGAGTGGGACAATACAAGGTGTGGGTGTTAGTGGATGACTGTGTGGGCTTGGTTTTTGCAACCAGCACATGGTCTGCTACTTCATATGCGTTTTCCATATTACTTTTTCCAGCTGGGAAAGTGGGAGTGAATGCACCAAGAAGTCCTTGCCCTGACTCTGTTTTCCTAGCAGGAGCACAATGCATAATTTGATTTCTTGCCCTTTGCATAGCTGGGATGTTTGTTTCATCCCATAGACTTGGAAACTCATCATGAGATGAGCTTCTAGAAGATACTATTTTCTTTTCCTATCGAATACCAGAAACAGAAGAGAGGGCAAATTCCTGGCATGGCAGCACTAACTTCTGATTTACACAGGCTCATACTTCACCCAGCCCAGCCATATAAGCCCCTTCCTAAAGACTGAGGCTATTTCCATTGCCATTAGGACTTAGGTACCCCTTTCACACCTCCATCGTGCTGTACATGTTAGGACAAGTGTGAGTTCAAGTTCAGGATGTTCTGACTGTATAACTTGTCAAATAAATCAGCACTCTTGGACTATGCTGAAGGAAGAGCATTTCTCACAGTGCAAGTAGAAATCTCCCTTTCCACATTCAAAGCATTTTATTTCAGCTTCTGTTGTGCCATTGCTGATGCTGGTGCAAAATGGGTGTACAGGCAAGGGACAATAGATATCTTGCCCATGTCTATAGATATTTTAACACTGCTCCATGAAAGCAGTGTTAAAGCACTCCACCTGGAAAGGAGTAGGGAATGAATTTAAATGTAAACTCTGAAAGGAGTCCAGGGCATGAGCAGGATTGTTGGTTATAATTTTCTTTCTTGATCTTCCTGGCTTCATTTCTAACCACAGCACAGGTTGGTATGACCGGTCCCTGGAGTTAGCAGTGTGGCTGGCCCATTTGAAAAACAAAAAGGAAATGAGAAAAAAAAAAAAGGAGGAGAAAAAAAGTGTGGGAAAAAGAAAAGCAGGGATCTTATCCAGCAAATAACAGAAATCACAGAAGAGCCATTTGTGTAGAAAAGCACTTAATTGCTTTCTTCCTCCCCTTCACCTGTCTCTGAGCATGATCAGAAAAGAGTGAAAAGCAAGTTGATGCTTTAACTGTGTAGCAAGAAGAGTTAAACCCAGCTTGGCATTGATTCCCTGCCATGCGCACACTTTTCAAACTCTTGTTTTAAAACCCAATTTTAGAAAAGCCAGTGCCTCATACACTCCTTCTGCTGAGCTGTGGTTAATGTGGATGTGGAGGAATTGCTGGATCTAATGCATTTCTTACCCTTTTTATTATTTTTTTTTAATGACAGATGGTATAAAGTACCTGAATATGCTCCATTACTGATGGTGTTTGTTCAGCTAGGAGTATGCTGGCTGTCCAGATCAGCTATTCTGTTCACACCTCTGCTGTGATAAGGCATGCTATTTATAATTTGTAAGGATTTATAATTATAACACCCGTTTCCTATGGAAACGAGGTTTACACAGCTGTGCTAGCTCTACACACTGTATAAATTGCCCCCATCCCCCCAGCCACTCTTGGATTCTTTAGCTTGCCTCAGCCAAAGCTGCTAATGAAGCAGATATCCCATAGATAAGAGGGATCATGCAAGAAAGCCATGGAAAGGGTCAAAAGACAGCGGGGAGAGGAAAGCATGTGGATCTCTGTGGGGAAAGAGCTTGTGCTGTTATAGACACTAGAGAATCCACGTGGACGGTTATCAGTCCCTAGGGAAGAGATGACCCCACATCAGTCAGACACCAACTCGCTTGCAAATGTCTTGGGTTTTGCTGTGTGGTGGTTGGATATGAATCCCGTTGGGTTTTGGCATTTTCTGAGATGCTTGGGTGCATAGGGACAGGAGGGAGCAGTCCTGGGTGCCACCATGCAGCTGGTGATGGAGGGTCTGGTGTGAAGAGAAGGTGGGCTGTTGGGATTTGGGCCATGAGAAAGAGCCTGGGGGCCTGGCTCTGCTCCCTCGCTGTGACCTGTAGCAAAGACTGTCCTGTCTGCAGGAGCAAAGTTGCTCTTGAGCCAGCTGGATGCTCCAGGTGGGTTTTGGGTGCTGGTGAAGAGCTGCCAAAGGTGGTGTTACCACCTGCTTCAAGGTGAAATACTGAAATAAAGGCTGTCTTATCTGCCAGAGTTTTATTCTTCTGTCTTCTACTGTCATGCAAAAGTAAATAAGCCCTTCAGTTGTCTCGGCAAACACTGCGATGCTCATGCATTGTTATTCAGGAGAAGCAGTTGGCGTCAAACTTGTACAGTGTTGCCCCTGCCTGTCAAACGCCAGCAGCTGACAAGACATCAGGGCGAGAAAATCCTCCAACTGCAAACATCGCACCGGGGTAGGGGAATTACAAAATGTATGAGAAAAGAAGCTGTAGTGAGAATTCACACCGCCACAGCTCACCTAGTGGGATGTCTGCCATGATGAAGGGTCACGTAAATCAATGTCTTCCACCTTATTTAATGAATACAAAAAATGATTTAAACATTTTTGGTGTTGTGGTGATTTCTTGATTGAGAAGGAAAAGGGGTGGAGAAGAAACAAACCTGTTTGGCTTCTTTAACAGCTTGCTTTTGTGTTTAAAAATAGTGTCAACAAACAAACAAACAATCTCCCCAGTGTCACCCTGTAGTGTTGTTATTAAATGGCAGCAGGCTACTGATTACAGCAAAAATCTTTTCTGAGCCACACGTGGCAGGACAGGCAGCAAAATCCAGATCCTGGCATGAATTGATCATTTGGCTGTGATCATCAGTAATTGAGTTACTTAGAGGCATCTCAGAAAACGATAAGGCACTGCAAGACAGTTTATCTGAACTGGTTAATGGCTTGGTGTTTTCCAGAGGCAAGAGCTGGAGTCGGAGAATAAGAAGCTGAAAAATGAACTTAATGAACTGAGGAAGGCTATTGCAGACCGAGCAACCCAGAACAACTCGCCCGATGATATTCAGGACAGTTATAACCTCTTACTGAATCAGCTGAAATCGGCCAGCGAGGAGTTGGAAGTGCGGAAAGAAGAGGTACTTATCCTGAGGACGCAGATTATGAAGGCAGCCCAGCAAAAAGAGTCAGGAAAAAACATGGTAATTGACAGAGTAATGGATTTTCTTTCCCTTTTCTCCTTCTGTCACTGAAAATTCAGTGCCTGCCTGAGCAATTCCATTTCTGCTTTGGAGGGGTTCTGGGTGGCAGGATGGCGCAGGGAGGTTATAGGAGGTTCTGCAGGGTTATAGGAGGTTCTAACTATGGATAAGATGTAGTCCATGGCATCATTTCAGACAGCCCAGGACCACACATCCCATGGTGATCTGTACTGCTCTAAGATGCTTGGCCCCATACCTGATGAGATCTAGCCAGCGCACACCAAGGAACAACTTCTCCAGCCCAGCACCAAGCTGTGGTGGTCTGAGATGTTCCCGGTGGTGTTTTGTGACAACTGGTTTATTCAGCAAGGAAATGGGATGGGAGAAAAGAGCTTCGGGACCAGATCCTGCTTACTTTATGCTGGTGCAGCCGTAACGTGCAGGCAAGAAGAGACCCCATCCCATCACAGTCGTTTGAGGACTTTTTTTGTTTAGACCCGGTTCTGACTGAAGGGTGCATTTTTTAAAAACTTATTTGGGCTTTGTAATTCACTGCCTTATCATTCCTTGAGCTTTTGGTATAGTTTGTATTTCAGACCACGCCCCCCCCCCCCCCCCTTATCTCCTGCCCAGGTTCACTGCATCTTTCTTCCATCTCCTGATCTCTGCTGCTGTGTGTTTGCATGTGTATGAATTCATAGCTCTCTAGTCCGATGGATGTCCTGAGGAAGCTCTGTTAAGGATAGTTGGGAGTTGTTCGGTATCAGGAACTTTGAAAGACAGGAAGAGATGTGCAGGATCTCATACTGCTGTGTTTTGCATGTTGAATTTAGGAAAGCATCACCACCAATGCCAGCTGGCCGAACAGTGACAAGCACATTGATCAGGAGGACGCAATTGAAGCCTACCAGGGGATGTGCGAGACGAACCGGTAAGCGTGGCTCAAATTTTTCCAGCAGCAGGAGGGCCTGACTAAAGTGCAAGAGATGAGATCCAGACCAAAATTAACAACATGTTTTAGAGAGTTAATGGATTCTGGATTGTGTTCTGCACCTTGGGTCAAGGATGGGCCATAAAGGTGGGACCAGAGATGCAGATCTTGTACTGGGTGAGGAGCCTCTTGTCTTTGCGGCAGTGTGTCCACAAGGAAGGGGAGATAGTGGGCAGGTAGAAAAGCCGACATGGAAGTGAGCAAAACTGGATTTTGACTTTGCTTGCAGTATGTAAATAGTAGCAAGACTAGGATTTGAGATATATTTTAAGAGTTATTTCAAGTCTGTCCTCACGCTATGCTGGGAAGACAGCACTGTTCCCCTCTCATTTTCCCAGAGGTAAAAGCCTGCGATGGTGAAGTGAGCTAATTAACACATGGTGTATTCTCTGGAAACACCCACATTATTGGTTTTCTTGCATCTAAACTGAGAGTTGAGAACATTTGTTTGATTACAAGTTTACCATAGTGAGGGTTAATATTGTCAACATGTGTCTGTCCTTATAGTAACAACGGGCTTATATTGCGAGGCATGAAATCAATCCTTGCAGCCATCCAGGAAAACATCAAGTAAAAGAGTAGTATCTCGCAAGAAGACAAAATTTCATGGATTAAACAACAAGATTGTATGTAAAGTAAATATTGTTTTACTACAAGGAAATCAAATGTTCATCTCCTTTTCTCTTGGCAAATACAGATGTTTGAGGCTTTTTTCCTAAATAATTTGCATTCAGCAAGGTAGTCAGAAAACCTAACCGGTGTGGATTAATGGCTTTTAATAACACAGTATACTTTGGCACTTTGTAAACTGGTTGCAGAAGGTTGTTAGCGGTCCAGACTGGGAAAGGCCATGACTTAATTAGGATTTTATTCATACCTGTATGAATATGAGCAAAGGCACATCATCTTTGAATGCAATATGAAAAATTGTGAAGAGTTGCTTTATGCTTTCAGAACTGGTTGACCAAAAATCCAGTGTTGGGGTCCAGGAGTCTTGTGATACTCATTTCTCACCTGAGCATCATGCCTGGCTGGATCAGGACCAGTGTGTTGGGTTTTTTTTTCCAATTTGATACCATTGAATATTTTCTTTCCTGAAGTGAACTTGCTGATGAAAATCCTGCCCCTCCTGCAGTGCAGAGGTGATGAGATTGATTTAAATGTCATCTTTTTGCCAATAAATCAGTGGGGTTCAGTGTGCTTCCTACTGCAAGGTGTGTTTATTGGTCATTTAATGAATTCTATGGATTTTCTCTTATTGCCTTCCAACTTTCTCCTGGAGCTGTGGGTACTAGTATGGGATGCAAAATCCCATTCTCAGGCACAGAGTTAATTGCTCCCTAAACTGCATTTTTCGGTGTGCACATGTAGGAGTGATTAGTTTGTACCCAGCTGTTGGTGAAGGAGTTGGAGTCAAAATAAGAGTTGCTGCTTCCACAGGGGATGTGTGCATCCTGTGTGTATGGGTTGTCCTTCTTCAGCCGTTCTGGTTTCCAGACTTAACAACTTCTGCAGGGAGGATGGAATCACACAGAGAAATCATCAAAAATGCCACAATAATCTAATTTTCCACAATGTAAAGATCTCTTTTCTTTGCAATTTGTGCAGGTGAGCTGCAATTTAAGAACTTCATGTGGTCAGGCCTTGGTGTTTTTTGGCCTTATGAGATTTGGGAGGGAAAATCTGCAGTCTCCGGGCTCAGTTACCTATTACCTCTCTTATCTACCTCTCATATGAAGCTTGGCTGGAGCTGGACTCTTGCAATACAGTAGCAGTAGCTCTAGGTACTATCACCCTGATGGTCTGCAGTGATTTATCCAATGACTTGTTAATCACCACCAGCTTCCCCGTTATATGGTTCCCTGTGCATTTGTATAATGGGTTGGTTTATAAACTGTAGGCTGGAGTTGATGGCAGTAAAACAGATGAAAACAAATGCTCGGGGAGCATGGATTATTGTATTTGTTGATATAAATTAACATTCCGTCCCCCCAGCACAAATTTGCATTTGTACTTACGTAGCTCTATACCCAAACATGTCAGTATGAGAAATAAAACTGCTTTCTCTTTTGAATCTTGATCGATAAATATTTTAATGGAAAGCTTTTCTGGTGGGATTGCAGTTCTGAAAGGGGATTAATAAGCAAGAGCCACTTTTTCTCCCACCCATGCTGCCAGGAGCACTCCTATTTCTCTTTATCCTGATACCTCTCATCTTGTTGACAGTTTCTAGCCGAGGTGGATGCTCTTCCACCGGTCCAGTCTGACCAACACGGTAAAGCCACGGTCCGCTCCTAGCTTAAAGTCATCGTGTCTTAGCTATTTAGGCTAGAGATGGAGCCTGGCCTTATTTTGGTAGGAGATAAACCTTTTATTCATTCTATGTCTATATAATCTGAGACTTTTAAATACAGCAGGAGGAAAACTGCTGCTAACCTTGCCCATGTAGTGATTCTCTTACTCCACGCTGCTCTCAGGGAAAAGCCCTTTGATGCCAGGTCAAGGGGAAGTTTGATTGAAAGCAGCCCCTTATACATATAGTGAACTCAGCTTTTTTTTATTTTCCCTTTTTTTTTTCTCATTGACTTTCAACTGCTAAAGGGAAAAGCATCGAGTTAGTTTCCAGCTAATTTTCTGCTTCAATAACTGAATGTAAAGCTAAGTAGGCTTTTTGTTCTCTGTTTCAGTTCTTGGGATATTTCTTTCAAGCCTGTTTGATCTTGGTGAAAATGTAGAGCCAACAAAAGACCAGGTGATGATGTTAGAGATAACAACCTGGCAGCTCGAAGCAGATCAGGTTTAGTCTTTGAAATTAACTTGGTTGATAACTTCCAAGTGATTTCTATAAAGTGTGTGGCTTTTTTTTTTTTTTTTTTTATGCTCAGTACGTCCCACTGGCAGCCACAGTGCAAAGTGAAGGGCTGATCCTCACATGGAGGATGCCTTTGCAGCTGGAAGAGGCCATTGCGTGGGAAGGGTTCATATCTCTGCTCACCACTCTCCAATATGTCTCTTCTTATCACTGCTTCTCACTCTGTTTTATTTCTAATCTGTGATGTGCATTAGTTTTCCACTTAATTAAAAAAAAAAAAGCATATCTGTGTTTGAAAATGAAACGCCCCTTCTGCTTTATTAAGAGATGATAACTATCTGAAGATGCTAAAATTAACATCTCTGGGGTTTGGCGTACGTGCACCTCCTTTAAGCTACTTGGAGGAGAGGAGGGGGGCATTCGGGCAGGAATTTCTCTCCCTTTCATGAAGGCATTTTGCCAAGTGGAGGTTGCCAGCTGCTCCCCCAAACCTGTACCTCCAAGGTAAGGAGAAAGGAGAAATGAGGCTGTGAATCATGTCCTTTCAACTCCTTCCAGCTTTATTGGAGAGAAGGATTTACCCAGCATTTTAGGAAATTATTTTGTCGCATACTAATTAATCTAATTAGCTAGAAAGGACCCCTACTGACTTTTAATGCCTTGGTCAATATGAACTTCTGGGAGAAGGGGATCTCAATGATTTCTGGCTCGGTGCTGTGTTGATGGGCAAGGACTGAATGCTTATTTCCCAGGGCAGTTTTATCTCAGTATAATGGCACCCGCTTGAGCTGCTTTCCTCCTTTACCACAATGTATATGACTAAAAAAGGAAGGCAGGCTATTTTTCAAAGGTTATAAAGGAGAATGCATCTCTTAAAAATGCTTCTTGTCCTGTGAGATTTCTCAGGTTACTGATATGTAATAAATAGTGAGGATCCTTCCTATTTGTGGGTTTGTTTGGGGTTTTTTTCTTCTTTTTGGTTTTCAGTGCCTGAATACATGTTCTGTTAAGATTATCTGAACCAAAAAAATACCCTACTAACAAATCGACCCAAATCAGACCAAGCAATCTCCCTGTATCTGTCAGCCCACGGACCCTTTTGGAAGCCTGCTATGTATGGGTAAAAATAAGGTTTTAATCTAAATTCTACATATGGCTTTAACAGATTAATTTTCTGAATATTAATGGTTGAAATGGTTGCTACTTTTGAGAAATGCCATGCTCATACACCAAGATGTACAAGCTGTCTGCAGCGGTGAGACACCTCTTGAGTCCTTTCATGGTAGTGCTGCATCACCACAATTCTCACTGCTATCCTCATATGAAACTTTGCTATAAAAGGTTTGTGTTTTGTGCTTTTCCACTTAAATATGAAGAGCTTTCCTTGCCAGGGAATGGCATGTGCTACATTTCTTTTCACAATAGGAGACATATATTAGCTTGGTTCTTTTTTTTTGTCTGAAAGTTTAATGGTTCATTAAGTGATTTTTTTGTTTGTTTTGTTTATTTTTTATTATGATTTCCCAAAAGAAAAACTGTTTTAAAACTCACATTGAAGCCAGGTAAAATCTCCTTGTAGCAAATGTTTCTGGTCAGGTTGACCAGCTCCCATCATTCATTTGTAATGTGTTCAACACCTCATTAAAGAAGATAAATCAGTTTCCTGCCTTTTATAACTTAAAAAACCCCCCACCTGTTAAAAGGAGACTTTTAGTATTAAAGTGACATGAGACTTTTTTTGGCATTTTTCTGCCTGGATGGCTATGAAGGAGATTGGATCTTGTACCAATATGAGTAAACAAACACCCAAAGGGTGTTTGGACCGAAGGGTGCTCTGAGGAAAGGCTGTTGTGTTTGACTTGATGCTTGAGGAGACCCTCGACTGAAGTAGAAGAAAGAGAATTTATTTTAGACTAGTAGAAGTTGCTGCAGATGGAAGGAAATGGAGAAACTTGTCTTAAAAATGTCTTATTAGTGAGATGTGCCAGGAGGTCTGGAAGAAGAGTGAGCTGTTCAAGCTGTCAGTATGCAATGAACACTGGGGTCAGGTTAAGTTTGCACTGTGGGTGGGAGTGCGTGGGGGCTGTTCCAGCTGAAAAATATTTAATTTTTTTGGGGGGGGAGGAAGGAAGCCTCTTGGGAGCTGCTAAGGATCATTCTGCTTTTCATTTTACCGCATCTATGTTCGGACACCTCCTCCTTACCCCTTGTGCTGCCTTCTCTCTTTTATCCCTCTAGGTCCTTGTTTCTCTTCCCTGTTTTTTAAGCGTAAGATTTTAATGTGGACTTGAGCTAGCTGCTGGGCCTGCCAGCTTTTCTGTGCAAATGGGAAACAGTTTAGCCATACAGAAATGAAAACTCAGGCTCTGACCCTGAGGAGTTGGGCTTTTTTGTAAAAAAAGTAACGTCTCAGGAACGATGATAACCTGCCAGGAGGTTGGGCTGGGTGATCTCCGATGGTCCCTTCTGACCTGAATGATTTTTGGGTTCCTGGGTCGGCTGTGGTGGGTTGGGGAGGAAGGGGCTGCACGACGACATGGTTCACAGCTGGGGAGGGAGGAGAAGCTCCTCTAGCCAGGGGTGTCATATGGGGCACAACCAGGGAATGGTTCTCATTTACCATGGTGGAAAAGGAAATACAATGTAATGAAAGTGTGCTTTTTAAAAAAAAATTATTAAATTAATAAGCGTTCTTCACCTTTTCCCCTCCTATTGCAATTGACCTTTTGTCTTTCTCTGTCCTCTTGTTTCCTTTTTCTGTCCTTTATTTCTAGCAAGACTGAGGACTGGGGGTATCTCAATGAAGATGGAGAGCTCGGCTTGGCTTATCAAGGTTTAAAGCAAGTTGCCAGGTCAAACACTGTCTTTTTTTCCCCCACTGTTTCCTCTCCCCCTTTCACTTCTTTTTCTCCTCTCCTCTCCTCTCCTCTCCTCTCCTCTCCTCTCCTCTCCTCTCCTCTCCTCTCCTCTCCTCTCCTCTCCTCTCCTCTCCTCTCCTCTCCTCTCCTCTCCTCTCCTCTCCTCTCCTCTCCTCTCCTCTCCTCTCCTCTCCTCTCCTCTCCCCTCTCTCTTCCTCTCTCTTCCTCTCTCTTCCTCTGCTGTTGTTCTGTTGTTCTCTCTGGGAGCAGCTGGAGGAAGGATATCTGAACTCAAGGAATCAAAATCCTCCTCTAATTTTCAGAGGAGTTGTTTTGATGCTAATTGGGCAGTGCTGATTGTGGCTGTTGTCACTAATGCCTGAGCTGGGATTCAGTAAGAATGGTGTTACATTAATGAGAAATTGTGTGATAAAGGTGTTGGGAAACTGTAATCTCCAGGGAGTGCCAAGAAAACCCCATTTTAGATGTTTTTTCCCAAATTGCCCTAAGATATAGCACCTCCCTAAAGTGTTTACTTGACACGTCAGAAGAGGGGTCTCTGTCCTTGTGTTGCGATGCTGTCTGCTTTGCATTCTTCTGGGGATTGTGTGCTCCCATCCATGCATTGCCTATAGGTGTATAAGGAGGAAGGTGTGTGGTGGACACATGGTGCCGTCCTTCCACAGCTCTCCCCATGTCCTGGTCTGGTGGGCAAATATCCCAGCAGGACATGCTGGGGCAATACCTGTGACCTCTGTATCTCCTGGGGATGCTGTTGATTCTGTATTGATCTCTCATCTCCAAGCTAATGAACATTAGGAAGACCAAAGGAGATTAAAGCAAGGTTGAAGGACTCCTGGATTCTTCTCCTGAATTCAGCTTGGTGCTTGGAAGAGCTGATTATTAAATTGGAGAGAGTCCAGAGGAGGCCACGAAGCTGATCAGAGGGCTGGAGCACCTCTCCTATGAGGACAGGCTGAGAGAGTTGGGGTTGTTCAGCCTGGAGAAGAGAAGGCTCTGGGGAGACCTTAGAGCCCCTTCCAGTCCCTGAAGGGCCTACAGAAAAGCTGGAGAGGGGCTGGTGACAAGGGCAGGGAGTGACAGGACAAGGGGGAATGGGTTCAAGCTGAAGGAGGGTCAATTTAGATCAAATGTTAGAAAGAAATTCTTTCCTGTGAGAGTGCTGAGGCCCTGGCACAGGTTGCCCAGAGAAGCTGTGGCTGCCCCTGGCTCCCTGGCAGTGGTCAAGGCCAGGTTGGATGGGGCTTTGGGCAACCTGGGCTAGTGGAGGGTGTCCCTGCCCATGGCAGGGAGTTGGAACTAGATGATCTTTAAGGTCCTTTTCAACCCAAACCATTCTATGATTCTATGAAATGTTAATCAGTCTGTGCTCTCCTGCAGGGTGGTTATGACACTCCAATATATATGATTTTTAGAAAAGACATGAAATGAGCTGATTAAGGACACTATAGAGAGGAAAAGTTAAAACAATCTTTTGTATGAAATAATCTACAGCAGTCACATCTAGAGGTATTGGAGTAAAATCAGACAATAACAGGAAAAATACCAGTGATGATTCATTTGTTTTTCAAAGCAATGTAGGAATCCAAGTTCATAAAGAAGTGTATTTTTCTGAGAGCGGCTCATGGTTAATCCAAACCCACATGAAGAAATAAAATGAAAATTCAGTACTTAATACTTATTTCATGGTGAGCCTGTATTTTCCAAGCCCATTAAGAATGTAACTCCTGACAGCGTGATTATGAGGCTGAGTGCATTATTGCCCATGTTTCTATAGTTGGCAAACATGCTTTTCTGGCTTTTGCTGGAAAATGGGAGTGGAGATTGGGTTGTTTAGGTCTTCTAAAAACAACAACAACAAAAAAACCAAACTGGAGAATAATTAATACTTTTCATCCAGAAATCTTCAATAGAAAGCATGCGTTCTTTTATACTATCCTTAAAAAAACCCAAAATAAACCAAAACAACAAAAAACCTCACCCCCATGCTTAACTGTTCCTGCAGAGAAACAGTCCACAGGCATGAATCTCCATGAATTTCCCAATGGACTCAAAAGACCTGTAGTTTTTTCCCCACTGGCACAGCTCCGTGTCCGTGCATGTGCTGGGTAAATGCTAAGCTATTGACACCAGAGTCTTCCTTGTCTTTGAGGATTGCCGTTTGCATCTGATGCCAGAGGAGACGAAGCTGTGTTGCTGTCCGTAGCTCTGCCCAGGAGACCACATCCATGAGCTACAGCAAGGACATGGGCTTGGTCATCCCCCTGGGTCATTCCTCCTCTTTGCCACCATCGCGCTGTGTAGTTTGGGATTAAAACTTTGCAGTTTCTGGCTTGATGCCACTTTCTCAGACTCCTTGTCCCTTCTGGAGTCGCTTATTTCGGTCTTCTTGAGAGAGCTGAGATTTCCGTTTAGCAGAGGGTACGGGATACCCTTAAAAAATCAATTATCATGTCACTTGCCAGGTTTTTCAGCACCCCCATTGGCACAGGTGTGTACAGGAGGGCAGGTAACATCTCAGTGATGAATCATTTTTCCACTAGATTAACGAAGGCATTCTGATTTAGCAAGTGGCTGGATAATGCACAGACTAAATGTTCTACTAACCCTTTAGCTCAGCTTTTCCCCCCCGCTGTAGTTGTCCTTGCGCACAGGCTCAGGGCTGGAAGGAGACCTGGTGCAGGGGAAAGGAGGTAGAAGAGGGTGGCAGGACAAACTATTAGAAAAAAAAGCAGGGTACCCCCTAAGGGCTGTTTTTGGTGACTTCTGTCAGCTGTGTATCATGGTGTCAGTATTTGCATCATGGAGTACAAGGGAACACGTCTTTCCCCGCCCCTGCTGAAGAGTCCTGGTGAAGTCAGCAGCAATGATGAAAGCAGAAACTGATCAAGATGACAGAAATTGCCCGTGCATAGTTTTCTGCAGGTAGTTTATGAATGAAAACTGAGATATAAATGAATATACTTCTTTTTAAGCAAAGATAAATAGCAGCTCTACAAACAACTGAAACGAATTAAGAGTTTCAGCTTCTGCCTTTTCTGAAACTCCCAGCAGCAGCAAACAAAGCCTGTGGCAGTCCAGCTGAACAGAGCCATTTGCAAGACATACAGTGTGGCTTTCAAAAGTAAGAACTGATGTTTGAAAGCGTGCAAGTGCAAGAACAAATGCCCTTCATGCTGAGCTTTTGGAAAAAACCCCGCAAGTGTTGATCTGCACTACTTTCTTGCCATGCATTTGATTTTTGCTAGTGGGAAGAGTAAAGGAACCCAGATTTGTGATACAGTTGCAGGAAAAAAGGGAGCTCTTGAATTTTCCCCCCCCTTCCCTTTTATTTAAAAAAACCCCCACAACCCAACCTTTTGATCTCATGTCTCTAATTTCAAAAGTATTTAATCTACAGCATAGCAAATGACAGACTAATGTGGCAGTAGTAGCTGTAGCACCCCTTTGTGTGTGTCAGTTTTGTAGGAAGGTTGACTTGGGAACATCTCCCAAATTGGCTGACTTTGAAGGATCTAAACTCAGTGGTTACTGCCACGATGCCGAAATCACAGGTTGATCGGTGTGGGCTTTTTTTCTCAGGCTACTGGAAGCACAGCTCCAGGATCAGAGAAGAGAGCACGAGGAGGAGGTAGAAGCTCTGAAAAACCAGGTGGATGCAATGAAAGAAGAGATGGAGAGACAGCAACAGGCTTTCCTGCAGACCTTGCAGCTATCTCCAGAGGTCCAGGTGGAGTTTGGACTTCAGCAAGAAATTACACGCCTCACCAATGAAAATCTGGTAAGAGGCTGTACTGAAAACACAGCCTAAGGAAAAGGAGAAAAACAACCAAGTTGAGAGAAAGGAGATAGGAAATATGAAGGGGACAGGAGGGTGCTGGGATCTCTTCCACCTCTTCTAAACTCTCTGCAGGATCCTTCAGCATCTCCCACTGGTGCATTTGGAAGTGTTGGTACTTGGCCATGAGCTGTTCTTCAGTGGCTACGATTCTTGTGATTCCTTAAGTACTTTCTTTTTCACTTTTAATCTTTTTTGAAGCTTGTCTACTTTGCGGCATTGCCTACCCAACGAGATCACTGGGGACCCCTATATTCTATAATTATGTGCAAAGATAACACAATCTTTTCTTTTTACCTGCATTTATTGGGAGTGGTGTGGGCAAGTTGCCACTCTGAAAAGCTGGTCTGGCTAATCGTAAATTTTCCCCTTCTTACCTCCTGTATCTGTGTTGCAAGGTCTGAAGTGAACACTGACCCCTCCTAAGTTCAGGTGAGGGGCTGGTTGCCTTTCTCAACATATCTAGTATATAAATAGTGTTGGAACTGTTTAAATATGATTAAAAGCCAGGATTAAGAATGCTGTGGGTGGGGTGGGGTGAGTATTGCCTGCTGTAGGCCACTTCTAGGGAAAGCAGGCACGGTCTTTGGGGTGTAAATAAGGGTCTCCCTGAGCAATCCAGAAATAACACGGCTCTTCAACCAAGATGCTCACACCATGCAGTAGTGGTGCATAGACCAGGCTGTGTGCTCCTGCAGTTTAACACAATGCATCTTGTTTTTCAGGATCTTAAAGAATTGCTGGAGAAGTTGGAAAAGAATGAAAAGAAGCTGAAGAAGCAGCTGAAGATTTACATGAAGAGGGTCCAAGATTTTGAAGGTGACTTGGCTGTTGGTAGACATTGGGGTGGGGGAACAGCACTCTTTTTCCTTCTTTGGCCAGCCTTGGAGAGCTGCAGGTTTTTCTCTTCTTCTTTCTGTTAAAGTAAGACTTTACTCATTCTGGCACACTGAACTGGCACTGAGCTCCTTGTTGGCACGACAGCAAGGAACCGAAAGTCCACATGAAGCTCCTGGGTCATGCTAAGGCTGCCTTGGAGCACTAACAGCTGCGCTGATGTAGCTTTAGCTTGTTAACATCATTGAATGTGGTAAACTTGGAAGAGGGTCCACGAGGTGAGGATGGAGGCTTGAGGGCTTGTTGGATCTGATGCTTGGTGTACCAGGGTTTGGAGGGTATTTAAGGAACCTTTTTGCTTTCCTTGCTGTCAGTGCTGTGACCCAAGCAGTGATATAGAGAGACCAGTCACCAGCAGGTGACTGCTCTGTTCTGGCAATTTTGCGGGGGGGGGGGAGGGGGATTAAAACAATTTAGGATTAAAATATATATGTGTATTCTGCTTGATCAGAAAACACCTCAAATGTGAAATCTGTGTTGTATAGAAGAAGATTCCTGTTCACTGGAGATGTCGCAGTTAATCACATAACTTTGTTCTCATGAGCTAATTTCTGAAAACTAGGCGTTAAGTGAAATTAAGCTGAAAGACTGGAGGGTTTCCATGGCTAGCACAGGTGGTCTCTGTCAGTGTCACCTGCATGCTGCTGTTTACTGCAGTGCTTGCATGATGGTCTCTCCTGTTTTATTAAACTTTTATGGAAGCACAATGCTCAATGGTGTGCCACCGTGGTTCTTCAGCTTTACAGCCAGCCAAAAGACATGACGCTTACGTTTTCTTTTTGTTGTTTGTTTTTTCATTGCCTGGCTATTTTTTTCCCCCTCTGTGAAAATGCTACAAGAAAAAGCTTCCTGTAGGGTTACTACCTCCTAGCCTGTGGTTTCATGCTCTTTTCACAGCATCCCAAACTACAGTGCTGGCGGAGAGGACGTGGCAGAAGCGTACCATTCAAGTTGCTGTCCAGAGGAAGGAGAAAGATTTTCAGGGCATGTTGGAATATTATAAAGAAGATGAGCCACTCCTCATCCGAAACCTCATTACAGGTGAGGAACTTGCTCCGCTCCTGTGCCTGGCTCCTTCTTCTCTTGCCTGGGAGATCTCAAGATAGGCAAATAGATCTTCTCAAATTAATCCCTCCTGGGACTGTATGTTTATGGTGACAGCAGTTTTGGTAGGTAAAGCAGCACAGTGCTAAGCAGATGGACCATCATGGATATAATCCTTAGGGATAGTAAAGAATGGAAAATACAAAAAGGTGGCTGCAGTTTTTAGAGCAAGCTAGTAACTTTTAGTAACTTGCTGAGCTTGATATGATGTGGTAATAGATGGGGAAAGGATAGCAAGGGAGAGATCCCAGGGATTTTGCACAGCAATGGAACAAAGGTAGTTGATTTATGAGATAATAACAGGTAACAGATAATAAACTTATGAGCCCTTTTATGCTGGAAGATCTGATCAGAATTACTGCCAGCATCGCCTTATTCAATGCTGTTAGAGAAGTCACACTTCCCTGGCTAAGAGCTGGTATTTACCATCACTCTCTAACCCCAGCAGACTCTAGTGAGGATCTAAAAAGAGCAGTGCTAGCCCGTTGCTGCGGTCTTTGAAGTTCCCCTAATCAGGCAGGCTCGTCATTTAGAAGCTGCAAATTCCCGCAGCTGCCATTAGGATTCTGTATCTTGAGGGAAAGCGTGATTTACTAAGTCATGAATTCAGAGAGGGGGTTTATAGCCTGTGGGAGGTATTCCTGAAAGCTTCAGGGAGTTTTTCAAAGGTTGCGTGCTGCTTGGGTAGACTTTTACATAGTAAAGATCTAGTGCTACCTGTGCATCCGTAAGGTGTGATGGGATCACGTCGCAAACTTCAGTGCAGACTGTGCTACCCTCCTGAGCCCTGGTGCTGTGGCTCTTCTGCTTTGGTCCATCTGTCCTGCAGTCAGACCTCTGGCTCTGTGTCCACACTACAGGGATGGAAGTTGCTGAGCTGAAATCTCATCTTCCCCAGGGCTGGTGGGGAGAGGGGTTTGTCTGGGTACATCTCCAGCTCTGGTGTTTGCTGCTTCACCTGCCACTTGGTGAATTTTAAGAGGATTTTTTTTAAAAAACAAACCAACACTAAACCTTCTAGATCTCAAGCCTCAGGCAGTGTCTGCTACTGTACCCTGCCTGCCTGCCTACATCCTCTACATGTGCATCAGGCACGCGGATTACGTCAACGATGACCAGAAAGTGCACTCCTTGCTCACCTCCACCATCAATGGCATTAAGAAAGTGCTGAAGGTAGGTGTCAGTTTTCTCTTGTCTTGGGGTTGAGATGCTGTGAGATGATAATAACCATGTCAAAGTGGGTGATAATCAGCTCTTGTAGTGATTTTCAAACCCAATTGCTCTTATAGTTTCCCTTTTTAGAAGAACAAGGAGAATTATGATCTTAGCAATAAAATAGTTTGCATTTACAGATTAAAAATGTTTGCAGGGACCAAATGGCTAATACTGCCCATCTGCAGAGAGAGGGCATCCTGATTCTAGGTGGGGAAACTCAAAACCACTTTGTCTTGCTATGCCAGCATCCCCCACTGAAGGGGGAAGTCTCACATGTTTTAATTCTGCTCTTCCAGAAACACAATGATGATTTTCAGATGACGTCATTTTGGCTGGCGAACACGTGTCGTTTCCTGCACTGTTTAAAGCAGTACAGCGGAGATACGGTAAGAAACTCATTGCTGATCTTGAGTATTCTGGCATTCCTCCAGGAAAGGGTCTTCAGGTCTCCTAGGTCTGGTGGCTTCACTCTGGCTATGACGTGAGGTCATCTCTGACTTTCCTCCTTTGTTTATTTGGATACAACATGAGGCAGCTCCTAACAGAGGTTCACGGAGCATTGCAACAAGACATTTGAGACCTGAAACCAGGACCCTTTAAATATAACGTGCAACATTATGTGACTGATACCCAGAATATTTTGAATTTTATAGCCAACTGTGCACTTTGATTTGTCTGACCAGGGGATTTCCTTCTGGTAGGCTGTTTGGAAGGCTGTTCCCCTGGTTTTAATAGGTTCTGCAGCTTTTCATTAACCGACATTTTTAGACAAGGGAAAGCTACTCCAAATCTTGCCATTTTATTCTGAATGTTTCTACTGATTTGTTTTTTCCCTGTTCTGTTCAACTAGTTTAAAATAACCATGCTTTGAGAGACCAAAAATGCATAATCACAATGTAAGATTTCAGAAGGAAATCCTCTCATTTCTTGCCACCTCAGTAATATTTCATAAGTTGACATAAGTTTTATTATAGCTGATCCCTTCTGACAAAATCAGGTAGTCACAGTCCTCTTAGTGCATTACATGCTGCCATTCTTACAGCCATATGTTCTGGGTATTAAAATTTTCAGCAGAGCCAAATTATGTCGTTTCTCATTTAGTCTTGATTTGTGTAAGATATATTGAGCAATCAAGCTTTAAGAATAAATAAAACAGTTTTTGTGGATTCAAATTAACTGTTTGGATCATTCATGAGATGACCACTGGTGTCTAAAACTTCAGGGCTGGACTTCCAAGATTTAAATTAAAAAGAAAAATAATTTAGGTAATACTTACTAAATTTATGTTCCTGTTTGACCTCTTCTGCCTGGATAAGAGCATTACATTTTAAAGAAAATCCTCCCCAGAAAACCAGCAGGGTTAAAAAAAAACATCACAAACTTAAATTTCACATTCTTTGCCATGATTTACTGTGTTAAATGAACGAGCTATTTGCAAATTCAGTTGATAATTTGGTCCAAAAAACAGAGGGGAAGATAATTCTAGGCAGTTTCCAAAATACTGTTATCCTTAGTGAAATCCAACCTATTTTTAAGAAAACGTGTTTAAAAGAAAAACCCAAGCTAAATGCAATATTGCAGTGCAAAGAGCACAATGCTTTTTCATTAGTGAGGAAAAACAAGAAATTGTGAAGTCATCTCAAATTGCACATGTTGTATTTTTGCATTTTGCTAGTCAGCAAACAACAAAAAAAGTTGACAACAAATTGATAAGACCATATGAACAGGCAATTAAAGCATCTATGTTAATTACAAAATTAAGTTAGATCACATTTGCTTCTGCCAGCAAAACTGGCATTAATGTCTGAGCCCAGAACTCAGGGCTACAGCATCCATCTGCAGGATCAGAGACTTGCTTCTTCAGCAAAAAGCAGGGAACTGGAGAAATTTCTGAACTTCAGATCGGTTTAAAATGTTGTCAGAGCATATAGCATGTGGTTATCATATTTTTTCCCCCATTTTCTAATGTCTTAATCTCAAAATATTTGGTTTCCCATAAATAATTGCAACTCACAGGAATAAACAAATGGCTAAAAAATGTTTCTCAGGGACTGAAGTGTCATTTTCTAGTTCTTGTCTATTGCAGTGATACAATTGTTGCTCCTTGCTAGACCTAAAAGGAAAAACTTACCACTTAACGATGCTTTTCTTCAAAAAGCAGCCTTCTAGTAATAATTTGTGAACAAACAGCTGAGTAAATCAAAGGTGATTTATGAGTTTTGATCATTTCTATAATGGAGTAAAAATGCACTTTTGTAACACATCTGGATGTATTGTACTATAAAGGTGGTTTTTTTTAAAACAGTGATTTTACTAGACTATAAATAGGTGGAGTAATGAAACCAGGTGTTTTAATCTCCTCCTGTTCAGGGTTTCATGGTGCAAAACACGCCTAAGCAGAACGAGCACTGTCTGAAGAACTTTGACCTGACCGAGTACCGCCAAGTGCTGAGCCACCTCTCCATCCAGATCTACCAGCAGCTCATTAAGATAGCAGAAGGCATACTCCAACCCATGATCGGTAAGTTCATAGCACATTAGCTTTTAGGAGGGTATCTTTTTTTTTTTTTTTTACTGTAATTATGTACTCTGAGGTTTTTTTCCAGACCTTTGTATGGTGCTAGCCTGACTTCTCCCCAAAGGAAAAGCCTGAAGTTGGTAGAGAGGCATATGTCACCAAAAAAAAAAAAAAGTTTTGGTTGGGAGCAGGTCCTTGTTTTAGTAGTGACCTGGAGTTAGGGAGGCTGACCTGGCCTGGGTGAGTTTTTGTTTCCCCCATGATAGAAACTAATAAGGATGAGGTGTTTTCCCTCCGTGATAGAAGATGCCTCCCTCCATTCTGCTAGGGAGGTGGTGCTCATGAGTCTGTAGGAACAGTGTTCCCCTCCAGACCAGGTTAAGATTTTATGGGTGAAAATGTGCGTTATGAGGGAGGAGAGTTGGGAAGGGAAAAAGAGACTAATAAAGACCTTATTTTGCAAGGGTGAGTCAGTATGAGAAGAGTTACCTCCTCAGCTAAATCTGTGGTGCTTGCTAACCTAATTGAGGGGCTGTTCTCAGTGCTTTATATTTTTTAGCTGCTGGTGTTTTCCTTGAGCTCCCAGCCTGGACTCCTCTATATCTAGGACTCTTTCCCTTTACCCTCCAAATGTCATTTTACAAATTATAGCTGTATCTGATGGTATCGCCTCCTACCATCGCTGCGTGTACCTCCTGCTCCTTGCAGAAAGTTGTCCTGTTCCTCTGTCAGTTAGTCAGGCTGTAAGAATTTTATTACTTTTAATCTATCTTAATTTCTCCCAGTCCTTTGAGCCAATTAATCACTTTAACTGCAGAATGTAAGGCTCTGTGGTGGGTAGAGGGAGAATTGATTACAGCTCAAAGGAGAGGTGTTCCCAGTTTCTGCAGCATGATAAGTGATTTCTGCATAGTAATGCCAAGGGAAAAAGAAATGTGATCTCACAGATATTTTGTGTGCTTCAACTATTTCATACTATCACAGTAAACTAGCAGTTCATGGATCTGTCCTGCTTTCAGACCTCCCAGCATCCATCGTGTTTTATATCGCTGAGAGTGCTGCAAGATTATGACTGCCCACGGAGGGGTCAGTTCGTGCCTCCAGTGACTTTTCTAGCTCATTTTTCCCCTTTTTTTTCAGTGTCTGCGGTGTTGGAAAATGAGAGTATCCAAGGGCTTTCTGGTGTCAAACCGATGGGCTACAGAAATCGCTCCTCCAGCATGGCAGATGGTGACAGCTCCTACAGCTTAGACGCACTCATTCGCCAGCTGAACACCTTCCACAGCATCATGTGTGACCAGGGCCTGGACCCAGAGATCGTGCAGCAGGTCTTCAAGCAGCTCTTCTACATGATCAACGCGGTTGCTCTCAACAACCTCCTGCTGAGGAAGGACGTCTGCTCGTGGAGCACGGGCATGCAGCTGAGGTGGGACAGGGGCTCGGGGCAGGGATGTGCCTGCTTGAATAAGTTTAGTTAATTTTATAAGGTGGTGGAAAATAGGAAAATAAAATGCAATGGTGTAAGTAAGGGGAGAAACTGATTGGATTCAGCTGGAGACCAATGCAGTGCAGTTAAAGCTAAGCCTTGTAGAGTAATGCCTGTGCAATGCAGTTTGCTGTGCTGCTTGTGAATTAAATGCATGTTACAGTAATTATCTCTGGGGTGGGCTTTCCCCACCCTTGCCTCACCCAGCCTGAGCGGGAAGGCTGTGCAGCCCAAAGACTGCACCAGGTGCTGTAGGATGGATTGCCCATTGGGATGGAGAAGTTTCCGTGGTTCTGTCCTGCTGCCGCGTCTGCTGGTTTTAATGTTACCGGTGTTGTTAACTCCGATTCTGCGGGTGGATCTTAAAGCCGAACCCCTGTTGTTGTGTGAAATGCCTCTGGCCTCTCATGAGCTACAGGCAAGCGGCAGCACGGACATCTGCTGGGCTGGGATCAGGGGCCCGCATGCCCCATCACTGTCTTAGTGTGATGCTATAATCAGGATTGAAATTTGAAAGGACAGCTAGTGCAAACCTGCCAGAAAGGGGTCATGAATATTTATCAGCCCTGGCATAAATCTGTCAGCTTGCTTCTCGGTGTAAATGATTTAAACCTTTGTTTTGCTACCCTCTCCCCTTCCCAGAGTGGATCCTTTGCATGTTCCCCTTGAGCCTGGGAGTGGGCACAGGCAGAGGCATTTTTTATGTAGATATGTTCAAAGGTACAATTTTGTTGGCATTTAAAAGCTTAATTTTAATGGACTTTTGAAACTTGAACAAATTTGAATGTTGTAGAAAAGCACATCCCTTGCACTGTTCAGCTGTTACATGGCTTATCTATTTCTAAAGTACATGGAGTATAAATTTTGCTTTGAGTTGTTGAGTATTAAGCTTTGGTCTGGTTGTCTCCTGCCATGTGTATCACAAATATGCATCACAAACATGACATATACCAGCACTGCAACATACTTTGAGTCTCATAGAGGATTTTTGAGATGCTACATCTTATCTCCCGGCTCTCATCTTATCTTGGTTGCTTTCCTAGGTTTAACATAAACCAGCTGGAGGAATGGCTGCGTGGGAAGAACCTGCAGCAGAGTGGAGCAGCACAAACGTTGGAGCCCTTGATTCAGGCGGCACAGCTTCTACAGCTGAAAAAGAAAACCTCAGAAGATGCCGAGGCCATCTGCTCCTTGTGCACGTCACTCACGACGCAGCAGGTAAGGAACAGGGCAGAGATTTACATCAGAGGTCCTGGTAATTAAAGGAGTGGGAAAGGCTTGTCTCCCAGTGCCAGATCCTCACTGCCCAGGGTCAGTGTGCCATTCCCATGGCGGGGACAACTTGTCCTTTTCAAGACTGGCGTTTGGTATTGACCTCTGTCAGAGGTGGTCATCGCAGTGGCTCCTCTCTTACGGCACTGCTGATGGTGCTGGAGCTCCAGCAGAAATGTTCAAAGATGAAACCCAGCCCCGAGGAGTTTATGCCATAAGTCAGACACTCAGGATTTTAAACCCACCTGTTGTGTTTTGCCATGGTCTAACCTGGCTAGGTCTGCAGGATGCCCACCAAGGATTCATATTTGGGGCAGGAAGTTGAGAACTGCCCACCTAGGCTGGCTGGATCTGACCTTAAATTTGAGAATCCATTTCAGAAGGATACAAACTCAAGTTTTTTGCTGCTGGTCTTAATTGTCTGGCCTTAATTTGATAATGTCGTAGGAAGGGAGAAGTGAGAGATGTGAGCTGATCTCCAGTGGTTCTTGGAGATCCTTTCTCCTGTATCTCCATCTCCCTGTCTTGAACGTGTGTTCTTAAGAGAAGCCAAGGGATGGCAGGAGAGGAACACAAGTGAGGGAGCATCAGGAGAAGTGTTGTAGAGATGACGTCAGAAGTACTGGGAAGTGTGGTCACCCATGTTACTGTGTACCAGCTGAGCGGGGTCCTGGTATAAATCTGTTGCTCGAGTCCATTCCCAATTTACAAATGTTGCAATAAGAAGTGACTTTGACAGGTCCATGGAGGCTTACCATAGCTTACAGCGGGCACAGGAACACCAGGATAACACCTGTGTTACTTCTGCTTCTCAGCAGTGTCACGGGAGACTTGTTATGGCCATATCAAGACAAACTGTTAATGATGCTTTGTATTCTGGAAAAGTTTGGCATCTCATGACTGTCCGTAATTCTATTTTGGTTTTGACAGATTGTAAAGATACTTAATCTCTACACTCCTGTGAATGAGTTTGAAGAACGCGTGACAGTAGCTTTCATACGAGACATACAGGTAAGTGAAAGGGCTGTAAATTGGAGGTGATAGTACTAATGACATCTGTATTAAATCATTACTAACTCAGGCATTTTGTAATAGGCATGCTGCTGCATGTTGTCCTGAATTTAGTGCTCTGCATGCACACTCGCTTACTTGCAACATACAGCTGGAGGGATAGCCAGGCTGTTAATCGCAAAGAGCAATAAGCACCGAAGTTCCCAGCTCAGCTAATCAGCTCTTTAGTAGCAATGCAACTCAGAAGTAAGGTTGCAGGAGTCAGTGAAGCATTAGTGAAATGCAGTTACTTCTGAGATACAAGGCAGAAACTGGCAACTAAAGAAAATTAAATACATGAAAACCAAGCATCTTTTAATGCTCGCAAGGAGGAGGCAAGAAGTGGAAACAGAAGCATGTTCAACTACTAGAATATGTCTCCATCACTGAGCAGCTGAATCGAAAGTGGTCTGCTGGTATCATGCAGTGCTGCTTTTGCAGTGTAAGGGGGTCATGTTGTTTCCAAGTCCTGTATCTTGCTTTGTGGTCATGTAGAAAATGTAGCCAGGTTCTTTTGAAGCAGTGTTTCCTACAGTCTGTGTAGAAGTTCCTGTAAATATTTGCTCAGGGGAAGGCTGCTGCAATAGAGAACAAAATAGTTCTCACTGGTTTTTAGCAGTATCTCTAAAATTGTGTACATTCTCAAACCTTTGATGATGTTAAACATCACAAAGAAAAAGCAACAACTGATATGAAATTTGTTTTCTTCTCCCACACCTCACAGGCACACTTGCAAGAGCGAAATGACCCTCCGCAGCTGCTGTTAGACTTCAAGCACATGTTCCCAGTTTTTTTCCCGTTCAACCCATCCTCCATAACCATGGACACCATTCATCTCCCTGCTTCTCTCAACTTGGAATTTCTCAATAAAGTCTGAAGAAAGTATAATTAAGCCCAGCTCTCCTACCCAGAGACCCCCAGCAAAAAGAAAGAAAAATGAAAGGAATTTAAGGAGCTCTTTAAATGTGGACCAAGCAGAATTAGGGAAGAACCAATACACAGTGATAAATAGATGCTAAACTGAACGGTAAAAAAGAGACTGATCTGTATGTGATTTGGGTTTTTTCTGGTAATTTGCAGATCAGAAATAAGGATATTTGAAATGTAGATTTATTTCTTACTGTTTGATTTTATGTTGACATAGTTCAAAGCCCATAATCATCTGCAAAAGCCACTAACAAAAAAGAATGGTGAATGGGAGACAACTTACTTTGATCTTCATAGGCGTCTATGAAAAAATGACAGTTAAATCAAAAACAAAATCTGAGACACTTACGCTGCCTTGAAGGACATGTAATTGTCTAATAGCTAGGTGATTTTGCATGTATTAATAACAGGACATGCAGTTCTGCCTCTTGTTCTTACTAGTGACAGTATCACGATAGCGAGTTGAGAAAGCAAATTGCAGGAGATGCAAGTACATGTTTATCACACCAGTCAAGGTTAACGGTCTTGGATGCTGCTTGTTTCCACCGATGTGAAATCTGTCACAAATTCTGTGTTTCAGAAATGCTGTTGTTCCTCCAAACTACTTCCAGTGCATCTGCTTCATGGGAATTCAAATAAATGGGCAGCTTGGACTTTCTTCTGTTAGCAAATTTACATTAGTGACTTGTAAAGGTTTTGTCCTAGTGAAATAATCTTGAGACAAGGGACTGCCTTGGGCCTCACGCTTCTAGTATAGACAAGCATCATCCTGATCCCTGCTGTTGGCTTTCGCTGTGCTTTTAAAAGTTGAAAACTTTTGTGCAGTGGCTATCAAGGTTCTTAGATGTCTTACGTGGCCTGTATCAGAATCTTATACGTAGGTGAGACATGCGTTTTATCATCGGGTCCCCAGTTTAATCATCGGGTCCCCAGTCCTACCTATGTGCAGTGGGCTAGTCCTGGCCATAGGAATCCATGGAAAAATTCTATTCAGTTCAATAGCCATCCAAAATCAATAGCCATCCGGTCATGCAAATACAAGGCTTACACAAATGCAGAATACTTTTAAAAAAAAAAAATTAAAACAAAAGGGAATGGATAAGAAATGAAATATTTCAACACAAAAAAATTGTAAGATAGTGTGTTAGTAATGTAAGCTGTTCACTCTCTTAAAGAGAGTGAACATGAACTCTTTGTCTACAACAACCTTAAATAACTGCAATCAATTCAAATTCTATTAGGATTTATTAGGATTTTTTTTACCTTACTTATAAATTAAACCAACCCAACCCTCTGACCTCACCAGGTAGATGCTGAAAGGGGCCAGCTACTCACAGAAGCAGTCACTGATTTTTCTCAGTACTTACCACAACACGTTGAATTCTCAGTTACTGCAGAGCCACTCTCCCTGCTGAGAAGGGGAAAAGGTGGGTTCCCATGGCCAAGTGATGCTGTACAACGATCCCGATGGTGATCGGTCTGCAAACTGCTCAGTGGTGATGCTTGGGCTGTGGCTCAGTGAGAATGTTTGGCAGTAGCAAAATCCCTGCTCCTCTTAGCACTGCACGCATTTTGTCCTCTCCACTTCCATAACGGTCTCGGCTAAGTAGCCCAAAACTCTCCTTTTGTGGTTGTGGTTGCTTAAGTCTCAGCAATTCCACAATGATTAAGAGCTTTCAAAAAAATAAACCACAAACAAAATCCAAACCCTCTCTGCATCTGACTGCTTTTAGTTGGCGTAAATCACATCTAAACAGCAAATTTCTGATCAGGTACCTGGTCTGCTCAGAGGTTTAAAATAGAATGCGAAGTCTATTAAAGATACGCTAAATCCCGCCATGCTGCAGTCACCTTTTTAGACAAAGAGCATGTTTTGATTTAAACATCATGTATATAATCTATGTATGTACAAACAGTAATAGTCCTGTATGTACCATATATGTATATTACTATCCAAAAGCACATTTTTAAAGAAAAAGTTGAGTGCTGTGAAGAATTACATTGGTCTGTGCTGGTGGGCAAATACCTTGTTTCAAATGGACTGTGGTTTCGTATGGCTATTGCGAGCAAAGGACAGACCTAAGGCCATTCCCTAGGGAGAAGTTATCTTTTCTTCTAACCATCACCCAACTAATTACAGAAGAAAATTAATTGCTTGTATAGTACCAGCACTACCTCCAAGCTACAGTCCTTGAGCATTTGCATCTACTGTGTATATTCAGTAGTGCCTTCATCTCCCCTTCATATATACAGTAAGGATAATACCACTGTTTTGCTGTCTGTGCCCAGCAAGCTCACGCTCTTCTGTCACTTGCTCATCTACAATATTTTTATTTATTGTACCTACCTCTTTTCATGTTTTGCAAATGAATGTTTTTGCAGTGCTCTGAATTTAATTTTTTAACTGTCTCATCTCTTTTTTCCATACTATAGTAGTCATCACAGTTTAAAGATAAAAAAAATCAAAGCAGAATTGAGTCTTTCTCTAAGGCAGTTTTAACATAGAGCTATTTCTCACAATTCATCTTAGGCCAGCAGTTTCCTCTCAGGCTCTTCAGGTCTCTACCTCTCTCTGATGTAAATTATTCAGAGTATAATTCCCAACAGATTGATTAAACCAATGCTTATCGTTCGGACTAAATGCCAGGTTGCTGCAGAATCGTGTTCTGCAACGATTTTGTTGCTAATCACAATTATGAAATGTGGTTACTGGTCTTCTAGGGTATAATGGTCTTTCACTGGTATTTTCAGGATCATAATTGATATGTACAACAAAGAGACTTTCTTAAAAACTCTTGATATGTAAGACAGGAAGTGGGATTTAATGTCTTGATCTATGATAATGTGGTTTATTCATCAACATCTATCTGTAAGAGGACTCTGTATGAAGTACCTTTAATATATGTTATCTTTTCTGTTGGAGATTTTTTAGATCTGTTTTTAACTGTTAATTTTGTTAAATTGCTATGCTTAAGCATGCCTGCCTTTCCTCAGATTGCCACTTCTTTCTTTATAGAGCAAATTCAACACAAAGCATGGCTTTGAGAAAGCTGGCTGTTCTTCTGTTGTCTTTATTGTAAAATATTGATTATTAAGTTGAGGATTTTCCCACTGTGTGCCTTTAGCTGTTACTAAAGTAACTGACTTCTCAACTGCTGTTTCTCCGAAACAAGTGTTAAAATGTGGGGATATTTTTATTGTTCTGTCACAAAAAGTTGTCTGTGAATTTATAAGTCTCCTTAGAAAAATCTCACTCTGACAGGGTCTGTGAAATCACTTTGAAGTTGCTAGGAAAAAAACAATACTGATCCATGTTGATTTTTGCATGTATAATGTATCTTAGAAAAGCAGTATTGGGCTGTAAAAATAAACCAAAAACCAAAAATGACACAAACCACAAATCACACAAACCACCACCACTATGAAACCCACACTTCAAAGGCTAGTTCAGGCACATGCTGTCTGGCCTATGAGAAGCATCCAGGACGATGTACATGTTTCATTTTCACCAAAAACTTGCTTTGATAGACTTTTTTTTCTTCTTTTTTTTTTTTTTAATTGGCATTTTGTAGCTGAGGTTGCTTATCTTTCAGCTAGTAAAGTTGTTGCAGCAGTTGACTGTAGAAAAGAATGTTAGAACTCAAGACTGATTTTATGCATCATAAACATTTTTTTGCTCATACAACTAATTTCACTGTATCTGAAAGGACTTCTTTGTATGAGTGAAAAGGTAACAAAATGTGGGCATGCTTCAGAATTTAAGCATGGTGACTACTTTTCCTGATACTGTAACTTAAACGCTGAAGTTACAACTCTACCTAAAGTCTTTGAAATATATGACCTCTCCATTTGTGTGATTTGAAAAAGATACGAGTGAAAAAGATGCATTTGAAACAAGAAGTCATTTTTCCTCTGTTTTCAATAGTAAATGAACAAAACTGCAAACTTATTCTTTCAGTCCATATTTAACTGAAAAATTAACATTTTTGCCATTACATATAAATATAACCTAATTAAAATGAATTGCATGAACTACCATGAACCTTTTTCCTCCAACTTTATTGATTCACATATATATTACAGTCATAAATTGATTTTTTTCCCCCTGAAAGAAGTCTAGCGATGTAGGTGTTAAGTAAAACAATCTGGAGGACCTGTTCCCCAATGAATATACCATTTATTTCAAACCATAAATGACAAAGACTTTCAAATTAAGTTGAAATTAGAAGAAAACAAATCAAAAAAATGTGCTACTACAGTGCAATGTCTATTTTGTTTGGGGATTTTTGAAGTGTGTGTGTGTGTGTGAAGTCTCATTACCTTAACAAGCAGAAGGTATAGCTGCTCTCATAGAAGTTGAATGATATACATGAGTGAATACTATAGATTAAATACTACTGCTTATATTTTTCCATTTTGAACAAATCTGTAAACTACACCTCTGTTTATAGCTAAATGCTTGTAACAGTCATTGTAATATTCAGCCGTGGATAAAAAAATTTGTGAAATAAACACTTTTGAAGAAATTGTGACTTTTGGCCAAAAATGGGTATGTTAAAAATACACCTTTCGATATTTACTTCTGTATGTTGGAAACATTTCTGTTTTGAAATGACAAGGTACTTTACAAACACAAAATCAACAATCTCAAAGCTCTTACTTAAGACTTTGAAAAGTTTAGAAGTTATAACTTAATTTCAGAGGTACTTAAATATTTTGAGATGATGAGAAACCAGTTGAGTGTGTAAGCTTATTGCCAATGAGTGGAGAAGAGGGGATGCAGTGCCAGCCCCTGTGCACGCGTTAAAGGTGACAGGGTAAGTCAAGGGCAGAGAGAAAAAATACAGTAAAACCCTCTGCTTTTTTTAAAGACAGTGTTGGATGTCACTGTACATTCACTTGTCTCTGAATTCATGAAATGATTGGAAAGATGTAGGGAAAGCTGTTGAAAGATTTTTTAATTTTTTATTTTTTTTTTACTGTACTGATCCTTCCATCTTCTGCCAGTCTGAATGAGTCCACTAAAGGTTTTAGGCACAGAAATCATAGCTCAACCTGCATTTTCAACTACCAGAGCTTTGAAAGGTGTTTTTTGTGGTTCACCTATGCACAGCCGGGAGGTTGCAATAGGGATGGGCCACGGAGAATACCAGGAGGCAAGTCCTACTCTTTTCTCCATGCAAGTCCCGAAAGGATAAAGCTTGAGAATAGGGACAGAGCTAGGCCAGCCGTGGACTGCGAAGCAGCTCACGCCTGCAAACCTCCGTTAAAATCCCAGTCCAGGCCTTCGGGGGGAGGTGTGTGTGGGTGTGTGACTTGGCCCCGTGAGGGAGGGGAGCTGCCCTCAGGGCTCCCGGGGCCGCCCCTGGCCGCCGCCCGTGGGTCTCGGGTACCTTCCCCAGCACAAGCTTCTTCACCGGTCCCGCGTAACTCGGCTTGCGCAGTGGCTACTCATCACGGACCGCGGCTGGGCGACCCCGGGCCGGGCCGGGCCGGGCCGGGTCTGGCGGGGAGAGCGGGCCTGGTCCGCCCGCCGCTGCCCGGGGCCTACCTCCGCCGCGGCCGCCGTCGCCAGGGCAACGCCGCGGAGTCCGCGCCGCCCGTTTCCTTCGCTGCCGATTCGCCAAAGCTCGCGGCCGTCCTTTCCGATGGCGGAGTGGGGGACGGCGAGGAGGGAGAAATGAAATCAAGCAGAAGCGGGAGGAAAAAAAAAAAAAAAAAAGTTTAAAGTGCCGTCTTCGTGGGCCTGTCCCTTCCGCCCCCAGCGTGGCGAATGTGCGGCGGGTCAGGCGCAGGCGAGGGGCGGGCCGGGCGCGGCAGACGGCGGAGCGGAACGGAACGGAACGGCTATGGCGCTCCTGCGGGGTGAGGCCCCTGTCAGCGAGCGGCTGGGCGGGCGGCTCCCTGCCACCGTGTGTGGGATAACGGGTCCCTGGCTCTTCAGCGGCGGTGGCGTGGCCGCCGGTCCATGAGGGGGAGCGAGGCCCGGGCAGGCTCCGTGAGGGCGGGTCGGGCTGGCGGGGAGGCTGGGACAGGTCTGAGGTAAAGGTAACCGGCCGTGCCGCGGCTGTCCCGGTTGCCCTGGCCGGGGTGGCGAGAGTGGGCCTGGCCGGGGCAGGCCCTGTCATGGCCGCACGGTTGTAAAGGTCGTGTGGTCCGTCAGGAAATGTAAAATGGAGCCTCTGAAGCCGTTCCTGTCTCTCCGGGGAGGGGGGAATTTTCCTCCCCCCTGTCTCCTCCGAGGTGTGTCAGCATCCGTACCATTAACAGCTGGAAATAAATGCAGCCTTTCAAATAACGCTTTTATGTGCGTTAGGTGCAGAGGGAGGAGAAGAGGTACGCGGTGCTGGTCACAAGCTTCTGTTTTGAACGCTGTTTGAATATATATTGAATATACTGTGTTCGAGTTTTTGCAGTGCTTAAACCAGTTATGGTACTAATAAACCTATAGCAAAAGGCGGGTATGTATGTGCAGTAACTGGCCATGTCTATGTGCAGTGACTAGAGGTGACACTTGAAGTGTCAGTGACTGAAAGTTTCTTTTGTCACCCCCAACCCCTTTTAGCAGTAACAGCAGGTAGTTCTGTTTGCAAGTGCTAACAGTTCCTAAAAGTGTTTTCTGTAAAGAAGTACTTTATGCTCTACGTGGTTTAAATTCTGTGTCTCTTAAAATTAGATAAATATGCCCTTTAATATATGATCTTGTTTAAAAACAAAATTGAAATGTATTGAAATAGGGCTTTTAATCTATTTGACAGAGCTTTGCTACTTGACAGACTGAACCTAAATAATAACATATGTGTAAGTCACGGTTTGAGGTTTTGGTGCTGAAAGCCTGTCTAGTCAGTGTTGCGGTAATTCCGTATTGCTCTACTTGACTGAATAATACAAAGAGCAACTTTGCCCCTACTTGTTTGATGATAGTTTTCTGTGCCTGTTTCAGGATCTTACCTCTTGCTACAGTATTTTTCATACATTGTTCGTGCTCCTTAATTTTTTTTAGGTTAATGATTGTTTTTTAGGCCTTCAAAATAGGATCTGACAAAGAAATATTTTGAAACCAAGCACGTCTGAGAAATGTTGGAGGCTTAGAGAATATTTCAGATCTACAGTAGCAGGTCGCCATTTGACAGCAGGTGGTTAACACAACCAGATTAAAAGATGTCTTGAATTGAGCGTTTGGTAAGGAGTCAGAGTGACCTTTACTTTCCGGCCCCAAAAGTTTCCAGATCCCTATGCATTTGGTAGTGTTCTGCTCTCATCCAATGTTTAGCACCTTGGAAAATTGCAGAGACTCTGGAAGCCTTGTCATGGTAATGTAGGACAGTACTAATTAATGGTGACTCAGGAAGAGCTGTTAAAGGCTGCAGAGTCCTTTCTTGCTCAGGACTGCAGCCACCCCTTGTTGTTCCTCCTGAAGTTTTGTGGAGGGAGTAGCATTTATAGACGTCTCTCCAATCAAGCAAAATTGGGCAGGCTCTGGAGTAATATACCCTTAAGGGAATGGCTCTGTGGTCAGTTGAATTCATCACACCATTGCTGCTAGGAGAGGTTGTGCTGCTTCTTATTCCCTTTCTGGTTCAGTCTACCGTCTCTCTTAGTCTGGAATTATGTTTTATTGAGCAGCCAGAAGGTGAACTCTGTCACAGAACTGATCCATATGAAAATCAGCCCCTCGTTTTCAGCTGACTCTGGGTTAGTCTTCAGGTACCACAATTGTGTGATCTTCTCTGGTTTACTCTTTGGCCCCACAGTACTGTTGTGAAGTGGGCAGGAGTGAGCAGCCTCGGTGAAAGAGAGAGATGTTGTTATTGTGAAAGGAAGGTTTAAGGGCAAAGTTCCATCCTCGCCCCTGGACTGTTTATTTATAAGGCAACACGGTGTCTGTGATTCAGCAAATAATGTGAATAACCAACAACCTGGCCGAAAGGGAGGAAAACAAGTTCTTTTAGCTTGATCAGGTCCCTGAGCTGGTCTGCAGCAAAGCCTTGTAATCAGCTATTGCTGGCACAGTTTTTGAAACAGAGGGACAGAAATCAGTGGGCAGGAGGAGTGGTGGCAAGGGGATGAGTGTCAAGGCCTACTTTGCTGCAGGGAAGATAAGCTTAGGAACATGAGATAATTCTTAAAAGAGCTAAGGTCTTTTTTTTTTTTTTTTTTTTTTACAAGCGTTAACATTTCATCAAGACTGAAACTTAACATTCAGTAAATTATTGTTAATACTGCCCATTTTGGATAGTTAACTGAAATCTGTCACCTGAACACTTAGATAGTCCAGGGACTAATTCTGCAGTGACTGTATTGAACATGCCTGTTTTCCATAAACATAAATCTGTGAAAGCATCTTTACTTTTGCTTAAAAAAAGAAACAAACTTGTGTGGGTTCACATGTTGTGTCTGTTAGTAATTTTCAGCTTTTTTAGAAAAAAAAAAAGTACAAAGTAAAAAAAATTCAGTCAATTGATTAAGAATTGTTTTGGTTTAAATTGAATTACTTGCTGGTATCAATTGAACGATGATTAAATGAAGAGTGAAAACTGATGATGGATATAGCATACACTCTGTGTATATAAGAGGTTGGTTCCAAGCATTTGTTCCAAGCCTGGGTACAGGACCTTCCCCGCAGTACCAGCTTTGGTACTTTTCAGACCTCTGAATACACAGAGACCTCTTGAGATATATATTTTAGTGACTATATTTGAGACCTCTACACTTAAAAACCTGAAGAGCAGGCTTTTTGGATGTATAATAGTTAGCAGCTATTTATTCCTTTGAGGAAATAAATTGTGGTTCTCCCACTTTTTGAATAGTTACCATGTCAACACTCCATTTTAAGAGAGCGGCAGTAGTGCGCTTAGCAAAGACTTCTTTTTAAGGTCTTCTGGGTACCCCAGAAGAAGCCCAGGGGCAGCATCAGGGTGTGAGGGTGTTGTTCTTCATGGCTTTGAAAGCCACATTGTTTTTCGTGTTCATCCCTGTCTTTGAAGCTGCAATTCTTGCTTAGTCTACTTCAGGGTCTTTCCCAGATGATCTTCTGAGCCTATTCATTGCCTGTTCCAGATACCAACATTGTGTTCAAGTCCTTGTCAGTGGAGCAAGCTTGACCTTTGCAAGTTTGGAAAGTCCTGTTCTATAAATCATGCAGCCTGGGATCCAAGGGATACATGTGAGACAGAGGAGCACCCTCTCTCTGACAAAACAAACATCCAAAGAATCTGGATCACACGGCCTCTAAGAGAAGGCCTGAAAAAAGTGTTCATGAGCAGCTTAATTAACAGGCATTTTCATTTGCATTCATTCTTGTATCTGTGTATATCCTTCTGGTGTTACTTAAAATAACTGTGGGTGTTTCATGACAGCTATAAAAAAGGGAGATTTGAGCTCTGTTGTTCAACTGGGGGAAAGTTCACAGGCTGCCTCCCACTCATTTCTGCCCACAGAAGCAGAGAGCTGCTGTGACGAGCAGTCAGTAGGTGTTTGGTTTGGTTCAGAGACAGCTTCTCCCAAGCTGAAACTCATCTAGACTACTTCTGGCCGATGCATTTGTGTGCAGGCGCTTGCACGTGCTCTCCTGTCTGTTGAAAACTGGATTTTCTTCTCAGAAACTGGGAGACTAATGTTATTGCAGTTTAGATGGCCTATATAATTCTGGAAGTAGCATGAAGTTTTTGGTTAGGGAATGTTTTTCCTCTTAAGTTAAAGGAATCAAAGTTAAAATGCATATAAAAAGGGATTTTTTTTTGTTTTGCTTTATTGTTTTTTTTCTTTGTGAAAAATGTTTCAGAGTATAAGCCAAGAATCTGCTGCTTTTTCTTGGATGAGGGAATGGCTTCTTTGTTTCTTGAAATGGTTCTTCATCTGATCATTTCACAGATATCTACTATGGGATTTCATAAGTGTAACTTTCATGTTTTTAGTACACTAGCACTGATGTCTGGTGTGGATTTGGCAGCATCCTTTGGTATCAAAACTACCTGTTTTTTTTTCAGACCTCTTTGTGGAAGTGAGGTATATCTGCAATCTTTCCAGCTTTTCTTTCTGACCATTAATTCTGCATACCTTCACAGTGTAAAATATTGTTATATCCTATAGCTTATTTATCTTGAACTGCATGTCTTCATATTGTCTATATTTATTTACAAAGCCTTTTGTGAATTTAGGATGTTATCCAGTTGAGGGTGATGTGGTGATTTTCTGTTTGTTAGTCTCTCCATATCTGTATAATTCTTGCTTCTGTTGCAGGTGTATTCATTGTTGCAGCGAAGCGAACTCCTTTCGGGACCTATGGAGGTTTGCTGAAGGACTTCACAGCCACCGATCTGACAGAACATGCTGCTCGAGCTGCGTTGGCTGCTGGCAAGGTCTCTCCTGAGATCATTGACAGTGTCATTGTTGGCAGTGTCATGCAGGTTGGTAGCACAGAAAATTTACTGGTCGGTGATTATTTTGGTTGTCTCCTTTAGTGTGGTCCTACAAATAGTTACCTCTCCTTTGCAGCTAAGAATAAACCAAAGAGGTGGAAATGGAATGGGTAAGTAGCCTTTATAGTATAGTGTTTCCTGTTCATGTTTAAGGGACATACCCTGCATGATTTGTGATGTTAGCTTTCTTTTTTTGGAATCAAAGGTACTAAGCCAGGACAAGTTGATCTTCTAAAAATGTGAATTCATTAAATGATTAGTTGCTAATCACTGATACGTTTTGCCTTATTTTAATGACTTGAGCTGTGTAGCTCAATGATCAGTGAATTTTTAGTGGATTGTAGAAATCCCTTTCTTTCTGGAGGCTGTAACTGACTTGAGTCCATTTCTCTTGAGTTTCCTATAGAATTTTTTTGAGTGAATATGAGTTTGAGCTGGAAGGATACATACCTTGATTGGCAGAGACAGTTGGACAATCATATCTTTTCCAAAGAGCTTGTGACATAGATGCTATTATATGCAGAGCACCAGCATTGCAAAACTGCAGTTATCCACTTATCTAGACAATGGTCTTTGTTTTAGACAAGACAGCAAAGAGCATTTCTGGTTTGGTTTGGTTTTCTGTCTTCACTGTTATTATCGGAGGCACTCTTACTTTGTACTGCGTGTTTCAAGGGTGCAGAAGAAACAAATACCTGAGAACTTTCATGATAATTGAACAAATGTGCAGTATTCCTCCTTAAGGATTTCCAGCCAAAAGAGTAGCTTTTGATTATTCTGTCTGCTACGGCTACCATCTCAGCTGCTTTTATTCAACTTTTTAGGTTTTGTAAGAACTGTTTGTGGCTTAGGAAAAAAAAAAAAGCTACATCCAAATCTCTTGTAATGCTTTCACATGAAAAATAGCATTCTCCCAATAAAATGTCTTTTTGTGTTGAAATTACATTTGTTTTCCTTTGCATCATACTTCCCCATCCCAATAGATTTTCTTCTTTTAGTCCTGGATTCCTTTAAAGTATTATTTGATTAAGTTTAAATAACTGTGAATGTATGACCATTTTAAACTACCCTTCTTCAGCAGAAGTGGCTTGATTAAATTTTTTTCCCTGAAATTTTTGGCAAGTTGGCATTGTGCACAGAACTTTCCCTTTGTGATACATATTAGCTTACAGCATGATCCCTAAGAGCATGAGTGTTCTTTGTTTGGAAAAGATCCATGACAAACCTGTAGCAATACTGTTATAATTTTCTATAGCAATGCTGCTGTTATTTTTTATTCTGTACCTGTGCTCACCATCATCTGCTGACTCAGTAGCTGAAATGCAGGAGCCTAATTGTTTTTGTTTCATCTCATGTTGGAGCCTGGTTTATTGAAGGAGTGGGTTCAGAAGCAAACTACTCTGTGTGCAGTACTTTGCTTCTCAAATAGAAATGTGATAGAATCATCTTTGAAAAGCTTTGGAGGAATGAGATTTCATTGTTAGAACAGGCCAGTGTCCAATTAGACCATCACAGTTATGAAATTTCACAAAGTGGATATGAAGCAGGATTGGCATCTCCGCAATTTCCACACTGTCTCTTTCATGGGCGCCTTCCCCTGTTGTTAGTCTGAGCAATTTTAATTTACCTTGAAATAATTGCTGCTTGCCAGTCAGGATCTTGCCAGTCAGTCTGTTCTGCTGTTTTGAAAATAAGAGATGAGGGAAAATGTAAGACTATTGAGTTGCTGACTTCAGTCTTAACTTCTGTAGTACCATTTTTGGCCTGATGTCTAGCTTTTACGACACACAGTTTCTTTAGAGTGCATGTTAAGACAGGTATTGGTCCTTTTTGATCATACAGGATGGTGTCTTTTTGAAGTGAATCCAAGTACTTCTTATGACTAGTAGGATTTCTGTCGAACATATGTTATCTTCTATCAGTGATGCCATTACACCATTCTGACTTTTCATCAAGACTTTTAGTTTCCAAAGAAATTAGAGTGTAATGAAACCTCCTGTTTGTTCTGTCTGCAGAGCTCCGCAGATGCGATTTACATCGCAAGACATGTTGGTTTACGTGTGGGAGTTCCTGTCCCGGTCCCAGCCCTCACTGTCAACAGACTTTGTGGCTCTGGTTTCCAGTCCATTGCCAATGGATGTCAGGTACAAGCTCTTTTTTTCTGTATTAGTTATAACTTTATCAGGCTGTTAACATGTAGAAACATGTACTTTGTGTTTGGCATGAGTCTTAACATGGATGTTTAGCTGCCACTGGTAGAGACTTCCTGTTGTCCTGCATGGTTTTGTACAGTTCAGCCTCCACAGTGCCATATTTTGTGGTTGGTTTTAAAAATTGTCGTTGTAGCTATTTTGAGTTTAATACAAGGAATGCAACAAGTGTTAGCCAGTGAAATAGAGCTCAACTGTGCAACAGTTGCAATCTGTGCTCCTGTTTGTATGAATTGGAAATACTGAGCATTATCACAACAGGAGGCTTTCATCTTTCGATCATTGTTTATATTCTCACCTATGTAAGCCACAACCTGTGCATTTAAGTGTCTTTTTGTTCGAAGATCCAAACTGTTTCATGGATTATAGTGTCAGTTCTTCTCAAATAGAAGAAAATCAACTTCTCTTTGAGTAATTGGCCAAAAACACTGAGTAAGTTGTAGTACAGTGGTATAGTTATTTTTATTTCATTTGCTCATTCAGATTAGTGGTCTACAACTAGTAGTGGTCTAGACTTTCCAGAATGAAAGGGTATTTTATGACTATTTGAGCAATCGCATAGTGGTTTGGTTTTTTTAAAAAAGAAAAAGTTCCCATTGGCTGGAGAATGATTTTAGATCTGATCCTCTAAGGGAGAAATTGTGGAAGACAGTATAGAGTTAAGGTTACATGTTTACAATAATATCCATCTGACTGTTTTTGCTAGTGCTTTCTGCAAAAGCAATACACGTTAGTCTACACTGACAAAAATCTATTGCAGAATTTGACCACTTACATTGAAAATACAGTTGTGAAGTCTTTTCCAAAGATGGCATTTCATCAATGCAGCTAATGTTTCTGTATTTTTCTGGCACACAACAAAGCTGCAGATTCTATTCTGAGCTGCTTAAATGTGCACAAAGTTTTTGGTAACTGTAGGAAGCACCTCAGCACATAGTACTACAAATCAGTCATAGTAATTATTAACTTGTCATCTCAAATGCATATCAAGATAATTTTATCTGCTTCCATTCCAGTACACAAATAACCTTAACTGTCCAACTGAGTGAATCTTTGAAGGAAGCAGAATTTTTGAGTGGTCTGATGGTGTGTTTTAGGAAGTAGTGCTTTTAGGTTCTGTGCACTTTGCCAATGATGAATTAGTGTGTTTTGGGGTTTCTTTTGGCAGCTTACCTGACTAATGTTTTCTAAAACAGTGTCCCATTTTTTTAGAATCATAAGGTCTAGTTTCAGGCTCTGAGGTTTATGTTCCTTTTGAGAACATTGGGAGTTAAAAAAAAAAAAGTTCAGTCATCTGTGAACCTAACCAAACAAGCTTGCAGATGCTTGATGGCTTTGTTCATCAGTCCTGTCATGTGCACCCATAATCTCTTCCTCCCTCATTGATGTAATCCTTTCTTGCTGAAAGGAGAAAGAAGGAACACATAATGAAAGAGACAGACCTCAATCTTAATAGAAGGGTAAACCCTTCCTTAATATACATGTAGCTAAGGTTGAATTAATTCTCTGTGTGTGGCTTTTTAGGTGACAAGGTCTTTTTCTAAAACAGTTGTTATTGTCTTACAAATCCAGCAAACTAAATCCTAGATCTCTCTTCTTTTTCTATTGACAGGAAATTTGCCTTAATGACTCAGAAGTTGTTCTGTGTGGTGGAGCTGAAAATATGAGCCAGGCTCCTTACGCAGTTCGAAACATTCGATTTGGAACCAGATTAGGAGCAGAACTCAAGGTCTAGTACTATTTTTTACTTTTTGTTTTCTTCTCTGAATAAAATCATGTTTACAGAGAAATGTAAAGTGTCAGGTCTGTACAGACTATATCCTTGCAAATGAAATTATTGGAGACTAGATCTGGATTTAGTTGTTCAAAACATTTATCCAGTATTCAGACATTATCAAAACAGTAGGTTCAGGCAATTTTGTTAGGCATGCCAGTTTTCTAGCTTTTTGAAAACTGTCTTTGAATTCCTGTTCCATGTTAAACATATCAATAAACTCTTAGACACAAACTTAGTTCATTTGGTATATCCCATCAAAGCACTGCATACAATATAAAAACTTTTCTGATGTCAGAGGCTGTGAAATAGAGGCATACGCAGTTTACGTAAAGCTAGTAAGGCTAGCAATGGGTAAAGAACATGTGTACCTTCAAGTTGTAAGCATCTCTCAATTTTAGAAATGGAAACTTGATGTTAAATGCATTGACAGGTAAGTTATTGTCACATTTTCTTCTGAAGATGTATCGTTAGTGAATACTGTGGGAAATCTGCAGGTGGATCCAGTTCTGCTCTGATAATTACCATTTACTCAGTGGGTCATAACCAACGTCAAAATGCTAAATTAGGATATTTCAATGTTTCAGCCCTTTGTTTTTTTTCTATGCTGTTTTTCCATTATGACAGTGGTGAATATGAAGTGTGCTTGACTTTGTTCTGTGAATCTTGTGTGGCACTGGGACTAAGCCTAGGTTTCTCCAGAGATCACAAGTTTGCTGATAACACTCAGTCTCCATAGGTGTACTAGATTCTTATCGTGAAGATAGTTGAATTTTACAGTCACAGGTGAATGAGTGATTTATCTTGTGGAACTTTAGTGGTGACAGAGAGATGACAAAAGCCATCTGGACTGGCTGGGCTTGCCTTTATCAGGTTAAGTGAAGTTAGACTTGGGTATTTTCTCACCTGAGATGTTTTACCCACAGAAACCTTTGACTCACGTAAGGTGATTTTACCTAACAGGAGAGAAAGAGCCAAAGAATCAGTAGGCTGCTGTGCCTTTTCAGAGTTCCTGACCTCTCCTTCTTGGTAACCAGGAAGACAGGTCTGTTTTCTCATAGGATGCTAATAAATAATTTATGCAGCAGTGAAATATGCTGAAATGCTAAGAATGATAGGCTTTTTCCCAGCCTCTCAGGGCCACATATGAGTGGAAAGAATCACACTAGAGCATAACGTAGATTAAATAAAATAACACACAAGAACTTGCAGACTGTTTTGCAGTGTGCTTGTTCTAACTTAAATAAAGTATCTGTAAGTAACCTGAGTTAATTTTACAAAAAGACGTTAGTTTCCAAGAGGCTGCTGAATAACTAGAAACTGTCAGGAATAAATGTTAATATTGCTGTGCTTTATAATTTTCTTTTCATAATATTCCATGCAGTTGGAAGACACATTGTGGGAAGGTCTAACAGATACGCATGTTAAACTACCTATGGCAGTTACAGCTGAAAATCTGGCTGCAAAATACAACATCACGCGAGAGGACTGTGACCGATACGCGTTCAAAACACAACAGAGATGCAAAGCTGGTTAGTAAATTTTGGAATGGAAGTGTTTATATAATACTAGTTTCAAAGCTAGTTGGTTTTTAGCATCAATTCAAAGTATTTTAAAGTTTTGCATATGTTGTGCATCTTGGAGTGATTTATCTTTTGATTTGCAGATACTGTAATTCATGCTTTTGTGTGCCCTGTGGTACAGGTAACCTGGTTCTACGGGGTTTGACTTTCAATATGCTGAGTCAGGTCTTGTGCCTATTAGCAGGTTAAGTAACAAGCCCCTTTCCAATGGCTGTAGCAGTGTTTTTTGTAACTTAATCATGTGTTACCTTCCCTACTGATCTTGTTAGCTAACTCCTGCCATTCCTGGAACCTTCACTAGAAACTGTGCCCCTGAAGAGGCTTTTTCTTCTTTCTTGTTTTCTAGGATTTTGCCTTGTTTTTGTTTATTTTTATTTCTGCTTGTTATGACCAGTTCATCTTATTCTACACTAAAGAGAGAGTCCTGTGGCTAATCAGGAAAGAGAAAGACTTTGTAGCATTTATTGAGGAAGTTCAGAGGTAGCTAAACAACACCAGATCTGGCAATTTCAGTGCCTTAGTTTTAAATCTCTTAGAATTGCATTTGTGGAGTGATCTGAAGTGATTGGGAGTCTTGGTTCAGTTTTGGGAGACAAGAGTTGTTTTGGTTTTAAATCTGTGTGTTCGCATCATTGTTGCGGACACAAAAGATAGCGTTTAGTTGCCTGAATGTTGGCGTCTAATGTCATCTCAGGTGATGCTATTATGGGCATCTTAGATACCTACAGTGCCTTGAATTTTCTCAAGTTGTTCAGGCAGCTGAATCCTGTTCCAAGATCATAACTTAACTGTGAGATCCTGTGGAGGAGCAGCTTGGACAGGATTTTAATTGATACAATAATAGCTTATGCTGATTATCAAAAGAGATAATGTGGCTCAGGATTTTTTTCTGCTTTCCTGTCTGAGATTTTCAGCTTCTTGACTCTCTGATAAGTGACAGAGCTGTAGAATAAAACAGTAACGTGGAGGGATGTGTACAAAAAATAAATCTAGTGGTTAAAAAAAAGCCAAGAAAGAATTCAGTTACTTAAAGCTGAAATAACACTTTAATATTTGAGACTTTCTTTGGCAAAGTTTGAGAACATATTTGTAGAGTTTTTGCCCAGTTTCTAAAAAGCAAACAAACAACAAACTACCAGCCAGCCTATTTAAGCAAATAAAGCATAAACAGTACTGTCCCTGGACTCTTTGTTAAAATAGAGCAAAAGTGGTGTGCTTGAAAATAGGATTATTGGTCATGCTGTGCAATCATCTTGATATTTTTATCAGTGTCCTTGTTATTTTCCTTTTTGTGATTGCAGCTCATGATGCTGGTTACTTTAGCACTGAGATGGCACCAATTGAAGTGAAAACGAAAAAGGGGAAAGAAAGCATGCAAAAGGACGAGCACCCAAAACCCCAGACCACTCTGGAACAATTGGCAAAACTCCCGTCTATCTTTAAAAAGGATGGAACAGTGACTGCTGGGAATGCTTCAGTGAGTATGTCAAAGCCTTGGATTGTGAAAGTGCCATCTCTCAGGTTCTTCAAATTTATTGTCACTGTATTTATGTCTCGCTGAGCCACCTTTGGCTGTCAGTGGTATCTCCTGATTTCTAATTCTGCTATTGAATGCCCCTGGTTGACTGTTCCAGCCCCTAGATGTCAGGGGATCCTTCAGTCTGCTCTGGTGTCCTAAAATTTGATTCTGTGGTTTGTCACTGTGCTTTCAGTGAGGCATTGACACTTCTTCATCAGCCTTGAATTATCCAGTTGATACCTGCACTGGCTTTGTACAATTAGCCGTTCTGCTTTCTTTTGGGGGCAATGATTACTGGACATTTGCTTTACAAATCATGCATTATATTAGTGGGCATGCTGCTGCTGCTCATCTTTGTACCACGATTAGTATCCTTTGTAATCCAAACCACGTTTTGCTCTTACCCAGAGTAGACTGGGTACTTAGCAGCATGTCATTACAGACTGTTCCTCTTACAGTCATTGTCTTAATCAATTGATTAATGTTCTCTGGGCCAGAAGGACCACTGTGATCATATAATCTGAATTCCTGCCTAAAACAGATCATAGCCACAGTAAGTATGGGTGTCTGTAAAGTATCTTTTGTAATTAGTAGTACATACGTTACCCAGTATTAATAATGTCCTTGCAAGTCTACAGAATATTTCTAGTGTAAGGGAGACTTTAAGTGGAAAAAATGTAATTTACTTTTCTAAAACATTGAAATTAATTAAACATTTATATTTAACTTTCTTTCACAGTCCACAGGACAGTGAAAGAGCGTGGTTTGTTGTTTTGAATAACTGCTAATACAATTGTGTGTTAAATGTTAATAATAATGTATTGGATTCAAGCTTTTTTTGAGGTCTTAGTTGTTTAAAGCATGTGGGGGTTTTGTGTGTTTGTATTTTGTCCACTGAGAATGCTTTTCTCTCATATGCAAGGGGGTGTGTGATGGAGCTGGTGCAGTCATCATTGCCAGTGAATCAGCACTTAAAAAGCACAGTCTTACTCCTCTGGCAAGAGTAGTAGCTTATCACTCAGCTGGCTGTGACCCTTCCATAATGGGCATTGGTAAGTTGCAATGAAACACATGATTTTATAGGATCAAGCACCATTAAAATGTTCTTGTTTTGGACATCCTAAAGGAAGGAAAGGAAGGCTGCAGCATGCTGAGTCTGGTAGCTGTGCAGACGTTTGTGTGGCTTACTAGAGAGGCTGTCTGTCTCACTGCATCAGTCCATCCCTCTTATGCAGGGGGACTCACTGACTTCTCAGTTTGGCTGAAGGGGTATGAGTGGTGCCTGATCTGCAGCATTAGCACTGAATTGTAGTCCCCTAGGCACCTTTTTTTACTCTCTGTGTTAGTAAGTCAAGAAAATAGGGACTCATCTCAATTTTTTTAAAGCCAGTTTTCTCCTGAAATTTACTTTTGTTTCCTGTAAGCCTTAAATCTCATGATGAAATGTGTAACTATGAGTTGTCTTCCTCACCTCTTACTGAAGCAGTATTGGCTCCTTAAGTTGCTCGAGCTAAGATTAGATTCCAGGATACACATCTGTTCAGGTATTATTTTGGCAAACCAACTGCTTCTCTTTTTTTGTTAGTCCCATATTTTGTGTTTCCTACTCAAGTAGCTGTTAACACAAACAAACCCTCCAAGTCAGTCCAGACACCCCCAGGACTTTTCCCTTCTGTTTAGTTTGTAGACAGCATTGTATCACAGCATCGCTTTTACTTTCTGCCGTTCTGTTCAGAGAGGTCATTGTTGACTGGTTCCATGTGTCAGTAGAAATGCAAATGAAGCATTGTCAGATTTGTTTTCTTGATCAGACTATCTGACTAACACAACCTTCAAAGCAAATGTGGAGGGAGGGTTTCTTTCGCTAGACTTCATGCTGTCATTGTGCTTTCTAAACTAGCCCATTCTTTCTAGGTCAGGCAACTCTTTTAGCTTGTTTAAAAACTTCATAAATCATATGGAGAAACAGTTAGTATCCTAACTCCTTAACACCACAGCTTGTCCCCAGCAACTGCAAAAGACCAGATGAGATTCATCGACATGACAGCAACAGATCTGAGAACAGGAGCTCAGACTGAGCAACTGCCCTTTCACATACTGATAGTGATAGGGAGTTCTGCCTCACAATGTCTAGTGAGAGAATTCATTATTAAAAAAAAAAAAGAGAGGGAAAAAAAGAGCTTTGCTGTTTGTATTGTCCACATAGACCTTCCCATTACTCTCACACGTAACGGGCATACTAAAATCCATCCATAATGAGATGCGCTTAGAATCTAGTATTAAGCTGCCTGAGGCTTTCTAATAATCCACTAAGCTTTGAACTGAGAGCTTTCTTCTTTTAATTTTTCTGTCTCTTCTGTCATTTACTTATTTTTATGGTTTTTGTTCTTTGAGCTATGAGTTTTCAACACCATTTTTTGGTAGTGAGATAGCATTTAGGATTGTTAACATTTTAGGATGGGTTTTTTTTTGTCTAATGGTAAGCTCCCATCTAACCTCTCAGTATCTTTGTCCTACAAGCACATATCTAATTAGCCCTTTCAAATTCTCTTTGAGTGTCTTTTTCCTTAGGTAGCTGTGCTTTGAGATTAATCTGCCCTAGTGGATTATACTTGGTTGTAGATGTCAGTTTTCTTCCAGAGAACAGTTTTATTGCCAAACTCTGTAATATTCGCAAAAAAAAAATCTTACTGTCTTCAGTTGGCTGGGACCTATGTCCAAGGGAACAATATATTCAGAGGTTTTTTTGACTAGAAGATTGTCACACAAATTATATTAAGAACACCAAAACAACAACTAAATTATATTAAGAGCACCAAAGCCATAACTAAACACGTGACCAGCAAACTCCACAACAGCCTGCATTTTTCTTCTTTGTGTACCTGGAGGCTGCAAGTTATGAGGAAAGAATAAGCTGAACCAAGAGTACTGTGAAGGAGAATGCCTCAAAACTGTCGTGAAGTTGTTTTATTTGGCTGGGGACTGTCAGTTCTTTTGACTTGAAAGCTATGTCTGTGTTTACCAACATAGCTGTGCAGCAGTAATGGCATTCCTAACTTTCCCTGGCAGAGTGTTGAGCAGGCTGCCAAATAGTTTGGCGATTTAGGAGTTCTCTTACCACCCAGTAAAGCAGGTGAGTAGCATATCCAGAATTCATTGGCTGCACAGAGGCTCATGGGAGGGGATCTGATGAGGCTTACGAAGCTATCCTATGTAGAACATGTTCATAAGCCATTACTTATTTATTTTTTATTTAACTAACTGTGCAAACCATTTCCAAATAGGCCCTGTACCTGCAATTACTGAGGTTCTGAAGAAAGCAGGACTGACCCTGAAGGACATGGATTTGGTAGAGGTAAGGAGTTTTAACATGAACAGTGTGGTTACTACTGATCTTTTTTAGCAAAAAGATTCCACTCATACGTGTAGCCCGTCATCACTGTGTAGGCGTTTCTGCATGTCTGGAGCCCACCTGTCCTAGCTCACCTCCCTGACCTCTTATCCATCTAGTTTCGACCACACAAATTAGTCATTAGAAAAAAATCTCAGGCACGTGGAAATGGAAAATGGCATGATAGCCTTCCACAGAAAAAAATATTCTCATGTGACATGAGTGTTTTTTCTCTGTTGGCGGACTGTTAATGTTTGAAGTTAGTCACGCTTCTCCATTTGTGAACAAGGCCGGTTTTGGTCAAAGCAATAGGCTCTTCACACTGCATCAGGATATACCATGCCTTTTTTTATAGAATATGCCACATACTTCCTTTGTATCACATGTGCCTGATGGATTTGAATTTATGTTGGGTTGGCCTGACAATTTCTGTGTTGTCTAAGTACACTTTTATAAACACAATGTTTAATATTTTTCTCAATCAAAATGACCTGGAGAAGAAGCGTGCCTTGTTTAACCTTGTGTGCAGGCATGTGCTGAAAGCTTGTGTGGAAAGTCAGGCATGAACAGTTGTATTGTTTCTCTGATGTTTTAGGTGAATGAGGCATTTGCACCTCAGTATCTAGCTGTTGAAAAAGTTTTGGGCCTTGACCCTGAAAAAACCAATGTCAATGGAGGTGCCATTGCTATAGGTCATCCTTTGGGTGCTTCAGGATCACGGATCACAGCTCATCTGGTTCATGAATTAAGGTATGTATGTAGCTGATAGCCATGGGTACTGAATACAGTGCCGATGTATTTACTCCTGCAAAAGATTTTTAGCATAGATACTGTATGACTAAAATCTTCCAGTCCACTGGCTTAAAACTCTCCTCACTAAAGTGCTTTCTGTATCAATTTGTTACCTTTGTGCTGTAGTCCAGGTCCTGCAGCTCGCCTCATGTTCCATTCTCTTGTCACTACAGGACTTTTTGCTTCCTCTGGATCTGGTCCAAGCCCACAGTAGTCCACAGGAAGGTTTTCTTTATTGAAATGGCCTTTGAGCAAAGTTTGTTCTTAACAGGGTGCATTTTAAAAGGCTTTGTCATCAAGCTCTTTCTCTTTAGCCCATTTTCAGAAATTTTGACTGTTTTGGCTTGCTTGATATGCTTAGCACCACTTCTATCAGAATTTTCCTTTTTTTTTTTTTTTCTGCCTCAGGACAGAGATCACTGTATCTTTTTGCTTGTACTTGCAACACTATATTAGTGTTCAACCATAAAGCCCCAGTTAATTTGCACCTTGTGGAAATCTGTTTCTTGGAATGTGCTGTAGAAAACTTAGCTTTCAAAAACTACCTTGGCAATAAAATGCTATTTTATTTATGCCATTTTTATCATGTGTTGAAACCACAAGTATCCCGTAGTGTCATTCCTTGCCATTTTGTGTTCCTAAGAACAATACAACTCCTTGTTTTTCTACAGAAATACTTCAATATCAGCTGAGGCTTCATGATATTTTTCTAGAAAAAGAAGAACATACACATTCTAAACCATCATCTTTAGTAGTACCCAGTTGATAGCTAGTTTCATCTCATAAAACCAAGACAACAGCTACTATGGTTTCATAAATGTACATAATTTTCACTGTTACTTTTTCTGTACAGGCGTCGTGGCGGGAAATATGCAGTTGGGTCAGCTTGCATTGGTGGTGGACAAGGTATTGCTCTTATCATTGAGAATACAGCCTGAGAGATTTTGGAAGCTGCGTTACTGCCCGTATTACTAATTCCCTAAGAAACTTCTGCCTTTTGTCACAGTAAAGCATCACTACCTGCCTTCGTTTTGTGCCATTCCTGCAAGGTAAAGGAATAGCTGAGAAGTCTGAATTATGAACAAAAAGATTCATTAATGTCTTTCTAACTAAAGGAAGTGCAATATCAATATAATTTCACACTGATGGAAGTATTTTCTAAAAGCCTCTTTCAGTCAAAGTTAATGTATTTCTTTAGGCAAAACTCTTCTCATTTCCTGAGGAAACTGTCAAACTTTCACCAAAGCTGCCTTAGAATAGCAGTCAGTGCAGCTTTTTAAGCAAGTATTGCTTAAACTATTCTTATTTCAGCTACTGCTGCTGTCTGGCATATGTGCCTCTTTTATCATCAGGAAATGTGAAAATTTAATTGGAGATCTTCTGAAGTATATACTGGTTGTAGATTGATGGCTGTAACCTGTACTCTGCTGTTTTGCAATGGAAAAGAAAATGACTGAAAGCTGGTATTTCCATTGTGCCTCCCAATAAATAGAACAGAAAAAAAAGGTTCGTGTGTGTGTGTTTGTTTTAAAAGTAAATAACTGTGAGAATTGTTACTTTTGGTAAGTTTGTTTTGGAGAGAGTGTTTTTCCTAGCTGAGGAATAACTGGGGTTTACTAGGTGGTTTCTAGAGAACTCTAGCAAATCTGCATTCCAAGAAGGGGGGGGGGGGGGGGTAGTTGTGTCTAACTGTTGCTGCATGGTAATTGCATACATGCAGCAACTAATTTCTTAACTTCCTCTGATAGTATCATCTGTATCTCTTGGGTCACTTAACATGGGGCTCTTAGCTAATTTGTGAAGTGCACATGTGAGTGACTTGTCTTGCCTCTCACAGGCAGTGAAGTTATGAATCCTTTGACGTAATACAGATTACGTGTGGATGACACAAGATCTCCACTGACCGTACTCTCTGAAGTCCTCAAGGCTCACTGTACCATCAAGAACAACTTGCAGCTTGCTCTGATGTAGATGTCTACATTAGGTACAGTTGGTTGGACAGATCCCACGTCAGACAGCATGCACTTCTCTGTAGCCTGTACTGTGCTACGTAGACTAATACAGCAGCAAAGACTTCAGCCTTTACTCTTTCTCATCCTCTGTCAAAATATTGTTTATCTACAACTTCTTTTTGCCTCTCTACTGGCATGAGCTGATGATTGTGAAAGATGGGAGGTTATTCAAAACCTGACTGCCTGGGCTAGCAAGAAATTCAGGTCAAGGCCAGTACTGGTGGATAACAGTTGAAATATGCTGATCACCGTTCCTGGGATTTTTATGGATGCAATGTTTTTAATGGCTGTAGAAATATTTAGCGTTCTTTATATGTTCATCTGACACAGTATCTGTTTTTCGCTTTCTGCTGTATCTTAGTAAGTTAGGGTTACTGGGGTTTCACTGTTTTAAGATACAAGTGTCACATGGATTTTATAGAGCAGGATGTTTTCTACTCCTAGTTCCTTCCGTAATAACCAATAACTAATTCTCTCTTCCTTTTTGACTGTAGATAATCATTGAACTCTAATTTTCAGAGAACTGGCTGCAGTTTTTCAGAGATCTCATCCCTGTGTAGTAACAGTTCTTTCAGAGCTCATCAGTGTGTCGGTACAGTAAAAAATAATCCCCTTCGTGCACTTTATTTTGCACATAATGTTTCATTTTCCCTTTTATCAATCAGTTTTTTGAGATCCATGTGTCATTCTAGCTGTGAGAGTTGAATTTGATCATCCTGAATAATTGTATATTTTCTGCAAAATACATCATGATGTCCACCTCATTTTCCAGATAACTTGTGAACTTGTTATCAGAATAGATGATTGCACATCCTACTAGTAACTTTTCTTTGCTGTGTGAGCCAACTGCTTATTGTCTTGTCATTCCATTTTTATCCTATTCATTTCCTGTAAGAGCCTGTGATGAGGGGTTTTGTCATGCACCTGGAACAGTGAAATCCTTTCCCATGAAGTTACTGGAACTTAACGTATTGCACTTCTAATACATGCAACTTCTTCCATGACTTCCAGGTTTTAAAGTTCAGCATCTGCTTTCAGGTCGCAGTGCCCGGTGGTATGAACATTAAAGATGACAAGTTCAGTTTGGTAAGGGAGAATGCAATCCCTTCTTTAGGTTTAAAACCAGCCTAGGCGTTCTAGTTAGGGTGAGTTACAGGTGGATGTTCCAAACACGTGCTTCTGCTCTCTGTTGCCCATTTGGGGTACTTTGTGTCAATTAACCCATTTAAGGGTTGAGACCATTGGCAATCACTCTGTGTAGACTACTAGCCATCAAGTGACTCATCAGTGACTTTGTATTCAGGGAGAAGTCTTCTGAAAGGTGCGTGGATGCTTTGGGGGAATATGCTGCATTCCTCTTCCGTAGTTCCTGAGTTCACTTTTAAGGCGGGAGGATGGTATTCCCAGAAGTGCAAAACCAGGTCCCATGCTAGATTGTGCACAGTTTGCTGTGCTTCAGAGTATTGGCTTTTTCTTACCAAGTTATTATTAAAGATGAGCACAAACATTGACATTTGATTTCTGAGCCAATCTTCCACAATACATAGGGATGCCTAGCCTTGAGGATTTGGTCTGAGCCTGTCTTTACTAGCAAGTCCAATCATTTATTACAGCATAACAGCAGTAATATCCAATCCTTGTACATCATTCCAAGGGATGTTCTCCAGCTTCCCAGATACAACAACGGCAGAACTGTGTTTCTGCCTTTGGGAAATGAAGGCACCTCTGCTGAGAGCAATCAGTATTAGGGCAATTTAATAGTGTCCTGGAAGGAGCAGAAAATACAGAAGAAATGTGTTAGATTTTAGAGGGATAATTACATACATTGATTGTACCAAGTGCAGACTTTTTTTTTTTGTCTTTTTAGGCTCAGGTGTATTCTTTATTTTTGTGTGAGTAGTATCTATTTTACAGTATAATGAAAATGTTAATTATTGTCTTTCTTGAAATGTGTGAGAAAAGAAAGCATCTGTGGAAATTATTCATTGCCCGCGCAAAGGTGTGGGATATTTACTCATAAATGTAGATGTAGCTTTCTGCCACTGGGTGGTGCGTTTTAAACACCCTGCACATCGCACTCTTATCACAAGGGCGTTTGTCCTCCATAGAGTAGCACAGCTTTTCTCCGAAGTGCAGGCTAGGTTAAGTTTGAAACTGAATCACGCAAAATTTGAGGTCCCATTTCCCCTTTTGTGGGCTTTAGACAGGCAAGTGCCATGATACCAACACATCTTTGCTACTGTATGCCCCAGAGTCTTTGGTACCTCAAGTGAATTATGTTTTACAGAGTGGATTCCAACTGCAATTTGAGAGGATTTGTTCAACAAGATGATGACTGAAATACTATATCTGACAGAAGATGAAGAAGACAATATCTTACGAGTCTTTTGTCCAAGAGAAAAAAGCTATTAAACCTTACCCTTAGACAAGTGTATGTGAGAGAGAGGGAGAAGGCAGAGAGACCTGATGGAGATAGACCTACTTGCTGCACTCCTTTCTGCATTATATATAAGCAGTTCTAGTGGAGCTCCAATAATTAAGATGCGATGTTGTGTAGCATTCTGTAAAAAAAAAATTTGAATCTTGCTGAAGTGCACAATTTCAGGCAAGTCTCACCTCATTGTGAGAGTATTTCTAATAAGCTGTTCCTCAGTCTGTAAATCCAGACATTTTCCATCTGGTGTGATGCTGTGAAGCTGTGCAGGGCTCTGTCTCGCTTCTCCAGCTAGCAGAGTCTGTGTTGTCCGACTGAGTCAGCTGTATGCTGCACAGGGGTGCTGAGGGGTATCGGAGACAAAATGGATCCTTCTGAGAGTTCCTAAGCTAAGGGTTTAGCAATGGGGGTGCAGTTTCCCTCTTCTGAAGATGCCTACAAGGAACTAGTGTTAGCAATGTCTTTGCTGACTTAGGTACGTTTACATGAAAAATTAAATTGAAATTAACAGGTAGATTGGCCCGTGAGTTAAGTCTGAATTACACATGTGATTGCTGGTTTTAGTTGGATAAGTATTTCTCATGGAACGTGAGTTAAGATTAAAAGGTAATATTCTTAAACCTATCGAAGGCTGCCATTTGATAACAAATCCAGCTGTAGGGCTGGTAATGCCAGGACAAAATGCTGTAGCCATCGGAATTGCTGAGCAGTTCAGGTGTAAATTCAAGCTGCTAATCCACAGCTATTTGAAACTGTCAGCATGATAAATTCATCTGGGCAGGTATTAAGCTAGAGCAGGTATTGTTTTTCCTCTGGTGGTCATGCTCTTATTGTGAATCAGCAGAAGTGCTGTATGTTCACACCCTGCCTGGGCTGAATCAGTTTTCTGAGAGATCAGGAATTGCCCAAATGTGGCATTAATGATTGTGAAACCACAGCCTTAAGCTCTTTGAAAATCAGTGAGACAGTGAAATGTTTATCCTTCCTGCTACTAACCAGTTAATGGAACTTGGAAACACTATCTGACTACATCTCAAAGGAAAACTCACCTGAGTATTCCTTTGAGAAATCTCAACATTGGCAGCAAGCTGGAGCTCAGAATTTTTATGGTGTTTTTCTAGATGTGCAAAATGTAGAAAGAGTGCAAAGCAGAAGACAGTGTGATTTCCACAGGCTAGAGCTCAAGAGATGGCAGAGTATTTACTGTCCAGTATTTACTGGACCTCTGATCATTAAATTGACCATTAAACAAATCATATTTTCAGTAGGATTGTTTCTCACACTGACAAGGCTTAAGTTTCTCACCTACACAAAGCTAAAGTTATGCTCTTTTTAAGAAAAAGTATACTCGCCAGACACCAGGAACTTCTAAATTGTATTTTAAGAGTAATAATAAAACAACTGTGTAATAAAAAACTACAGTTGGTAGAATGGTAAAAAAATTGACTAATTTTGAGAAAGGCATGTAAGGTTGTAGTGAACAAAAAGCAGAAGTCTGCATTTATGACTACTACTCCAACAGTGGCAAGCATCAGTCTCCAAATACTTAAGATTCAGGGTACAGTAGTAAGGAAGTTGAGCACTAAAGCTATCAGGAGTCAGGTTTTCAAGAACTTCATGTTGCTCAATGCTTTGTGTTGCATGAGTTGATGGTCTCTTAAAATGGCTTTCAGATCTCTCAGTGGTGGACCTATGACTCTTGTACTTCAAAGCAGGTCTGCTCCTTGCTCAAGCCTGTTGGTTTCCCATGCTGGAGGGTTGGTCTCTGCCTTTAGCCAACAGTGGCTGCCTTTTCTTGCTGTGCTCAGTACTGTGGTGAGAGGCAGGGTGATCGAGTGCCATGGAAAAATGCAGTCACAGGCCTAAAAACAGATGCCCTGAGAGTCATTTTAGAGCCAATCCAACCCAAAGAATTTGTGGTATGTTGCTACCACATGTGTAATTCCAGTCTAAATCACCGGCTTCTGAGATGGGAAGGATTTCAGCGTTACTCCTCTGGGAAGGAGGAGGGAGTGTCAGTGACTCCCCTCAGTGCATGTGCAATGGAGAAGTAGCTTAGGGCTCTTTCCATATAAGGATGTTCTCATTTTCCTTTCTTTCCTCCTTTACTTCCCTGTTCTCCCCTTCTTCACAGTACCTGTTGCTTAGACATTTCTGCAGGTAGGTGGTGTAACTTCTGGAGGTAGTAGGTAGCTAGAGCAATAGCTAGATGTGCCACTGCTGGAATGGGCCTCTCCATGAGATTGCTGCAGGTGTGGTAAGCAGGATTTTTGTGTGTCAGGAGATTCTCCGATTTGGTTTGATGTTGCAGGTGGGCTCCTACCACTCTCTCCTGTCTTCCATCTATGGACCGAAAGAACATCCTGCATGAGAGAAATAAGTACAAGGGACATTTAAAAGCAAGATGCAAAACTGCAGAGCATAGCACAGGCACCCAAAGTCTGCATTCCCAAGCTCCCGCCCTCCTTGCTCCCTCTTCTACCCACTGCTTTCCTCAACATATTCCCTTGTGCGAAGCTTGAGCTGAAGTCAGTAGGTTGCAGCCTTTGAGTGCCTGTGGGTCAAGCCCTGGATAGAATTCAGGAGCTCAGCTATTAGGTGAACTCTTGGCTAAAGTTGAACAGTAGAAAATTATTTTTCTGTCAAATAAAGTGTATTAAAACTCTGAAATGACCCCCTGTGCGAGATAGCTCGCTAAACTATTATATACCACTGATGGTGCCAGGATAGATGCCTGGCTCATTGCGTAAAGTGGATGTCAGAATCCTGCATATTTTAAATAATTAGTCAAAATCTGATTTTCAAATTCACAGCCCTGATCTCATTTTCCATTCCAACCCTTAAGCTTGTCCTGGCAGTAGGCTTGCTAGATGGCTGTTTCCCAAGGTGCACCTGAGCAGTTGAGGTCTGCTGTTGACATTGGCCAATAACGTGCTTGCAGGTGAGGAGCTCCCTGGTGTGATTCAACACCTGACATTAAAATCAGTCACATGCAGCATTGCCAGCAGGAGCAGCTCCTGATCTCTTGTGATAAAGGCCACCAAAGGAGGTATTTCATGCCCAGGACCCTCAGCTCCCAAAAATGAGGACATGGTTATTGCAATACAGATTTAAGAGTGCATGTAGATCCTTACTATTTTGTGTAACTGCTTGATTCATCCTGACCTGGCATTTGAGCCTTACTGTGCTTCTTCACGTAACACAACCGCTGTGCGAGCACATAGTCTGAATGAGGTAAGATAAGGTTATGTTGGGTGCACCACATTCACAAAGTCTGATTAAGAAATGAGTGTTCTCAGCAGTTGCTGAACAAATGCATTTGTACCATCTGTTCTTAGTCCTAGGGGAAGTTTTATTTCTTATGTAAAGTTATGATTTGTGAGCTCTGTTGAGGCCGGTACAGGGATTAGTTTGGCACATTTTGAAGTGACAATCAGCTGTTTAAAGCATGTACTTGATATAAATAAAATCCTTCGGGTCAACAACCACCATAAATATGCTGAAGTTTAACAAAGTATTTGCTAAACTGCTAGAAAACGTACAACTGGAGCTTCCCCCTGCCCCTTTCTAGCCATGAGAGTTAGTTGTTGAAAACAAAGGGAGGACTTTTCCCAGGGAAAAAAAATATTCTAGTGATGCCAACTATATTTCTAAAAACGTATTATGTGCTTGACAGAAATGCTTGTTGCATGTGTGTGTATATGGTGCTGACAGTTTGATGGCCATGCAGCCCATGAGCTGAGGCATCACTGGCTTTGGTAGGCTTCTTGGTAGTGTTCTCCAAGCTCTCCTTGGAGAGATCCCTCTCCTCCCATTTCAGGTCTCCACGCCTGGATGATAGAAGCACAATTATGCATGTTTATAGCTGCTAAACATGGTGGGACTCATCCAGTCTCAACCCTAAGGTTACACGGTAGGAGTGTGGCTTAGCACTAGAACAAGGAAAACTATGTACGATTCTAAAGGACACTTTAAACAACTGAGCAACCTGTCTTCTTCCTTGCCCTCCAGGGAGATGTCAGAGGCCGTGGCTGTACTGCCTGCAGCGTGCCTTAGGATGCAAACCCTTCCAGCCCGCTATCTCCCGACGGGCTGGTGTTAAACCTGCTCATCTTCCTGCGGGACAGCCAAAAACCCCACAAATACTAAAGCTTGTACCCTCCCTGAGGAATGGGGAAAGAAAGCTTACTTCTCCCTTTCTTGTGAGATGCAGAATTACACCACTGTGAGTACTCACAGCTGGGTTTGTGATAGTCCCCTCTCACCTGTGTATGAGTGGTAAAGACAACCAGAGCATACATGCAGGAGCTGGGATCGGGCTGCGGTGTAAGGCATGACCATTCTCCTGGGTTTGACTTCTTTATTCCGTCTTGTAGACCTGCTTAAAACCCACGAGTGTGCACCCTTCAAAATGGCAGAGGTGCCTGTCAGGACGATGTTACTGTGCTGTAACACACTTGAGGTTTCAACAGCATGACCTGGACAAACTGTTCCTCAGAGAAGTGGATTCTCCCGTTGTTTATTTTGGATTGTGTTTAGGCTTGGTCTTTGGTCTTACTCAGCGGCAAGCTCTCTGGCAGGCAGTGCACACTGGTTATACCTGCTCCGTCACCACCTACAGCTCCTGTACTTGTCAGCTGGCGTGAGGTCTTCTGCAGGCTGGATGGCTGTGGGATGTTCGCCAGGCTGAATGCTCTGGGGCTGTTGCCTTCAGCCAAGCAGAGCATCAAGGGGAGGTCAGGATGGGCTATAGTGTTTTCACAGCTGACAGAGGTTCTTTGGAACGATCTAGAAGACACGACCTCAGCTCTGTCCCTCAAGATGCCCTGATCAGCTCTGTCCCTCAAGATGCCCTGATTTGCCACTGTAGCTGCTCTTACAAGGCTGTTCATGTGGGCCACTGAGGCTAGACTGTTTATAGCTGTCACTTGCCCGCATTAGCACTCTCAAAGCTGCCTCTGCTAAGGTCCAGCTGGTATTTGCAGAGGAGATGACTATCTGAAGTGTACTTTGTGCTCAGGAACGTGCCGTATCTTGCATGACTGGACTGTGATAATGCGCAGCACCCATGAAACCTGTATGTCCCTGCAGTCACATCGCACGGCTGGCCCCAGGCAGACACGATGGCCTGAGACCCCGCTTTAGGAGGGATCCAACATCTCCTCCTACCAAGAAATGGGACTGGTGGTGGGCTGAGCTTTGCCCAAGATCTTGCTGCTGCCTGTTCTGGGCTGGCAGAGAGCAGTGGGGCTCTGCTTCGGGACAGCCAGGTGCCATGCAGAAAACCAGCCTTGGATGAGGCCATCCACCACCTGAAGGCAAGGGATGAGGATACCTGGCAAATACAGTTTACGAGCACCGGGTTTGCAATGTTCAACAGCGCTTGTGATCTGGAGTTAATGGGTTTTTTTCCTCACTCATTTCAAAGGATCTGGAGTCAGGGCCCCTATACAGCTTTTTGCATGAGTGGATGCCTGTTGGGGCTTCAGGGTGCTTAGATGCTTATTGTAATCCAAGAGATGTATTTACGTTAGTGCTCAACTTAGTTTGCATGAGTTATGCAACCAATTCTGCAAATTTCACTTGCACTCATCAGGAGTCTTGAGAAGTGGAAGTGAGGGTGAGAAGCGGGTCTTGAGGGACAGCGCTGTTAGGAGCTGGGAAACTGCACGGCAACGGTGCCAGCAATGGTCACGAGGGGTCTGGTGCAAAGGAAGGTGAGAAAGTATTTTTACTCATTGAAAAATGGTGTCGTACGAATCTGGTTTATATTTTGTCGAGGAGGATTTTAGTACTCGAACTGGGGAACAGGTAATACTTCTAACAACCCTTATGATGGCACTTATTTTAGTATTCATATTATTTATGCTGCAATTCCCCTGTGTAAGTCTCTGCTTGTAGTTAATGCAAAATTTTGGGGTGGTTATATTGCACCAAGCTCAACCTGGGTTGGGAAATTTAATGCTGGTCTTGTAAAACAGCTTCCACTTGCCTCTGATTACAACAGAAGATAAACCACATGGCAACAGGAAACACAAAACTCTCGTAACTGGGTGAAGAAAAGCCAAAACAAGTACAAGCCACCAAGAAATGTGAAAAAAAGAGAGGAATTTGCAGCTGAACACCATCCCCAGAAGGTGCAGGAGGACTGGGCAGTGGTACCACACATCTGGTGCAACTGAGGTCAGGCTTGCTGGAGCTGAGCTTACTCAGTCTGGCAGCGTGCTCTGTCATTTGGGATGTGTGCATATCTCGTCTCGCCTCCCTCCGGCATCATCTCCAGCCTCCGACACAGATTGGCTGCTGCGGAGTCAGCCCATATCTTACTAGAGGGAAACTTGAGACCCGCCAAGCCCAAATGTCAAATGCTGCTTGGTTAGATGAATAGCAGCAGTCACCAGCAGCCAGCCCAGGCTCTTTCCACATTTCATCAGGGCCAGGGTTTTGCATCTAAGCTTTGTTTCTCCATGTAATGTGTATTAGGGGAAAAAAAAAAAAAGAAAAAAAGAAGTTTGTGTGGAATTGGCTGCGTGCACGGAAAACCAGCATCTGCTGTGTTAAAATAAAAAAAATTTAAAAAAAAAATTAAAAAAAGAAAGCGGATGAGCTTCTTCCCCTCCCTGCTCCTGTTCTGTTCCCCATGTGCCATCCCCTGACAGCTGAATGCTAAATATGCCACCAATAAAGGGCAAAGCGCTTGCTCACGGGCGTTGTATTGGGTTTTGCAGTGCAAGGCGGCAGCAATAAAAAGGGGACCTCCTTTCCAGGACTTCTCCTTCCCAGGCGTTAACCCTGCAGCCCCCCCTCTAAACATCTCCTTGTCGCACTCACTCATCCAGGAAGGTTTTTCTGACAGCTGGGGGCTTGTATTGCTGCTGGCACGCTCCCCAGAGCACCCTGCACACACCTATGCTACCGCACCGTACCTTTGGGTGACGCTAGTGGGGCACCCACTGCCTCAGGCACCCAACTAAAAGTGGGGGGAGCGCCTGTCAGGGGGAGAAGCTGGTTTGGTCAGACTCTGTTCTCTTCTGGGTTTGTGCATCCACATATGCACACACACATTTACTTGCTTGCATGCGTGGTTGTTAACGCTGCATAAGCCCCAAAAGGCAAAACACTCTCAGGCTGGAGGATCCTGTGAAGTCACAGACAAATTTAAACTTGTTTTTTCTTCTTTTTTTTTTTTTTTCCCCTCCCTGTTGGACCTTTTTTTTGGATTTGCACTGTATTTGACTATAAATCCTCCATTTGAACTTCAGATATGCTCATTCGAATGCTTTCAGAGCGTGCCTTTGCAGAGCAGTGCTGCTCTGGTAGGATCAGCGCTATCGAACATTAAGAATACCCCAAGCAATTAATCTCAGCAGAGAGGCTGAGAGTGCAAGCACCTTGCTTGCTTCCATGTTTGCTTTTCCAGGGGCTCCAGCGTGCTTTGGATTTGGGCCATGCATACAGGAGAGGTGCTGAGGATGGGATACCTCTGATTTATTTTCAGCGCCCTGTTTAAGTTTGCGGCTGGAATGCTTTCTACAACCTCTGGGGAAAGAGAAAGGGAGACCTGCACATAGCAGCTATTTTAGTCTGTGTTAAAAAAGGAGCCAAGATGACTATCAGCCTTTCACTTTTTAGATGGTTTAGGTTAGGGGAAATTAATCCCTTCCTTTGCATCTGCCACTTGCAGAATATAGATGCTAATGTCTGCTAAATACCTTCAGCTCCTTCTTTCTCCTTGCAGCAGTGTGAATGCAGTGTGAGCTGTGCGTTTTGGAAATGTGAAATTCTAGAGTTAAAATGAGCTTTCTCTGGAAGTTTTTTCTGGTATCATGTTGTGGGGTTTGGTTTTGGGGTTTTTTTTTTGTTTTTTTTTTTCCCCCCTAGTTTTTTTCTGAAAGTTTTTCTGGTATCGCGTCTTATTTCTGTAGAGATGTATATTCCAGGATTTATTTTTTCCTACATATTATTCCAATGGGGTTAATTTACTGCAAGCTCTTGTTTCTAAAACCTTGTAAATGTGGAATATCAACTCTTAATTCAGCAGTCACCTAGTGTCTCCTATTTAATAATGTCTGGCTTACTTAAGGAAAAATGAGTGTGGACGTTTGCAGACTCCGGTAAGTGTTGTCAGTGATAACATCTCCCTGCAGCTGTGGCCTCCCGTTAGAAAGGAATTGGGAAGGGGTAGATTTTGGAGGAGAGCTGATACCTGCTCTAATGCGAGCAGCAACAGGCGCTGAAGTTGGTGTGCTTGAGTAGGAGCAGGTGGCGATATGTGATCTGTGTATTTTGGTATTTAAACATCGGCTTCATTTGATTATTACCTTCCCTGCTATTACTTAACGTTTGGCCAATTCTCCTACCTGAACGTCTCCTTGGAGAATCCCTGAAGACTTCCAGAGGGCTGAAGAACAGCAGTGAGCAATGCGTTTTCTGCAAATTGCGGGCTAATCAACACATTCCCCTGGAAAATACCATAAAGGCCTATTAGAAAACAAAGATCTTTTGTGCATCAACCCTGATAGGAAGCTGAAATTTTGGGACTGCATCACGAAATGCCAGAAAGTTTAACAACTTAAGCCAGCAGTGAGCGTGGTATCTGTATTCAGCCTCCAGCTCTAAGTGCGGCTGGGATTTGCCTTGCAGTGGTGTTCTTGCCTTCAGCAACTGTTTAACCAAAAAAAAAAAAAAAAAAAAAAAAAAGCAGCCATGATTGGTGAAATCTAAGGGAGCTTTTACACAGAAAAAAGTGTTGCAACTGGCAATGTAAATAACACATTGTGTTTCTGGAAATTCAAGTACAAACTGCTTGCGCAGAGCTGCCAAATGATGCATGAAGTCTCCTTGTTTCAAGAAAGCAAGATATAATAAAAATATTTCTGGTTTATTGGAAGAAAAAATAATTAAGATATGATAGAAGGAGGTTGCAAAAATATCCAGTTCTCTCATCTTTAAAAAATGATGTATTTTGTACCTGTTAACTATATACATGAAGTTGAATTCTCACAGGTCTTTTGGTATAGAAATTTCTTCATCTCTTCATGGAAATGACAGATCTGTTGGCACAAACACAGTGACCTTATCAGCAGGTTCAGAAACACAGACCAACCTTTCCAAAACGAATTATTCCTTCCCAAAAAAGCTTTTAAGTTCTTAAATAAGTGACAAGATTTTTCTTTAAAACACTCAGTAGGTGTAATAAATACTATATTTAATGCTGTGAGTTTTTTTTTTTTTTTTAAAAATCATCTATATACACAAGTGCTTACAAAGGTGGATTGCTTACAAAGGTGATAATTGGTAAATATGGCTTCTTGAGTGTACTGGGATTCATTTACTCAAGGCAAGGGTTTTTTTCATTTTCTGAAATCTGATTACTTCTGTTGATAGTAAAAGTAAGTGTTCTTCAGGAAACACTAAAGAAAAATTATTTAAATTATTTAAAATATTATTCTTGAACTCACTTTTTGGAAGATGGGGAGAATTATTTTTGATTAAAATAATATAAATAGAATCTATTTGATGCTGCGATCCCAGGAAACATCCAGGAGCAACTACCATGGTGGCATATGATGGTCTTGTACCTTTGAATGAGGGTTTTGCATACATCAAGTGTAGCTTCTGCCGAGACAGGAAACACCGGGGAATGTTTAAATGAGTGAATAAATGGGAACACATGAAGGAAAAATAAGTCATTCCTTTTCCATAGGTGCTCCAACAGGAAATCTGCAAGTCTCTTGGCATCGCTGCCATCCAGTGTGGTTTGGCTTCCTCTGATGTCTCTGCTAGTGGAGGTGTGGAGCGTAACGCTGATGGGAAAGGGAGAAACTTGCGTGGCTTTGAGTGGTGCTAGCGGGGGAAGCGTGATAAAGTCTGAGATAGGACTGAGAAATTAGATTTTTAAACTGGGAAGGAGGATTGAGGAAAATTGAGCTCTGGTTACTGGCACCCAAGGAAGGCTGAGCTGCACCTAAGAGCAAGAAGCCAAGTAACTGGCTTGTGGCCTTCTTGAGTATGAGCTCTTGGGGATAAACGAGGCAATGATGAATAAAGAGGAGGGAAGGGAAATGTCCCAAATAGTTAGAAGCATACTGTAGAAGCAGTGTCTGTGTTTCAGTATTGAGTCCCCTTGCCAGGAGCATCACCACTGTTAGTCTGCAAAGGAAAAATCTCCACCAGCCCAGTGAGTGAGGGGGAGAGGAGCTGGGAGATGCTGAATGCAAAAATGGGATGGGTAGCCTTTCATTTATGTATCGTAGAGGTGCGGTATGTGAGGAAAAAGCTCGAGTCAGCAACTTTATCACAGATACTTTCATAACACTGGTATATGAAGAATAGCGTCTAGAGCAAGTACAAGAATGCTCAGCTGATCCTGGGTGCCTTATGCTTAGGTATGTGCCACCAGAGCTGTATTTTTGTGTGAAAGAAAGGATCAGAGAGTTACAGCCAGAGGGAAATGGTACAAAGACACGTAGCAGTGTTGTGCCTGTTGCCCCATTCCAATCTCACTGGGATGTCCGTATGCTCTAACAGCGAGGACTGAGGAACTGAGATAAAAGCTGACCTAAACAAGGGTTCCCAACTAAAACAAATTCAAATCGCAGATAAACTGGTCTGAGAGTTGTTCTGGGCTCTTTCTCATTTGCTCACTGTTAACAAGAATAATCCCACGGATGGGTCTTCATCGCTGCCTCTGATGAGGTATGAACCACACAGGGAAACGAGCCCATCAATAATACAGGAATGAAAATTAGCACCGACTCCTCCCCGTCAGTGCAGTTATGCATTGCAGTCCTATCTCTGAAGTAAGAAGTTGCTGCTTGTACCGAGACACCTTCTTTTTCTAATCGTATCAAAATTTTAGTACGTGGGCTCGCTCTAAGGTTGTGGCAGAGCTAAACCTTGTCAGTTTCAGAGAGTGCTTTGAGGCAGCCAAAACCAGGGCTGCGGTAACGCCATGCTTACAGCTTTCTTCTAAACTGTTTAATTCCTGCTGTCTCTAACCCACTGCATAAAATGTGCATGAGGTTCTTGGAAACGGGCTCTGTTCATGCAGAAAATTGGGGAATAAGAATGTAAATATATAGGCAATGTAGAAAGTATTATGTAAAAATACCTGAACTGGGAGAACCTCTTGGCTAACTGATACCAGCCCCCATCTGTGATGGGCTGTAATCTCGTAGAGCTGCATTTATGGTTTTATCCGGCTGTTTCCTAGCAGTACTTAGGGGCTACCTCTTTTTGGATCTACTAACCACTCTCAAGATACGTTTGGTCTTGCCAAAGTCTTTTTAGGTCTTGATGGTATCGCAGGATGGCAGGGTATGTGAAGTAAGCCTCATCATGGGCTGCTACTTGCACCCATCGTTCCTTCCACCTGTTGAACCTGCTTGTGCACCCCTCCTCCCCGGGGCCAGTCGGAAACCGGCAGAGGCTTATTCCCACATAAGGCAACGCAGATCGCTGGAGCGTTGTTACTGCGATGGAGGAGCTCCAGGCTACATCAGGAATCCTCCTCTTTGGTGGCTGAAAATACCGAGGGTACTTTCTCAATGACAGCTGATTTAGTGATTTAAATTTAGGGATTGACATCACTGTGGGCAATGGGTGGATTTTTTTTTTTTTTTTTTAAATGCAGCTGCAGGGGAAAAGGTTGTGGTCTGCACTTTCCCTAGAGAACTTTACTTTGCAGAGATGTTTTTAAATAATGTGGGTTTTATTCTGGACTCCACCAAAACTATTAGTCCTTCTGGTGTTAATAAATGTCGGTAAGATGAAGAACCCCAAGAGAGAGATCAGTCAGTGCTCTCTGACTATGCGATTTCTGTGATTCACTTGGCATCGACTGATGCCTTCCTGCTCATCCACATTGCAACTTACAGATCTGAGAGAGAAGCTCTGCCCAGAGAGGTTGTAGAGCCTCCATCCTTGGAGACTTTTGTCACTCAGCTGAACAAAGCCCTGAGCAACCTGGTGCAACTTCATAGCTGACCTTGCTTTGAGCAAGGGTTTGGGCTGGAGACCTCCTGAAGCCCATTCCAACCTGAATCATCCTATAAGCCTAATGCTGAGTTTGCTAGACGAGCTTGATACTTAGTCCTGGGTCTTTCCCTGGTGAACGGTTGCTCATTTTCAATTTATATGGTTTGGAAACTAGCTTTCTATTTCTTGTATGTTGTCCGAAAGAGAGGAAAACCCCACGTTCCTGTGAGTATTGCAACTAGGAAGCCTGATTTCCTATGGTTTTGTGTCTTGAAGTTGATTGACTTTGGTATTTAAGAAAGTATGAACTCTGAAAGCTTTCTGGTCTTAAGAGGTCTCTGTTGTGTGTGTTTCTCCAATATTAAATAGGATATGGACCCATAGATTGATTCTTACTCCGAGTGGATACACTTACAGGGTTTTTCTGTTCTCCAACACAAACTTTCAGAAAACTTGTGGAAGAACTAATCCTTTGAGATCACTCCTTCTTTGTCCAATTTGCTTAAAAATTTGCCAACATGAGGCATGGTGGAAGGAGAGGGATCCCAAGCTGTTGGTCTACATTCACATGAAAAGCAGAGCTGCAGCCAAACCCCAGATCTTTTGGGACCTCTTATGTCCTCGGTTTAGGACATGGTAGACACCAGCCTCTTTGAAAATGTGACCCTTATTCAGGTTGGTATGTGAGAGCTGATATCTGCAAATATCTGGTGTTGTATTTCTTGCAGTCAAGAAAACAAGTTGTAATATGGCCTGTGACTGTACAAAAGTGGGATGGACCTTTTTGATCGAGGAAAAGTTCAAAAAGAAAGCAAAGTGCTTTGTACAAGGCTCTGGGTGCCCTTTAGCCTCTAATTCTCCTCCCCCTCTGTCTCCTCCTCTTCCTTTTTTCTTTCTTTTGCCTTCTTTGTTGCCTTTTAGCCCTAGTATTTGCTACTAAAAGCAAAAAAATAGCGTTGTGCAGTGCAACAGGGGCCGTGTAGAACAAAATCCCACCTTGCTTTTTCTTTTGGTGGTTCCTCTCAACTGCTTTCTGCCATGGGGTAGTGTTGCAATAGACTCTCAGTCACTAAAATGGTGCGGCATGAAAGCCTGTGGTCTGTTCTGGAGCTCCCTTCGTGCATGTGTGAAAGATTTCTTTGTCCCTCTGTCAAACCTTGATTTTTGTGTTTATTGATTGGGTTGACCAAAACATGGGACAAGTCCTGGGCTTCAAGCGACAGTTCTGTGAACAGGGGTCTGAATTCCCTGCTCCTGGGTCCATGAAGCCCCAGCGTGAACCTGATTGTAGCAGTCGGTGTCTGAGAAGAGTATTTTACCATTGACAGGAAAGATACAGTGAATGAGGCTCTCTGACCCTTTTCCTCCCATCTCAGACACCAGGAGGTATCTAATCATCAGCTTAGTGCCCCAAAGCATGATGAAATAGCAAAGTCCCCTGAGTAGTGCTATGATCTGCAGGTTGCCGCTGCCTTCTTGTGAAGGTTTCCAATCCATGGTCATCCAGGATAACTAGTGTCACCACACTAAAGGTAAAGGACAAAAGAATATCAAGAAAACAAGGCCAAGGAACAAGAAGGGCCTGGAGGTACTGCCAGCTCATGCTGTGCGGTGTTATGCCGTGTTCAAGATCCCCAAGCCGGTCGAATGACAGTAATCTGGCAGCAAGAAGAGATGGCGTGAAAACCTTGTGCCTCCTAGAGAGGATAAAGGGCATTCTTGCCCTGCAAAATATCATGTGTTTGATTGTTTTATTTTAGGCAGTCAGGTTTCTCTGCTGGGAAGTCTGGGATGGAGGAATGCAGCTTGTGTTTCACGCAGAAATGTGGGCTTGGTTACGCTCTGGCTTCTGCCACTCAAGGAAGGTCCATACCTGCTGATGGGTATGAGAGTTTGAACAGTAACCTGCCCCATTTACATATATTAAAATAAGTATTTTAACAAAGAACGCTGTGTTCTGGCTAATTCTCCATTCAGTGCCCTGGTCAGCTCTAAAATGCCATCAAGGAGAAGATTGGCCTCACCAGGGAGAGGTCACGACTACAAAGAGGCAGAGGCAAGGGAGAAGGAGCAAGCGCGACGGAATTTTTGTGAGTGCTGTAGATCAATGGGTTGGTCCCTCCATGCTTCCCACGCTCTTTGTATTGCATTCCGGAAAGAAATACGTTGCAGGAGGGTGGTACGAGTCGAACGGCATGGCCTGAAACAGCGGCGGTGCGAGCAGGGATCCCTGCGGTTGTGCTCCACCTCCTGCAAACCAGCAGAGAAAGCTCTTGGCGGCGAAGAACAAGCCACATTTAATAAGGGAAATTGTTATAATTACATTGCAATGATACCCGAGTCTCGCATGTGGTATTAGTTTCACTGAGAGACTTCAAAGCACTGCTAGGTAAGTGCTGCTGAGCTCCTGTCGCAGGTAGGGAAACCGAGGCACGCAGCTTTGGTCCTCACTCAAGGCGAGGAAATGGCTCAGGGCTAGAGATGGAGACAGATTTTGCTGCTTTTGTGCTGGCCAGCCCTAGAGAGCAGCCCAGGAACTGAGAGCACCAAAGTAGTTGTCCTGCTCCAGACTGTGACCCGCCACAAAGCTCAGGTGCCTAAGATGAGATTTAGGTGGAGTTCAAACCGGAAATTTAAAATTTTAAACCCAGCTAACCTGCTGCCTAGCACTGTCTTCTGGGTCCTTGCCATCCATCCCACCTCGCTCCAGGCAGGATCCCTGCTCAAGTGCATGGAGATTCCTGGAGCCCCTTCAGCGGTATTCCAGATCCAGGCTGTGACAGAGCTCTGTCTCCAGACTGGGTTTGCAGGAAGCTTTTTGTGCCTGGCAGCAAGCCCAGGCTGAGATCTGAGCACCTCCAGGCCAAACCTGGTGTAACTCTTACTTCTTCCTGGGCCGAACTTGCACTCGAGCTGGATTTTTTCCCTTGGTTTTATGGGCTTGCTCAAGTTTTATTGCAAATGTAATGACTGGAAAACGGCAGTCACCAAGGTCTCTTGGAGCACGTGGTGGCTCTCCAAAGAGGCCAGGAATCAGCCACACCTGCAGAGCAAATAAACATATGGGTTGCAGAACAAGGGCGCAGGTGATGGCGGAGATGAAAGGGCCCCTCCGGCATCTCCTACCTGGGGTGCCTTTGGCTCTTCCTGCCTGAATCTCATCAAAATTTGCTCAGGTTTTTCCTAGGAAAATGGATGGCTGGTCTGAGTCAACAGAGAGACGTGAGGCCAGACAGCGTGTGTCCTGAGCCTCTGAGCTGGAAGACGTATACCTGCTGCTGTCCTGACAAAGAAACCATCTGTACGTCTTGCTGCTAGCTTGATGGCTGCTTCTAAATTTGATCCTGGTGCACGGAAAAATTGTCAACTAATAAAGCAGCCGGCTGAAGAAGCTAGTTGGCAGGCTGCAGTGGGGAGCGGTGTCCAGCGTGCATCGTGCTTTGGCATGTCCATCTCTGTTTCTAGCTGCCTTAGAAGATTTCCCAAGATATTAACTCTTTATGAAAAAGAAACAAACCAAACCCCAACGCCTCCCTTGCAGCACGTCATTCCATAACCGTCTCCCTGCCGCTAACTGGAGCAGGGAGTCGGAGCAGACAAACAGCTGTAACCTTGTGGTAATGCAGCACACTTGCTGTGGATTTCATCCAGCAATGATGATCCCTCTCCGTCTTTTATGCACACCCTTAAATAGAGATGATGTGACAATAAAATTACTGGAACAGACTTCTAGGAAGGTCTGCCATGGACGCTGCCCTGGGGAGCCCCATAGCCTTACAGGGCAGGCATCCTCGAGCGCTGGAAAGCCTGACCTCAACCAAGACATCTCTGTGCTTCAGGATTTCTAAAAAGCCTAAAGTGATATATTTTTCTACCTTATAGTTGATGCAGCTTATCGAACAATTTATCTCACAGGTGAATTACAACAAATTAAAGCCATGACATGGATTCAGTGAATCCAGATGTTAGCACCAGCAATCACTGATTAGGTTTGGGGCTTTTTGAGGCTGGTATGGCAGCTGAATGCTGGGCACTTATTTTATTGCTGATTGGCTTTGCACCTCTTTTCCTCTTATATCAGTTCCTAAGAAAGCAGTTTGACGGCAAGTTTCAGGAGCTGCCCCGCTGCATCTCCTGCTCAACATGGGACGATGGCAACGGGGGGGGATGTTGGCTGTGATTCAAGGCTCTGAAATGTGTGATGGATGTGGTACGGTGATGTCTCCCAGCATTGCCCAACTGCTAACCGCACACAGATGTCTGCAATCACAACAATTTGTAGGCATATTTGACTTCTGTAAGGTTGAATGACAAAGAGCTTGACAGGATGATGAGACTTTAGTGTCACGATGGCCAAATAAATATGTTTGTTTATACTTAAGGCTGGGTTGTGTTTTTTTTAGTCTTTTAACAGATGAGGTCTGGTAATCTGTGGTAATTAAGAATTTTCTCCAGTTCATGAGTATGTTGGAAAAATATGCATGTGCATATTATTTATCTCCACTGACATCTCAAATAAATTAATGTGGTTTTTAATGCTGTTTGTTGAACAAAGCAGGTGTTTGCAAAAGATGTCAACATTGGATTGGAGTTTGCCAACATTGACGTGGTCACAGCTCGTTGGGAAGCTGAATGCGTTGTGCAAATATGGAATGGAAAAAGCGGTGATGTGAGTCACCTTTCCTATGTGATAGGAAGTTTATAGTATTGCATGTGGGCTATCGTGTCCAAAGTGGATAGCTAGAGAAGAGACATCCTTTCATTCTCCATCCTTCCATCCTTGGGGCTTTCCACTCCTCTTTGATCCCTAGTAACAATTTCCTTGCAGAAAAGGGAGGGAAAATACTCGATAGAGATGTCTGCTCTGGGAAAAAATGTATTGGTAACTTGAGCAATCAGCATAATACACCAGGATACTGAGGACTCTGGAGAAGCATGTAGATCAAAAGTTATGGTTTTAAACTAAGATTTTAGTGTGCTTCAGACTTCAGCACTTTTAATTCAGCCTTCTGATACACCTGGAATAAATTGGGGGGAGGCAGGAAATAAGTGTCTATCCAAAAAAAGGAGGGTTACCTAGTATAATCTAACATAGTCTTATTTGGGGAACACCCTGGGGATGTGTAATTGGAAGGTAAAATAACCATGAATATAATGTTATGGTAGACTGTCAGCAAGTGGCTATGTTCCGCACAGACATCCAAGACGTTTTCTTTAATGTGCAAGCCAATGCTGAGTTTGGGGAGGACAAGCCATGGTGACGTTAGCTTTTTATTACGTTCTGTTCTGCAGAGAAACCAGCGCCTTGGAGAAGCAATATATGAATGCCTTTACTTCTTGCTCGTCTGCTTTGCTCTGAGTTTTCTAATAAGGCACTTTTAAACCAGTGTAAATGTGTTACTGGAATGAGTTGGTCCAGATTTTGGGGGTGATTTCTGTTCTGCTGGAATGGTAACCTGGAAGGTTACCTGAAGAGCAGCCCAGCCGTGGTCCTGGTGGGAGATACTCCATATAGTGCTATGAATGCAGGTGTATAAATAAACACGTACAAAGGAGACACTCCTCCAGGCTTGTGTGCATGGTGAACTTGGAAAACAGATGTTTGTTAAAGAGGTCAAATCTGTATGTGTCTATACAACCCCTCTGTGAATAGTTTCCTCTTTAGCAGCTGAACCCATCTCCTGCGTTCAGGGCTTGAATTTGACACCTTTGCCAAGTTTGACAGTTCCTGGCTCTTTGTAACCAGAAAAATTTTCTCCTTTTTGCTTTTCTGGGCTAGGATATGTGATGATATTTGTGAGACTGTAATCTGCTTAATGGCTTATGTGTGCAGAACACTGCCTGTGAGCCTGATCTGGGATCCTCCATCCACCTGCAGCTCTGGGAGAGGCAGAAGAGCAGGAACGTGAGAGATCTTTGTACAATGCAGCAATTCAATAAATGTTAATATTTCAGGAACTCCAGCTCACTTTAAATTGCCAGTGCTGAGCTGTACAGCATCCATATGTATCAGCTTTCTTCTTTATGAATCACTTGCAAAGCCCGTGACTCTGGAAATGTTTCTAAAATTCATTCATCTGTAGCTGTGCTGCGTTTATGTCCAGGTCAGACACCAGCTCCTAAGTGGGATCTGATACTGATTCAAAACAGATTGAGGCTTTTCATCAAAATCCTTTTCTTCAAGTGCACCGTGGCAAATCTGGATCTTTAATACATTTGTGGAGAAAAATATCTCTCTTTTTTTTCCCTTTTCTTCTTCTTTTTAGTCTTGCAGATAGTCTTACTCCATAAAACATGTTGGCTGCAAAAGTAGGAAGTGTGTCCCTACAAAAGGGAATTTCTGTGAGGGTTTCTGCTGGAGAGGTCTGGGTTTTTCTCAGGCTGCTTGGGGATGAATGAATGAGTATAAAATGGCTTGATACCAATATCTGGGGTTACTTTGAGTCAGTGAACTTCAATTGCAGCATAGGTAGCACCTCAGGCCCTCTCTTCCAATAGGAAAAGGACTTTTACGGGGTGAAATCAGGAGAGTTTGTCGACCAATGAACGTTTGCTCTGGGAATGAGTCACATTCATAAAGAGTTTCAAGTTTGTGGTCTGACAGATCCTGAGAGATGATTAAACCCACATAAAAGACCATTATTAATACAGTTTCTATAGTTCTGTACCCATGTTAGTTCATGCAGACGGGGCAGGGGAAGGTGTATAGAAGGGGAAATAAAAAAAAAAATCACTTAACCATGCTGCAAGCATGAGTCTCTGCTATCCTGGGCAAAATAAAATCCTGTAAATGCTCTGTGGGCTCTGCATACCTGTTGGCACTCTTACCATGAAATTCCCATCTGGGACAAAGATAGAAACTCTGGGAGTTGTGAAGCAATTGGCCCAGAGCATTTTTAGCTGTGGCGTTTATCCGAGGCTGCTTTGTAGCAGGATTCCACCTCCTGCTCCGGGCTGCTCCCGCTGCCCCCAGCACTGCTGCCTGGCTGGGATGGTGACCCCGGGACCCCATCGCTATTCGGCACTGGGGTAAAACGGAGGGGCAGGTGAGCCCCCAACAGCTTAGCCAAGGTTTTCCTGGAGCGGTACCCACCTCTGTGTGGCCTCCTGACAAGATGCTTGTTGTCTCTCCCTGTTCACCGCTGGGACTAATTCACAGATTTATGTAATTCTTGTCTCAGGTTGGAATAATTTGTCTTGATTTTTAACGTTAAGATGATTTCTTAATGTTTCTGTCCCTGGAAGTCTTCTGTTAGAGGAAATGTTTCTCATTATCGGCTACAAGGTTGCCAGGTCTGGGAAATATTTCTGTTTCATATTAGTCTCTGTTCCTCCTGTTGTGCATGAGACAGCCCAGAACCAAAGATGATGAGACCACAGTTTTATCCACAGGAAAAAGATGTCACAGGGTACAGGGGGCTGCATCCCCATCCATGGTACCCCTGCCGAAATGCCATAGTCCTAGCTCTGCCATCAGACCTTCATCCTCCTTGGACAGCAAGCATGGGGATGCATGTCCCTGCAGCCCATGCTCTGCCACCCTCCTGACCTACATACCTCATTGCAGGAGAGAAATGGGCACAATTCTGACACGCTTTTGCTACGGCAGCAGCAGCTGCCAGGGAAAGTGCAAGAGTCACGATGGGGAGGATGGGAAGAGGGGCTAATTATGGAGCGGCAACCTCCTGACATCAGATCAGAAGTGGCTCAATGGGAAAGGAAAGGAGAGAGGGACCCAGGCGGTGCCTGGCTGAAGCAGGTGACTGCTGGGGGTGGGAGCTGCCTCCCTCGTCTTGGGAAAACTGCTTGAGACAATTTCCCAACTGAATTCGATCAAAACTTTGTCAGCGAGTGAAAGCATTCAGCAAGGCTCATCCCAGTCCCTCTGTGTGTTTAGGAGGCTGCAACACAGGTCTGACCAAAAGCTGCTGGTTAGGTCTTCAGATGGACTCCTCTCCACCTAATGCAGATACCCAGAAGACAGGGGATGTCTATTGTCCTAATATGTTCCTGTGAAGGGGCTGTGAGTAGGATGGTGATTTTTCTCTTCCATTGCCCTTGACCTTCTAACAACTCTTGCCTTTGCCTGAAATAGGTGTTTTTTCCCCTAATTCTCCATGACTCTACCACCCATCCCACCATAGGCTGAGTAGCACAGGGTGACGCCACAGGACACCAGGCCTCCATGTGCATAGTGGAAGTGTGAGCAAAACTACCTTCATCTTCATCTTCTCACCCTGCTTGGGGGCTCTGCAAGGAGAAGCAATAGCTTTCATATGGCATCCTCCTCTGGGGCAGGAGGAAGAAGGACTTCTTTATCATCTGGCCCCATGGGCTGCTCCGTCAGGCCGGTTGTTTGACCGGTGATGGGATCAGATCCCAGCTGAGATCATGCTATTCCTACCTGATTACACCCTGCGATTCCCTGCCTAGGTAAATAATCCCACACCAGCTTCAGGAAGGGCAGTACCAGACTGAACTAAATATTTCTACAAGCAAATATTGTTCTACTATTTTTGGAATGAGACTTAAAAAAAAAAAAAAAAATTGCTCTTCCTCAGATGTAGAAGACCCTGTCCACCTCTCTTCACCTGCTGTGCCAGGCTGGATGTTATCCTGAGCTTTAACAACACTAAACTAAGTCATTTCCCATCAAATATATGTGTCTGGAAAGCTGTTCTCATCCCTTTGGCTTCCTACTGCAGAAACAAAGTGCAGCTGATCTCAGCCATACCAACAGGTTCATTCACATTTTTAGGGCTTTTCATATGGAGAGGAGCTAGAAAATAATCTTCTGAGATCTGCCTTAAAGGGAGAGCTGGTAGCAATGATTGTTCACATCTCCACTCCAAAGAACAGTATAATCGTGCTTGTCCCATGGCCAAGGGGAGCTTGCGCTGGTGCCCTTCAAGGTACATGATCTCCTCCTTGGGCTGGGGAGACAAGTGTCTCCTCAGACAGGGCCAATTTGGTTGGTATAGCTCAGCATCAAAGCAAATGATGCAGCCAGCTCCGCTGCATACCGCACAAGTGAAGAAAACCCTCTCTAATTATGATTTTGACTAATAAGAGCAAGATTTGGGCCGAGCGTGTTCTGCTCTGAAGGTATCACTGTGGCTGAGGCAGCTTTGGCCCATGTGCTGTAAAAGGTGCTGAGGAGAGACAAAATGAAAGTCAACTCATGACAGCTTCCCTGGATGGCCAGGGGAGCTGGGAGCACTTATCTTCAGCTTATCTCCCTGTTGTTACCTCTCCCCGTTATTTATCACCCTCTAGATGTTGCACATGTTTCACATATTACCTGGTGAGGACTTGGGGCAGGTGCTCAAAGTACCCGGCTTCTTCTTGTGGAAATCACCATGTACATGTGCTGCCCATCTTCAAGGGAAGAAACAGGTTGCCCAGAAAGGTGGTGGATGCCCCATCCCTGGAAAGACTCAAGGTCAGGTTAGACGGGGCTCTGAGCAACCTGATCTGGTTGCAGATGTCCCTGCCCATGGAGGTTGGACTGGATGGTCTTTAGAAGTCCCTTCCCACCCAAACCATTCTGCGATTCATTCTATGATTCTATAAATGAGGGTGGCAGTTGAGGGACCTCACTGTGCCCTGCTGGGTGGGAAGGGTCCCAGTAAGGCCATGAACCAAACCTGCCACTTGAGAGCCAGGAACTGCCCATCCCCGACCCGGGCTGAGCGGTGTTTTACCCGACAGGTTGTTGCTGTTTGCATAAGATGGGTGTTACAGGAATGCACCAGCCTGTAAAAGCACCAGGTGCTGTTAAAGCATCCCGTCCTGCAAGCTGGGAAGGGTTGGTGGGGTCCCTGCTCCTTCTCCAGATCTTTGACTGGAGAAGGGAAAGCCCATCATCACAAAAGTATCTAAGAAAACCCAACTAATGAAGGCTTTCCCTAAGTAAATTCTGCAAAGCCATCTTTTTTTTTTTTTTCCTGGCAAATTTACACTTCTGACAGACAGACACAAATTTCTCGCTACAGAGAAATTTGCAGGGTTTCATCTTCTGAGAAAGTTTCGGAGCGCTTACTTGAGAGGGGGATTTTTTTTTCAAAATTAATTCAGCGGATATGCTCATGCTACACAGTGTCAGAAGAAGCTTTCAACATGGGCTGAGACGCTTCTCATTTCCTTGAAATGTTAGCTGGGGAATTTGGTTTGCTGCCATCAGCTGCTGCTGTTCAAAGAACACGCACACCCCACCCCACCCCCCCCAGTGCAATCTCGTATCAGTAAAACGTTAAAAAAAAACCCCAAAAAATCTTTGCTGAGCTCTAGTCCCACGCCTGGATCTTGCTGTAAGCCTGAGGGGCATGACTTTGGGGAGAATCAGATAAATCTTGAGTGGTCAGAAAACACATTTTTTTAAAAAAACTTTTACTAATATCTGTTAATTTTGCTCAGTGAAACTTTTTAATATCTGGCTTTAGTTTTGCCATTCTGAAGAATTCCACTTCCTCAGTCATGTTTTTTTCCTCTTTTCCCTTCTCCTCAAACCGATCTCTAAAGATGGACCGTGTTCTTCGGTAGATGCATTTTGCTTTTCACTTGTCTCTGAATGTTCATGAGGTAAATGCTACAATCTGACAATAACAAAATCGTCCCTTCTGATGATCTACCTTGAAATTATTCCATTGTCTGATTAGCATCTCTGTGGCCTAATCCTCAAATAACACATCACCAGGAGCTAATATTTTTGCTGAAATAGACACAAATTTTTTTCAAAAAATATTTGGATTTGCAGAATCACTCCTGGGTGCTGGTGCTATTAGTTTCTCTTTTTTTGTAGTTATCAGAATTTGGACTGGGGGAAAAAAAAAATCCCTGGAAAAAAGTTCTTTTGACCCCAATTTGTTGGCCAGCTATTTCCTGGGGAAGTAACTGTTGAATAGTAGTGTTCAAAAGGGAAACTGAAAATTTTGCTTCCCGATAGTTACTTCTAGTTTTAAATGATTATATTATGGGAAAATACAGTAGAAGTAGTGCTTAGAGATCTTGAACTCAACCAGGAGCCCGTTTCCAGTTCCTCCTCACTTCCTTCTTATAGAGCATTAGAATTCAGTGTCAGCTTTAGCCCTGACTCTCTCACTTATTATGTTAATTAAGAGTTATTCCCTATCTCTTCTTCCCAACACACAAAATTGCTTGAAATCACAGCGACTTGTTTGAAATCATGTATTCAGTGATGTTTGTTGACCTTTTGAGCTTTTCAATTGTTTTGGGTTTTGTTCTTTGTTTTTGGTTTTTTTTGGTGTGGTTTTTTGTTTTGGGGGGTTTTTTTTGTTTGTTTTTTGATATTTTTTTCCCCCCAGCATCCACAAGAAACAGGTTTTGGTTTTATCTTGGCAACAGCTAAATTTTTCCTGTAAGCACAGAAGCCCAGGAGCTAAGATTTTAAAGAAACCACTAAAGACCATGAACCGCAGGGGGTGGTAAGAGTGGAGAAGAGTGAGGCAGCTCTGATTTCATTTATTATCCCATTGTGAAAGGTACTGGTCTGCTTTGGGCATGCCAGGCTCAGCTTGTGTGTAATTCCACCACTTGGCTGTGTTTTTAGTTCATAAAGAGGATGTACAATGGAAACAGAGATGTCTTTTCTGCAGTCTGATGCCTGCTAAATGATTGTGAAGGTTCTTTGGGCGTGTTTCCAACTCCGTGAAGGGGTACGATGGTGCTGATGATTTTTGGTACATGAAGCGATAACGTGTGGTTTCCATGTGGAACTGAAAGCTTGTGCCAACATCCTACCCCAGGAGGGGAAAACTTCAGCCCCATGCAGAGCTGCTATTCAGTAGTTTTGTACCACCTCCGTTGAACAAATATGGAAGCATTTTGGTTTTCAGTACAGTTTATTCATTTCTAAAGTGCCCCGGACTATTATTTAGCTATAATTTGACTTCCAGAGAGTATTGAAAAGTTAACATGTAAAATCACTTTTTACCCGTTCAAGACCTAAGGACTAACTTTATTCTCTTACAACTCAACAATTCATGCAGACTTAACCCAGCTGTTGAAAAAGGGATGAAGATATCTGACAGGAGGTGGCTTATTGCTTATTGGAAATGAACTATTGACATCTCAGTATGCTGAGCCCCATTTTTTTGCTCTTGAGACCGAATGGTAAAAAGACATTATGAGGGGTAGGTTTCCCTGAGCTGTAGTCATTGAAGACTAAGGGGTGTCTCTGGGCAGGAAATAAGGAATAGACCCATCAGGTGACTTTCTAAGAGCATGCTGCTTCACAAAGTTGCATTTGATAATGCAAAGCACAAGGGTTTTGACCATATGATAAATTAGGGGTTTATGCAAATGTTGCCCATTGTGGCTTGGTGGAGTTGAAAGGCCTTATGTGTGGTAGATAGCTCGTGTCAAGACAGATGGCAGTGGGGAAGCTAAAACAAAAATAGCATTTAAAAGCTGAAGAACACTTCTGAGCAACATCATCTGGTGCTATACAATGTAGGCCATTATTTGACTTAGACTCAACCATTTCAGGGAGGTGCCTGGGCCAAGGAACATGTCAAGGCATAAGTGCGTGATGATGTTCCTGCTGAGTAACATGCAGATATTAGGTGGAAGGCACTGCACATTTCTTGACCATATGTTCATGCACATGTTCAACTATCTTGCCACAGGTCAGAGACCTATCTTGAGTTTTTTGGTCACTAGAGATTCCTTTTTCCCCTTCAACATCAGCAGCTCATGACCCAGGTAGTGTCTGACCCAAAGCAAACCTCAGTGCCCATCGAAGCAGTGCTTTGGGGAGGTAGCACTGGGTGATCACACCCCTATATCCATTTGAAAAAGTCACCACCCCCAGGGGAGAAGAATACCTTGTTGTGTCTCAGCTTGCACTCAGTGAGCTGTACCACTAGACAAGACAGAGAGATGAAAGAGTACATGAGGCTAAAAACATAAATTTGGAGTAAAGGAACAAAGACAGAAGAAGATAAAACAAGAAAACACCTTCTTAAGGTTGTGCTTAATTACAGAGATGATGCTTAGCTGGCTCAGCACTTTGGCTGGCACATTCTGCTCTTTCTCCTGGAAAGAAGAAGCTGGAATCACCCTTTCTTTCATCCAGTAACTAAGACAGACCCTGCATCTTTGTTTCCTCTCCTCTGGAAGAGGAAAAGGTCAAGAACAAAATCTGTGATCCTTCCACTTAACAAGCCCAAGCTCAAGTACCCCTAGTTGTGTCTGTTCGAGAAAGCTCCATGGCTTGTTCTCTGTGACTGGGTAGTGGGATGGTGCATGGACTTGGGAGAGATGAAGTCGAGTCCTCCTGAAGCCTCCTGTGAACGTTTGCATCTTAGTTAGCACTTCACTGACCTCTGGCTGCCTTCTCCCTATTCAGCTGTCTAAAGATGTATCAGTAAAACTCTGTATCTTGAGAATATCCTGACTTTGGTAGCTGAATTTATAACTTTTTTCTTTTTTTTCCTAGAAGCACTCTACGACAAGGTCCATGGGTACTTTTTTGGGGGTCTGTGCAAGGTAGCCAAGAAGAAGAAATGTGCTGGCAATAGGTGTTCCTGTACATGAGGCCAAACCTTCCATGGGAAAAAGTCAGAGGCCCAGGAAATTATGAGAGTTGAAAATGCTGGCCGTAGGGTTCAGACCCATTACATTAAAAATTAACAGAGACATGTGAAAACCTCAACCCACATCTATGGCTCGTAAGTGAAGGTTTACAGTTGAACAAATTAGTGCTGAAGTCTATTGACTTGTTGAATTCGCTGAACTTCTGGTAGGTCTTTTAAAGGTTGCGTTTTGCTTTTCAGCACTTCTCCACATTATGTGAGACAAGTAACAACACTGGCGTTCTGTGGAAATCCAGTCTTGTCCTCTCTTGACATCTTCATGGCTTGCAAAATACACGGTACAGCCAGCCAGATAGCTAAGGCATGTGCTGTGAGCGTTAACTCCTTTTATTAAAGAGTAATGAGGTTTAAGATGGAAAACAAGTGCTGGTTATGTGGGTAAATACCAGCGCTGAAATAGAAGTGCCTAGGAGATAATTACTGTGTGCATCTGCTTGTGTTTACTTTGCATCCAAAAGCAAGCGAGCACTTGGTGGCTGCATGCTTAACACCGCGTATTCCCTGGAGATGGCCACTCAGCTGTCAGGTGGAGATGCTGTGAAAAAACATGTGCTTGTTTATAAAGCCTCATTTGAAGTTTTGCCAGTGGAGTAAATGAAGACAGGATGTCCTCAGAATTCTTGACCCAGCCATCTCCAAGGGTTGTGCTTTTGGAGTGGCTGAACAGAAGACCCCAGTATTACAAGAGGCAGTGACAGGGTTGATTTGGAGAGGATTGCGGCACTAGAGCTGATTTTTTTCCAGATGAGAGGGAGCATTTCATCCTTCCAATTTTTTGGTAGTTGATCTGAAGAGGAATTTGTTTGTACCACCTGAATTTCTAGGAAATTCCCAAAGAACATTTCTGTTTGCTGGAATCTGCTCAGCACCCAGAGCCGTTCTCATGTCGTGCTAGTTTCATTCTTTCCTCTTGCCATCCATTATCCTGCACATGTCTAGCTGCCTTCATGCTTTGCCCCACAACATCATTTACATAAGAGTAAAATTAGCAGCTTGAGTAATTATGAATAAGTCACATTAGACAAAGCGGTCTTTAGGCTGAATGTAGGAAGCTGAAATGTCTGGCATCACAAACCTTCAACGCATCGAACGGCAGGGAAAGGATCTTTTTTCTCTCTTTTGCAGTTTTCCAGCAATGCCAAGGGATTTAGGATTTCCATCGATGGTGGGGAAGCCTTGCAGAGAGATCTGGACAGATTGGAGAACTGGGCAATCACCAACTGCAGGAGGTTTAACAAGGGCAAGTGCTGGAGTCTGCACCTGGGAAGGGGCAACCCTGGCTGCACACACAGACTGGGCGATGAGATGCTGGAGAGCAGCCATGCTGAAAGAGACTTGGGGGTCTTGGTCAACAGCAAGTTGAGCATGAGTCAACAGCGTGGCCAGGCTGCCAGGAAGGCCAACCGTACCCTGGGGTGCATCAAGCACGGCATTGCTAGCCGGTCTAGGGAAGGGATTGTCCCACTCTACACTGCGCTGGTGCGGCCTCACCTCGAGTACTGCGTGCAGTTTTGGGCGCCCCAGTACAAAAAGGACATAAACCTATTGGAGAGTGTCCAAAGGAGGGCAACAAAGATGGTGAAGGGTCTAGAGGGGAAGACATATGAGGAGAGGCTGAAGTCCCTCGGTTTGTTCAGCCTAGAGAAGAGGAGACCGAGGGGAGACCTCATCACGGCCTACAGCTTCCTCACGAGGGGGAGCGAAGGGGCAGGCGCTGATCTCCTCCCTCTGGTGACCAGTGATAGAACCCGAGGGACCGGCATGAAGCTGCGACAGGGGAGGTTTAGGTTGGCTATCAGGAAAAGGTTCTTCACCGAGAGGGTGGTCGGGCACTGGAACAGGCTCCCCAGGGAGGCGGTCATGGCACCGAGCTTGACTGAGTTCAAGAAGCGTCTGGCTAATGCTCTCAGTCATGTGCTCTGATTCAGCTGGGCCTGTGTGGAGCCTGGAGTTGTACTCGATGATCCTTACGGGTCCCTTCCCACTCAGGATATCCTATGGTCCTATGATCCCAAATCCCATTGGTGCTCAGCGAGAGGCTGGTCTGGGCACGGGGGATGCTCGGTGTGCAAATGTTCAAGGCACCCAAGCCATGGTCTTTGGTCTGGTTCAGCTTTGTAGACCTCTTCTCCATAGGTCTGCCATGTGCAGTGCCCGGCCATGAGCATCGTTACCCATCTGCATCTCCCTGGGTTATTCTACTGCCGAGGAGATGCAGTGGTGCCGAACGTCACTGAGCTGTTGCTGAGAGCAAGGGGCCGGATTCGGGCCCCACTCATCCCTGAAGCTGAGGGCTGGGCAAACAAAGCTGCACCTGATTAAGAAGAAAAAAGAAAAAAAGGTTTGTGTTTTGGGTTGGTGTTTTGCAGATTAAAGGGTTTACCAGCCACATCTAATGAGAAGGGGTGCTGCTGAGCTGGGTCCAGGACAACAGCTGTTGCTAGTAAAAATAGTGATTGTTTTTACTAGGAAAAAACTACTCACTGACAGCAGAAAAAGAGTTTTACTTGAGTAGAAACTGCAGGGCCTGTCTCCTCATAGCCATATATAAAAAAAGGCTTAAAAGGACAGCTTGTAAAGAGCGAGTGGTGGTGTCTCCAGGGCCTGATGAAAATAAAGGAATCTATTTCAATTTTTGCATATATTTGCACACTTTACTTACATAAAAGGCAGCTTGATTTTGTTTAAAAATATTGAAATACATGTAAAAACATCAGACTTATGGACAATTTTCCAGAGGGTACCACCACAATCCCCCCCAGGAATAACCATACCTGTGCTGTGGCAAACTTCTGTGCTGAAAAGCTCCTGTGACGGATCTAATCTGGCTTTTAGGTTTTAAGTTAAGCACTGGAGGTTCACTTGTGAAATGAAAAAGCCAGAGATCACATTAGGACACACACAATGGCCCATACAGGGTCATTGTCAAAGGTTCCAGCAGAGCCAGACTGAGATGAGCATGCACCTGACCATCAGATTTTAATTGCAGGCAAAGATAGTCTTTTTTTTTTTTTTTCCCGTTTTTTTTGTTCTATGCCATAAAAAGAATGAAGTGCTTCTGGTATCATTTATGTACGGAAAAGGTCTGGTTCTGAAATTGTGCACTTCCCACTTGGAAACAGATGACTGTTTTACAGCTTGCTGGTTTTCAGTATTACCCCCCCAAAACATGTCATGAGATGACACATTTCAAAAGTGATTTTTTTTTTTTCCTGCACCACAAGGCCTATTTGCATTTCATTTTTTCGATTCTGGCCTTTGATCATTTCCCGGTCCCTCAGAGTTGTGGGTTTCGTTTTTTTTCTGTAACCATTTTCTATTATTTTGATATATTTACACTGCCAGGATTTCTATTTTATTCCAGCTGTCATATTTCTTTGGGATTTCAGTCAGCCTGGCCAGCTACAACATGTAGAGCTTTGTTTGGCAGAGGTGTTGAATAGCTTTTTGGCTATTAAGTTTACTGTACACAAAGACCTTGGGGAGGAGTAATTTCCTTCTGTCTATTTTTTTTTTTTTTTTAATTTCAGCCTCTTCTTCCTTTAGATCTGGTATCCCAGTGCTGCTGCTTGATGTGAATTCACTTAAAGATTCATTTTACCATCTCTAATCCGCTGATTCTTCCAACTTTTCACGGGCTTGCTTCCTAACAAAAGAGGTTTTGAAACTTTTTTTCTGAGTTTTTTTTATTGTCACTAAGAAAGTGAAGGAGGTCACAGTCTTTCATCCCTGTTCCTTCATTTTTAATGGCTAATTTGAGATGATATCACATGGCAAGGAGTTCCCCAGGTATGCTTCACATTGTAGGAAATCACCACTGAACCCTTTGACTCATTTTTATTTTGCTCTTCGATATTCCCACTTGATCACTGTGAGATTTGCTCGCCTCGGTACCATCTTCATAAAGACACCAAAAATAACTTCTTATAATATTTTGGCTTCTTAACAAGTAGTTGTTTGTCTGCTGTAAATCCTTTGGTATATTTTACATTGTTTTCCCTGCAAAGGTAATTTTAAGAGAAGTTGCAATATTGCAGATACTGAAAGGTCATGGGAACCTCTTGCTAAGATTAGTCCTACTTCTTCCTATCAATAGCTCTAAGTGGCGTTCGCATTTTAAAAGGAGTACTGTGTGAGCATTAAAAGACATCTTTTTTTCCCAAGTAGACATTGAAAAGCACTTTTATCCCATGTCTAGGGCTGGGCACTAACCAGAGCTCTGTCACTATGGGCTGATGTTTTCCATTCAGGGGCTCACAGAGAATGCATTGTTCGAAAGAGAGCCGAGCTGCAGAGGTTGGAACAATTTCATAAGCATAAAATTATTGCAAGGTGTCTACGAGGAGCCTTCAGATAGGAGGGAAACCCAACAACACAGGCTGTTAAGCAAATGAGCTTGACACTATACAACTCTAAAATGGAAAAAAAAAAAAAAATTAAAAAACCCCAAAGTGGGTGCTTCCCTTCACTTTGCTCAGTTTATCATTACCAGGAGCTGGAGAGAAAACATCACATTGTACATAGAGCAAACAGATTGTCCTGAATTCCTCTGAGGATTTGCTGACAAGCAAAAACCTTCCAGCGCGGAGCATCCCTCTCCAGCATGGTGGCTGTTAGCACCTGGCCACAGTGGTGATGCTGTAAGGACACGGGCATGTTTTTCTAAACCCTGAGAGATACCACTCTAATTTCAGCCCCCTACCCAAATGGATTTAATTTCTGAAATGACTGCTTCTCGTTTTCCTTTGCAGCATGAGAGGTCTTTACCGAGGGAGGGTTGTAGGCTGCGAGCCCTCGTGTCCAAGCTCTTCTTGTTTTGAGGAGTGGCCGGAGGTCACCTTTTTAGAAAAGCCATGGATTGTCCTTGGCACAGAGACTCCCTTCTGATCAACCTGAGCCCTGCCAAGCACCCCTGGCAGATTATTCCAGTTACAAGTGCACTTCTACCAATATGAGGGATAAACATACTATTCAGTGGGTTTTCTGTTCGCCCTAAGGCTGTTCTCACACTTGCTCAGCACTTAGCAAGAGGAGGACACCGCAGGGTAAGTATTAAAACATCACGCAATTACTGAAAACTGTCCTGTGCAGTGACAACAAATATCCTGATGCAACTGTAGAAAGACAAAACTGTCCCCTGAGTAAGATCAGAGTTGGCTAGCACAACAGGAAGAACAAGATGTGGTTTTGGAGGTTTGTCTCTCTCTGAAAAGGAGAGACCATGCTTCAAACAATCGTTCTTGTATTGCTTACTAAAAGTGGTGCGTCCCACTGAAAGGCTGATTCACGGTGCCAAAGTCTTCTTCAGCAAAGGAAAATTTTCCAGTTCTTCCTTGTGTTCCCCCCATTATTCACAAAAACTTGTATTCAGCTAAAGCACGCTATTGAGGAAGGCCCTGTCTGGGGCTGAAGATGTCAAGAAATGCAGATCTATCATCTCCCATGACAGTTGTCCTGCACAGTTAACCAAACACTTGGCAAAAAGGCACTTTATTCTTAATTTGCAGTTGTCTGGCTTTAGCTGCTGGGGGGTCCATTAGTACCCATTTACCTTTTTCCCAATCCAGGTTCTCATATGTAGTGATCAAGACACACTTCAACCCTCCTTGTGCTAAACCAGAGAGGAGGGTGCCCTTGGAGCCCAACATGGATGGTCTCTGCTGTGAGACCTTCCAGCAGGCAAGGACCTGAGCCTGCAAATGCCAATAGCTCAGTGCAACATCTGAAAAATCTTACCAGCTCAGGTGTCAATTTAATAACCCCTTTCCTTAGCTAGCTGGTTAGCCTAGAGCAAACCTGTTAGCTTAGAGGGCATGCACAGCTATCCTGCTTCAACTCTGAGCAGTCCTGACTGCAGGCAACTTAGGAGACATCTTCATCCCACTCTTCTCCAATTGCAGGTCTGGGGTGACAGCCATAGGGGGAGTTTGGGTCTGTCTGCACCTGCACATGAATGCACAGGCCATTTTGGCAAGGAGTCCCCCCGTGCTTCAACGCCCACAGCTCATCCTGCCATGCTCAGGAGCCGAATATGTCCCAGTCCTTCTGCTGCAGCCCCAGCTGGAGCTGTGAAATCCCCACCAAGGTGGGTGAATATGCAACTGCATTTGTTTTTTGTCCTTCCTTTTGGTGCAGGGATCTGAAAATATTTCTACTACCTTCAAATATTTTTTCTCATCTTTTTTTTTTTCCCCATCACTATCACCTTTTTTGATATCATTGCAGATGCATCATCAATGCATCATCAATGCAATATCATTGCATCTGCATCTTTTCCAGCTGAAACCTTCCAGGACACATTTTCCCACCGTGTAGATAACACCTACAACTGCAACTTTCTGTACAGCTCAGTGAAAACGAGATTCGTCTGAATATGGCTGGCTGGCTGAGGGATCGTCGTCATCCTGTTTGCAACTGCCCTGCCCTCAATGATAGCTGCCATCGTGCCAATGCTAATATTGCTAATATTACCTGCAGATTTTATCAGCAGGGTCGTGTAGGCGTATTTCAGGATCATTGATTAAAAAGCTCAATTAGCATTGCAAAATTTCCCACCTAAAAAAAAAAAAATAATAATAATCAGAGTTGATTCCAAAGTTTTCAGATTCCAAAGCAGTGAGAGGAGTGGAGAGATGATGCTTCATGAAGGAAATTGCATCTTGAGTTGGAAATTGTTATCATTTCTGCACACCCTGATATCTACGGGTATGTTCTCTCCCATCACATCCCTGTGGGGTAGACATAGGTGGGGATGAGGATGTTTCAGTTGTGGTGTTTCTTTTCTGTAGGATTTTGGTTTTTTCTGGGGAAAACATGCCAGCCTCTGTAACTGCTCCTCAGTGGGAGTTCAACGGCCTTGGTTTTGAGAGCGTGTCAAAGGGCAAGAACAGACAAACTCCTGCCGCAACACAAATACAAAAACTCTGGGAAATTCAAGGGCGGGTAGATCTGAGGTTCTGCCCTGGGTCCATTCCTAAACTGAAACAGTCCATCCAATGGCACTGCCACTGCTTCTCTTTGGAAACTCTTCTGCTCTGTCGCCCCAAAGCGTACGTGCATGGCTCGGGTGCTCTCACAGGGGTTGTGCTGTCAGTAGTAGTATTTTCCACCCCAGGAGTTCGGTGTAGGCAGTAGGATATCTTTTGACTGAGGCTGAAAAGAAGTAACAAACCAGAGCAAATCTTTGATTTGTATTTAATATACACCCTCAATTAAACTGTTGTGGGGCATGTGACTGCTTCAAATGTACAGCCTGAATTTCACTCTTAATTAATTCTGTGTGAAGAAATCAGGAAAACATTTGCAGTATGATGTGTGCAGCAAAAGCACAGCCCACCACAGAGTGCATATAGAATAGTATTCTTCAAAGTTCTTTTTTTTTTTTTTCCCCTTGACTTTAGACAGTAGACAGTACATGGTTTTGTCTGTCTCATCAGGGAGCATAATTACACCACTGGAAATGGTCTGGAGCATTTCTTATAAGTATTTCTTAAGTGGATACCAACAGGTTAAATAAACTCACTTGTAGTTATCAATAAAACAACTTATAGAGTGGAAGGAATGACCAATCTGATTTTGTCTTAAGCTTTTATTCAGTTCCTTTTTGAGACTAGTGAGAGGATGAGATCATTCCTATGAGAAACATAGTGGATAGGATGGGATGAGATGAACCGGAACTCTCTTTATATGAAGGGGAGGATACAGACATTATTTGATTGCTTTTTCTAAGGTGATGTCCTGCTTGGTTTTCTTTGCTCATTTAGAGTGGATGAGGGAACTATGGTAAAATTAAGAGATTTTTCTGGGCATGGTGACAAATTGACAGTTCTTGATCAAGAGGCTGATATTATAGATCAACGTTCATACTTAATCTGGTAAAGTTATCATAGGATCCTAGGACAATCTCACCTGAGCACCTTCTCACTGCCTTAGGGAAACACATAGAGAGCAGGGTAGGAAAAGGCCAGCTCCAAGACACAAGTGTGGCCCAGCTTGGGGAAGCAGCAGCCCCCATGGAAGCTCCTGGTCTTTGCTGGCAGCTTGGGTGGTTCAGGAGCTACAAATCCCAACAAACCTTGCAACAGTGGTGGACATTTGGGTTTTGTTGAGGAGCACCTGACTCTTTGCATTCCCAGTGTGGCTGTGGCCCTTCGGGTTAACAATGCAACCTTTTGTTTCAGCCTAGCTTTTGAAGTCTAAAGGCAGCGTTCCCCATATACTAAAGCTACATTTGCTTTTAATGAGGCTTAAAAAAGCAAATGGGGTCCTTGCAGTTCCCATGCAGCTGTGCAACATCGTTCCTGAATGCCCTGTGCCGAACCCAGGGCTTCATTTCAGTCCTGAGGAGTCTAGCAGCCAAGGGATGAGAAATACGCTGGTCCTCACCTAGCAAAAAAAGTCAACTAGCAGAGAGGCTGGTCCTTAACTTCTCCCACATACGTCCTGTTACTTCATTGCTGTGCAGATATTTCAATCCAAATATCTCACGGCTGAACACTTTGAGGACTTGAGGCTGCAGGGGCTGTGCCCATGTTTGTAAGGTCAGAGCACTTGATCAATGCATCTTCCAGTTGGGTTTGAGCTGGTTTGTGCACCCGGAGCCAGATCCCTTCTGTGACCCAAACCAAGGGAGTGGGGACCTGTCAGAGATTTACCCCAAAAGCACACTCCCGAGCCAAAACAAAGCTCTGATGTGGACCAAGGGCCAAACTTTTGGACACAGGCAGATCAAAAGTGGGTGCTCTGGGTGTCACTGCCCCCAGGTACTCGTCCTACCCCTTGCCTGGGATCCCCATCTCTGCTGCACGGGTGGTTAAGCTCCCGCGGAGCAGCTGCTGAACAGCTGCAGGTTACACGTCACATATGAAAGAAACCCCAAATCTGTGTGAAATTTCCAGTGGTTTAACAGCTGTTGCTTGAGCCAGGCTGTCTGTGTCACGTATACGGGGACACTGGAGGGGAAAGAGGCAGGATAGACAGCTGGGAGCAGTAATTTCTCCAGCCGCTTAGTTTTAATCTGCTTTTGCTCATGTCAGAGCCTTTTGAGTGAAAACTTGAGAATGGAGAAGCCTTTGGATTTATTTTCCTCCCTTTTCTCACCCTCTACCCCATGATTGCAGTGAATCTAGTGTGAGCCAACCTCTGTCATTAAGGGATTTATTTCTAGGGAGACTTTTTGATGAGACTCACTGCAACTTATTTTAAATGTCTGGGTAAGTCAAATGCTCGTTCTTGTGAATGGAGAGTAGTAGCATCCAGAAATGGCCGATTCAGCTGAATTCGCTATTGGTTTTAGAGAAAGACAATTTGCTTTCTGAAGACAGGAGTCTTCCCTGAGTCTAAAGTTACTCTTTTTTTGGCTGCAGAACTGGGGCTAGGTCCCAGTACGTGCTGGATCTTCTGGGAAGGGGAAAGTGTTCTGGAGAGACAAGGAACTTTTAAATGAGAAGTGCTCTTAAAAATCAGGAAATTAGTTGTGTGCTTTGAAAAAACCACACAGAGCAATTTGCCAAAGGGTCTGGAGGGTGTTTAAAATATCTACATATTAATAGGCTGTGGTGTGACCAACCGACTAACTGTGTTTGCCTGTGGAGAGGGAGGGTTTTATGCGCAGGACATAGCAGGAAAAGGTCTGGGTCACCAAAAGGGCTTCACTTACCTCAGTCAACAATAAATTGCAGGATACAATCTGTGGTATTGCTGGGATTTATTCACCTGGTAGAAACACTTATTTTTATTTCCTGACATTTTGCATTCTCTCTGCATTTATGAAAATAAAATGACCCATTAATTCTTAATCAAAACCAGTCCTTAATTCTATTTTTTTTTAACTGAAATTGTATTTATGCCAGGAATCCCTTATTTGCTCTTAAATGTGAATTCGGGTTAACCAAAAGGTGATGTGATTTTTAGCTGTGGGAAGTAGTGCTGTCAGCAGAGGCGATGCTGCAGAGTTAAAGCCCACATAGCGCACACTGAGGAGATCATGTCTTCCCAACACTGCTCAGCTGTATTTTGGCTGGTATTTCCCTGCTTTGCTGCTTGCCAGATGAGTCTCCTGTAATGTAACATCAGTCTCGGGTTAGGTAATATTTACATCAAGGAATTACGACTGGCTGGAAGAGAGTCTGCTGCAAGGAGACAGTGGACAGGTCATTTCTCTCTTGCTTTTGGTTGCTCTGGTTGAAATTGTAACTTTAGATGCAGTTTGAGCACAAGATCAAAATGATTTGGGTATTAGCATCCAAAAAACCCCTTGGCCATGCAGGGCACCCCTCCTGTACTCCAACCCTCCCTGCATGTCTAACGGTTCCACAGGACATCAGGGAGGGAGAGAGATGGAGAGGCGGAGGGGAGACCTTGAGCTGGCTGTGTTACGCTGAGGGGAGGCCCTGCATTCCCCAGCAGCTCGAACACAGCTTTAGTAACCCCCAAACGCCCCACCAGCAGCACAAACGGGAGTTTTCTGTTTGTGGCTCTGTACTGCGGGCTGCCCATGCCCAAGGATGGCTGGATGGCACCAGCATGGTTGGAGGCCCCCAAACTGGTGGGGTGAGACCATGGACACGCTCCCTATGGAAGGGAGAGCACAAAACAGGGCTGGCCCTGCCAGGTTGGGGCCGAGCTGGGAGGGCACCTGCTTTTCCCTTCCCCAGCCCCTGCAAGGGCTCTGGCATGCCAAGAACCTCTCCTGGACTCAACAGTGTAGATAAGAAGTGCCCCATGTTGTCCCCTGCTCCCATGGCACGGCCACTCTCGCTGTCCCACCAGGGAGCTCCAGGGGTACAGGACACCCCATCTCTGAGATGGGTCCCGTTCAGGGATACGGTGTGTGATGCCACCGGGGGTGGCTGGGGACAAAGCGAAGGGGCAGCATGTTCACCCCTTCCCTTGGGTTATCCCTGCCCTGGCGCGGGGGCTGGACGCTGCCAGAAAATTCAAAGCAGAAAATGCCAGGGCTGGATGGGCGATGGTTTGGTTTTGTTGTCTTGTTTTAAACAGCCCCTGTGAACAACTGTTGTGCGCAAGGGGTGGGAAGGAGGGGTTGCCATGGCAAAATGGGATTTGCTGGGAATGAATAGCTTTCTTTTTCTCCCCTGAAATGAATGGGTTGCTAAGACCTCCCTGCATATGAAGATCGTAGGTGCTACATTCGGTGGAAGAGACGGCAAACAATATCCCCCCCAGTTTTACGTTATCCACAGGCCTCTTAATACAACTCAATCTTATTACACAAAAAAAATGTGATCTCGAGTGCAGATTGAGAGAGACAAAATGTTCCCAGTGGGATCTATCCGTGCCTCTTCCCCAGTCCCCTCCAACAACAGGGATTAGCGGCAATGTTTGCACTGACTGTAACTAGGACATAAAGACCATGGTTCATTTCTTCCCATTCAGCTAATTCTTTACATTGCAGACACTACAGGATCCATTTATGGTTTGTTTTTTTTCTTTTGTGAAAGTAGGTTGGGGTGGGAGGGGGTGAGGGGGAGAAATCTGCTGAGGAAACTGTTGGCATCTCCAAAGAAAAGTATCTTTTCAAACCTCAGCCTGCAGCCCACAGCCCTCCTCTGCTGGGGAGGAAAGAAGCCACGGTCCACATCTGATGCAATGGCTTTCGCAAGCAGCAGCGCTTTTAGATGAAGGCTGTGATATATTCGCCTAGAATGTCAACTTTTAAGAAATAAAGAAATTTAAGCGGGCAGATTGGACTTCCCATATCAAGCTCTGGGGCTTTTTTTCAGCAAATGGGAGTGCCCGCTCTCAGCCAGCTCTCATTCCTGACACGTACCCACCTCTAAAGCAAACTACAGCACCGACTTTAGGTAGGTTTTTTTCTGGGAGAGCTTTGGGAGGCAGGACATGACCATGTGGGAAAGTTTTGGCCAGGACCCCAAGGTAAATATTTCTGCCAGCCATGCGATCCCTAACACACACCAATTGACAAAGTTTATGTTTTTCTCATATTTGGAAGAAAACTTCTTCAGCAGCTGAAAACACGGTTGTAGGACACAGGATTTGTGCAAGGGGGGCTGGAAGATGCCCTTGGTTTTGTGCAGCACGGTCGCACCATGACCTCATCCTGTCTGGGGAAGGCTCAGCGAGGCAATGGCATCTGGAGCATCTTTGGGCAGGTGCTGAACTCACTCCATCCCTCTTCTTGAGCATGGGGATGAGAGAAGAGATGGTTAATATTGCCAAAACGCCTTCTGGCTGACCCAGGAACATGCTTCATCTGCTCCAAAGCCATGCATCAATCTTGCCTTAAGAGACAAGTCCTGCTGACTCACAGCGGGTTCAGGGGAGGTTACGGGGTGAAAATGAAGGATTGTGAGATGAAGGAGGAACTCATAAATCTTTCTGAGGTGGAGGGCAGGCAGGGCTGTGTGTCACAGGCAGTACTGGGACATGGTGACCCATCTCTGCCTCATGATGTCTCATTCCTCACCACTGAAGGCAAATACTATAGAAATAAGAGCCATAGAGCAGACTTTGGAGCTTCAAAACGTTGATTGTAGTGGTTTGTTTCCTCATTTAATTGCAAACTTCCAGGCTCAGATAGGAAAAGTATGCAGTGTGGACACACCTCTTGTCTGAAATTTGGCCATCACAGTTACAGGCCATAATCCATGTGAGGATTAACCTGGATTTATGCACAGACAAGAAGGAGGAAAAATGACCTAAACGTGCACCGTGCATCTTGGGTGACCCTAGCTAATGTGCCCCAAATGTGTGTGATGATACATCCACTACCTCTCATCTCTGTTCCTGGCACTTGGAGAGAGAGCAGATGAATCTGAGCTGTTCTTTGGGGGAGCACAGACTTGCCAAGACTAGAACACGCACTTTGGAGAATGATATTGCATGTACTTGAAGTGGAGGATGATGCCTGAGTATGTTTTTCTGCAGAACCAAGAAATATCCTAGGAATGGGCAAGCGCTGATACGCATTACGTATCCCTGGGCTCCTTCTGGCAAAGGGAGGCATGAATGGTATCTTGGAGAAAGTCACCTTTCTGCCATCTCAGCTCTTCTCGCAAAGGATGTCTTTTGGTCCAGGCGTCCCAGGCTGTCGGTGTTCAGACCAATAGACAACATTTGTTCTCTGTTGGTTTGTAGGGGAAAAAATAATAGGACTTCCACAGGCTCCTACCTGAAATCTGCTCTTTACCTTCCAGTGTGCCAAACTGAAAGAGGAGAAGGTACCAATAGAAAGCAGAAAAGAGCTGAGGATAAGATTAGAGAAGTTTTGCGGGAGGCTGAGAAGGTGGGATTTAATGTAGTGGGCCTGATCCAGCATCCTGGTGAGGATTTCCATCCTGGGAAGATACTAAGATGGACATAGTGGGTGGGACTCAGGTCGAGGTTGTCAGTGTCCAAATGTAGATATGCACTGGTGTCTCCGTATGGGGTCAGTGTCTGAGTTCCATCAGCTGGCAGAGATCAAATCTGTGTGGTCAAGCGGCCGGAGGATGGAAGACCCATTGCTGCTTTAGGGTGAGCAAAGTGCTCTCCAGTCTTCATCACCTGCATTGGTCCAATCTCAGATGACTGTGGTGGGAGCTCAGATGTTTAGCACACATACGGACACCTCAATTCAGGTGTCTCTCATCTTGGGCTGAATGTTGTTGCTACTCACACTGATACCTTTTGTTCTACTGACCATTATTCACCAAAAATACCCAGGACACTTGATCTGCTCATCCCAGGAACGGTTATGGGGACTGCTCACCAAAGCTGCGCGATGTTAATAAAGTGGCTTTCCTGATGAGCTTTCCTACCAAGGAGGGATGTGGCTATGGTAAGTTGAAGGATGCTATTTTTCAAAATAAAGGTATAGTGGAGATTTTGGAGAATGCGTGCTCATACTGACATATTTGTCTGATGTTAATTAACAAGGACAGGGGAAATATGTTGTCAGATTCAGAGCTGTGTGTTAGCTCACCTCTCACAGTCCTGTGCTGGATGAATGATTTATATCTTTAAACCTAAAGAATTCGGAAACAGAGTTGCATTTTTTCCCCCGTGGGATTACCACCGACTCCACTTGTTCTAGCTTTTTTAAAGTCTGAAACAAAGCAATGGTTTTCGTTCATTACTGTCAGACATGAATGATGCTCTGACTTTGCAAAAATGCAACATACTTCTAAAATTAGTGTCATCCTGTTTCACCTTCTTCTCGGTCACTTTGTGCAAGTGAAGAGATCAAACTTTTGTGCTTCTCCAGAACAGAAATTGTTCATATTTGAGTTAATTTAAAGTGAGGTCAGTCTGTATCCACACTTACACAGTAAGTGTGGACTGATTTGTGTTTAAAAATCAGGTGGGAAAAAGAGCATACTTTGATATTAGGAAATGTTCTGAACCTTCAAGTGCTCTTCAAAGATGCATTGGACAGCAAAAACCTCTTAAACTTTCTGTTGCAAAAGCAGTGGACATCATACCATGTTGTGTAAGGGGAAAAGTTAAATGTGCAGGACACGAAGTAACCTTTTTACTCATTTCAGTCATCATGGGATTTTATCTGGGGCAGAGCTGAAGTATGGCTCTACGTACTTACCTGTTCTGTTTTTGGCCGGAGGGATGGACTCAAAAATCCATTCTACTCTATTTTCAATTTTTTATGGAGATTATTTTTTTATGAAAATCACCTAATAAGCACAGGAAGCCAGCTAACAGTTAGTTCAGGGTGGATTACTTCAGTTATCAATTAACTTGGTGTGCTGGTTTTGGCCGGGATAGAGTTAATTGTCTTCATAGTAGCTAGTATGGCGCTGTGTTTCGGATTTGTGCTGAAAACGGTGCTGATAACGGATGGATGTTTTCGTTCCTGCTGAGCAGTGCTCACACAGAGCCAAGGCCTTTTCTGCTCCTCACCCCACCCCACCCCACCAGCGAGGGGGCTTGGGGTACACGAGGAGTTGTGAAGGGACACAGCCGGGACAGCCGACCCCAATGACCGGGGGGATATTCCATACCATATGACATCATGCCCAGCATATATAGCTGGGGGAAGAAGCGGGGGGATGTTTGGAGTGATGGCGTTTGTCTTCCCAAGTCACTGTCACACACGATGGAGCCCTGCTTTCCTGGAGATGGCTGAACACCTGCCTGCCCATGGGCACTGGAGAATGAATTCCTCGGGTTTTTCTGCTTGCATGCGTGTCTCTTGCTTTGCCTATTAAACTGTCTTTATCTCATCCCATGAGTTTTCTCACTTTTACCCTTCCAATTCTCTCCCCCATCCCACCAGGGGGGAGTGAGCGAGCGGCTGCGTGGGGCTCAGCTGCCGACCGGGGTAAAACCACGACACTCGGGGGAGTTAGTCAGAGTTTTTGCTTTCACCTGGAAGCTAGATTTCCTCATCATCCAATTTATGCAATGACAAAGCTGCTGCAGGCACCTGTGAGAACTTGGCCATAGGAGGAAATACACAGGTAATTACTTGCTCCAACACCAATTGCTAGAACTCTCTTAACTAACACAAATCTGCACAAAAAGCTGCTGGTTGAGAGCTACAGAGCCATGAAATTCAGTCTTATCTTGGTATAAAGTAGCTCCCCTCTCCCTTCAGTGCAATCTGCCTGCAGGTGTCCTTTGTCACTGAGAACATCTTCAGAATTAGCACCAGAAGGTGCAACTCACCTGTAAGGATAAATTCTAGTCATTTGTTTCTGAGTACCTCTGCAATTAATTCCCCAAAGTCTGCCAGGCGAGGAGTGTCTCTGTCAGCTGGGGATGTGTAGCTTTACTTCAGAAATCCAAATGCAATCAAAAACTCAGGAAAAAAACCTTGTTGAAGATGTGGCAAGTCCACCCCTGAACATAGGAACGTCATTGACCTCACCAAGCTCAGAGTGATGCGTTCATGCTCAGATTAGGTAGACAGGCAGAAAATGGGAGGTGAAGATAGCCTTGTAGTAAAACCACTGCCCAAATTCAACAACTTTGCATTGGTTTCTGCACAGATGGTTTCTCAGGAAGCCTTTGCCACAAGGACATGTGCTCTTGCTGCTGGTAGAGAGTGCAATCATCCTTGCTGCTAATTACTGCATCAGCTGGGAGGGGTAATAAATTAGGTTGACCTCCCCCTACTAACCTTGCAAGGAGGTAGGCAGTGAGGCTGGAACAGCACTGGGATGGCAGGAGAAGGATGGGCAGTGGAGTCAGAGAGGTCTTCAAACCACACAATGGCTTGGAGGGTGGTGTATGGGCTTTATTTCCTGTGTGACATTCTCTTCAAAAAGAGGTAAGTGTTTTATTTCTATTGATTTTCTTCATGAGCACTTGCTGTGGCTGGTGGGGGGTCACTCTTTTGGAGGGGCGTGGAGGAAGACGAGCTGGTGTGGATGGATGTGCAAGCAGCCGTGTGAGTGTTTGCTCATTTAGCTGCGGTGGGACGTTCCGCTGCCTTCTACAAGCGTGCTGTTGAATATTAGCTTTGCGTAGCTAAGGATACGGTATTTCTAGCTGTGGTAATTAGAGTCTCTTGCATTTCTTCTGTTTCTGACAGACTGTGGCTGCAAACTAGAGAACAAAGTATTGCTGTATTTTTTTCACTTTTTAGGGATTTTGGAGTGGTTTATGTTGCCAAAAGAACTAAGGAATTTTTGTTTTTGAAGATCTTATTTTACTTGGTTGCTAGACTTGTTTGAGATGTGTTTTCTGGCTAGAGGTCTTATATAACTGTTGGAAGGGTAGTGGAGTTGGAAAGCATAATGTTTGGAAAACAAGTTATCATGAATTATTCATATCCTGGCTTTCTTATTTTTACTGTTTACATATTCTATTAGAATAGCATTTTTATTTTATATATGTACATGTTGTTACTCTTGGAGAATATAGTATGATTGTTTTTCTTATATGGAAGAGCTACTTGGAAAAATAAGGGACAGTTCTTAATTTTAAATAAATTTTGGGGAAAAAAAGTTGTCACTAATATAGCATGAACTCTTCTAATCTTCAAGCATATGGTTAATTTGTCAAAGTTTCCCCCTATCACTTAAAATCATACTTAGTTTAAATATATGCAGAGTATATAATGAACATAATCTTCAATTTTGAAATCAGTTCTTAAAGTTACCTACCTACACGTACCATTAAAACTAACATCCATTTGAAGCTCAGTTTTAATAGAACTGTAACTTGATAGACTTCTCCATCAAAATATATTTACAAAAGCAGACTTCCCTTCTCGGTAGGGTAGGGAATGAAGAAAGCAAATTCCAGAAGTTTTACAGAGCTGAAGAGCTGGGATTTCTGAAGATAAAAAGATGAGGTCATTTCCTCATTTGGGGTCCCAGAAGCACCTCACTTCACTGAATCTCTTGGTGTGCAGCGCTCTGCGTATAAATAATCCATCCCTGGGTATTTGGGGAGTTAAGGCACACCCTTGCATGAAATCTTTTGCATGTTTTTCCTGTTTCGCAGCGTTCTGTTATTAGATACAAATTCTATTTACAATGAAATAATCTTTGATCTCTTCTCTGTTGTGAAGGTGAGCTGTGTCTCACTTGGCTGCTGAAGGAGAGTTAGTCATCCCACCTCTTCCCATAGCTGCTGGGGAGACACAGCTTCAGGAAGCAATTGGCCTAAGAGTGATAGGGGGTTTTTTTGTTGGTTTTTTTGGGTTTTTATGCCAGCACAAACCTTCTTCTCAAAGTCATTTGTCCATGCATGTTCTTACATGTTACTTTTTATGTTGGGATGATGCCTCTTCTGGAAATGCTCCTCTGCTTCTACTGGCTGTAGATGAGATGCTTCCTATGGTGATGGCTGGAGTGAGACAAAGCACCACTTTCCATCAGATGGTCCTCTCTGGACCGCAGTGTCGACACCAGAAGCTCCACATGTGGACCTGATGTGACTTCTTTGATTTGGATGTCCCTGTCCCATGTTTTCCTGGAGGAAGGCAGGGCAAGAGGAGGTGGTGATGAGGGAGAGGGCAGCGTGCTTGGGGAGAGGAGGCATGCAGTAACGAAACAGAGCAGACAGCGGAGAGCCAGGAGGGGCTGTCAAGGGATGATCTCTTCATCCTGCTTTCTTGGCACTTGGGCTGGTGCTTTCTTGTAATTATATTTTAACCTAGTTGTGCCTTTTATGCACAAACCTGAGTTGAAGCTGTGTGATGTTGTTTGGGTAAAGAGTTACTGGCCAGGGAGTTGGACATAGGTCAGGTCCCCTCCAGCCCATCTGCTGGATCATGCAAGGGGGAGAGAGAATTGTGGGACCTGCGATATGAGTGAGATGGGGGAAAGGAAGGAAGGCAGACCCAAAACCATATGATTTTCTGTATTAGGTTATACGTGAGGATGTGTGTTCTGCCTCACCTCCTGCCTATCTTTTTGGGCAGAAGCAAGAATTCACTACTTCTGGCTCCTTTTTTTGGCATTCAGAAACACCACACACAAACACCTTTCTGGATGTGCTAGGGGCTGGGGAGAGGAAGGTAGCTTGTTTCTTGGTTTTAGATACCCGATATGAAATCAAACTCTCTTACACAAGAATGTTTTCCCTTACCATCTTCCTTCATGGGCATGTGGCTGGTAGACCAAGGGGAGGAAAGGAGGATGGACGTGGAGTACCAAGGGTGGTTGGGACCAGGGCCTGGGATCAATACAGTCTCTTTGCTGGTAGATAGACATTGACTTCTTAGGGGCACCAGGGAGACTTCAGAGCTCTCAGGCCTCCTTCTGGGGTGATTAATCCAAATTCCCTTGGGATTAAGGTCCCTGAGAAGTTCCCCCTCTCCTATGAGCAAGACAGCATGGAGGGAGGTTTGGCTGCAGGGCAGGGAGGCCAACAACAGTAAAACAAGAAGAATGCTTTGCTGTGAGCAAAGTTACTAACTGGGTACTGATAAGGTGAGACTCTGAAAAGCAGGGTGATATCTTGGGACATGGTGGGAGACAGAAAACAGCCAGGAATGAGAGAGCATCAGGACAGCCTGTCTTGGAAAATGCAGCTCAGTATGTGTTTTTTTGTTTGTTTTGTGTGTTGGGTTTTTTTAACATCTTAACTTATTATGGGTGAAACCACTTGTGGTTTCTGGTTTTCATTATTTGGATTTTTTATTATTTGGCAAGGATGCATTTCAGCAGCAGAGCCAAGTCTCTGGGCCAACTTTAGCAGGTTTGGTGCTACCATGCAGGTAGCACGGGCACCACTGAAGGCATCTGCATCCCATGAAAAAGACAGCAGCTTTGTATGGCAAAGGAGAGGCAAAGAAAACTGGTGTGAGCCTCGTCTTGTCACAGAGTCAAGTAAAATCCGTCTGCATGTCTACTTTCATTACCGATACCCCCAGCTCCCTAGCTGGAGACAGTTGCTGATTTATAATGCCGCATAAAATCCCAAGAACTGGAGTAGACAAAACAGGAAGCAAAATAACTTCACTGATACACCAAGCCTTAAGAAATTGCTGAGTGCTGGCGAGTCATACAGAATGATGGTGCTTTCCCTATGAGTGTGTGTGACATTAAAAACAGGAGCATGCACTGGGCCACCTCTCTGGCTGCTTTTCCTGAAGGTGACTCTGCAGGGAGAAATCAATCCCATGTTTTTCCCTCAATCCCAAGTTATACCCAGTATTGATACAACCATGCAAAATATGATGGATATTTGCATCGCCTCTTGCTTGTGTGTCAGACTGCTGAAATTTCCTAGAATTAGCGGTTAACTGCCAGTTTGAGTGCACAAGGGAGAGGGTGTTGCCCTTAATGGACCATCTGTACAAACTTTGAAGGAGCCGAGAGGAGAAGCATGATGTTGCAGTGCATTCTTGGCTCCAAGGTTGGTTTAGCAGCAGTGTTATCTGCGTCCAGGATTTAAGAGGAAATGTGATCGTGGTAAAACACAGGCAAAAAGTGTTGCTGCACTTGGAGAAGAGCGTCTGCTCCTGTGGTCAGTGCTGCAGAGCTGAAAACACAGGTGGTTAAAGAAGTTCTACAAATTGAGTAATACCAGTCCTTGCCCTGTTGGATTCAGTAGGAGTTTCACCACTGTTTCAGGCTGATGCTGGGTTATGTCCTTGAAGCCTGTAAAGGACAGGAGTGTGTTGGTATCCTGCTCACTTCCCCCCATCATCTGTCAAACTCTTCCTAAAACACCTTCTCACATTGCAATGACATCATGATGTGCTGTAAGTGACCTTCTTCCCTAAACATTTAGAGATAAACAGCTTTTTAGTTACTTTCATTAGCAAGGAAAACTTCTTTTTATGGGCTCTGTGACTGAACCCTGGAGGTCAGTACCAATGAGTGGATTTTTGTCATGTCTCCTGCACAGTTTATTAATTTATAGCATGAGATTTCTTTTAGGAAAGACAAAAATGTTCACATTGTATAAACCTTTGGGAAGCACTCATTGCTGTAAGTGCTGATAGAGCCATGTTACACCAGTTTACATTCTGCAGATGGCTGATTTATGGTGGTGGCAAGCTGGTGGGATTTTTTCCCCTTTCTAGATGCAAAGTTATTTCCTGAGCAAGCCTGAGGTTGGCTATCTGTCACGTGTATCCTCCAAGAAATAATTTTGTTTAAAGATATCTCCAAAATGAGAGAATGGAATGCCCTAGCTGTACAAAGTCATGTTTGCAGTGAGCAGAAACTCTCCCTGGGCTGTGGATGAGATGAAGATGCTGGGGAGGCAGGGTGGCTCCCTCCCAGTTCCTGCTGCATGAAGTACCAGAAACACTTCACCAAAAAAATGATGGACTTTAATAATTAAAGGGCCTTAAACAATTATTTTGCTCCTAACAAAAAGCTGTTCCCATGGAAGTAGAGGTGTGCAAGCAGCACTGGATGAGAAAAGCCATTCGTGTTTGGTCTGTAAAGGTTTTACAAACAACTAGTGCAGTTCCCTGTAGCAGTAGGCAGCTGAATACACTTGAATACTTTCATTTATCCATTCTACTACTCAGCAACAGTAAACACTGTCTTTTTTTAACTAAAAATGTTGCATCCATGTTTATATCCATAATAATGTATCCATTTCTGGCACAAATGTTTCTTGGGAATTTCATCTGCTCGAGCTGCCACAACAGGATGAGAAGGATTTGGGGATACAACTGAAGGTTGAGCTGTCCTTCCTTCAGATAATCAAATCTCCCCAGGTGAAGCAATGAGGGGTGTCTGTGAGTCTGCTTGCTGGGAGCTGCATGTGTCCTATTTCTTGGGGTTACCCTTGCCAGTTTGCAAGTGGCCTCCAAACTCCAGCCACCAAATGGATGTAGGATACAGAGGGAGCACGTTTGTGCTCAGGACTTGCCAGGAGCATTTACATCCACAGCTTGATGGAGGATTGCAGTAGCTGGGATGGGAACCAGCTTTGGTGAACAAAGAGTTTCGATGCCACATCCCACCTTCCAGGAAATCCTTCCCCCCCCCGCCCAAAATTAGGACGAAACCAGAATAGAAACAGCTGACCTTTTCCTATGACTAAATAGAGATTTTTCCAGAGCTATCCTCTTCTGTGGCTTCTTTCTCTGCTCTTGTTTCCCCTTTTTCTGTGTATGTCATCAAATGGAGTAGCTGGATTTAAACATCTACCTGGCCGAGATGCTTAATGAGTCAGTGGCACTTCCCTGCTGCGCATGGGCCACTGCATGTGGCTGCACATCTCTAAGCAGAAGCACTATAGGTATTTTTAGCTTTTTCTAAGAAACTGAAATGTAGAAGACTCTTTGTCACTGTCAGCAAATGATAACAGGAACACCTGAGAGGTAGGAAGGAGAAAGAAAACGTGGTTTTTGTTTCACAGAAAGGCAAATTCGGGGAAACAGAAGAGCAACGACAAAAAAATTTGACTGCAAATTAAAAACTCCAGATAACTTCCCAGAACTGGCTCTTTTAAGATTCTCTCTCTTCCTCCAAAATGTGGCTTTAAACAAAAACCTACAAATATCTCTTAGTGGCATGGAGAGTATTCCTGGACAGCTCTGCCCACCAGTTTCCTGTAATGTGCATTATTTTGTCTTCTCATAGGTACGAGCTGCAGCACGTGGATTACAGGGACAACTGTTTGCAAACAGTTGATATTGAGACTAAAGCTGGTAAAAATTGGAGGTATGCCCAGTCTGCAGCTTCAGAGCTGTGGTACTGCAGATACGGAAAAATGCTGGGAGAACCCCAAGTTCACAGCCACCTTTACTTAAAAAAAAAAAAAATCAACACCCCACCCCCCCACCCCCAACAAACCACCCCCACCAAAAATCAAACAAAACCCTTCCTTGTGTGCTGCTGCTGATCCTTCATTTGCCACTTAACTTGTGGCTGCATGATGCTCAATGATGTACTAGTGATGTGACCAGTACAAGAACTGCACCCGAAACTGCTTTGGGGACAATTGTGTAAATGAAATGCTCTGAAAAGACTAAATTCTTCCAACGTTGCTGACATTGAGTGGGGAAACAAAGGAGGCTATGAAAAATGCAAACGTTAACGTAGATAGAAGTGGAGAGACTTGAAGAGGAGACATCTGGAAATAGAGTAACTTCACGGTGGACTCCCCTCACGTGGTTATGGAGAACGTGTCAGTCAGCAGAGCTGGAGGGGCTCTTCAGGAATATCCTAAGAAAAAGGATAGACATGAGATAAATAATCTTCTAAAGTGCTCATTACCTCCACTGACTGTAAGAAACCTCTTGCTGAGACTTGAATGTCAAACTTTCAGCAGTCTAAGATTAAGTGAGGTGACTCCCACTTGGTGACCTGTGAAATATTTATTTTAGTTCTTTTGTGGTGAACCACAGTGGTGGCTCCATTGTGGTGTGTCAGCCCTTGTCCTGCTGAGGAGGCTCAAGCCCCTGTTGCAGCAGCAGTGGCGTGATGGTTTTTTGTGACGTCCCAGGAGGTTCTTTCCCAAGGTTCCCACACACTGGGTTTCAGGAAGTGTGTCGAGATTCCCAATTTTAGTTTAAAATTATGTCAGCTCATCGCCATAGCAGGGGAATTCTGCATGAAGCAACCATGCCTTGGGCACTTAAACATCATAACAGAAGCATTTCTGTTTTCTAATTTTGTAATGTTTTAGAGGGCCTGTGACTCATCCTTGTTGAATACTTGGGATTAGCAAGTCCCTTCTCTGTTCAGTTAGGGGTGCTTTTTTTCTTTCACTTATGCAACTTCGAATGTCGGCACTGTATATGTAACGGCACAGAAACAACATCTAGACAGTCAAGGACATTGAGAGCTGTTTCTTAAATTCTGTCCTTCACAGGAGCTTTGTGTGCCTGGGCTGGGCGCTCCAGCTGTCCCTTCACTTGCTGTGCTCTTCAAGGTCTATGGAAATATCTTCATTCTTCTTGCTTTGATTGCACCTGAGAAAGCTGGGTGAATGCAGATCCTTCTCCTTTAACAGGCTTTTCCCAGGGAGTGTTTGCTGCAGTTGCTGCCTGGATACTTTGGTGTCTCAGACTTGGAGCCTTTTGTCTGCTCCAAATCATATTGTTCTTATTCATGTGCTCTTGCTCATAAGAGACATCCTCGTCAGGTTTTGGCAGCGCATCTTGTGGGCACTATGGCTTGCTTGATGTTTGCTGTGTTGTTTTAACTCCTGCAGCACAGAGGCTGGAAGTGTTTGGCCAGTGGGACGGTGTGGCATGGGCTCTTCATGCTTTATGGATCATCCTGCAAGTGATGTATGGTGTTAGACCTATAGGTTAAGAGTAGTTAGAGTCCTATGTCATGTTGGGAAGACAAGAAAGGGAGAGATCAGTTTAATTTTACTCTGTGAATATGAATTATTTTGTAATCTTCCTGCTACTACTAGGAACTGAATCTGGTTAAAGCCTACTATTTCAGATTTTTCAAGCATAGGAAGAACAGGTCCCTGAATGCTGTGCAGCCATTTACCCTGAGCAAATAATTTCATTTATCCTGAGTAGTCTCCAGCTCCTCTTATCTCTGAAGATGTTTCTATAATGTTTTACAGAAGAATCTGAACAGCATCTCCCGCTGCATACTGAGATAAGCTCGAAGGTCTCCGCAAGCAGAAAACTTGACTTGCTTAGTTGTGCGGCCGGTCTTTGTTTCCTCTTTTTTCTCTTACAAAATCATCATTACGTTAATAACTGATATGAATGGTAGCCTTGCCAGCTGAATGCTGATCCCCTGTGGTCAGGGTAAAAGACGGTCGTACTGACCGTGTTCTTGAGGTGGGAGCAGAGGACACTTCTCTCTGACTCAGCCCTGGTCAGGAAGTCGTCGGGACACTTTCATGGTGGAACAATTTTTGTTGAAGCATGACAGTAACCTGTAATCTAGCTTATGTGGCCAAATGAGTAATTAAATTAAACAGTCCAGAAGTTCCTCCTGCTGTTTTGGCTGGAATATAGGATTTTCCTGCCCTAACTCCCTCTTAAACAGGTGTTTTGTGTCATCTGGAGATAGCTGTGTTTCAGCATGGGGATCAAGTGGATTCCATGGAGAGGCTAAGAATTGCTTTCAGGCTTGGCTCATGTGATGTGAAAAGACAGCTCTGCATGAATTGTGCTTTAATAATATCAGTGCTTATTACAGGGAGGGCACTCTGGCGGAAAAATACCACTTTATCACAAATGCAAAAGGGAGCAGTGGTGGCTTTTTCAGTTTTGGGGGGGACTTTTAAGTCTTTTGTTGCTGTTCCAAACCACAGAGTGTTTGGCTTAACCCACAGTAATAAAAAAATAGATTATGTCATGGATGGAGCAGGCCAGGAAGCTCATAGCTGCTCTTTGCTGATAAGGGAGAACAAACACCCTTTGCACCTCAGTGTGTCAGAGGAACAGGCTGCGCTCCCTCCCTTGCTCCGGATCAAGTCAAAGCAGGAATCTTGGCTGCGCGTGTGAAAATGGGATGCCAAGAGATTTTTTTGCTTTGGTTTTTTCAGTTGATTTCTGACTCCACCTGCAATATATTCCCAAACGGACATCTATTTTTTTTCCAGCGTTGTCCTGATGCAATAGTATCATGATTCCCTAAAAAGCAGGAGGTGTGGTGTGCTCACCCTCTCTCTTTCTATCTCTCTCCCCCTTTTTTTTTGTGAAAAAGAAGGGGAAAAGTAAAAGCCTATTCAGGATAAAGATAGTTTCTTACAGCATGCGCGTTCTCCGTGGTGCCAGGAAAAAGAATCTTAAATGACAAGACACTTAATTCCTCCATTTAGCCCTTATTATTTTCTTGCCTTTGCATCGGCTCGGCCACAGCGGCATCCCTTGAAGCCTCGAGGAGCGCGTTGGGTGAATGCACAATGAGGGGAGCGCATTGCTCCCAGCGTTACGTGGGCTTGTGGCACGTCTCCCTTGACATCATGCAATAACAGCAACAAATCCTTCATCTCCTATGTATCACACCAGCGTGTTCAAAGGATTTAATTAACTATGAAGGTAGTGAATTTTTATGGAAATCAATTTGAGGACGTTTTGAGGTAGTTTGGTGCTGCAGTTTCCCAAACACACCTTTCTATGTTTTGTAATTGTGGTCTTTGAAAGCTCCCCAGAGACTACAGAAACTGGGCACACGCACAAAACAAATGGAAGCAGGGAATTCTGGAATTCTCTTCTTCTCTCAGCTGTTGAGACTTTTCCTTTTTCCCAGCTGTGTTACTTTCTAGAAAATGAAAATACTTCTTGAAGCTGATGTCAGCTGCACTGTATTTTGTGCACCAATCAAAAAATGCCTATAAAAGGCTGCTGATGTGACGTGGATGCAGTAGCACATTTTTGAATGCAAGTAACTTGGTTGCCCAAAGGCTAATATGTTGAACAAAAGTGACCAAACAAGAGCAAGGATTTTTATAAGTAAACCTCTGCATGCCTCTATGCTTTCTATTATTTTGACCACTCTAGATTTTCATGACTCAAGCAATAGACTTAAATATCTTTAGAGCAAACTAGTTTTGTGCTGTAAGAGATGTTGTTCTATGATATCTGTAGCAATGAAATGGGCATGCAAACAGGTAGCATGCTGTGTAGCGAAGGCATCCATGCATGGAGGCTCACTAGGGCGATCCCCTATAAATAAGGGGCTAAATGCACTGAGGCACTTGGGGCAAGGAGGACCAGAGAGCCACATTCCCCCTTCTCTGCACATGGGGAGGGAGGTTTGGACCCCCAGGAGAGAGCTCAGGGATGGGGGAATGCTGGAGCATCCTCCCAAGCATGGCAGAACTGGAGTTTGGCCCTTCTGAGTTAAGTAAGTGTTTTTCTTTGTTTTGGGAAGTGGAACTACAGCAGGGTGGTAAGGGGGATTTTTAAAATAAGAACAGAGCAAAGCAGGGCCTGTCTCAGACTTAGTAGTCCAATGCAGAGACAACTCACCTGAGAGACTGAAGAGTATTGAGCTCCAATCTCTTCTTCAAGCCCTTTCCTGGTTGGGTTGGGATCTGCTTTGGGAGCTTGGAGGCATATTCTGCAGCAGTTCTTGGCTGGGGCTTTGGGAGTTTCTGCAACAGTGAGGGGCTGCATAAGCCTGTGGGTGTAAAATCTGCTGAGCCCGGCCTTGGGTGGTGGGAGCCCGGCCTTGGGTGGTGGGAGCCCGGCCTGGTTCATTCCTGCCCACGCTGCCTCTGAGAACAGTCCCTGGTATGAGCTATCCTCCTTTTGATGCCCAAACCATGTTTAGGGTCGTGTTAGCTCAGAAACAAACAAACAAAAAAACCCACCAAAAAAAAGCTAATAAATATTTAAATAACTTGGTAGTGTAGATGCAGTTGGTTCAGTGCTTGAACTTACTGCCTGGCTGTTTTATTGAAGAATATGTAGATGCAGCTTTTGCGGTCTGTTTTACCGTGCCTGGGTAGGAGGGCACAGTCTGTTTGCCAGGGGATTGTGGAGCCCGGAGTCCTGAAAGCAGAGCCCACTTGTGCTCCATCACCTCTCTAGTAGGTACAGGCACCCAAAGTGTCACTTTTGGGGTAAAGGAGGGGGACACAGGTACCCTGCAAATCTCAAAGGCCTTCTCTTTGTCCTTCCTTGAGTTCTTTAAGCCCAGCAAGTTTATTTTCCTGCAAAAGCTCTTTTCTTTAAAATGAATATTTCTTCCATTAAAATCCCTTCCAGACTGCAAATGCCAATATTTCTCTGCTTTTTATGCTGCGCTCAGCATCAAAACAGAATAAATGTCAATCCTCCCAGATTTGGGGGGAAGGAAAGTTTTTCTTGCAGTTAAGCTAATTGCTGTCTCGGTCATCACGTACACCGGGAGCACTGCAGCATTGTCCTTGTGCATGAAATCCTGGTGAAAATCACTTGATCCAGACAGGGTTGTTTTTGTTTTCCGAAACAGAGAGTTTGGACTTAGACAAAACATCCTGATGCAAGGTAATAGCTTGGCAGTTTAGACTCACTGAGCTTGGAGGGTTGGAGGCTATGGTAACAGATCCGAGGCCAGTTTAAATTACATGTTCAATATTCAGATAGGTGTAATGAAAATATCCCCCCCTGAGTTGAAGGGAACAGTGCCACTTACATAGAACTCACCAAAATGTTGCTTACCCCTTGGGGCCCAGCTCTGCTTTCCAGTAGGCAAAAGAGTGATTAACATATTTTATTGTTTCTATTTCCCTGCTTTGCATTGGTCTTCCCAGCCCACGTCAGGCAGAGTGTTAAAAGGAGATGTTTCCACTGAAAAGGCCTTTTTAAGTCCCCACTTTTGGCACTTTTACGTAGGATTTCCACCCATATAAACAGTGAGGCAGCATCTGTTAACAGCAGGGAAGGTGGCTGGAAAAGCAGGGTGTGCAGTAAGCAGCTGGTATTTATGTTGTCTCCCTCCAGTTTGTGACTACTGCTTTTAATAAACTGAGGGATTGTGTTATTGGTGCAAATGGATGTGCTCAGGCATAGCAGATACTCCAGGAAAGTACAAAAAAGGACAAGACCGTGGCAGGATTTTTGTACAGTTGGGGCTTCCTGAGCCAGAGATGATATCTGCAGCTTGGATTGATTTTGTTGCCCTAAAAGTGTCTAATCCTGTTTCCATCGCCACTGAGACCCATGTTGTTATGTCCACGTCTTTCCCCAGTTTCATGAGGCAGTGGGTAAAAAGGACCCTCCTGATGGTGTGGGGTTTTTTGTTTTGTTTATTTAAACCTTTTACCTGGTAATATAATTTCTTGCCCTCCTGTATTTGGGTTGCAATAGTGTGGATGCAAAACAGGCAGCTTGGGCAATAAAATGGGATCTGCAATAATCTTATTAATACTGCACAAAAACATGCAGTTGCATCGGAGTTTTTGCAGATTGACCTTATAACTACATGGAGATACTAACTCTACACTTTTACTCAGGGGCATAAGTTACAGTTACCTTTCTTTCTTATAAGTTTCCCCTAGTCTGCTAGTGGCTACAAAACCCTGCATGTGGGCAGACATTTGCAATGTTCCTGTAAATCTGATGTCCAAGGTGGAGGCATGTCTTTCCATGCCAAGCTTTGCGTCCTCATTTTGAGTGCCCAAATGGAGTTAAGAGTCTGAAGCAGACACAAAGCTTTCTTACCTCCCAAGACATGCAGCAGCCATGGAAGGTTAAGACTGCAGCTTTGAGGCTGGAGGGAGGACCATAAGGATCACGGTGGGAACTCAAACCCAGCATGAGCAGGTACTGTGTGGTCCACTTCGGAAGATCTGTAGCTGTTGATATCAGTGGTGAGGTTTGGCAAAAGCCATGAGATATTAAGAGGCAGAATGGGTTCGGTTTAGTTGATTCACATGAAGCTTAATGGGAATTGAAGTCGCAAGTACCAACAAGAACCTTCTCAAAGGAGCATTTGCTGCTTGTTGACTCACACTGCTTTGAACAAGCATGGCACAGTCAGGGTTTTGAGTTACTCTGTGTGTTTTGCCACTTCTTTCTTGGGATACAAATACCTGATATGAAAAACTAATTTTGTAGAGGAAAAGGGTCAACATGAATGCTAAGCAGCTGTGTAGAACACATGGAATACCAGCACTGCGCATTGCCTTGCAGCACACCTCATGCGGTACATCTTGCTATTCCCTTTAGATGCTGAAGTAAAGACTTTTAAAGACATGATGAGAAAGTATAAAAACAGAGGTAGGAAAACATGTGAAGAATGAAGGGGCAGAAGGTCCCTCACTTCTGAGGCTGTGGCATGCTCATCAGAAGGAATGGTGAGAAGTTGGACAGTTTTCCAAATTTATTCCTGCTCTCAGAGAACTCCGAGCCCACAGTAATGGCCAAATTGCAGTAGCTTGTTAGGTGGGCATTTTTATTCTTTGGTGGGTTGTTTTTTTCCAAAGATGCTTTTTAAAAAAAAAAATTTAAAAAAATCTGTTTTTTCCCATAGGTTTCTTGTTTTGCAGACATTCATACCAAAGACAACTAAAAATAGAAAGATATTTGGTTTCTCAAAAGTATTGTAAGAAAGAAAGGAATCTTTCCATTTTCTGTAATGTTCCATATAACAAAAAGTAGTCAAGAATCCCGAAGTTTTATATGAACAGGTTTAAGAATGAAACCATTATAACTATAAGATCAAATGGATATGGAGACTTCTTGTCTGAACTCAAAAACTGTTTTGGCTAGCCTGAATTTTACTCTAACCTGAATAATATGGAGTTTCAGTCTCCCAGAACTTCTTGAGTGTCACACACTGAAGCTCTTTAAGACTCTGAATGTGCCACACAGCCCTGGGCTCTGCAGAAGCAAAGGTGATGTTTCTAGAAGATAACTAATAATATTGCAAGGGGCATGGTTCAATAAGTCTCAACCCACTTACATTTTCAATTTAAGTAAGCCTCTCTACCAGCCAAATGCAGGGAAAGCACCTAACTTTGGGAACTGCTTGGCCATGAAGGACTCAGTTCCTAATTCAGTGCTAAACTTCTGCACTTAATTCCTCTCGATTTTTATGGGGTCAGGGTGAAAGCCAAAAATGATGGTATTTAGGAGTTTTGCTGCACAACTAATTGGTTTTGTGTTGGACTTGAAGTTGATTCTCCAGTATTTCTTAGTACATGTACTTTCTGAAGCCCTGATTTCTTAAATCCCAAAATTCCTGTATATAATTGTAGTGCTGCCAGGTCGTGGGTTTCTTTCATAACTCTTGCAATTTGCTGTGATGCTTTTCTAAAGCTCAATTTTTATTTTTTTTGGTGTTTGTAAGAAACTCAGCTTTCATTAAATAAATAAACAAAGCTCCTGGCCATCTTGACTGTAAGGGCCGGGGGAGGGGCGGGGGGGGTGGAATATTGAAAAACATGACCGGAGTGTAACCCGACAGTGTGGGTGGATCTTCTGCTCCAGGAAGGAAGCAGCATCCCCAGGTTTGCAGAGATGTTGTACATTACTGGAATGGGGAGCTGGACCTGTTGTTCAGATGTTGGAGATTGCTCTCTGCAAATAATGAGTTGGGTTTTGTGGGTCACCTTGATGTGCAACATCTCCTGGAGGAGACATGGTTCCTTGGGTCCCCTCCAAAGAGAGCTCTTCTGTAGCCTCCCTGGCAAAGCTGTCCATAGGGATTGGGGAGGTATGGCTCAGCTATCAGCCCTGGTAACATGTAGAATGAACCCATAGCCCATGGAGGGGAAAGCTACCAGGTTGGTAGTGTCCTTTCTAGTGTGTCTGGCAGCTGATAGGCAGGAGACATTCAATGCATTGAAACATTGACACCTCAGAGCCTGAACTACCTTTTTCACCTCTGCTGGTAGCTGCAAAGATGCAATGGAGATGTTGGAAGGTCAAAGATCTTGGCAGTCTCCTCACCTCCCTGGTCCTCATAGGATCCAGGTGCTCTCGCTGGAGCAAGAGATCAAGACTTGTGTTTTGTTTCATTGCAGCGGTTGTGCTTTAGGGAAAACTCATGTTGTGTGAAGACTGGTAACTCCTTAGGAATTGAGAGGGGCTTGGAGCTATTCCTCACCCAGTCCTTTTACCTGCAAGTATTGGTTTCATTAATTCACAAAATACGTTGGAAATCTGTTGTAACCCATAGCTAGAGCATGATGGATTGTGGAGTCCTGCCAAATGTAGGTGTATGCAATCTGGCAAAGAATCTCTGTGGTGCAAAAAGGAATGTGCAAGATTTTCCACGGAACGTTTGGAGAGTGATTGGGCAGGAGGTTTGGCTGAAGCTGGGGACACCTGAGGTCCTGTTGCGTCTGCTCAGAGTGAGTCATTCCAACCTCATGGACTCAAAGTATTTCACCAAATTCCTCTTTCGGCTGAACTCATCCCCTGCAGTGAGCCTTTTATCCTGGATAAATGGGAAGCAAATCTCCATATTAGGTCTGAATTTTGAATCTGAAAAAGTACTGACTTGTTTCTTGTCTGACTACCTTGGCACTTCTACTCTAAAATATTTCTGGACTTCCTGATTATTAAGGGTCTTGAACGAGAAAACTACTGTACTTAACATTATGAATACCTATTTTTGGTATTGTTTGTCTGTCGGCCCTCTCAGAATTGCACAGCATCAAGTGCAATATATTTCCAAACACATGGGGAAGCATAGTCCTCTTCTTTGAAGAACTGATTTAGAGATCCTTATTTGGCACAAATAGTGTCCCAGAGATGACAAAAATGGCCTGATGATACTTAGGGAAATGCGTACGGACAGTGAATGGACAAACACATCCATCACACACCTATTGACTTGGTGTTTCACTTGGTCAGATGACCATCTGCTGCGATGGAAATGCGATCCTCCAGCTGCACATGGGTCATCGTGTCCTCCTGCAGGACACCTGCCAAATGCAAATGCACATATACCCGTTCCGGCTGATTTAGAGGCTGAAGCTTGAAGAAGATTTTTTAAGAAAAAATTTTAGACCTTGAAGTGATTAAAACCAACAAATAATAGCTATGTTTCTGTTGGCATGAAATTGGTACTGTGTTGGAGATGAGGAGGATTAGCACTCCAGCAGTGATTCTCCATTTCTTCTGTTCTTTGATCCCAGCCTTAATGCATTTCTGGGGGTTATGCTTTAGGCAAAAGTAAGGTTTTGGCCCCAGTACAAGGGTGATTTGATGGATGGGGCCTTCCAGAGCAGCCTCCAAACTGCGTGCAGTTCAGCATCATGTTTGGATGTGATCCACTGTAGAAGTAAGAGCCACCCACTGAGATCTGATCTAATTTTAAACTTTCCAGGAGTGTTCACAGGATTTGACAGAGATTCGCAGTTGGAGTTTGAAGCAAAAGAATAGAATATATACATGATCTCCATGGCCAGATAAACAGGATCCCAGCAGGGAAGGTCCATCATGACATAAACACATATGCTTCTTCACAATTAGATATTCATTTGGGTTATTTATGTCTTGTCTGATCATTTGTGCAAGCCCTAAAACACTCTGAAAAAGCAAAGGCTGTGAAGCAGAATAAAACAGAGATGCCTAGTTAACCTGGCTCAAAACTAGCGGCAGCAGTTCCAGAAAGCTGAGGAGGAGTTGATGAGCACCTGTTGGAGAGAGGCTTTTGGGAGGACCATGTGATGGAGGCTGGATGGAGAAAGACCTGTTGCTATTGTTCTGATGCAGTGAGTTTCTGTAGGTTTCCCATAAACAGAAGTTCCTGTGTATGTATTTCATGTGTATACTTTAAATCCATAACTCATCACAAGTTAAATTTTTGGTGGGAAAGAATGAGTGTCTTGGCAGTTTCTAGATTGTCAAAACTCAGTTCTTCGGGGTTGAGCTGTCTTTGTTGTTGTTGTTGCATGTAGAAAACTTGATGCTCAGAGTCCTGCTGGACCAAGTCCTCCATATCTACACCAAAAAGAGAGTCTCTGTCCCAAACAAATTGCTGTCAGAATACAAGGAAAAGTAAAACAAAGATTGAGAGTGTCAAAAAATGAACATACGCCTCTAGGCACAGCAATAGCAAGCAATCCACACCTGCCAGCTACTGAATTCCCCTTAGCAAAGCTTTCTGCTCAGCAGCTGTATCTGAAATGTTTTTATCTATCCAAATTATTCTTCTCCCTTCTCATGTAATCATTAAGATTTTTATCTTTTTTCTGCCCCTCAGTTTTGCTGAATTTTTGTATCCTGCTGCTTTGATGTTTAGTATTCTGATTGTTCCCCCTTATCTCCCCAGGCCCTATTATTGGGGTTTTTTGGAGGGTTTTGTGGGTTGTGGTGTTTGTTCCCCCCCCGCCCAGGACTTTCTGTGTACCCAGATTCCACGTGCTTATGCTACAGAAGCAGCCAGATGAAAAGGTCAGCTCCCACCCTAATTCCATGGGGTCTGATGTAACCTGAGTCCCTGGTGCAAATTCTGGATAACAAACTCTTTGGGGTGATGCTGCCAGCCTCATGCAGAGCTCGGGTCAGCATAACGAGCCCTTTACCTGACCAGGGTTTGAGCTACTGCAGCGTTATAGCTCCTGATAGACTATCCCAACCAGTGTAACGCTGACCTGAAAGAAGCATCTAGATATTAGAAACCTGTGTCTCTGCACCAGGAGGAACAGATGGATATTAAACAACCAGACTCTCTCAAACATGTGTAACCAATAATATTCCAAATTAATGTTCGAGGTAGAAAGTCCACAAGTAAACAGAGAATTTTATTATTTATTTTTTTAAGCTCAGGAGAGTGGTCTCTGAGCACCAGGGTGCCGCTGGCCAGGCTCCAGGACTGGATGCCCTTCTTCCTGTAACACAGCCCCAGCCTGTGCTGGATTTTCTGCTGCCTGAGTACTGCAAGTTGGAACGTATTTTAAAAAGTGTAGGTCCTTTTAAAATGCCAAGGAAAAGCAAATTAAGTTTTGATCCTTGCAGTCAGTTTTTATGCCCCCCCCCCCCTTGGTATTTTTCTACTCCCTTCAAGATCCAGGGCCTTACCTTGGTGTCTAAATAAGTTTATTTGCAGTTGAATCTGATATCAGTTCTCACTTTTTTTCACGTGCCTGGGCATATGATGAATCAATGTCTCTTCTTCCCTGGTATCTATCTCTTATCTATCTCTTATTTCAGTCATTTGTCATCCAAAACAACTGCTTTATATTTCCACATATTGAGTGTTCACCCTCTTGAACTGACCTTCTTAGCTGTTTGACTGCGCTTGACTTGTTTCCATCATGCAGGAGACTGGAGCAAGGACAGATCTGAGTCAGCATAAATATATTTAGGAAGCCGATAAAGCTTTATTTTGAAATGCTCTTACTTGCTCCCTTGTTACATTGCCTGTTATTGTTGAGGTTTTTCATGTGTATCTACTGTATCCAGTTGTCCTTGATCAACCTCTCATTTCTGGTAACCTCTGGGCCGTGTCTCTGGGACTGTTTGCCCTATTTCATCATTTTCTCTCTGTTCGGCTCCCACCGGCTGAGGCTGGTGGTATTTCTGAATAAAGGCTCAGAACACCCTGGTTGCTACCATGTGCTTGCTTTCTTCTGTGGGTTTTGGGGTTGGGTTTTTTGACATCTACATCTGTCCTAGCCTTTTTGAGTTATCTTTTTGGCAGGGGATTTAAACTTCTTTTTAAGAGTCTTTCATCTTGCCTCTTTTGCTCCACCTCGGCTTCTCCAAGCTTTGCTCTCTCTTATCTTCACCAAGTGAATGAGGCCACCAGTCCCAGCTCAACAAGTTGCTTGGATTCAAATTAAGTTGGTGGGGTTTTTTTCCTTCTTTTTGGCTGATGCCTTGCATGTTTTAGTGCAGTGTGGTTGCCACAAAGAGCATCACCTTCAAAAATGAAGTAAACATCCCTGGAGGTATTTAAAAGATATGTAGATGTAGTGCTTAGTGGCATGGTTTAGTGGTGGCCTTGGTAGTCTTAGGTTACTGGTTGGACTTGATGATTTTAAAGGTCTTTTCCAACCTAAGTGACTCTATGGTTAAAGGAGCTTGGACAATTTCTGTAGGTGCCTTCCAGACAGGGAACCAAAACCTCCATCCTTACCCAGGCGATGCTAGCTGAGTGGTGGCTTTTCAGCAGGAAGCCTGCAGTTTGTAAAAACAGAAAATGCAAGTTGAGAGTAATCTCCCATTCCCAGCTGCTTTTCAGTCACTGTCCGTGCTTTCGCACTGAACCCTGATGGCTTCTTTCTCAGATCTCTGAAACTGAATTATTAGTTGCTGGGGGCTGTTTTGTGGTTTGTTTGTTTGGATTTTTAAAGATATGGGAATTTTGTGAGAACTTTCAGGAAGATAACTGGTGACCTGGACAATGCCTTGTAGGTCTGAAACTGGTTTTGTGACAAGCCCTCGTGGACACACATAGTCTAGGTAAACTTTTTGTCATATCTTCCCAAGCTTTTGGTGCTTTGTGTGGACAAATATGGTAACTAGGAATTTGGGCATGCAAACTGCTGAGATACTGCAGTTGATATTCCTCTGCCTACAAAAACTATGCAGCATTGAGTATAGTTAAAATATCTTTAGAGAGGACATCTTATACTGCACGTGCGCTATACTAGCAGATTGAGAAAATTGCGGTGGCCACCAATCGCATAGATTGCATCTAAGATTGCAAGCCTAAAGACAGTGATCTTCCAATACCTGTTTCAGCTTTCAAAACTGGCTAACATAAAAAGGATTTTACAGTTGTTCCTGGAGTAGGAGCTCTGTGGTGCAGGCGCTTGACCTCTTAACTTTATGAAAGCACTTACTACCTAATAGGTGAAAACTAACCGAGTGCGAGTCCCACCTAGGTTGTTATTTGGTCAATGGCACCTTTTTGTTGAATAAGTATAAGAAACTCTTTGCTCTTGCACCCATGTCACACACTTTTTGTCTTGATTGTGCTTGGGGCAGCCACACAGAAATTGAGAAGCTGGGACTCTGTGTTTTGGACAACATGGCCTTAGCTAATGGTCAGACCTGAGAGCTTTAGTGCTGAGGAGCAACTGATCCTCCAGTGACACGTAGCAAAACCTTCTTCCAGTAGCACAAAAGCCAGTGGGGTTCACACCCAGCTCCCTGTACTTAAAGATGAGCAAGTTCCTATATAAATAGCATATTTACTTTTGACAGAGTGGCATCTTAAAAAATTATTAAGGAGGACCACAGCATCACTTCTACCCAGAGTGTCAAAACTGCTCAGGAAAGCCTTCAGTTCTTCAGAATATCAGTTATAGAGGAGATGACCAAGCTCAGGAGGTGGGAAGTACCAAGGAGCTGGCGCTCCTGTGCAAACCCGCAGCCACCATCTTTCTATGTGGTCTGTGAAAATGAGAAGCGGCTCGGGGGGCTGATGTCCTCAGAACCGCCGGTGAATACAGAGCTGCCAGCGTGTGCCAAGTCTGGCGGTAAATAAAACTGAGCTGCCCCTCTGCTAAGCCATGCATCAAGTAAACCTCCTGGGAATGGGATCAGTGACTCACTTCAAATGCAAATCACTGTTCATCCCCAGCGGAGGCGCGGATTCACGTGCATACACCACCATTCTTCCAGCCCTGAAAGCCAGATAAGACTTAAATGAGTAATAAAATACCTAATTGGGCTTTGATCTCCAGCTGCAACGGGCCCATGTGTGAGTGTGGATGTGTACATGTGCGTGCATGTGTGTGTTACTCTCCTTGGCTGGATTCTTGCCTGGGGTAACTGCTGCTGCTGAAATGGTGTGGGTCTGTCCATCATGGTTTGCTGCCTCTTGGCCGGGTTCCACCTGGCAGCCTTTTGGCTAAGCCCTGCAAACAAAAAATAGTGCCTCTGTAGAGTCTTTCTTACTTTGTCTGGGGCTGGGAGCATGCCGGGACTGCAGTGCTGATTCTGATTGCGGGAGAGGTTTGCACCGTCACCCACAGTGTGTCTTGAGCACGGGTCTATTGCATCCCAGTTCTCCGCCCCCAATGCGGTCCTTGTCGTGAGAAAAAGGCATTTGAAGCTTTAGGAAATCCCACAGGGAATGTTTTGGAAAAGAAATTCCTTGATTCATCTAGGCACAGAAAGAAGTTGCATTAAAGAAGGTGCCAGTGTTGGTTTGTGTTTTGCGTTGTTTGTTTTTTTAAGGTAAGAATCCCCAGGCATGCCCAACTTCTGGATTTTGTCTAAAAACCCACAGAGATCTGGGGAAAGAAAACTCCTGGTAAAGGAGTTTCTCCTGGTATCCATCAGTGAAGGCACTGGGGACATCTCTGAAAGAAAAGCGGCACCATCTCTGCCCCTCTGGTGAAAGCTGAAGCAAGATGTTCAACCTCCACAGACCCCAACAGATCAGACCCACCAGAAACCTCGTTGTCAGCAGAGGAGTGTGAAGAAGCCCACGCTTCACACATGGGGTTTATCACTCCAGCTCTGCAGAAAATGCAGTGAGCACTGGGTGCCATCAGGGTGCTGAGCCTTGGGCTCACCCAGTGCTTCAAACTAGAAGGTTTTCTCACAATTTCTAAAAGACTTTGGTGTTTCAGGAACATTGCATGTTATGTTAGTGTTATATGGGATCTTCAGTCTCTTAAGGAACTGCACGTGGACAGACTTCAAGCTCGTGAGGCTGGCAGGAGATAATTTAACCTGTGCTTGCGTGCATAGGTATTTAGTAGGCACACAGAGTACTGGGAGCTATGGATGGGTATTGTGACCTGGTTGACTCGCCTTGCTTATTCTATACCTTAATTTCATTTCCCATGCTTTGTACTGCTGCTTTATGCAATGTGATCCCTAGGCAAGTGACTGGTGGAGCACCCAGAAAAATGGGGCTTCGACCTATTTTGAGGCCTCCAAGATCTACTATCTTTCCCATGTCAATTAAATCCCCTGGAAGAAATTCTTCTCCATTATGCAAGGTGATCTACAGCTGTCTCTATCTTTTTTTTTTTTACACTTAGCAGCAGGAATAAAGAAAAAGAGAGAAAACAAGTGGGCCCTGCCAGAGCCAAATGGGCTTCATATGGAGCTAGTTCTTGTTTTGCTGTTGCACACACTGCAGTGATTTTTGCCCTTCTTTAATTCGTCTCTCTGCCAACCAGCATGAGCTTGTACAGATCCAGCTGAAAGTGGAATGAGGCCCATGGTCCATAAACACATTAGCCAAGATTAAAGGTACTCCATAAATGCAGAGTATGTTGATGGAAGGTGTTTCCAGATGAGAGAAAAATGGATTATCCTTCAACTTGGTCAAGAAAAATATCACATTGCAGAGCTAGACTCTGGAAACCTGGTTTGAAACAACAGAAAACTGGTTTATGAGAGACAAAGAAAAATGTTATCTTCTTGTCCTTGGTAGCAAATAGGGTTCTGGTGCTACAGTGTCTGACACAATTTCTTCAAGATTTTTTTTTTTATTTTACCCTGTAGCAGTGATGATTTTACTAGCTAATTCTTTGTTTGTCCTTCCTGAGTTTTAAATATGGAAAACCAGTAGTTTTGCTCCCACTCCCAATCTTCTGCCAATACAGACCAGTTCACTGGCTTATTGAAGATCTGATCATACCTGCAGGGGACAAAGGACCAGCAAACATTAGTGGGCAAACTGGCCGCATAAAGAGGAAAGTGGTGTTTTTCTGGGATGCTGAAGCAGGCTCCATCACGACTGAGATGTTGAGGAAGTTCCTTGTGTTTAAAATGCAGAGCGAGGATTTAGCACTATTAATGCTGGGCTCCCTGCTGCTGTATGGCAGATTTTTGTCAAAACAGCCCTATTCATTCCTTTAAGGAGATTATGGTTTTGGTAGATAAAGGCAATATATTGATGCAAGACTCTGATTTTTAGAAAGGTCTCTTTGTACTATGTGGAAATTGATAAAGCTTTCAGTGCTGTTCCCAGTACCCGTAAAGAAGATTTTAAGTGGGCTGTAATTTGGGTGAGATGGGAGGACTCCAAAAGGTCAGCTATTACATCCTCCTCATAGGTGTTTAAATTGGATCTAAAACTTCATCTTAGGCATTTAAGTCAGATCTAAAATTTTGCTGTCATAAGAGCTGACTGCAATTTTTCTTTTTTTTAAATCTTTATAAGGAAAAGGGGACAAAGATCTCAATATAGAAACTGCAGAGGAGTTATTGGGGTAAATAATTCTTTATCATTGTTTATATTGATAGCTGGGTGGATATTTCAGCTCCACAGACCATACTCCACAGGGTGATGGTAATTTAGACAAGGTGTGTGCAGGCACCTTCTGCTTTCTAGCATGCTGGAGGCTGAGCACACATGGCCCGTGTAGCCATATGCTCCAAAACTCGTCCCAAAGTGTGCTCCTGTTTCTTTTTTATTCTTCTAGCCTCGTTTCTGTACCTGTCAGTGAGGCTTAAGGGCAAAAAAGTGAGAGTATGTGCTTCTCGCAGTAGTTGTTAGTTGTTTGGAGGGCTTCCTCATGTTTTTATGCTCTGACCCATACCCAGAGAGCCTCAGCCAAGGGCAGGACCCCTTCATGGTGGGAGAATGACAAACGTGGTAGGTGATACTTCCCACCTCATGAGGATCTTGGAACTCAAAACACCTTTTTAATGACCTGAACTTGTTGATTTTCACACTAAAGGCAGGGCTTATAGCAGTTTGAGATCTGCTCCAGTGTCCTCTCACTTTACTTGGGCCAGTTTCATAGAATGGTTTGGGTCGGAAGGGACCTCACAGCCCATCTAGTTCCAACCCCCTGCCATGGGCAGGGACCCCCTCCACTAGCCCAGGTTGCCCAAAGCCCCATCCAACCTGGCCTTGACCACTGCCAGGGAGCCAGGGGCAGCCACAGCTTCTCTGGGCAACCTGTGCCAGGGCCTCAGCACCCTCACAGGGAAGAACTTCTGCCTCCCATCCCATCTCCATCTCCCCTCCTGCAGCTTCAGGCCATTCCCCTTGGCCTGTCACTCCCTGCCCTTGTCACCAGTCCCTCTCCAGTACCTGTAGGGACTGGAAGGCTGCAATAAAGTCTCCCCGCAGCCTTCTCTTCTCCAGGCTGAGCAACCCCAACTCTCTCAGCCTGTCTTCATATGAGAGGTGATCCCCCCCTCTCATAGTCTTTGTGGCCTCCTCTGGATTCACTCCAACTTATTTTCCCAGGAGGTACAAGAAAGAGTCAGGGGAAGGTTGACATAATGTCCAGGTCCTGTGCAACAGGTGAGCATAGACTTGAGAAGAGGATTTATCTACAGATCTAGAAATCTGGGGTTCTCCAAGACCAAAATTCCTGTGTATGTGGAAACTCCTGTGCAAAACTCGTGTTTCTTGTCTCTTAACAAGTGAAAGCATCAACCACAAAGTTCATAAAATGCCAAGTTCTGGCAGGAGCACTTGCAAGCATGCCGAAGAACTGGTCTGGGGCACCAGTTTTAGGTATGGTATGGTCTCTTCTGCCATAGGAAAGGGCTTTTTTGGAAGAAGTATTACTGTCTTAGATTTGGTTTGGAGAATAAGGGACACAATAATAGCAGATGATGAAAACAAAGGGGAGGTCATCAAGGGACAGGTGGAGAGGCCACATCCTCTGCATGTCTGGGTGCATCCTTTGAAGGCAGTCCCTCAGGAGAGCCTGCTCTGTTCCCACCAGCTTTCTTTGGCACTCGAACATATTGGAAGTACTCAGCTGGGTTATTTTAGAACCCTGAACTGGACTGTAAAGGCCAATATGGATAAGACCAGACATGTTGTCATGGGCAAAGTACTTTATCTGTGGTCTTACTGCACAAATTCTTCTTTCAGACTCTTTTGTGTCTTTGTCCTCACTGGACTTTCTGTATGAGTAGAAAGTTGTTGACTCTTTGTCACTTATTTTGCAATGCTGGCTATACTCGCAGGGCAATCCAGGAATGCTAATGGTCTGTAGAAAGTTACTCCCTCCCTACTCACAGTCTGTCACTGCTTTGGCTTGCAATTGGACAGTAAAAGGCCCTTCTAGTTTGCTGCTGCCCCCCCCCCCCCCCCCCCCCCCCCCCAGCCTGAACACCCCCAAACTGGAGGTGCTTGTGGAATGCATCCCTCAGCTGTTACCCAAGAAGTCTGGTCATGGATGAGTGGAGCACATTGGGTTTACTTCAGTAACTGGTGGGAGGTTGCCAGGATTAATAAGGGACCTCAGCAGTAGTATTGTCTTTCTAGTTTGTTCCCTTGAGGGTGCAAGTAACGTGCTGGGGACCAGATTGTACCCAGAAGCTGGGAATTCAAAGCTACCACTTGATGACCCAACATCAGGGACTATTTCTTATGCAGACTTCAGTGAGGTAGGAGCTCTGATAACATTCTCTTACCGTGGAAGAAGGCTGCAGTTGCCAAAGTAAGTGTGCTTTTTTTCTCGCCCTTGGTCAATGCTGGTCCTTGATGTTGTGCTTGGGGTTGAGAGGGACTGTGTCTTTCTGCTTATTCTAAGTTGTGCTTACACACAGCTGTATATAGGATTGCTACATGGATGGTTGGGGTCACACTTGACACGTCGTAAGACGTCCCTTGCTGGCCTTCGCATGCTCCACAATGTTGCCCTGTGCTTGCTGTGGATCTGCAATATAATTGTCTCGAGACATCAGACTTTCAGCTCAAAGCAAGAAACCACAAGCTCAAGATGGGGCCAGCATAAATAGATTTCACCCTTGAAAATCACCTTCAACGAGGCTGGGTTGCTCGCTACATCCTTTCCCACTCCTAAGCCTCAACAAGCAGCTCATGTCCAGACCTGAAGCAGTTTCACCTGTAATTGTGGACAGTAGGTGCAGCAAATTATGGACTTGCTGTTGAGGGATTTCTGGGCTCAAGACCTGAACACCTGGGTAGGCTTCAAGCATCCTTGAACAGAGACCAGCAACCTCAGAGACCGGTTTTGGCAGTTTGCCGAGGGGTTTATAGCGTATTTGGTATGTCTGGGCCAGTCTGTGACCTTAAGTTGTCCTTAAGTATCAGTGTTGACGACCAACCTTGGATCTATTTTGCTGTTCTGTGCTATAACTAGAGACCCTTTTTGTGGCCAGCCGGGCAGTCAAAATATTATATCTGTGATTGCTTCAGCATCATCTCCAGAGACTCTGAATAGTCAACAGGAGTCCAGTAGCCAGGAGGGAGATGCCTGGTGTGTGTTTTGTAATAGGTCAGCTCTAATTGCAATGGGTTACAGAGACCATCTGCCATTTAACAAGCACTGTGCTTTTTTTGTTTGTTTGTTTGGGTTTTTTTGTTGGCTCCTATGACCTTCCCGCCATGGGGCGACAGACCCGTTTGGAGCAAAACTCAAATTAACAGCTCCTAAAATCTGCTACCCACTGGGCCCCAACTGCCCCATGTAAATTTTTTTTTTCTCCTTCCCACAAGCAGGATGAAGAAGCTACATCAGTACGTGTCCAAGCCTGGACCCGTTGCTTTGTCTCTTGAGCTCAGTCACATTAAAGCTTTGGGATGGGATGTTCTAGGCAGAGCAGTCTGGGTACTCTGGCATAAACAGCTTCCTGGCTTGTTGGAGCAACAAAATGCTGTTGAAGCTGCGTAAGGAGGGAACTCGGTGGGATTAGAAGAGCAGATTTTGCTTCTTTCTTAAATGAAAAGCTTTTTTTTTGATGGAAGTTTAAAGCTGATTCAGCAAAACTGGGAGAAAACAACACAGCAGGAATTTAAAAAAACAGTTTCTGTTTGACAGCCACAGAGTCGAACAATGAACGTCTTTATTTGAAGCACAGATTATGCAGGAATAAAATAATAAATAAAAGGGCTGCTGAATGGGGCTGACATAGTGTGCCTTCTGAAGGATACTGAATTAATAAGAGGAATAAATCATCCATGGTTTACAAACAAACACTTGCCTGTGTGCCCATCTCCTGAGGTGTAAATCAGCCCCAGCTTGCTCCTGACAGTGAGCAGCTGTTTAAATTCTCTGGGCCAGGTCTGGAGCTGGTGCAAAGCTCCAGGTGCTGCAGGTGGCTTTATCCTGGTTGGAAAAAATCAGATTTGATAGAGTGAGCAGAGAGCAAAGCTCTGCTGTCGTACAGCCACCACAGAGCAGGACAAGGAGCCTGGCTGTGGGAGGACATGGTCCTTCAACGTGAAATCCTAAATTGGCTGCGAATCTAGGTAAGGGCTGGATATGAACATATGATCACCAGGTGGTCATAGCTTGGAAGCACACGGGAGGAGATGTCTCATCCCATATATCCTTCCCAAGTTGCTGGTATGGCAGCAGAGCACAGGAACCAGCACTGCAACCCCAGCTGATCTCAGGGACTTCCCAGGAAACGTCGCTCTTGCCGTGAGTAGTAGCTGTTTTTTCTGGATGCTCAAGCCAGGATCCATAAAGATATCGAGAAGGGAGCCCTGTGAATGCCTTTGACGTTTGGGACGTGCTGTTTGGCTCTTATAGCATCTTCCAGCGAGGTGGGGTCTGAGACTTGGCAAACAGGCTTGACCTTTGGTGGCCTCCACCATGGCTGGGTGCACTGTGCCTGCTGCTGTTATCACAGCTCCTGGAAGGTGTTTATTGTGTTGGCTTTACAAGGTGGCCAACATGGCCAGCAGCAGCATGACCCAGGAAAGGGGGATAGGGCCCGGCAATGCCTGTGTGCCTGCTGCCCACCTGTGCCTTCCACTTCTGTGGAAGTTTAGCAGAGAGGTTTGCCTTTAAGATGTAGGTGAGGAGGTGCTCCTAGCTGTGCTTCTCCTGAGAAGTCCTAGGAGAGGATGCAGATTGAGAAGACTGAGCTCCAAGTGCCTCTGCACAAGCAGAGCTACAAGGGCTGCATCTCTTCCAGCCTCACCAGCACCCAAAGGGTTCTGGCAGGGAGCAGATGGTGGCCTGGCTGCAGCAAGCTCTCCTCCATCACTGTTTATGGACAAACCTTGTAAAATCACTTCCCTGATCTCAGCTGCTTTGGTGCATGGCTCTGGAAGTGCAGGGATATGGGAACCCCTGCACACACTGTCCACTTGCTAAGGCAATGGCAGTGCCCATCTCATCCCAGGTGTTACTGGGGCCATGAGTGGGGTTTCTGCTCCAGGGTGAGAGCAACTGATCCTCAGGTATTTCAAAGCTTGCCCTGGATGGTCTTCTGTACCTGGCTGTTCCTCAGCTAAGGAGAGGGAGAGGGCTCAAAGTCTTCCAGGAATTATATCTGAGGGGCTGAGCACACAGGGAGAAGATGAGGAGCAGCTCAGGATGTTGGCTGAGTTCTGGAGAGAGTTGAAATGTAGGTTGTCCTTGGCTGAGCTCTGTGCTGTGAGGTTGCTTCTCAGCAATGGTGGGGGGGAAGGACTTCCTGGGTAATGACATGTTGGTGGATGGGTTGGTGGCAGTTAGGTTGAGCTGGATGAATGGAGCATAATTGCATGCTGGAGAGAGAGGGGTTAAGGTGGGTGAGTTACAGGAAATGGAGAAAGTGGAAGGAAAAGACTGATGAAAGAGGTGGTCTTGGGCCTGGGGGTTGGAGTGGGATTTGTCCCCAGTTGCAGCACTGCTGGTGGGATTGCATTGGCAGCCACTGGTTGTTTTAATTCTCCAGCTAATATTTGAATGCAGATATTGAGCCTTTAGAGAACAAGTATGGGGCTTGCCATTTCTCCAACTGTCACCAGGGGCAAATTCTTCCAAAGCTTGGTGGAAGAAGCAATGAGGAAAACCGGTATGGATCTACTAGGGAGAGGCAGTGGCTTGTGGGTGGGAGACAACCCCAGGATGTAGCTGCAGAAACAGGGGTGCAGGTTGACTTTCACAAACTGCAAGATGCGAGGAGTTGTGATTACGCAGAATTAACTAAAAAAGTTGTCTTCTATATGGTTTCTGGAAACTTATGATGAACAGCAGAGCTTGGCTTTGGCTCCAGTGGCCTGTACGGGATGTGATTTGAATTAACATGGTCTTCATGAAAACGTTTTGATGGGTTTTTTAAACATATAATTTTTGTGTAAGTGGAAGAGTGGGAAATTTTTCTGGGTACTTTCTCCTGTCCCAGTTATTTCCAGTATTAGTGATTAATACCTTCAGGAGATAATATCTATTTAAATATCATAAGCCAACTGGATTTTGTCCTCACCTTCCCCCAACTACTTAATCATTTGTGTTAGGACTAAAAGAAAAGGAAACACAGATGCTTTTTTTTTTTTTACCCTTTATTTTTTTCCATTTTTTCCCTTGATTGTTTGACAGCATTTCATCTGTACAATCAGGTTCATTGCTTCTCCCACGTAGCTGGCAGGTTTTCTCTGGTTATTTCTCATGGTCTTCCAATTGGGAAGGGGAAAAAGCTTTAAAGAACACTAAAATCTCATTACAGAGCAGCAAAAGTTAATTGAGGATCTTTAGATCAAACTGAAAAGCCAGAGCTTCTTTTGGCTCGGTTATGGAAAGATGCACTAGATACAAAGTTCATCGTGTCCTGTTAAGTAGCTGTTGGCCAGAAGACAGAATCGGTCTAGGTCAGGGCTTTGATGTTGTTACTGGAGCTGGCTTGGAGGCAGCGTGTGGCTTGGACTTCAGACAGGAATTTAGGCCAGCAGCTGAGGATGATGGGAAGAAGAAACAGGAAAAAAATGTGTATGAAGCTTAATTTTTCTAAATTTACATCTTTTGCAACTAGTCTTGCAAAGTGCAGAGCGTGTTCCTCACCTAGGTGTTTCAGCAACACGTCAGCTTCTGCCGCCTTCCTGGACCAGCATCTTTCCATGGGTTAAAACCCACAAAACCTCTGCTGAAGTCTGAGGAAAAGCTCCTGCAGATTACAAAGGGAACCCAGCTGGGAGACTTTGCACGTGCTTAGCTGTGTTTGGTGTGCGTGTCCTGCTGAGCAATGGCCCGGTGGGTGAGCCTGAACTTGTGCGAAAGCAGCTGGTCAGAGCTTTTGAGATGAGAACTCTGGAGCAACCACCTTGGCCAGGAGGAAGATTTGCAGACACGGCTTGCAGAGAAGCTAACGTGTCTCTGCTTTCGCAGCTTTGCTTACAGAAATTGTTAAGGCAAAATATGTACAATGTGTAAACGTGATGCTTCTTTCCTGAGAACAGATGCTGTTCCATAACAGCCATCAGGAGTGTCCTTCTCTCCCCTTTAATTTTTGGTTTCCTTCACCTTCTGGCTTATTGGATGGGGGTGTAGACAGTATTAGACCAGGCTGAACCAGTAGCAGAAGTAGCAGTAGCTTCAGCAAGCGGAAGAAGCTCTTCAGCTATTTTTCAGTTCATGAAAACTGCTCGGAAGAAAAGGCCGTTCACCCTTCTGGCGTGCGTGCTGGGCAGTTATCCAAGGTCAAGGCATCTAGGGCTTGTCTGTCACTGACTTGTGGAACGCTCCTAAGGCAAAGCTGTTAATCTTCTGGTGCCATCAGTTGATTTTGTTGTGTTTGTGTTATTTGCATGATAAGGCATTGAGGATTGCAGCCTTGCCTGATGGTGGAATGGAGAGCTGTGTTGCTCTTGCTCTCAGGCTTGCTTGCTTGGTGCTCTGATGATATTCATGGCGGTGCAGGTTACTGATAACTATCACGTGGATTCCTGTTCCTCAATGATAAAGTGAATGCTAATAAATCTTTGTAGAGCAAGCAGCCATTCTGAAATCAAGCTTTGTTATCCAACTGATATTTTGAGATCTGTCATTGGAAGTTCCCTCCATTGCAATGCATGAATAATATATAATCCAGCTTTTCCATGGGTGTTTCTTTAATGGGTTATTCAAAGAACCGACAGATTTGGCTGTTTCAGAGATCTGCAGAGCACGGATCTTCTTCTCATTAACATCTGAAGATTTTATGGCATGGGAGTAAGATTGTTTCAGTACACTTGCTTAGCTTTAGCTAAGCTGAATGTGGCCTTTCTCTTCATAATTTGGTAGGATACATCTGTTTTCAGCCAAAAACAGGATATGGAAAGCCATATGGAAAGGAGATAAAAACCCAACTAGATTTGCCTTAAGGTTTGGTCCAAGTCTTGTGTCATTTCTTACTTTGTCTGAGCTCGTTTGCCTGTTTGCAATAATTAGCACAGCTGGCTAGGAGAGGTAGAACAGCATGGCCTGGAAAGCCTTATTTTTATTGGTCCCTTTTCTTCATTTTTCAATCTTGTTACAAGTCATGTCAGAAGAAAAGGATTCTGAACATTTGTGCTTTGTGTTGTCTTTATATGGCTCGTGAAACAGCTGCAAACCAACCTGGAACAGAAAGGACAGATAGGAAAAACCAATAATCAAGTAATAAAAGGTGATCTGATTTTTGTTTTAAACTTGGGTCAGCTCTGGATCAAGCTGCCTTACCCATCCCTCTGGGCAGCAGGAGGTCTCATGATACTTTAGCATGGATTTGCAAAAGTTGCCATATTCTTTGTGTTTGCTGCTGGGCTGGATGGGATTGCCAGGAAGGCAATGAGCTGTATAATTTATGTTGGAATGTCAGCATCTGAACAGGCATAAAATTACAACTCGTTATCATGGTCTCAGGAGCAGGATCTTTGGTTTCTTGGACAGTCGCGGTCATCTTTCGGTGAGGCTGCTTTTAAGGACTGCTGAAATCTTTATCTGATGGAGTGGGGCTGCTGCATTATTTCAGCACGGGAAGCCAGCAAAGAATGTGCTGTCCTTGTTCCTGAAAGGACTGGCTGGTCTTTCTCTTCCCAAACACAGCTGCTGTGTTGAATTCATTCTGTCCAGATTTTTGTAGCTTGGAAACTGCCTGAGACAGCCAGCATCTCCCATGTCAGGGACTTCTGCTGACCTGAAGGGGTGATGTTATACTGGGAAAGGGAGGAGAAGCAAACTCCAAATAGACTTTGTGTTCAACTTACCTTCCAAAGCAGGGATGCTGGGGTGTACCTGCTGAAACCTCCCAATGGCCACTGCTCGCGAGAGCTGGTGCTTGCGCTCAGCTGCTGGAGCTGGGGCAGTCCCGGCTGGGGGCGAGGAGGGTTGTAAAGCATTCCCTGCGCAGGGAGTATTGTTCCTCCGGAGACGCAGCCTGACCTTCGGTGGGACACAACTCACGGGGCTGAATGGAGCGGCAGTGAAAGAGCGAGCCCGAATAAATCTGGGGGAGGGAGAGGGATGCCAGGGGGCTGAGAGCACAGTGGTCAACCCCTTGGCAGGTCCAGCCCGCAGCCTCAGCCCTGCCTGACACAGCTTTGGGGGGGTCCCTGCTGTGCTGATTAATAAATTTATTAGAGACTTCAGAAAAACAGCCCCCCTTTTTTTTTCTCTTCACTTGTCTAGTGCGCAATCAAACTCATAATTGTTGGGAACTGTGCAGGAATGCGTGTTGATGTGCCGGGAGGTGTGATGTTAGCCTCAACATGTGAAGCAGCAGGAGTGATGCCTTCAGGAGCCCACGTTTGCTGTGCGAAGGGCTAGATGCATGGAGGGGATGCCTGTGGATGTGAAAGAGCCGCAGTCTGCACCTCATGTCTTGTGAGCTTATATTTATCACCCTTTTCCTGCAGCTGGACATGAAAGGGGCAAGCAGGAGAATCACCCTGTAAGAGACACAGGCCCCTGCACTGCAGCTGTATCCAAGGGGTAGCATGCAGAAATAGAGTCCCAGATGTCTGAGATGATTTCTTGTGTTCTCTCCTCTTTGCACAGGGTGGAATGTGGCCCCACAGGAATACATTAAAAAAACCCCAAACCCTTCAGCTCTGGGGTGCAGAATAACTGGGGGCTCTACAAGTGACTCAAGGCAAACTACCTTTGTAGGTGCAGCAATCAGGCCACTGCTGGGCTTTCTGTAGGAAAATGTTAACTAAGTAATTTCATGTAAAACTTTCCCAGCTTGGAGGGTATTTACTTTGCTTTCAAAGTCCTTCTGTGCTGCTGGATTTGTGCCACCAATGGGTGTCAGGGATCGGCAAGGCACAGGGACATTTCCTTAAACTTGATGGTGTGGCTGCTGGGAAAACTCAGTTAGTGGTCAGACTTAAGTAAGTTTTCTTAAAAGTACTCACTAATGGGCTAAGTCAGGCAGAGGTGAAGCATTTCATGGAAAAAAAAAAAAACATTCAATGGAGGAAAAAAGCATTGAAGTGGGAAATCAACAGAGAAGAGGGAGTTTGTCCTAACTTGTCCTGGCAATCTTGGCACAGCAGCAATGGTCTTTCCTGAGTCCAGTGTGTTCACTGCAATACCCAAAGAGAGCAAGAAACACAAAATCTTGCTTTGCCCCAGCCAAAAGCTGTAGTGGTATTGCTATGGCTGAAAGAAAACAGGGTGGGAAGGAAGGGTTAATGGTTTTGGTAGTTTCCCCTGCTTGATTGTATCTTACAGCCAGTGTGGGGAAGGGGCAGGCAGAAAACCCCTCTACTGCTACCCAGACATGGATTTTTATTTTATAATACTTACTCTGCTGAAGAAAAAAAAAATCCCTTTGGTGACTGCCGAAATCGTGGTCTCACTGGTAGGCTAGAGAAGTAAACCTGTGATGTTGTACAATGTGCATCTTAGGAAATGGGGCACCTGAGTAGACAGAGTGACTTTGGTCCATTCCTGAAGACACTCTTTGCTGCATGGGTGGAGGGAACAAGCCTACCTTGGCAACACAGTGGGAGAGGACTTGGAAGGAGTGTGCTGGATAAGGGCACCCATTTGCCAGCACTGACCTGGCTGCTGCTCCACCTTCCTGTCGTGCAGGTCACTGAGGCCAGCAGAAAGAGGAGAGGGACAGGATGGCTATACGCTGTTGTTCTGGCAAGGCGTGTCAAAGCTTGTGGTAGAGCAATTACAAGACTTCACTGATTTTTGAAAGCCCTTTATTTTTTGTCTTAAGGCTTATAAAAACTGTTACTCAAAACCAAAATGTTTAAAACTTTACATATGTACAATATGAGAAATAAATAAAGTTTTAAGTCATACAAAAACCACAATATACAAATAGGGCTTTGAATCCACTCTATGGCACGGTGACAAGTCACAGATACTTACCAAAGGCTTCAGTTATTGAAGCCTTTGCGTAAAATCATGGAAAAAAAAAATATCTCCAAATGTGCTTGCTTTGGTTGGATTGAAGCTTTACAAGAATTGCAGGCCTCAGAAGGACTTGCTAAGCCTTCAGAACTCAGTGCACCATCTGGCAACATCACTTTTTGGGATTGCCTTTCTGCATGCCAAAAGTTCAAGAGTTGTTACACCAAGTCTCCTTCCAAAATGAAAAAAAACAAAATAAAACCAAATCTAGTTCACCTCTGACAAGGTCTGCTCTGCTGTAGCAAACAGGACAGCTGTAGAGTCTGTCAAACTCAGACCAAAGCCAAGTTCACCTGGCACCAGGGAATCCAATCGGGATGTCATGGCAATGAGGGTAGGATGTCACCTGTTTGGCTCAGTTAAATACTTGGCACAAAAATAAGGTCTTAATTACGCACTGGTACTACAACAGCATCTGAACAGAGGCAAGCGCATTCTCAGTAGTTAGAAGGACTGGTGCGAAGCTCTCCTGCAGCGATACAGTTCATTACCTTCCTCCTCCCCTAAGGCTGGCAGATGGGCAGCTGCCATTTGCCCCTTACAAAGGGATCGACACACGGGACAGGACTGTCTCACTGCAGACTCTAACTGGGGAGCAAGGAGCAGCTGCCAACACCATCACCTGCCACCCGCACTGTGTTCTGCCCTAGGGACAGGGAGGACGGAGTATGACCTTCTTATGAAGTAATAGAGAGAGACTTCAGTATCAGCCAGGCACAGAAGGGATTATTTTTAAGGCAAGCGAAAGACAACTTGAAGGTAAGTGGCATTGTGCTTATCCCCATCCCTACCCTGAACAACCCCACACGCTTGACCTGTGCTGGTCTCATCTTCCCACAGCCCACAGCATTATCAGACCCACGGTAACTCCTACGCTAGATGCTAATTTGCTGTTGGCAGCTCAGTCTGATGAGTAGTTAGCATGGTTATCTTCTCAACTCCACTGGCAGACAGACCAGAAGATCATTGCTGAGGTCTAGATCTGTGAAGATCTCATCTGTGCTCCCGGTTAATGGGAGCAGGCAGGAAATGCAGCGTGTAACAGGCCAAGGTAAGGTTAAATGCACAAACCAGGCTCTTCGGGGAAGGGAGAATGTAGTTTTAGTTATTCTAGGTCTAGGACCACAGTTCATCAATTGCTCCTCAGTTTCTTGCATCTGATTCAAGATCTTCTGTCCTGAAGAGCCTAGTTGCTTTAAGTGCTACTAAGCCAAATCTTTGCCAGAGCATCTTGCCACCTGTATGGTGTTCATGCATCTAGGCTGCTCAGTTGTGTCTTTAGAGAAGTCTTCAGAGCAAATTTGAGACAGATCTGGGAAAAGCAGAGAGGAAAAAATAAAAATAGTCTGGTTAAATGTAGAAGTTGAGGAGTGAACAGTAATTCCTAAGAAACTGCAGGACACTGAGAACAGGTTTAGACAGTACAGGTTGGTGTTTTATTCTGTCAAAGCAGCACTTTGCCCTGTAGCTACTCAATGAGAGTCTGAAGCAGACATTATGCATGCAAGTAGGCTGCAAACAGAAATTAAAGGTCATGATGCTAGAGTATGACTGTTCACATCTACTCAGGGTGGACAGATGTTTGCATCTCAATCTCTAAGTAGGGAACTATAATCTTCCAGTGCTTGGCAGGAATGGAGAGCTGAACAGCAAGTAATTGCTCATCATCTCTGGGAGGAAGGATCATTTCCTAGAAACTGTAGTGCTTTGGAGCTCAGATTGGCTCCTCTGCCTCATGCAAAAGCTGTACGCCACAAGTAAAGCAGGAAGGGCACATCTGCCAGCAATTCTGTTTTATGGGGGTTACTGACTAGCATATCAAAACAGCCTTTTATTGTACCTGCAGGAATGTTTACTTGATCTTTCAAGACTTGTGGCAGAGCAACAAGTTTTTGCACAGGGTTTTCATTCACTGAATTGTTTGCTACTGTATGTAGCACAGCTTGCTAGTTTCTGCCAAACCTGGAACGGTACCAGCTTGCATTTCTGAGCTGAGCTCTGCTGCACAAGAAGGTTGTGCAAAGCACGACTTCTATGGGGCTCTGCTAGCCCTAACAAGCACTTTGTCTCTGGATTAGAAGTGACAAAGCTCTAAGTTTACAAATTGAAATTTAAGAGAGGCCAAAAGGCTGGGCTTCATCTGAAGGAGGCAATCATTTAGTCAAATGAACAGGGATAAATTCAGAACATGACTAGAGGCAGCCTGAAGCAATCAAGCTGCCACTGCTGGGACCAGACTTACTGGAAGTCATACTCTAAGGACTAATCCTAGGTGTCTGGAAAGTCCCCCAGAAGTTAAGCAGGACTGAGATTCTCTGGCAGTGGCCGCATTTGCCCTCTCCTGAACCAGAAGAGATCAGCATAGCTGGAGATGAAGCAGTAGGAGTCAGTTCTGTAACACCATGGCAAGTCCTCAGCTGCATCTTGCTCATGTTGTTGAGCCCAAACTCAATCAAAAGATTTCTTGGCAGCTTAAGATCTTCTACCAGGCTGAAATGATCCTTGAGGTAATCCCCTGCACTCACAGCTTTCCTCTGTTTTACAGGGCACTTAACAGATGCCTCTAATTAGCTTTTCACTATTGCAAGGATCATGGGTATTGGTAGCACCTCATTTTTAGCATCTACCATGACAGCAAGCACACAGGTTCTTTAGGCCTAGGGATCATGTTATACCAATCAGGTAGTAAGTGTGTAAAGGTACAAGATGACAAACCAAAATCAGAAGTGGGGATAGTATCACCTAGTTAGCAATAGTTAAGGCATACATGAAAATTAAGTCGAACAGCTGAGAATCTTGGGCTAGAATTTATTAACTTTTTTGAAAGAGGTTCCAGGAGTCTTAAAAAAAAAAACCCTCCACTCATCCCAGCACATCCACGTGCATTGGACATGATTTCTCTTAGCTGACTTTCCCTACCTTTTTTGCCATTCCTCTGTGCACTTCACGAACCAGAGCTCTTTACCAGGAGATATACTGGTCAGCTGCGAATCTTCCACACAAAAAGCAAACCTAGGAGGAATAATCAGAAGTCAAGAGAAGGTACCTGTTATCTCCATCATTGACAAACAACATGTAATATAGATTGCAGCTAATTCTAGGAGTTGTTTGATTTGACATCCTTCCTGTGAAGCATCTTGATACACCATTAGCCTGTTGAATGGCTGTGTTGGTTTTGCATGGCAAGGTTTTGGTAGCAGGGGGGCTACAGGGGTGGCTTCTGTGAGAAGTTGCTAGAAGCTTCCCCTGTGTCTGACAGAGCCAATGCCAGCCGGCTCCAAGACGGACCCACTGCTGGCCAAGGCAATCAGGGATGGTGGTAGTGCCTCTGGGGTAACAGAGTTAAGAAGGGAAAAAAAACAACCCTAGGAGCAGCATTTTCAGCTAGAGAGAGGAGTGAGAAGATGTAAGAAACTCTGCAGACACCCAGGTCAGTGCAGAAGGAGGGGCAGGAGGTGCTCCAGGCACCGGAGCAGAGATCCCCCTGCAGCCCGTGGTGAAGACCATGGTGAAGCAGGCTGTCCCCCTGCAGCCCATGGAGGGAGGATGATGGGGAGCAGAGATTCCACCTGCAGCCTGTGGAGGACCCCACATCAGAGCAAGTTTGCTGGCAGGACTTGTGACCCTGTGGGGGACCCACGCTGGAGCAGTTGGTGAAGAACTGCAGCCCGTGGGAAGGACTCATGTTGGAGAAGTTCATGAAGGACTGTCTCCTGTGGGAGGGCCCCCAGGCTGGAGCAGGGGCAGAGTGTGAGGAGTCCTCCCCCTGAGGAGGAAGGAGCAGCAGAGACACCGTGTGATGAACTGACCATAACCCCCACTCCCTGTCCCCCTGTGCCGCTGGGGGGGAGGAGGGAGAGAAATGGGGAGGGAAGCTGAGCCAAAGGGAGGGGTGGGTGGAAAGTAGTTTAAGATTTGGGTTTATTTCTCATTGCTCTACTCTGATTTGCTCAGTAATAAATTAGATTAATTTTTTTCTGAAGTTGAGTCTGTTTTGCCCATGTCAGTAATTAGTGAACGATCTCTCCCTGTCCTTATTTCAACCCATGAGCCTCTCGTTATATTTTCTCTCCCCTGCCCAGCTGAGGAGGGCAGTGACAGAGCAGCTTTGGGGGACACCTGGCCTCCAGCCTGGGTCAAGCCACCACAATGGCTATGTTATTTCCTACTTTAATATTTTATTTGGAGATCTTTGTTTCTATTACCTCTATGTTTCATAGATTGTAGAAACTAGGATGCAGAATACCTTACAAATGATAGGAGATGCTTATTTAAAGCTCTGAGAAAGATGGGAAAACTGTCAATATTAACTGCTGGTCTTTGACAGATCTGGGTTACTCTCAGAAGAGCACTAACACAAGGTTTGGGGGTGCACTGCTACATGGTTGGCAGCTTTGCTTCTTGTTGGTTGCTCATATAGCTTTCCAGTTACAGAGATCTTGGAAAGAGCAACGTAGCTCTTAAGGAGTTGGTGTCACCATATTACTGGTTGTAGTTTTAGGTCTAGCTTGTTCTGTCAAATCAGCACACAGTAAACAATCATGCCCATCTATGTTTCAGTATTTTTGGCATTGTTCATACCTGAAGGGTTAAAGTACTATCTAAGCCATCTTAAAGTAGGCTAATTTAATCCTCAAGGGCTGGCAAGACAGTGTCACAGTATCTAAATAAAGCAAAAGAACATCTCTGATCTGCAGGGACTACTTTTGCTTAAAGCCTAGTTTGCAACCTCAAGCTGGCACATAACCCACTCTCCTACACCATGAGGGAGCATTAACTGGTGCTAAAAGGTCATCACTAAAGATGAAAGACAGGTCAGGATACCAGCTAAATTCAAACCCCCAACTTTTCTTGCTAGATTCTGAATATTTCTCCTTTTGATTGACGTTTCAAGGCAGCTCACATGTGGTCTAACACAACTATTACCTTTGTTGCGTTTCCCCAGATTTCACACGTATACGTCTGATATGCAGTTCCTTGGAAGACTTCACAGGCCGATACCAGTAGCTCTTCAGCTCTTTCCACAGATCATACCATGACTGAGATGTTCCCTCCCAGGTGAGCTTTATTTTTAAAAGCTCACCCATGTCTTCTTCAGTATAGACCAGGAAGGTGTTAGTAGCATTTAGACCAATTTGATCAAGCCTGAAAGACAGAGAGAGATTCAGTATTTCTTCCGTATGGAAGCGTGCCAGATGCTCATTCATTCCATGCAAGAAGTTAAACAGAGCCCTTTGTGGCTTATCAAGTGCTCCACGTTCAACTGTCACCAGTTAATTACTGATTACACTAAAGAAAGTGAGCTTGGATAGCTGGTTCAATGAAATGCATCTTGTATTCAGCTCAGCCATCCTTCCACAGCTTAAAGGTGAATTTCATGCCTTATGTTTCTTCTGGGAGAGGCTAAAGGAGGTCGTCAATGCCTCCAGAGATATGGGTGCCTTCAGACTACATTCAAATGGTAGAAAGGCAAAGCAAAACGAAGCACTTCAGCAATGAAGTATGCAGAGGACTGGGCACATCAAATTGCTTTCTCAGCAACAAATTATAATTAAGCTACTGGGAAGTTTTTGGTTTTTTTGAATAGTGAAGAAGTGAGGCTGCTAGGCTCAGGTGAAATGTTAGGGTTACCAGAGGAAAAATAATGATGCCACCTTGTCTAGTCCTAGTGGCCTTCTTACATGGGTAAGCACAACAGGCCACCTTACTTACATTTCTAAAGAGAGAGGTTCAGAGTCTCCATTGGTGCCATGAAGGGTGACGGAGAAAGTGGGATCGGCCTCTCCCAAGCTCTTGTAGCTGAAGACATGCATTTTCATCTGATAATGGTAGACTGGAGAGAAACAAGGAGAGCATAGATGGAAGCAACTTGGTTGAGAGACAACATTGTTCAGCACTGCTCTTTGTGAAATAGAGTTGGCTAGCAAAGGCTAGGTCCTGTGTTTATTCAGATATCATCAGTCCCTTCCTCCTGCCCTTACTGACTACAAAGGTGACATTTACACAACAACAGCAGGTGCACTCAGGGAAGGGATCCCCAAACCTTTTACACTGCTCTAAGATTCGGGGGCGGGGGGGGTGCCTTGCAAGTATGACATGCATAAACTGTAGTCCTGCTGGAAAGGCAGAGTGTCCTCATGGCCAGAGCCCTGTGGGTTTCACCTGGAGGAAGGAGCACAGTAATGCCACAGGAGAGCAACGCAGCCAGGTGACGGCAAGAGACTAACGCCTGGTGCTGCGCTGCTTTGAGGTGATGCTACTCCTTTACATCTGCATCTTTCCCAACATTGATCTTGGGAGTCCACTCCTAGGGATGAGATTATGCTCTCTTTAAGAGGGAAAGCATACCTTTGAACGGCATATCAGCTCTTGTTTTTAAGTACATCTTGCTGTTTCTTTTATTCCGTGTTTTCTTGGCATTGTAGCCAATACCGTTGCAGCGGTTCTTCCGGCAGCTCAGGCAGATGCCCTTCTTGAAGCGACTGGAATCGGTACATTGAAATGCGAAGCTTTGTTTGTCTTGGTTCACAAGGGAGTCCACGAAGAGGTACACAGACCGCTCATGTTCACATTTAACAACTTCACCAATTGCTAGAGAAGCAGAGTTGCAAGGGATACATTTTGTTTAAGCATGTGCCACCCCAGCAGCTGGTAAGATACAGTGAGCTATATGACTTTGTAGCCCAACGTGAGTTGAGCGAGGCCAAACTTGAACGTTTTTCAAAGGCTAGCAATTTAAGACATTAGTGCAAGACACTTGAAGAGGACTTGTCATTTAGTGCCTGCCATGACAAGTGATTGAAAGAAGATTCTAGACCTAGCATAAGACCATAGTTTATGATCAGGTGTTAGACTGAGAACATGCTACTTCAGAATTAAAAGCAAGTCTAGTTTCTAGCAACTATCTCAAGTAGTACAGGTAGTTTAGAAGGAAAAAATAGTTTGCTCTGCTCTTGTAAATCAGATCATCCCCCAGCATCAACTCAAGTCTATTTGTGACGAGCCTACACTGACCAGAGGCAAAATAAGTAGTGAGAACTTACTCCCATAGGCAATTGCTCCCAAGACATCACTTAATCCACAGCCAGGCTGGAAGTCTCCCCCATTGGGGTAGATGTCAACATGGCCTACAGGCATCTGGATCCCAATGCTAACACCTAGTGTTTCCCTTGTGTAGGTGTGAAGGACATCCACAAAGTTAGCATCATCAGGGGAGAGGCGCTTGCTAGGGTCCACTCCTTCAAACATAGGGCCAGCCGGATCCAAGCCTGGTGTTAGAGACAGTACGCAAGATGCCAGGTAAGAAATTGGGTACTTTCCTACAGAATACAGCCAGGAGCCTGCTGCCAGCAGCCCTCCTAACCAGATGCCACACAGACCATCCCTGCCTCACTGCAAATACTGTCCCCCAAGATCTCTTCACCATGGGCTCACTGAGGGAACAAGCGAAGATGTCCCATAACACTTTTGGTGCAATACAACCCAGTAGTAGCACCAGTTTGCTCTACAGTGATGGTTTTGGATTGCCCATTGGAAGCAATGAGTCTTTGCTAGGTCACGGTGAAGAGATACTTCAAGAGGTAGCAGATGACTGAACACCAGAAGAGGTCTTGCACCCCACAGAGACTGTCAGTAGCCAAAGCTGCCTTGGCTCCATTCAGTCTATTTTCAGACTGGATACATGGAGGGACTAATACAAGTTTAAGCAGCAGCCAGGTAATTCCTGCATCTGAGATCCCATGTTGGGTTTGGGACTTTTGGCTAACCTGTAAGCCTCACCCCCAACCTGAAGCTGTGCTCCTGAACCATTCCCCAACTTGCCTGCTAAGTGATTTTTTTTTTTCCCCTCTTTAATCAAATACAGATATTTATTGCTAGGCTCTGAGCAATTATCACTGCCATTGTCATATTTAAATGCTTAATGTAACCCCTTGTACCATGCCCTAAGTTCTCATGTGTTGAAATCAGCTTTCCTGTGGAGTCAGCAGTACTCCCTTCATGATACTTTCTGAATGAGTGGTTGGATTTGTTTTGGGTTTGTTTTCTTTTTTTTTTGGACCAACCATCTTATGAGACAAACTGCACCCAATAGCTCTCACTTCCATTAGTTTGAGCTATAATTACAGAAACAGTATCCCTCAAAGGCTTAGGATTTGGATAGTAAGGGCTTGAGCTGGACTTGTTTTGAACCCACATTTAACTTCAAATAGACTCAGGTTGTCCTCCGAAAGGTTTTTAATCAAACTTCCCCTGCATTTGGGGTTCAAAATTAAGACGCTTTCCCATGTGAAGAGACCCATGTTCCCCATTGCTGCCACAGGTCATTTCTGACTGAGCAAACCCAAACCAACATTGCAGCAACACAGGAAACAAGTCTCTTCAAGGAAACTCCCTTCTGCTAAGGAAAGGTAAGAGACTGCTTAAAAAGCCACTTGCCTGTAATTCTGCCTATTGTCCCATGGACATGGTTACCAGCAAAACCAGCAACGTGGGCACCCAGGCTGTACCCAATCAGGTGGACGTTCTTGAGCTGGAAGAGCGGGTTCTCCTACAAGAAAAAAAAAAAGTAATTTATCCCCCTGTCTTTCAGGGCATCTGGCACTGTTCCTATCTGCAGAACTCTAAAGTCCAATTCTAAGAATAGATTGGAGGGAGGGGGCAGAAAAGCATGCTTCATTCTTTATTTCATCAAGAAAAGTTGAATGGTTTGGATGGCACTTGTGGCGTGACCTCTACCACAGTACCCAGCTTCTCACCCCATTTATAATATTAATTTGGTAAAGCAGCATCTGCAGCAGCCTTCCCCCAGGGAGCTGCCAGCAGTCCTCGGTACTGGCCACGGACTCACGTGCCAGGTGTAGCACCGTGAGCCTTTTCCTTCTCCTTTTCCACCCTCTTGCCGAGCCAACGTTGACTTTGAATGCCCAACCCCTCAGTTCAGGTTGCTCAGACAGAAGGAACGACTCCCGATTTTGAAGCCCGCTTCAGCATCACTGATCCGAGCACGCTGCAAAGCGGTGTCCCCCAGGAAAGCACCGCAGCGGTTGCTCGTGCCAGGGCTGAGCACAGCACCTTAGCTATGACCCATCGCCCTGCCAGGCCTCGGGGTTTGGATTACACCAGAGCCTGCCCCACTCGTGAGCGTTGGAGCTGGTGAATACTCCGTTCCCTTGTGCAACAGTCCTTCACGGAGCATTACAACAGAGACCGTTCTTAACTTGCGTTACCTGTAACCAGTCAAGCAGCCTCGCTATGCTTTTTCCAACAATCTGCGTGTTGTTCACAGCATCGGTATAGAGCTGGTGGGCAAGCGAAAGCCAATCCACCACGACCACGTTAGCATCCTTCTCCCTCTCCTGAAGAGCGGATACCAAGCTGTCCAGCCAGGTTTCGAACATGCCACTCATCTAGAAAGAGATTCAGGTGGTAGTTTCCAGCTCGCTGGGCCCAGATTGTATATTCACAGTTATTTATATGCCATTGACATATTCTGTTCCCGCTGTATGCTCCTCTGCAAGCCCCACTACTTCTCTGCACTAATGGTATAAGAAAAACAGTTTTTTGAGAGACTCTGGATATAATTACTCACCTTGCCTTTTAAGGCAGGAAGGAGAGGCATTTGCTACATGCCACCTTATCACTCTTTTTCTCAAATATTTCAGAAATTCTGATGGATTGCAAAATTATTTTCCAATTCTGGCACTGCCATTGTGCACAAGCTCTGGTAGAGCTGATAAGTTCCCTAGTGCCATGCACTCGGCCACATCAAATGCAGAAGAAAGCTGGATAAAGTCTGACTGCCCTCTGTTTATCGAGAGAAGCGAAGACTGTGGACCCACAGCTGAAATTACAGAGAGCCTGGATGTGTGTCAAGTCATGAGCCACCTTCATAGCGGGCAGTTAGTTGGATTTTAGGGAAAATCTCTAGTTCCCTTTACTACATTCACATTATACTGCTGGGATCTTGAGCAGCTGTGAATGAGTTGGGTGATTTCACAGAGTTCTTAAGGATGACCCACATCACTTTGCCCCAGTACTTTGACCTCAGGTGCAGCTACGAAGAGGCTGCAGCGCTCAAAACATGAGAAGTTGTCCCAAATCCCACATATTCTAGAGACACCGACCACTTACAGGGCAGTTTGCTCTCTAAGTGGACAGATTGCACACTGAGCATCGCCCAGAGCCGCGCAGGATCCTCCGTACTTACCGTCCAGCCATGAATGATGAAGAAAGTTTTAGCTGTGACGTTGAACTTGCAGTCCTCCAAACGCTCGTGCTGGCCGACGGTAAGCGTGCAACCATCCTCTTCGGCGTCCTGCGAGGAGCGGAGCTGGAACTTCACCTGCAGCTTCGGTGCCGGCACACGCTCCTGCCCGTCCTCCAGCAGCTCGGCGGCATCTGCGGGTGGAGGAAGAGTCAGCAAAGCGCCCGCGGACCTTCAGCCTCACCCGGCAGAGGTGAACCTGCTCCGCGCACCGCGCAGGGAGGAGCGGAGCAGCCGCGCATCCCCCTGCACCTTCCCACACACCCCCCCCCCCCCCACACCCCCGTCCCGCGTGGGACCGCGCTCACCCACCTCCCGCCGGCAGCGCGGTCTCCGCGACCCGCGGAGCGCTCCCCGCCGCGATGCAGCAGGTCACGCCGGTGCACAGCAGGAGGACGAGCCGCCTCATCGCTCGCACCCACCCACCGACCGACGGACGGACGGACGGACGGACGGTCCCTCGGGCGCGCGGCGGGGCGCTTTAAGGGGCCGCGCGGGGCGGCGCTCGTGGCACGATGGGGCCGGGCCCTGGAGGCGGCCGGCAGCGCCGCTCTCATTGGTCACGCCCTCCCTGACGTCACGGAGAGCTTGAATGGAAGGGGCCACGCGGAGGCGGGGCGGGGCGAGAGGCGCTCACGCGTCGGAGGGGGGGGGTGGGGGTACACGGCTCGCGGGAAGGCTCCGCGTGGGGACACCCCCCCCCCCCCACCCCCCCCGCGGTGGATCCCGGCCGGGCCGGTCACGGGTGGGTCCCCAGCTGGTACCACCGGGGGCGGCGGGGAGACGGGCGGCCCCGCGGAGGCCCGTTCCCCCGGGGCGGGCCGGCAGCGCTCCGGTGCTGCGTCCACGGACTCCAGGCGCCGGCGCGGGTCTGCGGTTTTCAGCTGCGCTCGGGATGCGCCGGAGCTAACGGGTACGAGGTGTGCGCCGAGGGGCATCACCCGGCTCGCAGCCCATGACGTCAGCGACACTGTAAATAGTTCTGGACCCCTTGTGAAAAAATAACCCTTTATTCCTACTTTTTTTAACTGCCTGTATTGTTACCAATCACTGACCCATAAGAAGAGATTTCATTGTATTCTGCTGCTGCTGTCTCGCCACACGTGGTGTAAGGAGAAGAGGTGATGTGCCAGGACACGTGGCTTTCCTGGTCTCTTTTTCTTCCCCTTCCGTAGCTCCTTCCCTTCTCCCCCAAACTCGCAGCAGAAAGCGAGGAGGAGGCACCAGGGTCCGCAGCGTATGAAAATGGCAGGAAAAAGGTGCAGGCAAATGATAGGCAGAGATGAGGAGGAAGAGATGGAGGCCTCGAGATGTAAAACCAGTTACCAGCAAGGGAAATAATGAGTGATCAGGTATGGGTGTTGCTTTAACCCTCACTAGTAGATATTGATGGAGAGAATTAACCTGAGTTGGACTAGATGATTGTTGTAGTTGCTTTCCAACCGAAATGTTCTGTTCTGTTCTGAAAGGTTTTTCTCATAGCTCTTGTATGTGCAGCAAGTTGTGCCTGGGGACTGCTGCTCTTCTCCTCCTGGGGATTGTTCCCAGAACCTCTTCGTTTCAGTGAATACACGCTCTGGGAGCTATTCGAGCACTTTGCGTTTCAGGAGGCTGGAGATGACGCTAACTGCTTCTCACCAGGGAGCGTGGGTTTGAGCAGAGCGTTCTCCTGCAGCTGTGCGGTCCCTCGCGAGGAGCAGCATCCTGACAGCAGCGTCCTAAAAAAGAAAGGATAGAGGTTTCTCAGCTTCTGGCCCATGACCAGACTTAACTCCTCCAGGAAATGAATCAGCTAAGCCTCATCACCAAACGCTTCATCATTTTAAATAATTCCTGGTGCCAACAAAACCCTGCCAGACCGTCAGCCACTGCGACGTCTTCTCATTCTTATTCCCGTGCCTTTGCATTCAGCTGTTGCCTCTTGCCATTGTAAAGCTGCCACGGGTGGGGATGTGTCCTCCTTTGTCTGTGCAACGCCAGGCTCTGGGGTGTGGGGGGAGTCCTGCTCTTCGCCTCTGGCTTCCAAGAGTGACAGTAGCAGTGAGAATAGCTTAGTGACAGCAAGGAAGAAGTGTATCAAAATAATTCCTGGTTGTTTCGGCCAAAAGGTGACGATTGTCCAGAGAGATGCTTAGGAACTGTGGTGATGGGTATTGTATCAATGCAGAGACTGTGGCTCTGCACTGACCTCTCTGTAAACCTAATGGCCTGGGGGGAAAGAAGACTCCCACCCAGAGCTGCTCAGAAAATAACAGTTCGTTAAGCCCAAAAGTTTTTAGGAGAAATTCCTAGTTTTGATTAGTTTTTCACTGGGAAAGATTTCATGGCTCCCAGATGGAATTTCTGGATATTGTAATAAGTAATAAATAATAAACCAGGATAAAATGGGTAATAATCCACCATAAAAGAGCTGGAAGCTCAATATTTACAGCACTTGTAAGGATGTTGGAGGCTTTATCCCAGCAGCTGGTGTGAGCTGGGCAGTGCCTGGGGAGAGAGTGGTTGTTCTTGGAGGCATCTTTCTGGCTCCCTGATTCTCTCCCCAGCTTCATCCCCACTGTGATTTCCTAAAGATCTCAGTTCAGTCCAAAAGCAGAACAGGAATGTTTTTTGAAATCATGAGCGTTTTTATAGGAAATCAAAAAATGTCCCACTCAGCTGTAGTCACAAGCTCTGTGCAGGTGGGTGGCTGAGGCTGGTTTCTTCTTCAGCACCAAACGTGGTGAGACAAAACAGAGCCATGAGATGTGCAGGCAGAAAGGATATGAGAGGAGTTAAGCTTCTTTCTTAGTAGCAAAAAGCTAGAATTAGTATGACATGTAAATTAATATAGCAAAATATTTAAAGGTCTGGAGTCTGCCGGTGATCTTGGGGAAGGATTAGACAGGTTTTTCAGCAGCAGCATTTAATTTGAGAGGTTTCCATGTCTGTGCACCCAGCAATGAGATCCTTTCAACGCCATTTCCACACGAGCAGAACATCTCAGACCTGGGTTATGGTCAGTGTCTTCTGCAGGAGCTCAGCATCTCTGATTGATAGAAACAGGCTGTCACCATCGTGCACAAGGAAACTGAAGTCAGGAGCCTTTTGCAAAATAATTGTCTTTAATGCTTCTATATCCGTGTCTTTAAAATTAGCATACTGACACCTCCTTTCCTTGCAGAAATCACAGCAAGAAGTATGAAAGAGCACCATCAAAGAGCTGAGTGTTAAGGGAAAAGGGAAAATCCTTCAGCGTTGCATGACCTCTTTAAATACCTGCAGAGGTAGAGCAATTCTGGTGTGAGCAGCTCTGGAGATCACAAGGAAAATAAAAAAGCATCATGATGGATGAACGGTGCTGCGGACATTGCATCCCATGTTTTCCCAGGAATGACCTGCTGTGGGAAGAGCAGCAGAGAGAGTGTTTTGCTGCCCGGGGCAGGGTACCACCACCTTGGTGAGTGGCTCTAGGAGGGATTTGCGCAGTACTCCCGTGCTAGAATTGCATCCTGTTGCATTCACACAGCTAGGAAGGTGTAAGTGAAGCACTTGGCTCGAGTGAGCCCTCCTGATGGGGAAAAATTGTGGCTCTTGTTTTTGTGGGGTGCTTGTCACTGAAAGGAGTGGCCCAACAAGAGTCAAAGATGCTCCTGTTAGGGATTGCTCATTTTGCCAAGCCAAAGATTGATTTAATTGCTTTAGGTCAGCTATTTGGTGTCAGGGAGAGATTAATGCTATTCCGCAAATTTTTAATTCCACGCATAGAAACTTGAGAGTGTTTTACACACCTTCCATTCTTCCTGCCTGGTTTTTCTCTATTTTCATTCTTTTTCTCCAATGAAGAGCGAATAGGATTTGCAGGAGAGCAGGAGGAGGGGAGAAAGAGGGATTGTTCTCTTTTTTTTAAGTTATAAAACAGTTTTTCTTTTCAATTATAAAACACAGCCTAGGCAGTAGAATTTAATGGGATTGGTATTAGTTTCCCTCTTGGTTCCTTCTGCCTAATTTGTTTCTGAGATAATGGGGGAGGAGGGGTAGAGACAGGGCTGGAGAACAAACCCAGAGAGAGGAGGGCTGCTCAGACAGGAGCAACCTCAGGGTGCACTGAGCTGGGGTGAAGGCCGCGGGAGAAGCCTTGCATCGGATGGGCACGCAGAGCTGACTGCACCCCAAAGGGTCTGAGGTCCTGGAGAGGCAGCTCTGCAGTGAAATAACATCCCGGGTTATTAATCCTTGCATCACCCTGTGCCTGCTCAGCCCAGGACCTCTTGATTTGTCATATGTCCCATCACACCAGCAATTATTTTATACTTGGCACTTAGTGCAGGGGGGAGAGGCACTACTTATTTGGCAGAGTTTCTGCTCTGGATATTTTTGTTATGTTGTTGTGAGCATCAAACTGGGGTGAAAACAGGCTGTGGGGTCTTTGTTTCGCAGACCCCACAAAGTCTCTCCTCCCCTCCTCAGCCTTTCAAATACAGCCCCTCTATAAACATGCTTTATAGGACCAGTACTTCATATCCCTTGATAGGTTTGCTTGATTACAGAAGAGGCTAATCTCCATCAGGTTATGAAATCAGCTCACATGCTTCAGTGGCATTACCCACTATTGATAGCCCCGTTCGATCCCCATTGAGCTCTCTTTGTTGGAGGTAACTCCTTCTCCTTCTTCTAAGCTGATTTCTTAGGCCACATCATTCAAGTCCCACATCCCCATGGTATTTAGATGTAGTAAAAATGACTGTGGGGGAAATAAATGGCAGCCAGCGAGCCAACTAAACTGTCTGACTATTAATGGTCCCGTTAGTTGCAAATTTACTTTACCACAAAGCCCCCAGCATGTAATCCTTAGATGAATGCCTTTGATTGTGAGGGAATATTTACAGCTGACCCTGCCAGCAGTCTGCAAACCTGCAATGGGCCTCCTGTCCCACATTAAATCCGCTGGCATCTGTTCCTGGGTTCTTATCAAGCACATGCTCTGTTGGTGCAGTGTTTGAGCTGTAGCGCTTGCAGATACGGTGGGCCTTGAAAAATAAATCCCTGCATTCCTGCGAAATGCTAATTCTTGTGAACGTTGTGACATAGGGAGGAACGTTACGGTTTGTACCTGCCTCCGGCCATCGCCATCTGCAGGGAGTTTTCCAGAAGGCTTTGATCTCCACCGGCTGCCCCCTCCCCATGGCGGGTCCCTGCTCCTGCCCCTGGACCACCCTTCACCAAGGGCAAACTTCTTGGCCACTCTTTGTTGTGCCATTTTCCCAGACATGCCTGAGCAATGTGAAGTGATTGTTAGGATGATTTTTATTTCTTTTCACCCCTGTCCACGCCTTGCATTAGTCCCCAGGTTGCTCAGATTGAGCATGTTGTTCTTGCAGAGACCCTCAGGTGCAGGAACACAGGCTGAAAGCCAGCAAGAGCTCAGTGTGTCCTGATGTCTTTTCCCTGTGTCCAAGCAGACAAGTGTAATTCAGTGGCTTGTCATTCCCAGCACATCCCATGGTATGTGAGATGGATCCAGACCGCTTGGCTGCTTTGTGTTGGACAGAAGACCCAGTGGTGGGCGGTGGGCCTCCTCCATCCACTCTGCAGACAAGGATATCTTTAGGTCTGTGCTGAGGAATGACATATATTTTCTCTCTTCTTACATTGTCACTCAAAGCCCATGCTTTTCCATCCAAGCTGTATGAATTCTGAGCATGTTTGGGCTTGAACATGCACTTGGAGCCAAGCCTACTGGCAGTGCAGAGGTGTCGTGGCTGGCCAGGGGGATGTTTGCTTCTGCTCCTCTCCAAGGTCCTATTTTGGTGAGGGATTGGAGAAACGTCTCAGAAGTTTGTGATCACTTGACCCTTCACATGGTGGATGGTGAACCCCCAGCGGCGCTGCTGCCTTGACTCTCCTGCATCCAGCAAAGATAAAAAAAAAAAAAAAAATTACTAATACTACTCCTGCCTTTTTTTCTAAGCAGAGCCTGGAGCTGCTAGAGAGTCCAGGGAGGAGTTTGGGGGATGCTTGTTTGGTTTAGGGATTGCTTATCCACATGCTTTTTCTTAAAATCTGCAGGAATATTTGGCCCAAATCTGGAGCAGATGTTGAAGCGCTGTCAGGAGAGGTACTCAACACTCGGCTGGACTGCAGCTTGAGATAAAACCATAAGAACTGGCAGACCAGGCAGCGCCTCTCCTGCCTGCTTACAGGGGTCTGTCAACCCAGGGCACAACTCTGTTTTTTGGCTCATTTCTGGTAATTAGCAGCTAAAAGCTCTTGCAAGTTGGCATTTTGGCAGAATAATGAGAAAGCTGACATCTCCTCCTTTTCCAAAAACTTCCCCAAACCAGCCACCCAGAGCTTGATTTTCAAGACTCCTAAATCCATTTTAAATTTATCTCAGCAGCACTCAGGCTTTCAAAACTGATCCTGTAAATCTGGATGGACCCAGCATGAGGAAACTCTGAGCATGCCACTCAACTTCCCTGTACCTACAGGAAAGAAAAGGAGTTATTTATTAAAACCAATTAATTTGTTACTTACTTTAGCAAAGCCTTATAAAAACATATAATGTTAGTTCTCTCCATTATTGCTAATTTGCACCCAAGCTTTACAGTTGAAAATCCCAAGTAATTTTTTCTTCCTGGGCTGTGTTGGGTCACACAGCTCATGCATGTTCTTCCTGTTTGTGTCCCCGATTGCTGAATCGGCTGGTGTTTAGGAGATCCTTTGGCAGTGTTTTACTGTAATTCACATTAAATGAGAATGGTATTTTAAACCACAAATATAGACTTCACGCAGTACCTTGTTTTTCAGAAAAAGTATGACAACCCGTTTGGGGCACAGAAATAAGCAGCGCAAGACAGTGCTGTGTATCGTCAAGGTTGGTATCATTTGTTCTCCAGCACCCTGTTTTTCATTTACCTTCTCCTTTGAACCTTTTGCCTTCTCAAATCTGAGCAGGGTGTAGTGCTGGGATCTGCCTCAGAGAGGGGAAAGCCTTGAGCCATTCTTGGAGATGCGTGGAGCCTCCTGCTCTCCTCAGATGTTGCCTTTACTTACACAGACAATATTATTCATTTCATTTTTCACCAGTTTGCACGTTTTACTTTGAGGATCCATCAGTTACCCCATCCCTGAATCCAGTCTCATTCCTCGGTGTCTCAATGAAAAGGACATCTATCGCATGTGGTAACAACACATGCAATACAAAGATGGGAAAGCAGGAGATGTCCCTGAGGATGCTGGTCCCCCACTGGGCTCTGCTTCACCCTCTGGCCATTTATTCCTAATTGCCTAACTTCTCTTATTTATTGCGTTTGTTGACTGTGTGGATATTATTAGAAAGAGTCAGTGGCTCTGTAATTAATTAAGAAAAGCTTGGGGTATTTCTTACTACTTTGTACTTGCATTCCTGCCTGTGATGTACAGACATTGCTGATATTCATCCCAGGAACTCCCCATCCAAGGACAGACAGGCAGACAGACTGAGGTCAGGGCACAGGAAAAACAAGAGGGCTTTGCTGTACAGGTTGGCTATACGCTTTGCAGAGCAAAGATGATTATTTTCTAAGCAGAGCAGGATGTAGGAGGTGCAAGCAGGACAGGGGACCAGTGGCAGCAGCCCTGCCTGGTCTGGAATACAGGTGCAGGACCCCACTAACCACCTCCCCACGCGTAACGCTTCCTTCCCTGCATTTACAATGCAACTCCACAGCCTCTGCCTCCCATCCCGTGACCGTGCAGTCGGCGTCGCGTCCCTGCACACTGCAGGTCCAGCACCTGATTTGAGTCACGGGGTGGCTGACCGCCGTGGGATGGGGTGGGAGCTGGAGGTGTGCTACCTAACGGGGCCCCGTGTCCAGCGGATGCCTGCCACAGCCTTGCCTGGCGGTCCCTACCCATCATATGACCTTCCCGAGCACCAGCATGTGACTGGGCTGTGCACGCTGGAAAAGACCGAGTGGAGCGGAGAGGAGAGCTTGGAGAGGGGGAGGGTGGCTCAGCTAGAGAGGATTAGTAAGCGTGGACAGATAGGAAAAGCTTTGAAACAGGGGGGGGGTTGTGTCAGAGTTGTTGCAATAGCGAAGGGGGAGGTAGCCGCGTGGTTGGAAGAGGGAGGGAAGGAGCAAGCCAGGAGGGAGGGATGACCTCAGAGGTGACGCTTGGGATCAAAGTGGGGGAGTCTGCGTCTTGTGGAGAGGAAGATGCTGCAATTGTCAGAGCACGAGAGGGAAGAAACTTGTGAGGAATCTCTGACAACAGGAAGGAATGAACACAGAAACCACGCACTCGGATGATAAATGAAGATGCTGGAAGGGTGGCTACAGACGTTTGGAAGAGAGTAGATGTTCAGGGCTATAGCTTCTTGCCATGCCCTAAACACAAACCTGTCTGCTGGCTGCAACTTTTGCACAGGTTGTGTTAATAGGCAGGATCCAACCTCATTTCCCATGGTCTGCGCAGATCGCCGCCGTGGTCCTCAACAGAGAGGGGTGTGGGGTGACACAGACGGGTCCTGCCTGGGAGGACTGTTCCTGCCTCATGTCCCTCTGTGTGGTGTCTGCCAGCAAAGATGTGGAGGTACAGAAGCCCCTGGAAGAGAAGAACAGGTTTTATTGTGGTTTATCAACTGATGCAGAGGAACTCTTGACCAGGGCAGCCACAGAAAGAGCAGGTAATAACAGAGAAGAGGAGGCTTCTTTGGTCTGTTTGGGTTAGGAGATGCAATGCAACCAATGGATAGAGTGTGAAGCTGTGTTTCATAGTAGAGGGCACACTCAGCTTTAGAAATGTTGACAGCATTCACAGATCTACAGAAGCTGAGGTTGGAAAAGGCTAGTGCAGATCATCTAGAGCAACCACCCTGCAGCTCAAAGCAGGGTGATCCAGAGCTGGTTGCCCAGGATATTGTCCAGATGATTTTTTTAATATTTCCAAAGACAGAGACTCCATAATCTCTCTGGGCCACCTATGCCAGGGTTCAACCATCCTCATAGTATTTAAAAAAAAAAAAAAAGGTTTTCTCTTATGTTTAAACTGAATTTCCCATGTTTAAATCCGTGCCTAAATTGCGGATGCAAATTTTAGGCAACGTCCCTGATTCCAGGGATATTTTTGGTTTCATTAACCCAAAGCACATTTAAAGCAGTACTTCTCAGTTATGAGCCAGACAGGTTGGAGCAAATATAAGCCTAGGATTTAATTTATCCCATACAGTGTTTATGATCAGGCACTTACACGATGTCTTTACTTGCTGCCTTACTCATCAAGGTGATTGGCTGGTCCTTTTCTGGCAACTAAAGCTACGAATGAGCTTAGACCCACACAACTTGCGTAAATGGTTTGCTGGCAAGAAATGCACTGAATAAACACAAACTTCAGCTACAAGGTTATTTAATCACATAGGAGGTTTATTTTACCGGTGATTCTCTCCTGGCTGAGTGTGCAGGGGGTGGATGAACCTGTTGCTCTAGGACAATACGCCCAAAATGCTGAGTATTAAGACACTATCACCGATAGCTGTGGGTTTTTGTTTTTGTTTTGACGACACGCGCGGCTGGCTGGTCACCAGCAGCACAGAGAAGGTGGCATCACGCTTCAGCAGTGGTGACAGTAAGGACAGATACTCAGCTGTCATGACGCCGCACTCCTTGGCTGTTTCCTCATCCCAGAACTGGGGATAGCATATACACAACAGAAATAAACAGACTGCGTAGCTAACCTCTTCTTGTAAAGAACTGCCTGTGTTTTAGGACTCCTCACAGGGAATCAAAAGCATTCTATTTATTCATATTTTACACTTATGATGATCTTGCTCCTGGAATTCACTGCCTGGGTCAGTAGACTTTAGGACACGGTTGTGGAGAGTGGCTTAGCCAGAGAGCTGACCTACCTGGTGTACAAATGTCGCTGCCTTGCTGACCATGGGAGGAAAAGGCAAGAAAACGTCGGTGAGCTGTACCTCTGGAGGAGCCTCGCATTTGGGAGAAGGAGTGCAGGAGTCTGTAGGCTGGCCAGGAGAGAGGCGTTGAGGGAAGGAAGGTGTGGCAGCTGTCTGAAGGATGGAAAGCTTCAGTGTTTCCAGCATGCAAGGTGGTTTCAATTTAAAATGAATATTAGGTGCCTTTGCCTTCATGATTTTCTGCTTAACCATTAGGACAAGCAACCCATTTGTATGTAATTTTGTGAATGACAGTTATTATCCCTGCATAATCCTTGGACTCCAAACACTGCACCTGTAAGATAAATGCCAAGAAATCTACAAAAAATAGTTTGAGGAACTGGCTTCCATTCCTGTGCAAAGAACAGGTCAAAACCCTGTCCTATAGCAGGGCAGACACATGGTGTGTTTCAGTGAGCCAGAGTTAAGCTTGGCCAATCAGCCCTAATGGATCTATCCATCATGGGGATTTTAGCGTGGACCCTCCTGCTGCTCCACCTGCCCCTCTGTTAGAAATTATGCCCCAAGCAAGGCAGCAGAGGCAGATGTGTGCCTGAGCTGACAGTCAGGCACTCGAGCTGCGGCAGAGTAGGGGCTAAAAGTAATGCCTTGGCCTCTGAACTGGCTGGCTGAGGACAGGCAGAGCTGCTGGAAGGTGAGCAAGGGGGGTCCTAGGGCTGAAAAATCTTTTTGGCACTGAGCAGCCATGCCTTTGGCTCCAGCCCTGCCGTGAAACCACAGCCCCAGCCAGTCTCAGAGCTCACCTCTCTGGCCAGGAGGGATGGTGGCGATTGAGGGCGCTGACTGTCACTTAGGATGACATTTGGCTTGGCAATTCCAGTAGCACTGATAAGGCCCCTTGTTTATTCACAGCTAAATCCACAAAAGGACTTAGGTGATACACCATTCCTGTGCCCCCACACTCCCTGCTGCCTGCTGGGCTCTTCCACGGCAGGATAATGGGTGCAGCCCCCTTCCAGCCCCAGGAGCACGTCCAGAGGAGAGGTGTGAACCCAATGCATTGCTGGCTGCTTGGCAGAAAACCTGCGGCAGGAAGAGTAGTATGGACAGGGGAGCCAAGAGGGATGGCACCAGGGGAGTTTAAGGTAAGGTCCTATGGAGGTGAGATTCCAGTAGGATTAGGAGGCAGCTGCCTCCTATGCATTTTTCAGGAACATGATTTTGGACTTACATGCCTTAATTTTCTGCTTAGGATGCAAAAGCTCTTTTTGAGTCAGCTCATGCAAGCTAAACGTCCAAGGCAGCTGGTGCACTGGGGGAATAATGTGGTAAGTCTCAACAAGGGCACATGCTCAGCTGCCTCTGCCCTGATCTCAGCACCAGATATGTGCTAGGCTGCCTCTGAGAGCAGTTGTTAACCTCCCAACAAAGATGAAAACATGCACCTCATTTCCTGACGCCATCCACAGAAGCTCCTACCTCTACACTTCCACCACTGCAAGCCCCCAGCAGCTGGTCATAAACAGTTCCACGTGTTGGGGAAACAGAAAATGTTAAGTAACAGAAAACGTGCCCTGTTTGTTTTGGATTCGATTGATAAACACAATGACCATGTGATAATTCCCAACATGTGTCGACTACTTAAGCTTCACATCTCTCTTCCAACTTTCTCTGAATCTCTTGTTGCTTCTGTGCTCCGCTGCTGAGAAGAAGCTGCAAGTAAAGGTGCTTCCCATGGAAATGCTGGTTTCTTCCACTGGCACTGGTTTCCTACATGGAGGCACGTGCAGAGCGGAGGGCAGAAACAATGGAGTAAAGTTGTAGTCACATGGGCAGTGAGAGCAGATCCCCACAGTATGGTGGGGAAGGCCAGGGAAGTGTTTGAGGACCTCAGGTTTTGCTAGTTTTCATTTATTGCATCTGCAAACTTAGTGCTCTTGGAAATATTACAGTTCTTGTTCCACAGAAAGGAGAACTGAAACACTAAGAGAGTGTTGGAAGTCATCGCTGAGATCTCTTTTTACGTATTTACTGTTTCCTCAAACTCATGACAGCCCAGAGGGGGGATGCTTTTTCTTGTCTGTTTTTCTCGAGTAACGCTTGACTTTTAGAAAGGCTGTTATGTGTGTATTTTGGCGGTGCTGGTCCTCCTTTGTGTTGCCGCTGTTCTGAGACAGTTGTGTGTACCGAGGTGCTGAGTGGCTTCTAATCCCATGGACGATGATGGAAGTACTAATTGGTGAAAATGCATCCGAGTACCTCAAAGTAAGTATCCGTGACTGAAAGCTAGTGTGTGTTCTCCTGAGTATGGGCTCCTCTTTTTTTTTTTTTTTTTTTCCATGGGAACCTTGTATATAATAAGAATTAATATTTGTCTGCATCCCAGCAGGTTTCCCTGCTTTGAGGTTGGTACTTAGAAGTTACTTGGAGACTTTGCAGAAAGCTTCTCCTTGAAAGCAAAGTAAAACACACCTTTTAAGGCAGGTGAACGGAGAGCTGCAGTCAAAATTAGAGCTCTACAGTTTCCAGCCATGTAAATATTTGTGATAGTTCAAATATTTTCCTCTTCCCATTCGGGTGAAATCCTAGCTTCAAAGCTTTGGGGTTTTTTAGTGCTAAACAAGAGATCCAAAAATAGCTTTGTGGTCAGAGCATTTACACGGGCAGTAAGTTCTGGCTCTGCTCGGCTTATTTCTGAACGTGCCGTCGAACTCGGGCACTCTTGTGCCAGGGAGATGCATGCACACCAGCCGGCTGGCCGCTCAAGAAGATGATTTTTTTTTTTTTTTTTTCTTTCCCCATTCTGTCAAACTCTTTTTGCAGAGCATTTTGCTGTATCTGGGTACCACCTCCAGGAAATGTTTCGGTTTTATTGAACCGCTGCTTTCTCCAATGTCCCAAGCAGTTCTAGTTGCAAACGTAGCCTAAAATGGAAAAAAAAAAAAATAACCTTTAACAAGTATGGCTTTTTTTTTTTTTTTTTAAATAATGGTGCAATAAACACCGGTCGCAACTTACAAACGCGAATCCGTCGGGTCCCATCTCGTCGGCCGTGCTGCTCCCCACTCCCATCCGGAGCTGCCATCTAGCTGCGGCCCTTAGGCTTGCGCCTTGGCCTAGTCTCACCTCAGTCCTAGCCCGCGAACAACGCTGCCCTTGAGCCGAGGTTAATAAAACTGTCCCGACAGTGAAAGAGCTCCCCGCCCGGGACAGCGAGCGCTCTGCCGGGCTGATCCCTCAGGGCGGCGGGCCCGGCGCCACGGTGCGGGGGTAGGCCTGGGGCCGCGGGGAGCCCCGCACACGGACACGAGGACGTTGGCTGGTGCACACGCGCGTTGTATTTTCACACCTCAAGCTCACACGCCGGGTTGCGTGTGTCCCGTCCCGCCCGACCGGCCCTTCGTCACCGCCCGCCGCCGCGCCGTTAGTCGACGGTCCCTCCGGCGCCCTTCGCCCCGCGATAGGCGCGGTAACTCCGCGACGCTCCCTGGCCGAAATCCCGCCCGCGCTCTCGCGAGAGTGGGCGGCTCTCCCGGCTCCCGGCATGCTCTGCTCTTCCTCTTTCCCCGCCGGCGGCCTGAGGTGAGGCAGACATGGCGGTCCCGGAGTCGTCCCAATCCGCTCCCATCCTGCCCAGGGAGCCCCGGGGAGGCGATGAGGGGGCGAGGGCTCGGTCCGCCTCGTCGGACGCCCTCGGTATTTGCGGGGATGGCGCGGAGGGGGACGGGGGTGGCCGAGTTCGGGGGTGGGTGGCGGGTGTGAGGTGGAAGGAGGCCCGAGGGAGAGGCCGTGGCTGCAGTGATGACTTTCTTAGGACACCTTTGGATTTAATTGTGAAAAGAAAGCGTGATTTCTGAGCAGCTCCTTCAGTTACCTGTCTGCAGTGAGGTGAACAACCCAGGTTCTGCGTATCTTGTTCGGAGTTTGAGAAATATATATATTTTTATTTAATTGCCCCCCCCCCCCCCCTTTTTTTTTTCAGTTGAGCCGCAAAAATGGTGCGCTACTCTCTGGATCCGGAAAACCCCACGAAATGTGAGTTTGCTTTTCGTGAACGTTCGTGTAGTATTCCACCGAAGCCATTGAAGTTTTAATTCCAAAAGTTGGTCTTTTCTCTCCGCAGCATGCAAGTCACGGGGATCCAACCTGCGAGTGCATTTCAAGGTATGCGGTGTGTGCCTAGTAGGAAAAGCAAATTAATTTGTCGTTTGGGTTTTTTATTATTTTTTAAGGAAGTGTCTTTTACTTTCTTTTATCATTACACGGAAATGGCCTATAGAGCTTCCTTCTAAGATAGATAATAAAATACAGTAGGAAAACAGTTGCAGTGAATCCAGCAGGAGGAATTGGAGTAGCATTGGACGAGAGATTTGCTTCACTGGTGTTAGGCTGCATTTTTGGTTGTTGGGAAAGAACATGGTGTTAGTCTGATCCTGCTGCTGGTCCAGAAATACGGCAGGGGAGGCTCGCAGTGTTTGGCGTGAGAGCATAATTTTCTTTGGAAAACGTTTAGGTGACGTAGGGAATTCAGGACTTGTTAAACACAAAACCAAAGCCGAGCAGGTGCTTTTCTGCTAGGTGTCAAAGAGATTTCACTTACTTCAGTTTGCCCTTTTTTGTATGACCACGTAAGATCATAGTTACTCTCTGACTTTGGCATTTAGTACGCTGTCTTAAGCGCTGATACTTTATCCTTGATATTTCTTTCTGAGCCTTTTCATCTCTCGCCTTTATAATTCCTGTACAGAGCTAATTATGTTGTTCACAGCTTGTTTGTGTAGCTCATTTTCTCATCGTTTCCTCTGAGGTGCCATATTTGACATTTCAGTATGAATTTATCCTTCAGGCTCCTGCTTTTTTGAATTAGTGGCCAAAGAGGAATTATGAAAAACACAAATGCTTGGATTTTAATTTTGCTGGTGGGAAAGATCTAGCCATTAGGTAAAAAAAAAAACAAACAACAAACCCAAAACCAAAGACGTGCCAGAGCTGCAAATTTAGTAATGGAAGTCACACAAAGGGTTAGAAAATTAGGTAACAAAAAGAAATAAAATATTCTAATAATGCTAATTATTCTTCATTCTGTATTTTTTTGTGCGAGTGCTTCTTTTAAACTGAGTTTGTAGCAAAAATAATAGAATCCGGGAAAGAGAGAGGAGTGCTTTTGCTCCCATTGGAAAAATTGGAAAACTGGGAAAGATGTGTTAATAGGGACTTTGCTGTGCTCTGTCGCTAGAACACGCGTGAGACGGCCCAGGCCATCAAGGGCATGCACATCCGCAAGGCCACCAAGTACCTGAAAGACGTCACGCTGAAGAAGCAGTGCGTTCCTTTCCGTCGCTACAACGGAGGAGTTGGTAGATGCGCCCAGGTGAGGTCTGAGGTGAAAACGTGGCAAAGATGCTTGGCTGGTTAAAGAGGAGAGAAAAGATGATGTTGAGACAGTGTAGAGGATGGTCTGTTGGTGTTTGTGTTATATATAAACATCGTAAGAGGGAGAAAAGATTTAATTTCACTAGAGCAAGCATGGTGTCTTGTCAAGTAATGGATCAAATTTAATTACTTCGTTATGCAGTCTTCATAAAAGGAGTTGTAATGGCATGTAAAGGGTAAGTTACGTTGTACCAGGATAAAAACGGAACTCTTCTTCTTCCAGGCCAAGCAATGGGGCTGGACGCAGGGACGCTGGCCTAAGAAAAGCGCGGAGTTCTTGCTGCACATGCTCAAAAACGCAGAGAGCAATGCCGAGCTCAAGGTAGGCTGCGCAGATGTTACTAAACACAAATTGTTCTCAGAGTAAATGTGGTTTAGATCTCTTAAAATCTACAAAAGCAAAGCAATCTGTGGATTCTTGGTCAATTTGTATTTTTGTAATGTCCTTGGCACTTAATGTGGTGACTTTGATGGCAGTGATGACTATCTTAGGACACCTTTGGAATAACGATGAAATAAATGTGCTTTCTTTCTGAGCCATCAGCGTGATTTTAAATTCACTGTGACACGTAGAAGGGCAGCTAGTGTTGTTCGGGCTTCAGCCGGTGCTTGCTCGGTAAATACTTGTTTCTGTGACGCTGCTGAGCAAAGCTGTTCTATTTTCCAGCAGCGATGTGCGTTGGGAGGGTGGTTGTTCATGTTTTTGCTGTGGAAATACTTACTTGGAGAGAAAAACACAAGTCACAAATTTTTATTCTTCCCCCTCCCCAGGGTCTTGATGTGGATTCTCTGGTCATCGAGCACATCCAGGTCAACAAGGCTCCCAAAATGCGCCGGCGCACCTACAGAGCGCACGGTAGGATCAACCCCTACATGAGCTCCCCCTGCCACATCGAGATGATCCTCACCGAGAAGGAGCAGATCGTTCCCAAGCCAGAGGAAGAAGTTGCTCAAAAGAAAAAGGTACCAGCGGTCATATCTTTAACGTCACTTAAGAAACGTGAGAGCTAGTGCTTTGCGGTTTTTGGACAGAGGGGTTGCTGTGATGACTTATCTTAGGACACCTTTGGAACATCCATGAAAAAACCCAGTTATTTCTGAGCAACCTCAATATTTAATGTAAATGCAACATTGAGAACTTGGATAAACCACTGAGAAGTATTTTTCTTGCATGAATGGTTTGTTCTTCCCTCCTCCCGAGCAGTGACAGCATTCTCAGTCTGTGCGTGTAAAGGTGTGACGCCTTTCGGTAAAATTTAAGTAGAGTTGATGGCCTGTAAGCAACATGGTACTTGCAAGGACACTCAGTTACGTGCAGGTAGTATTAGCGAAATGTTTTGTAAAACAGATGAAATTTTGAACAATTCTCGGTGCTGCTTTGAAAGGATGACTCTGTATTTAAAGCTCTTCGCAAGATGTTTTGGGAAGGTGTAGACTGTTCTCTCATTTGTGTGTTTTGTTTTTCAGATATCCCAGAAGAAGCTGAAGAAGCAAAAGCTAATGGCTCGGGAGTAACTCGGCTGCAAGAGCTGTACATAAATAAAGTGAAAAAGTTAAGATTTGTTGTGTGTGCTTCTGCTCTGTCTGGGATTTTGCTGTCAGTCGTGCCCGGGAGATGTTGATGAGTGACGAGCGTTACTCGTGTATAACGCCAGGGAGTTCGGGACAGGCAGACCTGTTCGTTTTCCCCCGCCCGGAGCCCGTTCCGTCCCTTCGGTCCGTTCCCCCCTCCCGGCCGGCGCTCGGTGGCCGGGGGGGGTGTGTGTGTGTGTGTGTGACGTTCCGGCGGGGCGGGGCGTGGGCCACGTGATGCTCACTCCACCGCCCATTGGTGGTGATCCGCAGTGCGCGTCAGCGGGAAGCGCTTGGGTCATTTCCGGTGCGGCGGCGAAGGCTGCGGCAGCCGGTAACGGCGCTGGGTCGTTGCCGACCGAGGTGAGTGCGGGGCGGGGGGGGGGGCTCCGCCGGGGCTGATCCTGCTTCACCCCCGGGGGTCCCGTCGTGGTCTGGCACTCCTCCGGCCGGGGCCCGGCCATGGCATCCCGGGGGGGCCGGCCTGGCCTCGCCCCGCCGTTTGCTCGGCTGCGCTGTGGCCGCTCCGCTAACCGGGAGCGGACGGGGCGAACGCCGGAACGTAACGGCGGCAGCCGAGGTGTGCGGCGCTGTGGGTCTGAGTAGGACGGACCGACTCGGTCGGCGGGAGGAGGGCGATGGGTACCGCGCCGGCAGCCGCGGCCCGTTCCTCGCCATGCGCCGGGGAGGCCGGCCGGCCCTCTGGGGAGTGTTCTCGGCTCAACGGCGTCCTGTGGAGAGGCAGAACGGGAACGTGTTACCTAAATTGGCGCTTCTAGACTAGGTCATCCTTTATGGGGGGGAAAAAAAAAAAAAAGCCCTTTTGCCTGCACAGGCTTTTTTCCATTCCATACAGCAGGTGACCGAGGGCTGAGTTACACGAGGGCACAGACCCCAAACGGGCATTTGCAGCGTCATGCGTGTGCTCGCTGCTGACCCTGATGTATGGAGGCTTACAAACAAAAGCTCGTATCACAAAGAAATAAGCTCGCTATTAAAATTCGACCATTTGCCTTTTTACTTTTTTTGTTTGTTTGCTTGACTTCCGCGCAGATCCTGTATAACAGCGTTCGAAGTTCGCAGGGAAAGCTCTGCAGCAGAGTGTACCTAACGCGTTGCTCATCGGCGCTGAAAGGGACGGCTCGAACTCTGCTTCCCTGTCTCCCCCCGGCCCCCCGCAGCTGTACCTTTCTGCCCCTGCGCTTTGGTTTTCTGCTGTTTTCATCCCAGACTTCAGGCTGCCGTTTTTGTAGACTTCTTCCTGATTTGGGGGGGGAGAGGGAAGGATTAATTTTCTAATAGTTTGGCTAATTGTATGGGATTGGGGTGGAGGAGGAAGCAATTAACCCATATTCTCCTTTTTTTCAACTTCTGACGAGGATTTTGTTCCCTCCTCTCACTGACCTGCCCTTCAGCGGTAGCAAGCCATTAGGTGGATTGGGGTCCTGCCATTTAATTTCACCTTAAATAAAAAGGGAGTGAGAAAAATAAACTTTTTGGACTCTCTGCTGCAATACAGGAAGAACTGGGCTAATATCTGCAGCTTGCTGCTTAAAATTTTTATTTGGTTAAAGCAAAATTTTTTATCTTCTGAATGTGTTTTTGTAAGTTCCAGCTGTAGGAATGACACATTAATGCAAACTCTGCACCTTTTTTGTTAAACTGTCAAGGATGTTTCCCATTGAAACGTACAGCATTTTTGAAACTTAAACAGTTATTCCATTATTGAAGAATCTTTTATGTCTGAATATCAACTACAATCCTTATTTGTTATTTAAGACTGTTTTCTTAGCTCATGGCATATTGATGCTGTCATCCTAAGTTGTTGGTTTTTTTTCCCTCCCCTCATCAGCTTTGTCACAGAACAAGAGGAAGCCATGGTGTGCATTCCTTGTATTGTCATTCCGGTTCTCCTCTGGGTCTACAAGAAATTCCTGGAACCGTATATTTATCCCGTTATCGCACCTTTCATTAAGCGTGTATGGCCCAAGAAAGCCGTGCAAGAAACGACAACCACAAAACAAGGTCAAGGAGGCAGCGCTGGAAATCCACGGGCACCTTCAGCTACAAAAAGAGATCAGGAGGATGAGACTGAAATTTATAAAGTAAGATTAATGCATTCAGCTAATGAGGGAAACTCCACATGAAGCACCCAGCAATAGTTGACAGTGGGCAGCATGAAAGAATAAATAGTTGGGTGTTTTTACAGATGTTTTTGTGGTTATTTTCCTATGAAAGGGAGTTACCAGTACTGAGCTAGAAATAGTTGCTCCAAGAGAGCAGCTTCTGGTAGGTCTTAGAAGGATTGGAATTGCGCCTGTTTCCTGAAACAGCTTAGTTTATTTTTATTTAATGACTTTTAATTCTTTTGGAGAAGGAAGGAGTCAAATAATTGGTACATCAGACCAGATACGTGAAGCAGAATTAAAAAAAGCCCACACACTCTTCAGCTAGCTCTACCTCTTATAATGGGGGAAGAGGTTTCTTGTGTGTAAATCATGTATTTACTGTTCATCTCTCTGAACAAAATGCAAAGATTTGTATGTTGTGTCTGACCTCGTTCCCTTGCCTCCCGCTGCCACAGCAATAATTATGTGTAACTCTGAAGAGGCACCGTCACTTTGGTTCTTGCTGCAGGTTTTTTCATAGATCTTCACTGACCCTGCTTCTAAAAGCCATTTTCGTCACCAATGATTACTGTTCTGGGCGTGGAGTCATTTTTTGACATCCCATTAATGATGACATCTTTTATTTGCAGTTTGAAAGCAATGGCGTTGCAAATGGAATTGCTGCAAAGAAATCCACAGAAGTTTCTGACAAGAAGACGGATTAAAGGAATTCGTTCATAAGGATTTTACTCCCTTGTGTCCAATATGAACTGGTGATAACCCCTTATTGCTTACAGGAGAGGGTCTCTTTTGCCACTAAAATGGCAGCTAGCACATTTCTTAATTTAAAATGTTTGAAATCTGAAGTTCTTTATTTTCCGCAGTGGAACTACTTTCCATCTATACTCTATTTGGTGTGATCAGAGTTTAGGTTAAATAACTTATGAATAAATCTAGCTTTGGATGGTAAATGTATCTTAGCATTTAAGTTTCACTAACTGCTAGTGCAGTACTTAAGGCTTTCACCTTAAAAGCTATAGCTGCTGTTGACCTTGCTTAAGAACTATGAATTGCATTGTGGCAACGTAAGCATCGCGGTTAAACTACGAAGAATACAGATTTTTCACGTCAAATCTATGGATGAGCTAAAGGAATTATGCTATGTGCAAAATTTACTTACTAAAAACAAAGTCTTGTTTTAATACTTCTGTTAATTTTTTCCTTGAAACATTGTGCCTTTCTTTCCTGAAGAGGAGCAGCAGGGGCATGATGCAAGAGAATTGTTGCATTATATTCTGTTACAGTGGTTTAAAATGGTGCAGTTCTGCCTTTAAAAAAAAAAAAATCCAACTAAAATCTCTTTAACATGCTTGTGTAATTTGAATTATAATAAACCAGGATTTTATTTAAAAATAAGTTGCTTCATGCAATTGTTTGTAGGCTTCTGAGCTATAAATATCTGGTAATAAAATGTTGGAAAACGTGTAGACAAGCCCCAGGCAGGAGGAGGTCATAAAACTACTGACTTCATGGTAAAGAAACTGAACTCAGCAAGTCCAGCTTTGCCTCCTCCAGGGAAGATCCATTCTAATACTGACTTCCATCCCAACACAGTAGTGCAATTGTGAAGCATTTTAGATGCCCCTGTGCTTAGTAAGGAATAGAAGCGATAATTCCCGCTTTGTCCTCTCTGCCAAGCCAGAGCACTTTTTAAGATTCCAAACAAAAGCATTCCAACAATTTTGAATTGTTATTTAGGATTTACCATTTTTCCAAAATACCTTTGTATGTATGCAGTGTTTGAGCCATCACTGAGGTCCAGTCTTGTTCTTACGACCATGTTTTCTCCTACCAGATACTAATTATTCCAAAGCCTTGCTCGATGCCTGTCAGGTGCCTCTGGTGATGTGTATTGTTTCCTACCACCACCCAGTTTTGTCGGGTCTTGTATGAATTGATCTACAATGTTCACAGCTGGATATCGGACCCTTGTTGCTACAACCATTACTTCTGTAATGAGTTGAATCACAGAAAACTCCTTGTATGACATTGCCTAATATTGTTTAGTCTCCCTTAATGAGCTAGTCTATTAGGAAATTAATTCGGTATTACTGTTAATCAGCTTTTGCATCATCTTTGGAACATAATCCGCCATCTGATCAGCGTATCACAGATACAGCTTTCTCTTAGACTGGTAAAGCACCTACCCTTTGTGATACTGAAACCTGGTTTTATTATTCAGAGCATGCACGTGTGGTATAATTCATACAATAAAAGATAACAATACTAACTGTGCTCACAAATATTGTTGTATGGATCGTGTAGTAGAGAAGCCAGGGACTGGGAAGCGGAAGCAAGGGAAAGAGGCCGTGCTAGTTTCTGATTGTTTCTGTCCTCCCTGTCTTTGGGTATTTCAGCCATATTGTTGCAATGAATCGTACCCTTCATCCGTGAGAGCTTCAGCTGGTAAACGGTGGATGTAACCTTTGCTGTGGTGGAGTGGGTTTTGTAAACCAATCACCCCTCCACCTCACCCCAAACAATAAATTCCTCTGCTATCACTAGCGTCAAAGCTCATGCTCTAAATTTGAAAGCCAGGAACTTCTGAGCGTCTTCAAAGACAATAGAAATGAAGAGTCGCTGCAGGTGTGCAGCTGAACGTATGGGTTCTAACATTGCCAGCATTGCTGAAAAGATTGTCCCTTCCGCTGTGCTTCCTGGCCCAAGGCAGGTAACCTTAGCCACTCTTTTAAAATGTTGGGCATCTGATAAGCAGGCCAAAGTTTTGGAGTAATATATTCACCTCTAACAATTGTGAAGGTGACGAAAAGGAGAGCAAGAGCTGTGCTGGGGCTCCTTTAATTTGTAAATGTAGGCAATCAATTTAGAAAGTGTACATAATTGAGTTATTTAGGATATTATTATACAAGGAAGGGCATCAGACAGTAACATGGACAATAAACTGTACAGTAAATTAGACTGTAGACTGAACCGGGGCTTCTAGCTGTGTGCCAGCGCTGTATTTAAACACAGTTAAACACAAACATGAGTAATCTACAGCACCAAAATTTTCCTGAATGAGGCACTTCACTGGAAGTCCTGGCCAGAGATTTGTGTTGCAACTCTTCTGTTCCTATTCTTTTTTCCAAGAATAGGTCAATAATTCTATTGCGAACAGTTAAGCAAAAAATAATTTAAAAATCGGGGAAAGAAATGAACTCCTGAGCCTGAGCGGAGCCTGCTGGGATGCAAAGAAGTGCACAGAGCCTTAAGAAAAATAAGTAGACAGAAAAAAAGGAAATCGTCACATGAAAGAACAATATATATCAAGTAAATTTAACTGAGAAAATTTCCATACGTTTGTTACTCAGTAAAAGCAAGATTTACAAATGGGCTCAGGCACCTGATGATGACAGGTGGACATTTACCAAAATTCACTACAGCAAGTAGCAGCTTCATTTACACTGAAGACTTTTAGAAAATTGCAGAGTGGGCATCTTTAGGGACCAAAGTACTTCAGCAAATCTAGTCCTATGATCTTCAGCATTAAAGCTGTCTGGTTTTGTTTAAGTACTATTGAGGAAGAATCAAGAAATCAATATCTGAAAAATTTGAAAAAATAACTTTAAAATCAATGAATTTCAAGTATTTTCTTCTTTATGGAAAGGTCTAAATGTGACATGGTACCTTCCGTGTGTTGGTTTGCAAAGGTAGCTGGGTGGCAAGGACTTAAAATAGACTTAATTGAAATATACCTTTAAAATGCTGCAAGTATGTGCAAAAATTCTTAAATAAAAGTTCAGAAGGTTTTATGTTGCTAATTATTTTGATGGGCCTGATTCTGCAAGCAAAGGAAATTCTGACAGGTTAAATGGAATATGATCAGCCTCTCAGGATGTCTAAACTAGCAATGAATTCTGTGCAAAATGAGCTTTATTCAGATGTGTTCATAGAACACAGTTAAATTCTCTCCACTGAGCTGATCTAATGACACAATATGCTGTTACTACCCAAATGTATCAATCATGCCCCAGCCTTCTGGCAGTTGTTGGGCACGCTGCTAAGGTTCAGTCCTTGGAGTTGTTCCTTGATTTCTCTACAATGCAGAACATTATTGCTGAAATAACAGTCTTTTCAGAGGCTGCAGGTAAAGGAAATGAAGAGAAATTTAATTTATACTTAGATTAACTAAATCTGCCTTCAGTGAGAACTAATTCTGTCTCATTAAACTGCCTAAGACATGAAAGAAGGGATTATCTTCCTTGTGCAGTTTTCTGATTGTTGGAACATGCTCGATGAACCAAATCATATTTTGGGTTTTGCAAACTGTCATTATTTTTCCTTTTCAGAGAACTTGACTGCAGTAGTTTAACTGAAATGGTCTAGAAGACCATGTTTGCCACAGTGATTATCTTGCTTTAGACATGTTTTTACATCACAGTGCTGTATCCTTCTTTCATTGTTGTATTTGAAACATAAATTATTTGAAATGTTGTGAATAAATGTATTTATAGATAGATGTAGCAATACTTGTATTTTGCATGAGGATTGTTTTTCAGTTCCTTTTTTGTGCACAGTCCTGCCTCTTTTATAGCCACTATAACTGTTGACTGTGCACCATTTTTATTGCCATAGAGGTCTGATCAAACACTGTATGCATATGACGCCAAACCCTACGTGAAGTTTTCTGCTTTCATATGATGATATATATGAAGTGGTTACACTCCACCTTTGTGGTTGTACTGTTTGCATACGCACTATTTGCTCGCACACCCTGTTTATAGGTACGTGTAAGATGTAGGATGCATATTTAGTGTCACGCACTGTGATAACGGGATTTTGCTCAGGATTAATTACATTGGGAAAGGTTTCCCTTTTGAAGGAACTATCGGGTACATATAGAACCAGCTACTGATGGCACAAAAACCACCTCAGAGATGGAGACAGGAGGTAGAAGAAATGAATTAAAGCAGGACTGTGTCTGGTAGGTAAATCATGGAATCATTTAGGTTGGAAAAGACCTTTAAGATCATCAAGTCCAACTGTTAACCCAGCACTGCCAAGCCCACCACTAAACCATGTCCCTAAGCACCACATCTACACGTCTTTTAAATACCTCCAGGGATGGTCACTCCACCACCTCTCTGGGCAGCCTGTTCCAGTGACTGACAACCCTTTCGGTGAAGACATTTCTCCTCATACCCAATCTAAACCTCCCCTGGCACAACTTGAGGCCATTTCCTCTCGTCCCATCACTTGTCACTTGGGAGAAGAGACCGACCCCCACCTGGCTACCCCCTCCTTTCAGGGAGCTGCAGAGAGCCATCAGGTCTCCCCTCAGCCTCCTCTTCTCCAGGCTCAACACCCCCAGGTCCCTCAGCCGCTCCTCATCAGACTTGTGCTCCAGACCCTTCCCCACTCCGTTGCCCTTCTCTGGACACGCTCCAGCACCTCAGTGGCCTTCTTGGAGCGAGGGCCCAAAACTGAACCCAGCACTGGAGGTGTGGCCTCACCAGTGCCGAGCACAGGGGGACGATCGCTGCCCTGGTCCTGCTGGCCACACCATTCCTGATACCAGCCAGGATGCTGTTGGCCACCTTGGCCTCCTGGGCACACTGCTGGCTCATGTTCAAACCCTCTCTCCCTCTGGCTCTGGGTTCCACTTCCTCAAGTTACCTCAGGTCCCACTGACTGAAAAGGCGGGCTGCAGAGCAAGGGAGACCGTGGCAGTCAGCCCGCTCCCCCGACCACCCGCGGGTCACCCGGGGAAGCCTCTTGCCGTAGGACGGGCTCACCCGGGGGATGACAACCAGCCGGTGAAATCCCGTTTCACACAGAGGCGCGCTACGGCGGCGGCTGGGCCTCCCCGCGTCGGACTACACTTCCCGGCGTGCCCCGCGGCGGCGCCCCTCATCCCCTTGCCGGCCTACGCGCATGAGCGGCGGGAGGCGTTGGCGACGTGGAAGGATGGAGGCGGGCGGCAGCGGTGGGTGCGCGTCTGCGCCGGGCGGGGGCCGTCGGGCAGCGCCCCCGCGGTGTGCGGGTGGGGGCGGCGGAGGGGAGGGGGGTGGCGGCAGCCGTTGAGGGGAGCGGGGCGGGGCAGGGAGCGGCGGCGGCCCCCGGGGCCCCGCAGGGTTGTTGGGGCCGCCGTAGTGGCCGCCTCCTGCCGTACGGCGGTGCGGGCGGACGGGCGCCGGTGACGGGGTAAGCGGGGCCTCGGCGGTGCTTCCCCCGTCGCAGGGGGCTGGCGGGTAGCGGCCGGTGGCGGGTGGACCCCGGGGGCTCTGCCCCGTCCCGTCCCGCTTCAGTGCCGGCTCCGACAGGGGAAGGGAGCGCAGGGAGGTGCCGCACGCCCCTAAACGTCCCGCTTGTCCCCTTGTCCCGACGCCCACCGGTGACCTCGTGGCTCGGCCCCATATCGCGATAGAGGACTGCGTTTGCGCTAGAACTCTCAGCACCGTGTCTGCGGAGAGTTCCCGGGGCCCCGTCCCCCGGCGGGTTCCCGCTGCCCCTTCGTACGCGGGACTGAGAGCCGTCCGTGCCTGTGTGTCTGGGCTTGTACTCCGAATGGCCTTTCTTGTTAGCGAAAGGACTTTAAAACAGTGTATTTCCCTTTCTGCTTTTGCAAACCAGGCGATTTTTATAGCGCTCGATAATCGCTTTTGTGATATCAGAGATCTGCTCGGTCTCTTGTCAGGTTGTTTTCATACTTCTGAAGGATAATGTCTAGGAAGAGTGGAAAATATTTTGGTTTAAAAGAGAGTTTGTATCTTACCTTAATTGATGTCAGGTTTTGTCTTGTGTGTTTTCATGCCAAGCACTGTTAATTTTTTTATTTTTTTTTTTCATGTGCTGAGTGTAGTGAGTTCCTGAAGCCACAGTCTGATTTCGTTCGCTGTGCGTACTGAGGGAGAACGTGCTGGGCCACAGATATAATCATTTGAAATATTTGTTGAAGTAGATTGTTAGTATTTCCTGCATCTAGCACTTTTTGAGTGCGGGGGGAGTGGAAAGAGCCGTCCGGGTGGTTGTGTCCAGTTTCCTAACACAGGCTGCTGGGTTGTGTAATCCCCTATTTTGTCAATTCCCAAGTAAAAACCGTTGAAGTTGCTCCAGTTGGGGCAACTTAAAAATTGTCATTGCTCCTTAGATTACCAGGAGCTCAGGAAGGCCTCGTTCTGTCCTCTCCCTGGGCTGTTCTCTCTTTTGGCGTTGCTGCTGCATCAGGAGAAGCCGGCGGATGTCCCTGGGGATGTTGGATCCCGCTCAGCGCTCTCACCTGGCTGAAGCAACCATCAGCTCCTTCTCTTCCAGCCCTGTGCTGACGTTTTACTAGCACAGCATCTGCTGCTTAGTATTTTGTCATAAATTCAGTAGAAAAGTGTTTATAGCAAATTAATACTAAACTTAGACGGCGCTGGCGCTTCCAGTGATTTTTGTTAGATGAATAGGAAGATCCCGGGATGTTTTTAATGTGCTGGTGACTGACAGAAGATATTAGAAGTAAGAAATCCTGTTTGGTGGCCGATGAGCTGCTGTCAAAGTGGATGGTTAAAGATGATAAAGACGTTTCTTCAAAGTGTATTCTCTGGGGTGAAAAGCCTGTTGCACCTTATAGTAATTGCACACTTTGACAAGTGTAATTTCATTTGCAGCAGACTCTGGAGATAGGCGGTATAAATTATGATGTGTAGTATAATACAAAATTAGGTATACCTACAAAACAGATTCGGCCTTCTCTACAACATGCATTCTTTATGCTGTAGTTAGATTTCTAGCTGTGGGAAACATTTAAAGCAGAGACAAATAGCTCTGTAGTAAAAATACAGGAAGAGTATAGGTGCCAGAATAATTGTATAACCTTTGAAATACAGCAAAATATACCAGTATTAAAAAAAATGCAGACCTTCTAAGCATCTTTCTGAAGGCTTAAAAAGTAGTTGAGTTTTTCTTTTTGAAACATCGCTTTGGCCATTAGACAAGTTTTATTTATGTCTGAGAGTAAAACAGGGAGAAAAATCTTAAATACGCGTAACAGTAATCCTAACATCCCTTCCATAAAGAGGTAACTATACCAAGCTAATAGCTACTTAGGTTATTAAATCGTGCTAGGTTTAGCATGGCTTGTGTCATATCTAACCCAGCTGCCTGTTTTAATTATGACAATAACTGAATAAACTACTGTAAGTTGATTTTTAGGTAGGTATACTGAGTGTATATATATAAAAAAGGGACAAATTCATCAATAATCAAAGCATTTTCATATCAACATTTCCAATGCTATTATCTGTCATAGATTATCAGGTAGTTCATGTAAAATTGTGCTTTTGAAAACCATTCCTGTATTTGTGGTAGTAAAAGTCTCTTTTTGGCCACTGGAAGAAGGTATGATCAAACCAGCAGTGTTGGTACTGATACACAGCATATTCTTAAGCCATAAAGTCAGGTCTCAGTATAGGTTGGCATATTCTTGATTAGTCTTTTCTTTTAAGCTCCATATTCCATTGATACTCTTGTTTAAAGTCCAATTTGTTTTCCTGGTTTTATAGTTCCAGTATAGCTGTCCTGCAAGCAGCTGGAATCTCACCGGTGAGGGCAAACAAAACCTTTAAAGAAGTATCTGCCCACTGCAAAGAGCAGAATTAGTATTTGACTTTTCACTTGAAACTTTTGAAAAATAGGTTACAAACCTGTAATAGTTATTTAACAGGTGGAGAAAAGTTGAGCCTTTTACACAGAAATCTACGGTGTGCTTGACCCAGCGTCTTTCCCTTCTGATGGTATTTTGCTAATGAGATTTAGAAAAGTTATTTCTGCATGTATTCCAGAAAACACCTGCTGTGTTTGAGTTCTGGTTTTCATTTGGGACGTAGGAATGTAAGAGTAAGGATAGAGGTAACTTTCCTTTTTTTTTTTTTTAGTTGCCATCACACCACCTCTCCTTCCCACCAGGCTAGGAGATATTTCTAAAACTGATGCTGTCATTCTAACCTCAAATTGGTAGGTTTGGTGCAGTAATTATTTATTAAAATGTTATGATTGCAATGACATAGGAGGTCAGAAGAATGATCTTTATAGTTTTTGTAGCTTTAAAAGTTGTTAGTTCATGACAAATTTTAGAGGCTTTTGAACCTTCAGGGAGATTGGGCCACAAGTGTCATGTTTTAGCATGGGAGTGCAACTAGCAGCATTAAAAATGGACAAAATTAAAAAAGTCTCTGACAGATCTTGTGGAATTGTATAGTAAAGGACCAGAGACATGTTTCGTTGCATGCATGTAAATTAGAAAAAGAAGTACTTAAATGGTATAAATGATTATTTACCTGTAAAAGTGAAATGGAAGCTCTCTGAAGTGACATCAACTTCTTAACAGAAGGATGTCTGTGGGATTCACAACCCATCAGCAAAAGCTCCTTCAAGAGGCTTAATACATACCTGCTGTCTGACCTCTGACAAAACATTGTGACTGAGGGGAGAGAGGACACATGAACTTAATATAAATTAGTTGTGCTACTTAATGAGTTTCTTAATCCACTTAATGGGTATGTGCTAATGTAAGGGCTGATACCTGGTGGATGGAAGTATGATAGTTTTGGGTTTTAGGTCTTCAAAACAAGATCAAGGTTTGCCACAAGCATGTATTTGCTTATTGGTATCCAGCACCATAATGTAACACTTTCATATTTTTTAGAGCACTGTGTATCAGATGTTTTTGTTCTGAGGCAGAAGCTTGGAACAGTAAGAAGGAACGGCGTTTTTATGTCAAGATTTTTTGGATCTTGTATAGCTTTAGAGAAAGGCAGTTTGAGCATGGTTGGTTTTTTTGTTTGTTTGTTTTTTTTTTTTTTTTTCCTATGATCAGTAGTTCCAGTTCAGGACAAGGCTGTGAAGGTGACTACTGAAGGTGACTAGTAGTTCATCTGAAATAAGCTATTTTGAGATTAGTAAACGGGCATCTCCTTAGTGATCAAAATTAGTAGATTTGCTCACCACAACAGTAACCTGTTGGTTAGTGATAACACGTTATTATAAAGAATGAAAGGAAATGTGTGTTAGGTTCCTGAGATGGCACTGAGAAAATACATAAGCTGAACATCTCAGGCTCATTTATAGAATTTAGGTTTTCATTTTTCTGTCACCTCCCTTTCAGAACACTTTAATAAAGATCGGCAAAGTGTGAAATTACCGTAGAGTGAACCAGCAAAGACAAAGGGGATCTATAGCATCTCTTGTTGAGCAGTTTGGTCAACGACCACAATGTCGGGGCTTGCTCACGGCTGATTTCTTCTGCTTGAAATGTTCTACCTAACCAGGGTGGTCTTAAAAAATCCCTTCTTCAATTTGGAGCAGAACAGCTGTGCTGTAGGTGGGATGTGAAGCAAGCAGATTGTGCTCTTCAGAATTAGGTTTTTATTGACAACTGACTCCCACGTAAAATGTACGTGGAAGAGGATCTGGAGCAGAAAGCACAACATCGTCACTAGTTTTTTCAGCTGCTGTTTGCCTTCCCTGTGAGGAGCCTTCTTTGCCTGCAGTAAATCTATCAAGATTAATCACTTCTGCTACGTGCAAGACTTTTTAGGCTTCAGTGGAACCCGTAAGGACCACGCCAATGTCACTGCAGTGCTGCTTTGTTCAGCCTCTTGCTGTGGAAGGGGAAGGCACTACAACAAGTAGTGGCCAGGAGGACTAAAAAAGATGCTGTTTGTTCATCTGGCAAACAGCGGACAAGTCTGATTAAATTATCTTGAGAGCTACCTAAAGACTTTAAGATGTGGTTTTCTTTATTTTTCTTGTACTTAAGCATTGTGTGGACCACTTCATAATTGTGTTGCATTTCTTACTGCTGTCCAAAAGTAGGTCTGTCCTAAGGTATAGAGCTTTAAGGAAATGTACCTGGTGAATGGTTAGTGTGCTGCTGCAAAAATATATTAAAGGACTGTAGATACAGCAGAGACTTTCATGACCCCAGACAGAGGCATCAAATTTGGTAGAGTCTGAAAAATGGTGGGTAGAGGAGAAATAAAGAATTTGACCAATATCCAGAAAGCTGTGAAAGATGGTATTTGCACCCAGGGTGCAAAGATAAACCCATTTGTGGTCAACCAGGGTCTCTAAAAGAGCTCGTATGGTGTATCTTTGACAAGAACAGCTTGCCTGTCTCCCCCTACTTTGCACAAACCCTTTTCTTTCTTTTTTTGTGGGGTTTTTTTTGGTGCTTGCATGTCTCTGAATGCTTTCAGTGTGAAAGAGTAAGAGGCGTAGGTAAAGGGAATTAGAGAAATGAGTAGTTGCCAAATGTGCAATATAAAAGGGGAGGAAAATTGCAAATTGGTACAGTGAAAAATAAAATCGGGAGAAACAGTATTTCCCGTGTAACTCATTAACTTAAAACTGGTAGGAAACCTTTTTAATTTGTAGTCCCGAAGGACGGATTTATTCTGTTGGGAAATCTCCCCTGCTGCTTGGTTATAAGTGACTGGTGTATAAGAGGAGGTGAATTCTTAGTAGTGGTTTGATTGTATTTGATGATTGCCAGGTGTTAAGTTATAGCTGAAATATGCCGACTCGTTAACATGCTTTAAAAACAAAGATTATTTCAGCGCTTTTCTCTGATTAAAAAATGGGAAAAATTCTTAAATTCTGAGGATTGTAAAGATTATGCTTTTTCCTAAAGATCCCTTTTACAGGTATGAATTCTTATTGCCATGTATTGCTGCATCATTAGTTTTGTTTAGCAGAATTTTACCCATTTAATTGGTAAAACCAAAATTCTTATGCTTTCATACCTCATTTTGGAGTATGTGTGAAGTCTAAGGAATAATCTCTTGGTGTGAGTGAAATATTTGTATAACAGCTTTTTATCTTTGAAGAGAGATCAAATCACTTTTCTTGGTTTTGTTTTGTTTTGTTTTGTGGTTTTTTTCAGCCTCACTAACAGTACCAAAATTTCCCCAAAACAATTCCCCAAGCAGTGCAGTTTAATAAACACTTTATATGCCAGGAAAGCTGCAAAGCCATCCTTATTAAGGGAGCTTTGCCACTTTGCTTTTCAGATATCTAAGTGCTTGCTTCGGAGAACTAACTTAACTGTGATTTGAATTACAAGGTCTACTTGCTGTTTGTTGGCTTCTTTTCTGGAAGTGGGCAGAAAACAACTAGAGGGTGTATAGAGAAGAGAAATTGTTGTTTAGCTGCTGAAATCAAAGTGTTTTGATATTTTTACAGCATCAGTGTTCATTTCTACAGTTAAGATCTGTTAGTCCTTTTCTGGTACCTTTGGATATGTGTGGTACCCAATTCACGTCATTATTTTCATATGGTTATGTTAATAACCATATGTTAATGACCCAACCTACAGACCAGATCTCAGATGGCATGTTAAAATCATCTGCATGACTGTCTTAAATTCTTACACTTTAAAGTACTCATTTAAAAAAAAAAAAAAAAAGTAATATTTACTATTCAGATTGTCTGCAGGCTCATCCAGACAATCGTGGCAAGGATAGTTTTGGAAGGGGGAGCTGGCTGCACTGGACGGATTAGCAAAATGTCAGCATTGGCAATTAAGTTGCGAGACCAGTAGGAGATTTAATACTTAGTGGAACTATGATTACTTGTCTAAAATTATTCACACAGAAGGTTTACAGAGCGTGACAAGTTTTTTCCCAAGTTCAACAGTGCACGTACTGTACCTCGAATCAAACTTAGGAGTTCAGACACAGCATGTTCACATTGCTGAATTGCTTTTAACTTGAAGAGGAAAATAAATGGTATTCTTGTAAACATTATTAATAATTAATATTAAAATCTTTCAGAAGGGACAGCAAACTCAGGATTCATATCTTCCCCTAGCTATTTGAGGTTGGAATGAATCCTGATGTGCAAAACAAACTCCCTTGTGTTTGCTCTGAAGCATCTGTGTCGTGGAGCCAAGTTCTGGGACAAAACAGATGTTGGGTTTAATAGAGCATGACACTTCCAGACCAGACTGTGATTCTTTGGGGGTGTTTCCCACTTATTTAGAAAAAAAGAATTGTTGTTGGTAGCAGTAATAATACTGGATTAAACTAAATTACTTGCTAATAAATTGTGTCTATTTTTTGAGCAAGTAATTAGATTAGTTGTTTTTTGAGGGAAGACTAACTTTTTTTTTAATGAACCATGCATTTATTTAGTGTACTTGGAGGAAAAAAGTCTTAGATTTCATTGATAGCTTACTTCTGTGGTTGGGATTGACTTTTCTGGAGTGAAAGGGGATTTCCTATTATTTGGTGTTTCTTGTGGCTATCTCACTTCAGTGTGTGAGGAAGCAGAATCTGTTTAACCTTGTGTTCAGAAGGACTTTGAGATCCCCCCGGAATTTTTAGGGAAAATCGTGGATAAGTGAGGATTAGATACTATTTAAAAAATACTGTGGTACTTGTGTTCCAAATATTGACCAACCTTTTATGTCGTCCAAAGACTTGAACCTCTACTGCCTTAAACAGCATACAGTATCAGAGGCACAGCAGTAGTGCCTCTTAATCAAAAGCAATTTGCAAATTTAAATGGTTATGTGTTTTATTTGAGTGATCTTTTCAGCTAAAGCCAGCTGTTTCTAAAAGAAACATACCTGCTATTTAATAGTGTGTTTGAAAATGATTTAAGGTGGTGACTGGAGAGTAGCATCTGTCTTGGAAATGTGCTGGAGATCAAAAAATAATCTTGATTATTTTTTAATTTTTAATTTTTTTAAGACATTTTTCCCATATGATATTCACGAACTCCAAAGGAAAGACTTGTTTCCTCTGTCTCCTGATGACTGGAGTTCCTGAGAAATGTCTCACTTGTTTAAAGCTGGGTCTACGGTTGTTTAGGTTGTAGGAGCTGAAGGTGCTTAGGCTGCATCATAAAATCATCACAGAACACTTCAGCAAGTTTTGAGATAGCAAAACTAACTCCTTCCATCAGGAATTTCTGCTACACTCATTGTATGTCGTTTCTAAGTATGGTCATGTACAGTAAGTATCAGTAGAACTTGCTGAGATTTTTACCTTAGAGGAGTATAGTGAATACAGCGTTTTAGGAGAGGGGAAAAAAACCCCTCCTGGGATATAACAGAGAGGAATCATCCATATATTTATTTGAATGCTCTAAGATGTGTTGGCTCACAAATGAGTAGAAGGCAAGGCTCTCATAGTCAAATATCTGCTACCTACTTCTACAAGCATTTAGCTAGCATTTGGATTCTTTTGACAGACCTCAATGGCTTGATATTTATTTCATTTAGAGAAAAAAAATTCAGCTAATGCCTTATTTTTTGATCACTCTGAGGAGGCACTCGGGGGGAAAAAAATGCCCAATCTCCTCAATTGGTAAGGAGCCAATTGGGCACTAGGGCACAGGGAGAGCTCAGAAGGGATTCCAGCCAGTGACTCGCCTTATTGCTTGAGAGTATGGCTTTGGCCATAGAAGTGGGCACGTTCTTGGGCAATGTGAGTTTGGCACTGAATCTGAAAACAGACAATATTTTGCTAAAACTTGCTTTTAAAGCTCTGTTTGTTTTGGGGGATATGTTTTAATGGAATTTAATCTACTGGGATACTGCAGGAAATTTGGAAAGTATGTGATTCTTCAAGAACCAGATTGCAACCCGCTCCCATTGCTCTCGTATTGTTGGGGATATGGATTAAATGAGGAGCTTTGGGAGCTGCAGCAAGGTGTGAGAATAGCTTGTGAAATAGAGAATAAAGTGGAGTTACTCGCCGTAGGAGGATGGGCTGATGATTTAGGGCACGGTCAGAGCGCTGGCATGGGGAACTCAAGAGGTGGAGGTTAGGGTGGAAGAATTTGGAGGCAGGGCTTTGGCTGCCTCTTGGTTATCTTCTGCCTTGGGTGTTCGTCTTGGAGCACGTGAGTTCCTTACGTGAGCTGGAAAACACAAGCAAAGGATGGGAACTTGAAGCAGTCACGGACTTGGAACTGTCTGTACTCCAAGAAATAAATGCATGACCTTTAAGTCATTTAAAGGTGCGGGGAAGTGACATGAGCCAAAATATGGGTCCAGGCCCAACAGAATTATTGTTGGCTTCTGCAGCACTTGGGCATGTGCAAATCAGGGGCTGCAGAGCTGAGATGTCCATGTACAAGCTGAACCTTGATTCTTCTACTTCTAAGTGATGATCTACTATTCTTGTGTATTATGCAGACTGGTTTTTCTTCTACTTTATTCTATAGCTTTGGTATTCATTGGCTTTATTTCAAAGGTAGTGTATGCCAAGTCTTGTGTTTTTTTCTTTGAAGGGGCAAAATTTGTATTCAAGAAAGATACATTCATTCTGTTCTGTGAGTAAACATTCAACCAAAATTCTGGAAATCCTCTTAAACTAATTACATTTTATAATCCTTTAACGCTTCACCCCAGAATTCCCTGGCACCAACTTCCACTTTCACTCCTAGGCCACTTTTGAATTTGTTTTCCTGTAGGTAGTCCCCACAACAAAAATGTCTTCAGAGCCTTTTGCTAAATGAGACGTATGTGAGGGTATAAGGTATCTCTTCCCCCGCTTTGGTCAGATATAAAGGGAGATGACAGAAACCACCCTGCCTCATAAGAATAGAGCTCCATGGGTGCATGATGGCAAAGCTGCGGTGGTGTGGTTGTTCGAAGAGCGGATACACCGAATTGGTGTAAAGTTTCACCTTGCTGTATTCTGTCTTCCAGAACAGCTAATGGTGATGGTGGAGGATGGAGTACTAGAATGGTGGGAAGGGGTGTGGAGTGGTATTTTCCCAGCCTATAGTGTCCCCTACAAACAAAATTTAGGAAATAGTAAACATTTTTCCTCATATTTTTAGGATCTCACCTTTTACAGACCTCTTTACTACTTAAGTGTCCTATATTCTGCTGTCCACCTATGCTGGCATTTTGTTGTTTTTGAAATATTTATGTACTGTGCATTTGCTTTAAATCTCAAATATAAGCTCTTCAGATAACCTCCATGATGGCTGCAAGTGTTGCAGCTTTTCGTTGCATCTCTTAATTTCTTTTTTAGTAAGTATTCCTCATTTCTATACTGTCCTTTATTAATATTAACTGCTACTAGAATGGTCTTTTCTGGAAGTAGCTGCTTCTGCAAAGATGTCGAGTCTTCAAGAATCACTCCAGTGCTGCTTCTTGTGACAGAACCAATATCTTTGTCGAGACCAAGGGACAAGTTGCTGCTAAGTAGTAGCTTCCGTGTTCTAATATAGCTGTTCCTATTCTTATGTCTTCTGCCAGCTCAGGAGTGAGTATTTAAGTTACACAGTAATACGCTGTGCAGCGCTTTTATCTTGATGGACGGGCTTTTTTAAAATATAAACTTTAAAGCTATTAGTCACAGTTATTTCTTCTCAAAAGATGGAAGATTATTGTAGCTGATGTCTTGGAAGACTAAGATGCTTAGGAGCATCCCTGGCACATAGTTAATAGCATCGTGGTGTTTTTTTCTTTAAATTGTTTATAAAGGTGAGAAGTGCTGATAAGTGGCATGGAGAACTGAAATCTTCTGATTCTTTGCACAGATCAAGTACAACACAGCTAGTAATGAAAACAGGATTTGAAGTGTGTCTCTACCAACTTCAAAGAGCAGTTTTGTTTCTCATGTGTTCATATTTTAGCTTTCTCTCCCTTGAAGTAGTTGACTGAAACCAACCACGTTATTTTACAAAGATCAGGAGGTTCACGTATGGTCAGTAGTACTTTTCGTCACTTGACTCGGGGTATCTGTGCCTCAGCGGTAACAGCTGGACTTATTCTGGCAAGGTAGGGGTGATCACTGATGGCATGCAGCAATTAGCTGCATGGTGGAAGACAGGAGTCATTTGCTATTTGTGCATATTCAGTTGGAAAATACATTTTTTAATAGCTTGCCAACTTAACACCCCTGTTTAAATTGTGACTTCCCTGCAGTTTTCCCCACTGCCTTGATACTGATACAGCTGTGACACAGTGTTCTTGCTGAGTGCAATTTATGAAAGTCCAAGTGAGATGATGACTAAGTTTATAGCACAGTAACTTTTAACTTCCTTGGATGAAAATGTTATTGTCCTAAGTTTGTGGAAAGAAAATCTTTAATACCTTCCTATGTGCCTCTTTTCTATATTTCAGTAATTGTTCGAGGTAGGGAACTAAAGCTTTACTGATCGCTAATTTAGGATCTGTATATTCCTTATTTGTACAAAATACTTCAAATGTTTCTTTTTTTTTTCCTTTTTTTTTTTTTTTCTCCCTTGAAGAAATGAAAATTTAGAACGGGATTTGCTAGATAAAGAAGATGGGAGCAAATAGCAGCAGTATCAGTGAGCTTCCTGAAAATGAGTACTTGAAAAAATTATCAGGAGCAGAGCCCATCTCCGAGAATGACCCGTTCTGGAATCAGCTGCTGTCTTTCAGCTTTACCACTCCAACAAACAGGTAAGAGGGTGCTTGTTGAAGAACTAAACATTTGTAGTGTATTTATAAAAGTAACAAGTCTGAAAGCAAATTAGTGGGGTTTTTTATTATTCCTCTTTTAGGCAGCAGAGGAATAAATGCCTATGTAAAATGGATTCTGTTGTTTCTAATTTTGGAAGCTCTTTCCACCACGTCTTCCATTCCTGTGGGTTCCTTTCTTCTTCATGCTAGCTGTAATTGCTATTCATTCTCCTGTAGCTGGCAAAGATCAGAAGTAGGGTCTGTAGTGTTGAGGGGCAGCTTTCATTATTCTTTTTTTCTTTTACTTTTTTTCTTTTTTCTGCAGTTGCTGAAGCCTCCAATGCACGATGTTTCCACTAAACTTACAGTAAATTGTGCATCTTCTTTAATTTAATTGTAGGTTAGCTGTTGAGTTTCTTAATCTGTATGGCTTTTTTCCCTCCTCTTTCACATTTTAAAAAGAAGCTTGGTGTGCTGTCTCTGTAAAAATATTTTCTAAATATCTAAAATTCAAGTTTTGCATGTGTTTTCACTCTAGCAAGTGGTGTAGATATAAATAGAATCAATATATTTTTAAAGGATCCATAGCACGTCTCCAGAAATACAGAACATAAATCCTTGTGACTTCTGTTAACCCAAGTCCATTGCTAAATTCATTGGCCTGTGAGTGTTAAAGGAGTGGCTGCTGCCCGAGCATCCACACACCATTCATGGTGTCGTGCACACACACACTTTTTCTTGGGCACACTTCCTCCTTCTTCAGGCTCGACCGTAGATTTCCTGCAGCAGAGTCTCAGACATTGGATTTTATAAAATTAATTTAATCGAAAGGTGCAGCAGCAGGAACAGCCTGGGCTGGGTGCCCTGAAAGAGAGGGACTGAGACCGAAGAAATCCCAGGGCAATCATAGCCTTGGGACCCATACACCCGCCCCTCACACACCCTTCACGTGCTGTCCACGTGTCCTTTAGTCCAATGGTGACTCTTGTTTTGGGGTTTTCTAACATCTAATTGGATTCTTCTTCTGTGTCCAGACAGGCTCTTACCTTGTTGACTTGCAGCTTTTGCAGTTTTTGTGAAGGTTGGAGCCTCCTTATCTTCTGGTTTACATTCCTTGTGCACCTGCGCTTCCTGGTGGAGCACGGAGAACCGAAGAGTCCCAGACTTGGGAAAGACATTAGTGTGATATCAAAATACTTTCCCATACTGAAAGACTAAACACGGCACTGTAATAGCTGTTAGGAAAACTACTAGGAAAATTACTGAGAAAAATACCTCTATTGCAGCCTAAAGGCTTCAGCAAATCTAGCTATTCATGCTAAGTAAAGCTAAGCAAACAGCACAAACCATACCCTATTATAATCCTAAGTCATTTATTCTTAAGCCTGTTACTGCTTAAACCCCAGCAATGGTTCTGCTGCTCCTCTCTCCCCCACCAAAGTAAAGGAGTTGCTCATAGCTTGCTTTGCAGCTTTTTTGTGCCTATTTCATGGAGTCACATCCAGTGCAGAGTAAGTTTGCTTTAAAAAAACTTACTTATGTTAAACAACTAATATCCCTCAACACATGTTGATTATCAGTCTTTCAAGAACAATCTGTTATTACTTAATACCTTTAAGTATTACTTAAACTGGTTTTATAGTTTATAATATGATCTGACACTTATGTCAGGTGAATGTCTTATTTACCCCCTTTTTTATTAGCAGTATTTCCTTGCAAAGGACTTAGCTTTTTCATAAAAGGTCATAGCAGGCTACATCTAAACACTTGTGTAACAGGTTTAAGTGGGCCACAATATGTTACTGCTAAAATTGGGAACACTTTCAATCTTTAATAAATTGAAAATGTGTTTGAGAGCTGTTCTGGCTAAGTTTATTGCCATCTTTCAAATTATTACTATTTTGTTAAAAGAGAGCTCCTATCGAAATGAATGGTAGTCAACGGTAATTTTTTCAGTAGGTGAAAAACTAGTGCAGATTTGTGACTACCCTGAACTCTTAAGTCTTAACTATAAATTACTGATTGGAATATGATTTCTAGTAAGGTTAGTTTACTTGTTACATGACTGACCTCTGTGTCTTGTGCACAGTAGCTTCTGAAAGACAAAGAACCACATTTATTTTCATTTATATTCCTGGAGAAGCTGGCTGCTCACGGCTTGGACAGGTGTACGCTTCACTGGGTAAAAACCTGGCTGGATGGCCAGGCCCAAAGAGTTGTGATGAATGCAGGTAGACCCAGTTGGCGGCCGGTCACAAGTGGTGTTCCCCAGGGCTCCGTGCTGGGGCCAGTTCTCTGTAATATCTTTATCAATGGTCTAGATGAGGGGATCGAGTGCACCCTCAGTAAGTTTGGAGACGACACCAAGTTGGTTGGGAGTGGGAAGGCTCTGCAGAGGCACCCGGACAGGCTGGATCAATGGGCTGAAGTAACTGTATGAGGTTCAACAAGGCCGGGTCCTGCACTTGGGTCACCACAACCCCAGGCAACACTACAGGCTTGGGGCACAGTGGCTGGAAAGCTGCCCAGCAGAAAAGGACCTGGGGGTGCTGGTCAACAGCCGGATGAACATGAACCATCAGTGTGCCCAGGTGGCCAAGGTGGCCAACAGCATCCTGGCTGGTATCAGGAATGGGGTGGCCAGCAGGACCAGGGCAGCGATCGTCCCCCTGTGCTCAGCACTGGTGAGGCCACACCTCCAGTGCTGGGTTCAGTTTTGGGCCCCTCGCTACCAGAAGGCCATTGAGGTGCTGGAGCGTGTCCAGGGAAGGGCAACGGAGTGGGGAAGGGTCTGGAGCACCAGTCTGATGAGGAGCGGCTGAGGGACCTGGGGGTGTTGAGCCTGGAGAAGAGGAGGCTGAGGGGAGACCTGATGGCTCTCTGCAGCTCCCTGAAAGGAGGGGGTAGCCAGGTGGGGGTCGGTCTCTTCTCCCAAGGAACAGGTGATGGGACAAGAGGAAACGGCCTCAAGTTGTGCCAGGGGAGGTTTAGATTGGGTATGAGGAGAAATGTCTTCGCCGAAAGGGTTGTCAGTCACTGGAACAGGCTGCCCAGAGAGGTGGTGGAGTGACCATCCCTGGAGGTATTTAAAAGACTGTAGATGTGGTGCTTAGGGACATGGTGTAGTGGTGGGCTTGGCAGTGCTGAGTTAATGGTTGGACTTGATGATCTTAAAGGTCTTTTCCAACCTAAATGATTCTGTGATTCTAACAGTTAGGAGCAGGTCAGGTAGATAACCTGTCCTAATACTGTGTTCCTGTGAGTAAGTGAAAGTTCAGACAACTGGGAAGGAAAATGATTAAGATAAACAACAGGAGGCATTTGCTAGGTGTTATATTTATAAAGAGTGTGGAGGAGGAGGAAGGATTTTGTCCTCTGCATGGAGGGAATAGCCAGAAGGTAGCACGAAGATACAGTGTTGTGAAGGGTTGTAAAGGGTCGTATGTCATTGGCGGTGGGTGAATTGTTTTATCTCTGAGATCCCTGAAGGTGCAAGAAATATTTACAGCCTACCCACAACTAACAAGATAGACAGTCTTCTAAGCAGTCATATAATAACGCATTTTTTTTTATTTTAGGGGGAAATAGTTATATAAAAAAAACCCAGCAATGGTTCTGCTGCTCCTCACTCCCCCACCAAAGTAAAGGAGTTGCTCATAGCTTGCTTTGCAGTTTTTTTGTGCCTATTTCATGGAGTCACATCCAGTGCAGAGTAAGTTTGCTTTAAAAAAAAAACCAAAAAAAACCCCCAAAGAAATCAACTGAACAAAAAAAATCAACCAAACAAAAAACCTGATCCCAAATCAGGTTAGAAGTTTAATTAGCTGAACACCAGATGGTGCTCTTGCCTGGCAGCTAGAAGAGAAATATTTTTAGAGGCATCTTTTGTGCAGCTTAATAATTGTAAGGGAAACAGAAATTTCCCATTACGTTGCATCTACCTGAGAGAATCATTTGACAAATTATGTTAGATGATGTTGGCTGCACAGCACTCTCAGCCATTGTCTAAATCGGATAACCTTGCCTGCAGGAACAGAACAATAGAGGTCAATGTTCATTTCTGAGATTGAAAGCTTGCGAAATATCAAGTTAACTCTGTTTTGTTTTAATGAGGCTTGAGTGTAGGTCATATTTTTGACAGGAACAAGATGCTAGTTTTTGACTGTTGTGGAAAGGAGCCAATTTTCACGTGTCACACAGGACACAATTTAAAGTTTTCTTCCCTTTTCAAATTATACTTTTTCCAATTACGTGTTGCAAAATTAGTGTGTTTATAGTGAGTGATTGCACTGTGTTTTCATGGAGGTAATTGAGGGTATCTATCCTACTTCCTTGAATTTTTCAAAGATGTGACTGATACAATCACCACGGAGAAGAGGGTTGTATTCTCTGGATGCTGCTTTGGACATACTTCTGTTCTACATACGGCAGTACTATTAGGGCTAGAGGAGGAGAAAAACACGAAAAGATAAAGTAGTAGGAAAATGCGTGGTCATAGGAAAGCGAATGACCAACCAACAACAAAAAACCTAACCCAAACCAGCAAGATGCGAGAGGTGGTGGGGCTGGGGTAGATTAAGGGAAATTTGAATCGATGTGTGTAAGTAAAATTTGTGGGGTGTTTAACCCTTTCCCATGTATGCTTTCTCTCTAGTGAGGAATATGTGACTAGTGCTTTGCTTTACAGAAGCTGTTCCAAATTAGACCAGGTACTGCTGATCACAGCTGCCAAAGGAAGGTCTTACAAGCTGCCAAACTGAGTTAGCTCTTCTGAGGAACAATAGTCTTTTAATGCCCAAAATCAGAAGCCCAGGGCCTTGGCTTGAGGGTTGGTGAATTACTGGCTTTCTAATCTGCAAAAGATGAAGGTGTGATACCGTATCAGATATTTTAATGGCACTACTTTCTTTGCTGTCTGTCTTCATTTTCTTTTACTCTGCTTTGTTCTCTTTGTTCTCAGTACTTTGTACTCTTTTCTTTCTTTGTCATTGTTTTGCTTCTCTGCCTTTCCCCTTTCAGTTTAGTGGATCTCTTCCTCTATTCATCCATTTCTTGTCTTCCTGGTTCTCTCTTTTGCTTTCTCTCCCCACCCCTACCCGACTGTATATGTTAATCTCTCTTTAGGTGGTTCTGTGTATAGTTCTTTAGCATTGCTTATTTACTCAGCCATGCCTTCTTTACTGGGTTTATTTTTTCAGTCCAATTAACTTCATCTGTTTCTGTGAAGAACACAAAATAGTTTACAGGGGGGGAATAAAGTTTGCCAAATATCAATGCTACTATTGACTGCAAAGTTGCTGTGTGTCTGCCGGCAATACTGATGCAAGATACTCTTGCCCTTTCACTATCCCTTCCAGTGTTTATTTGGATCTGCTGTGGGTTTAATCAGGAACTAATCTGCCTGAAAAACAACACAGCAAAAAGTAGTGTCTATTTTTTTCAGACAAGTTAATTCCCTAAAGTGATTCATAGCATCCACAAAACCATTCTGGCACGATGAGGGATTGATTTTTGGGGTGCAACAAACTGTTAGGCTAAAAAGGTGGGATGGCTTACACCTGATGTGCCATCCAAAAATGAACACGAAGGCATGTAGTCAAAGCAGGGCTGGCTGCTGGGAGTGTAGCGTTCTGCTTTTTCTGGGCTATTTGTTCTTCCTCTCGTAATGCTGATTTTCTTAATAGTTTCACAAGTATTAAGAGGGAATATTAAGTGAGACTAATTCTGGTCTGTGCATTCACAAACCCTGAGCATGACTCAGCTGTCAGTAATCAGAAATGAGCTGACGGTGAGTCCCTGCTTGCTGCCCAGGACTCCCCTGGCCTGAGGGATAGTAACAGCCAGAGCAAGTCTCGAGGATTTGGCAGGTAAAGCCACTGGGGCCTTACACAATTTAGGAGTGGTAGGAGATGCGTAAGTGATAGTAAAAGGAAAAGCTACCAGCAATTTAGTTCTAGGTTGCCTCATGCTTTTCACTGTAAAAGGTGTATTGTGGTCTCTTCTGTAAAGCAGGTCATGGATGCTAAGCAGGTAAAATCCCCTTGGGCTGCAGAAGTGTCTGCTGATAAACTTCTGGTTTCAGCCATTAGGAAGTACTTGGTGTTCTAAATTCACACTCCTACATGCTCAGGTTTTTTTTCTTCTTCATGGATCCTTATTTGTTGCACAGAATGGACTCATGGCAGCTGAATTAAAATCGTATAAAAGTTCTTAAATCTGCCACTTCCTACATTTCCAGTGGCTGACTTATCAATCTGAATAATGTTTGGATATTGGAAAAATAAAATACAGCTCTTCTGGATGACTTTTTTTAGTTACTGTTATGAGCAAGAGCTGTGAGCTTTACTTTGGAGTCTTAGCTCTGGGTTTAGGCAGATCCTGGTGTTTGTCTGGCTCTCCTACAAGTTGCTACCAAGAATGCAACCTCCTCCTTAGCAGTGGTATTAGTTACAATTCTTTCCTGATGGAAAACTTAAACCAGAGTTAACTAACACAGAACTTGCTGGAAATCATGTGCTTAATATTTACCATTCTGCTTTGTTCCTTCCCTGGAGTTTTTAATGAGTTGCTGGTTCAAGAATAGTGTGCGTGAGCCTTTAATGGAAAGACATAAAAATGAGCAACTTTTATGTTGCCTTAATGTGGTACATTTTTAAATTGGTACAATAAATTATATGCAGCTTTTTATTCTTTGACATTTTTCTTCCAACTAGCCTGTAAAAGTCAGCATTCCCACAGTATACATTTACTGAATGGGCTGATTCTTCTGTTTTGTATTTGATGGCAAAGAAGAAAAACTTTACTTAGAAGAAAAAAAAAACCCTATCAGGAAAGCTGTTTCCTATTTTTTTCTCGTCCTCTTCTTTTAGAGAGGGTAGTTGTCTACAATAGTTTGGGTCTTATTCTTAAGTAAGGGTAGATGCCATGGTATAGGTATATTTATATTTACAGTTTGTATGCAGAATACTTTCTCTTGCCATGTTGAGATATTTTAACAGTAGTCACTGCCACTTTGAAGCCTCTTCTATTGTGATACCTTTAAAATAAAAGCAGATAAACCCATTTTCTTCAAAGATGACTGCTGTCAGGAAGCAACCTTCACTGTCTTTAATTATGGTTTTGCTGAAGTCTGTGGGACTGATTGTTAGTAAATTTAAAGTAAGGCAATGGAAATAAATTCAGCCACTCTGAAATAATTCCACTGATTTCCCCCCTGCCCTTTCTTTTTTTTTCCTCTTTTGAACTAATGGTTTTTTACAATATATGCCAGAATAGCTGACCACAGAATCCATAGTATTCTGGTAGTATGAAGCCAGAAATAAAAATCTGCAGTCAATGAAAACTATGAAATTTTTTTGAGCGATAACCTGCTTAATTTACCATTCTTTCCCACCTCTACTGAAAAGGTGCTTTCTTACAGAAAACTAACTCGTTCATGAGGAAACTGCTTGTACTATGATCAGTAACTACAAATACAAAGAGATTAAATCCCCCCCCAAAAAAAACCCCTGACATAAGATCAATTATTAAATGATACAAGAGCAATTTCAGCAAGACAAAACAGAATTTGTGTTGTTGAAATACTGTTTAATTACTATGTTTTACTTGGTCAACAACCATTGCATACAGTAGCTCACAATTTTCACTCTTCCTTGTGAAATATAAAGGGGCAATTTTGGCTTCTGTTAGCATTCCCATATGTTTGAGCGGGGATGTGTGCATCAAGTTTCCAAATGACATTTATATGATAGTACAGGTTAGAGGGATTGAACTTTCATGTCGGGAAAAGGATGTGACCTATTGTATCAGAATGCCAGTATTGCAGCTTGCAATTTTGAGCTTAATTTTGATTTCTTTTCTCCCCTTTCTTGTATGGAATCCTTGTGTGACTTGGGTGTAGTGGTGGTGCTGTCCTATTTCCTGCAGAAGGGCATTACCCTTCATTACTCTTTACTTCTACTGCTGATGTGTGATACCTGGTGTCACACGGATGTTTCCTATGAATAGGTGGGTTTGTAGTGACAGTTGGTTTGGAAAATATTCTTACTGCTTGCTCTGTTCAGATGTTACAAGACAATAATAGCTGGCACTGTAAAACCTCTCATGTTTTGATATCTTGTTTTATTTTAAAGGTAAAACCATTTTAAAGAAGTCTATGCTGTCAGGAGCAAATTTCACTTTTATTATTAATTATAGTTTTGCTGAAGTCTGTGGGCCTTCCCACTACATAAAAAAAGCAAATAAAGTAAGTTCTTGCTTTTATAAAGGACTTTGAAAATGCTGGCCATCAGATCACAGGATGAGCCAGGAATTCCTGTGAAGCCTGGAACTTTTTCCTAAAGTGTGTGGGAAGCAATCCTGCACCTCACGTGTTTGCTTGGATCTCAATGAGCCTGTCGAGTCTGCGTGGTTAAATGTGATTTGCTTTGAATCCTTAGTGTTTCCCCTGTGCTCACAACCTGTTGGAATCCCCATACCAGGTGATACCTTTTGCTCATGCCTCAGAAAATTGTAGAACTGGTAAATATGATTGGAATACATACTACTTTCCCAAAACCAAAGGGTTTAGTTCAGGTAGTGCCAGCTGAAATACATGATTACATGTACAAACTCACCCAGGTCACTGGGATCATTATGTTAAGATCCATGGCCTGAAGCTGGTGTTTGTGGTTGTGTGCACAGGAACATCTTCCAAAGTGGGGTCTCCTCCATGGCAGGGCTTACTGGCCGCTACTGGGGTGCCCGGGTTTCTCCTAGCGATGCTCAGCAGAAGGGTTTACTTTCTTTGCTGCTTGTTTATTGCTAGAAACTGATAATCTTTTTCTTGATAGGGTACTAATGGTTCTCGTAGACCATGGGATATCTCACTCCTCCATCCCTAATGCATGTCTCTCCTGTTTTTACGTGTTCTAGAAAATACTGTCTTTCAGAAGCTCCTTTTCAGTGCTGAAAAAGTGTAACTTTTATTTTCCCAGTTTTTGATAGATAAAATCACAGAGTGGAAAATGTGTGGGATGTTTTCCTCTTCTTTTCTGAAAGATGGTTTTCTCCTGGATCCCTCCATAGGTACTTTGTTACAATTAAGTGTAATATGTTGAAGGGAATCAATTCAAATGCATTTTAGACTATTTTTGTCCCAAATAGCGAGCTCCTAAAGTACATATTTATGTATGTGCATGTGTATATGCATCTATTTGGCAACAAAGCAGTCCGTATTCGTTGGGTGAGGCTTTTCAGAGAGAATTGGAACTCCTATTTGTGATCAGTGCAGTGAAGGAACTTCACTCCATCAGTGCTTGCTCTGATTGTTAGTGCTGAAAAATAGTTCGAATACTACCAGTGCTGCTCTGTGGATTAATGGACGGATGGATGTTTTAGTGTTAGGTTTCCATTCTTAGATGTGGATGTTGTCACCTAGTCTTCAGGACGGCGTAATTCAGTTCTGTGTACTTGTATGAATGAGGGCGAGCGGGTTGTACTTAATTTTTAAGCATTAAACTTCGTTTTGGTATGAAAAAAAATGACTCAAGTGTTAAAAGCTTTGCTGAAGAGCTGAAGGTCTTGCTTGGTTTCCCACTGCTTTTGATCCTGGCAACTTGTAGAAATTAGGCAACTCTGTGGAATTTAAGGACTTTGGTTTTTAATAACTGAAAGGGAAGGAAAAAAACACCTTTAAGAATGCTGTACTTTAAAAGCTAACTGCTTAGAAATGGGGAGGACAACAAACCATAATTAAAAGCTGTGTGTCTACATTAATGGTTTAAATCCTGGACCAATTACAATAATCACTCTGTCTGTATTATGGAAGTCCCCAGCATCTTTGGATAGTGGGAGGTGGGTCATGTTGTGTTGGATCATGGTTATTCAGTACCAAAGAACTCTCTAGTTAGTGGTGTCCTATATAAAATTCACCTTGCCTCTTAGGAAGGAATACATACTGATGACAAACAGCCAGCTGGACAAATTTAGAAGGTTGTTGTTTTTTTTAAAAAGTGCAAAAAGTCCTTGTTTCATATAGACCTAGAAAACTGTGTTGTCTGTAGTTGCTGGCGGGGTGTTCTAGCTTTATACCATTTGTTCTTAATTACTCTGTGTGTTTTTAGCACTGAAATGAGACCACCTTTGAGACTATGTCTAATGTTTTTATATGAAAGTGTAAGTTTATTTTTTCTGAAACTTAGGTTGCAAAGCAGTTTATAAGGGAGGAAAGAATGCTGATATTTGATATCAAAAAGGACAATCTGGATAATCTAAAATTGTCTTAGGATATTCAGCTGTAGGTGAAGAGCTGTCTCTGCTGTCAGCTCACTACACAGTAAATCAGTGTGATCCACAAGAACATTTACAGGCATCTTAAAATTTAATTTGTTTGATGTCTCTATCTTGAAGCATTTCCTATTGAAAAGTTTTGAAATAATTATTTGGGCTGCTGTTTCTACCAATATCCTTACTACTTCTAGTCCTCAGCAGTTTGGGCAAACTCAAGAGCTTCCAAGAACATGACTCCACATGGTTTTTCAGCAGTGGCCCTGGTTTAGGGGCTTCCCACACAGCACCACAGTTAATATCAAGTTGATGCAACAGCTCTTAGGACTGTACTGTAAACTGGATTACCATCTGAATTTAAAAACAGAAAGAAGGAGGACTGTTTTCCCCTACCACTGCATTTTAAAAAGTCACTGGCAGAGCTGTAGGTAGTTGCTGAGATGGAGTTGAGCCGGTGGGACAGAGAAAGCGCATGTGGTATCGTGTCCTTTTTGTCTTCGGTCTCTGATGTTTTTACATAAATCAGGTTGCTGCTTGGAAAATTTAATGCTTAGGAAGCAACAGTGACTTTGGCAATCTAATTATGGCAGTACTAAGTATTGCAATATAGTTATATGAGAAGAGTTTGCTACTTTTCTATTTATTCTGCGGATGGTGATTTTCATACCTTCAACTACAAGGATGTATCTACATGAGCTCTGAAATTGTTCAGCCTATATTACATACTACTTTATGTCTGCAAGCATTGAACTGGGTTTGGTTTTGACTGACTTTTAACTTGGGGAACTTCAGTAGGACTGCCATTCCTGTAGGTCAGACTGTATTTTAATTGAGTATGTATAGAGGCTGTACGATCTTCTCTGATATCTTGAGCTGTAGGGCCTGTAGCAATAGGACAAGGGGTAATGGTTTTAACATTTATAACAGGGTAGATTCAGACTAGGTAAAAGGAAGAGATTTTTCACGCTGAGGGTGATGAAACACTAGGACAAGTTGCCCTTTAGATTTTAGTGTTGGGACACCTTCATATTGCTTAATGTAGCATTGGACACTGTATCTGATTATTATTTGTCTTTTTTTCCATCTATTAAGGAAAAATATACTTCCCATGTATTCTTCTGTTTTGTTTTTGAGGATCAGCTACTCTGTACTGTAGGTTTGTAGTGACAGCAGTATATAAATATCTTTTTAAGTGCTTGACGCAGCTGGTGTTTATGTTCAGTGGTTGTTTGCAGGTTCTGCTTTAGTCCTTTGTTGTTCTTTTCAGCTGATGGTTTTCATTGAGGCATACCGATAGGCAATTAATGAAATTATGAAAAATTTGGTGTATCTGATGTGATTGTTGCATTAATATAATAACATTAGTTAAAGGAAAGTGATGCTTGGCTTGAGGTTAAATGTCAAGTTGAGGATTCCTTGATTTGTGCTTTTTTAAAAAGGTGTTATTTCATATGATAGTTCTTGTAAACAATCAAGTTTTTTCTGTAGGCTGCCATTCTATGTGTATTTTCAGTGGCATCAAGCTAAGCATGGCAGCATTGACACCAAAAGGTAGTAGTAAAACAACTGATGTAGTAACATCATTTCACTTTGACAAACGATTCACGTCTGAATATTAGTTTGCTGGTTTATAGTCACTGTACTTCAAATGCATGTTGTCCTGCCTGATACTAGGGTGACTGAGCACTGGAATGGCTTGTCCAGAGAAGTTGTGGAGTCTTTGTCCTTGGAGATATTCAAAAGCCAGCTAGATGTGGTCCAGGGCAACTGGCTCTAGGTGGCCCTGCTTGAGCAGAGAGATGGGACGAGATGACCTCAGGCGGTCCCTTCTTGCCTCAACCACTCTGTGCTTTTGTGGTATCGATGTAAACCAGCTAATGGATTGGTAAAATTAAGTGCTGCTTAGAAATATTTTACTATTGTTTTGTAATGAATTTTCACTTCAATATAGGAACCCAATTCCTTGTGTAACCATTTTTATTTTCTTTTCTCCCTCCCCTAGTGCTGACTTAAAGCTCTTGGAAGAAGCCACAATCTCGGTCTGCAAGTCTTTAGGTGAGAAATTGTGACATCTTTTTTCCATGTGCTTTATCAGAAAAATTAAGAAACAGCATTCATGTGCACATCCATGACTTCAGTATACTTAACTCTACTTGTATGTGTTCCACTAGTAAGATTAAAGTAGTGTAAAGAGTGTGTTTACATATATCCCAAACTTTTAGAAACTTCCATTGTTAACTGTTTTGTAGAACTTTAAATGACTGAAAGATTTAAAATGAATAACTCCATCCTTACTACCTTGTTCTCCCTCTGCCCTCTAAGCTGATCAGCAGGGGGAAAGAGAACCAAAGGAGGGGATAATATAAATGCGATCAATGACGTTTCAAGAAAGTAAAAAGTGGTTGTGAAAACCTGCCCAGTTTTCTGACAGGAGGCTGTTATGCAGTAGACAAGTCTTGGAAAGGAAGCAGTACGAGGTCCACATTTGCAATATTTTAAATCTAGGATGAAAAGTATGCTTAGAGAACAATTATGGAGTAGTAAAGCGTGGCCTGGAGAATTTGAAAAGAACAACTACAGCTGTACAGAAAAACAGACATACTGTGCTATATGTAGAAATATTTAAGACATTGAAATTTGGTTTCATTCTATATATTGTTTGAACTAAATAGTGTCAACTTACACATGCTATATAGTAATATCTTATTTTTCCTCATCTAGTTGAGAAGAATCCTCGAACAGGAAACCTTGGGTCATTGATTAAAGTCTTTCTTTCTAGAACCAAAGAGTTAAAAATTTCAGCGGAATGTCAGAAGTAAGTACCCAGAAAAAAGCTGTGTGTGCCATTTCACTTTTTAAATGTTCCTTTTGCTGCTAGCTCTTCAGTTTTTTACTTTGCTAGTTAACATAATCACAGAACAGAGCTTAGAATTCTCTTAAATCATTGTTTCAAACAGAACAAGTATCTAGTACTTTTCCAAACACAGACAATTACATGTAATAAGTAGTAGATTACTGGGGAAAAAGACATGTTTGTGTTCATCCTGTGTGTTACATAAACACATTTGTGTACAAATGGTGTAGATCCTGGTTACTACTGGTTTAGAGCTGTTTAAAAATCACCTGGCCTTTTTAACTAAATCTTAATGTATGAACTAGTATTTTACCTTGAAAATATTTTAAATTGAATTTGAGCACAAACTTCTATATAAAGATAACTGCTTTCAAATCATATCATGCAACTGCCATTAGTTTTGCTTGCCCCTTTTCAGCAACAGGAAGAACTTGAAGAAGCTATGTGTGCAGCACTGCATAGTTTTCCAAGGGAACTTTATGTAATTGTTCCCCCACACCCATTGACAGATGTCCAACTCTCTTCAGATCCAGGGCTTCAAAAGGAAGACTTTATTTTTAATGCCCCCTTGCTCCTAGGACTGCCCTCAACCTTTTTGCTTCTATCTGGAGAAAGAAGTTATTCCTGCCTGGATAGCTCCTGTTGCTTTAATCCAAACATACCTTGAAAATATAGCTTCAATGAAGAGCTTGACTGTGTGCTGTTGTATGGGCTTCCCAGCAGTTGCTTACTGGGATTCAAGAAAACGTAATGAAGCTATATTCCCCTTGCATTCAGAAAGCTTGGACAATATCTGTGTGTTGCATAGAAAAATCTTGCTATATTGTGCTCCTGAAGTCCATAAATGCCTACAGTCATTTGAAGGCTGTTTCACTGGGAAAAGTGCTAAGGTTCAGGGAGCCAAAATAGCTTTCATATCGAAGCTGTTGGAAATGTTCAAATGTCTGGGTGGCCTGAGTCCATAGTATCTAGAAACCTTTAGAATTATGCTGAGCTGTCTGGTGAGCTCTTTGAGGAGTGGTGCTTCTGGCAACTGTGGTGTTTTAACAAAACAAACGTAGTTAGGAATAAAATTGTATTCTCTTGGAGGAAAAAAAAAAATTTCTTTTAAATACATTTCCAGTTTGTTTGATGCAGCATCAACTGAAGATTCCCTGCTTGAGCGCTTTGCTTTTCCTTGCTTCAGCTGAAGGAACCCCTGTGTCTACTCTGGCATATATTATCTTGTGCTTTTTGATGCATGCTCACAGATGAAGCATTACTGATTGTTGTTTGTTTCTTCTTCTTTTCTAGTCACCTCTTTATTTGGCAGGCTCACAATGCACTGTTTATTATTTGCTGTTTGCTGAAAGTCTTCATCAGTCAAATGTCAGAAGAGGAGCTGCAACTTCATTTTACTTATGAAGAGAAAGCATCAGGCTCATATGGTAGGTCTGCACTAGCGCTAGTGAAACAAATATCCCACAAGAAGCTGAAAAGTTCTGATGTTTGTAGACATTGCACTTAGGGATGTGGTTTAGTGGTGAACTTGGTAGTGTTGGGCTTTGATGATCTTAAGGGTCTTTTCCAACCTAAATAATTCTGTGATTCTATGTTTTATTTAGACTAAGAATCCCAAACTTTGCTTTAAAACTAGAAATGGAGTACCAATGAGGTTACATACAACATGGTTACTATTTGGGACAACCTATGAGATTGAAAGTACGTAGTCAATAGTAAAACTGACTCACTTCTTTTGAGGTGTGAAGTAATTTGGTGTAAACAGTCTTCCTTTGTATCATGCATATGAAAGACAGCACCTTCAAAATGTGATGAGAGCTTTTACTAACATATTGACTGTTGTTATCTGCCAGAATTAAACATTTATTAACAAGCTGTTGGCATGTTATGGGTTCTTACAGCAAAACAGACCTCTTCTAGAGCAGGGTTTAAGTTGTTTGGTTTATTTTTTCTTTAAAGTTTTTTTTATATGTAACATGGTCATTTATTTACAAACTTAATCTGACATTTTTTGAAACAGCTGTTCAGAAGTGATGTTGTAGACCTACCTTAGTTTTAGTCATTTTCCTGTAGTTTGAAAGGTGGTAATGGTCTTCAGAAGAACAGAATAGAATTGGGGTGTAGCTGACCACATACTGCTGCAGCAATGGTAGTGTTGCAATTATTTAGTGTTTCTTTACACATATGTTTCATAAACCAGCAGCAGCCAGGGAGTGGAATTAATGCAATTTTTGGGAATCTAGTCAGGGAAGATAACAGAACTATGGTTAGAACCGATCCATTGAAAAAGCAACTGCTGAAATTTAATTAGTGGGCAGTAGTCTATACAAGAGTACGGGAAAAGTCAAAGAATTTAGGCAGAATGTTTAAAAAAAAAGCAAGTGCATCTCTAGGAAATGGAGCAAGTATTCCACAAGATGAAAGATGGCAGGGAAGATGCTTAAATAATCTGGCTGTTTTCTTTCTGCTATCCAGTCCTTTTGGGAAGTGAATGATGTGAATATGTTCAAAATCAGTCTGACTACAGCAAAAAGAAAGTCATAACCCTGTCTGCCACAAATCTGTATAGTGCCATATCAGGATGCTTTCACGAGAATACATGATGGATCATGCCGGCACAAGAGCCTTGATTTCCTTTGCTTTGTTGTAAAGATACTGTTGAGTTTGTAATTGCATGTTATTTATTGCGTAAAGCCAAAAATGGTCTGGCAAAAAGAACTAGTATCAGAATGCTAATACAACGCGAGCGAATTGTGGAGGAGGAACCAAATGCGATCTGAACATGGATTTTCCTCAACAGTCAATCCAGCAAGGACACGTGTGGAGAATGCCTAATAGCTGCTTGCTCATTGAATAGTGAAAACTGTTCATTAAAATCTGTTTAACTCCTTGGCGCCTGCTGTTGGTGCGAGGAAATCAGACTTCTGGTGCCAAAAGATTAAGTGCTACATGTTGAAATGGTTTAATGTATTTAAACTGTGATGAGTAATCTCCAAGAATGAAGTCAGCTAACCGATGCATTAGAAAGTAACACCTGCTTGTAATAAGCTATCATTGCAGACTGCCTATGGGTTTATACTTGATTTAAAAAAATTGCCCACCTCTTGCTTCAGTGGTAGAGGTTAGCACAGTAAAACAGATAGAAAAGCTGAGATGCTTTGTTAGCTTGAACCCCTGTGATCTTTATTCCTTATGCTGGGAGTTCCTCGCAGCATGGTATGAAAAGTGATTCTTGTCACTGGGGTAGATCCATGTTTATACCATGTCTAGTAGCACTCAACTGTAATTCACAGTGACATTTATTAGCGGTAATTTTGTGCATATTGATGGCAAATGTACTTAGCAATTATCTTTGAGCAGATTGTTCACTGGATGTTCTTGATTAGGAAGGTAATTGTGTGTGGTCTGCTGGTGAGAGCAGGGGATGGAGGCAGGAAACGAGCTCCTCCTTGGCTCTGCCACGGCTTGAGTCCGCTGCCCCTTTTGACTTGAGTTTCCAGTTGGAGATGGTTCTTGTGACCTTCAAGGTGCTGAGGTTCAGAATGTGCTGTGTTTACATAGCCATCATGTTTTTGGTTCCAAATCTTCACACAGGTTTTTTAAAATATACAGAGTGTGGTAATAAAGTGAATGCCTTCCTATAGCTCTTATACCTAAGTATCAGAAAAGTGAAGGCTCATTAACAGAGTATAATAAAATGCTGTTGTGTTAGGGCCTGTTAAAGTGAGCAGAAAAAGATTAAATGTTTTTGTTTGTATTTTCATAATTAAGTCAAATATAGCTTTCTTGAATTTTTAGTCTATGGAAACTAGAGCACGCCTTGTTATTGTGAAGTTTACACAGATTTATTAGTACTTTTACTGAAGTTGTACATACTGAATACTGTCTTTGGTAGTCATCCTTTTTAAAAATTAAAGTTCTTATTTGTCTTTGCTGTCTTTTCATTTTCCAGAGCTTGATATTATTTTGCTATTTTTAATTGCAAGCGTGATAAAACAAACCTTATACAATACATGATCATATTAATTATATAATGCAAAAAAAAATGCATATAGATAAAGGCCTTAATATGATGTCTGAATTTTGAAGTATTGTTTCCTTATTTTCACAATATATAGCTGGTGAGTAGTTACTGTAAAGAACAGTACAACCAACAACACAAACCACCGCTCTCTCGTATGATCTGTTTATGTACGCCTTGTTCAATCTAAAAGGTAACTGTTCTTTTCAGGATCATCTTGAAACTCCTTTGGACATCTCTGTGTGGTGGTGTTTGTTTCCCAGCGTAACTTTTTTTTCCTTCTGGTCAGACAATATATTCTTGTACCACGTTCTCTGAGTTTAAATACAGCACCTGGGAACTCGGAGCGCGTAACTGCAGTGTCAGCACATCAGGCTGCTCATGCTGCAGTTGGTCAGTGCGATGTTCAGTGTGTCAGGCAGAGATGTATAGTATGATAGTAATGAGGTATGGAAGATATCCCCGTCACTGGCTACTCAGCAACTTGTCTTGTATTTTGACGGATTATATATGACGCAGCCACTGTTATTTGGTTAGCATTTTTTATTGCTGTCTTATTTGGAAGAATTCTCCTCCCAGGTTTTGCAATTCATATGCTTTCCCTTTTTCTGACTGTCCAATTTGTGCTTTTCTCTGTTAGACTGTTTTAAACCCAGAAGAAAACTGTGCAATTGTGGTTTGTGTCATAAAATGTGATTGTTGAGGTTTTTTGTTTTGCAAAACGTTGGAGTGCATGGATATATCATAGCCTACCATTAAAAAGTTGTAATGAACAAATTGCATAGGCTCGAGTCCCTGCTAACAGCACTGTTTATGGGCTTCCTTCAAAAGTTGTCAGACATTAGTAGAGGTTTGTTCCTTTTGGCACTTTTCAGGTGGTTCTTTAGCCCAGGAAGTGCAAATAAGAGGACATAGAGGAGGGAATAAATAACAGTATGTTTACTGCAGCCCTTAAATAAATTCATGAGTGTTCAGTTATCATATAAAGGAAATGACGGTTGGCAATTGCTTTATGTACTCATTGTTAACACTCTTAAGGGAAAGTTGGAGCTTTTGAGAGTCCTCACAGCAGAAGGTCAAACCACAAAACCCAAAGAAGCTTTAAGTCTGCTGGTTGAATTGAATGGATGAGGCTTTAGGTACTGTTTTCAAGCAATAAATTATTTTCTGACTGGTGTCCAGGTTTCTCTCCTATATATAGGATCAATAGGATAGAAAAACAAGTAGCATCTAAGGTGAAGCTACACTTTGCTGTGCCTGAATATCATATTGCCATTAGGCACATCCAGCTGCTAAAGCAGCTCGGATCAGGTGGTGACAACATAGTGGTTAGGTTCTTGAGAAGAAAGACTGTTTTACAGTCTATGTTGGACCCTGTATTATGGCTGAGGATGGAGCTGGGCTGGTCTTACTAGAAATGGATTTTCCTAGCATGTATACTTTTCTTTGGCTAAGCCATTTGGCTTGTATAGTGTCTGCTAATCCAGTCTGTAATGTGTGTAGCACAGAAAAAGTTATTAAAAAATATTGAATTATTATCTACATAAAAAAAAACCCCTAAACCACCAAAACAACCCCTAAACCAAGCACTCTAAAAAGCCAAAAAACCCACAATGCAAGTAACCCACATGTTTGAGGACTTTGATACGGCTGATGAAAAACGATGCCTCAGCATAAGTGGACGTTTTACAACCTGTGTGGGTTTGCAGTGACTTCTGCACTGCAGTAGAGTTTAGGAGATGCCCCTATGATTCCTCTCTCTGCAAGCCTGCTCTAATCTTATCTGGACAGATTTACCCTTTACTTATTTTCCCCAAGGCTTTACATGTGTCTTTGATCCAAGTATGTGATCTATTAATGTGACTGAGTATTGTGTGTACTGTCTTTATCCTGCTATTGAAAAAGAGATTGTTTATGAAAACACATAGTGTTCTGTGTTTATAGCTCACTCTCACGTTATAGATTTGGCATGCATCCGCCTCATTGTCTTGGCAAGACAAGAATTAAACAAGAATGCATGTGGCCCAATGGGGAAAAGGATACATTAATTATTGTAGCTGAATGACATTGATTACAGCAATTAAGTTGTGTTTTTATTTTTGTAAAAAGAAAAAAAGTTTGAGAATAGAGCAGGAAAGACTAACATCTTTCCTTCTATGTCCTAACCCACCATTTTCTTGCTTTATTTTGAATATAGTGTGAGGGGAAAGCTCTCTTTCATACTCAAATAACATTACTCTCTCTTCAAATGAGTTGTGTATATAGCATGGTGGTGGAAGAAATGATAAAAGTCTTACTCTCTAAGTATTTTCTAGATCCAGGAAAAAACCTTAGGAAAATGCCACATTCAAGTTACTTTATAAGGTATTACCTGGTCTTCATTATTGGCAGTGGTTTCTGTCTCGGGTTAAATACACCTAGCAGTTCTTGGTTTTTACTCACAGGAGCTACATTGTGTTACTCATGGGGGATTCTATATAAAGGAAACTACGTTTCCGCGATAAAAAACTGATTTCCTTTAGAACGTGCAGTTCACTAGGTGACAATTTTTAATGTGTTTTTAATAAACCAATTGTGGAAAGAAATAATTTTGCTTTATTGTGAATATTTCCTCTGGTCTGCTTCTTAAAATTGAGTTCTGGATTTAAGTACTGGGTTAAACAGAGTAACACCACCATAACCTGGCTGTAATGTGTTTATTACAAGATGTATTTATTTGAAAATACAAAATAAAGAAGCATTTGAGTAATCATAGGCTGTAATGCCTATCAGATAATGTAGAGGGAAAAACTATGCCTGCTCTTAGGCCGTTCAGCACTGTAAAACCCTACACTTCTTTGTGTTGTTGGTTTCTCTTTATAATTTTATTTTGAAAGCAGGAAAAAATCCTAATGAGCCAAGAGATTTATCATCTCTCTCTTTTTTTTTTTTTTTTAAGTTTTATGTGACAACTTCAAATGGTTTAATGAGCTTTTTCCTCAGTAAGTCTTGCAAGTCTTTTGTTATGGTTACTTTTAAAAATTGCAATGCTAATGTAAAATACCACAAATTTTATTGCTTAGAATAGTTATATTTTTTAAAAAAATAATTTTAATCATCCTATGGATTTTGTCACATTGGGTATGAGTAGAGAATAATTTCTGCTCCCTTAAAATGCACTTTAGAATTTCACGACTCCTTGTCATTGAAATATGTAAAACCTCTTCAATAAATAAATGGGTATGGATGAAAAAATAGTGTGTGGATTTAATTGCTTGGGAGTAGCAGTGATGTGTACTGTAGGCTGCGTTCATTTGACAGATCACAATTTAGAATATTGTTCAGTTTGTGTTAGACAAACAATACTGTGTTTTCTATCTGTCTCTGCTTATTCTTCACTTGAGATTAAAAAAAGAGGTGGGGAAATAGGCAGAGTGCAGGGAATTCTGAGAGGAGACTTGAACTGTGGACCAGTGAGAAGTTACTAGTGATCGGTTCAACTGTTAGTAGTAATACCATTTAATATGAACTTCAGTAAGTAGCAGAGTAAGGCTTGATGTGCTTAATATTAGCATACTTACTATAACACCAACCTCTCATTTAATTTATCCAACTGTTACTTGTATTTATATATAAAGGCTTAGTATCACCATCTTCTCTGGTGACAGATTCTCAAGTGCTTTGTATTCAGGATAGAATGCCATCTTCTTAAACAGGTAGAATTTCTCTTCTAGTGTTTGTTCCTTAATTAAAATATTGATCATATGGATCTATGTGATAAATCTTTGCTTTCTCTTGGTATTTGAAAATCCAGAAAACCTTTGTATGCTTCTTTTCAGGAACAGAGTGTGAAGACCTCATAGAAGAGTTGCTGTGTTGCCTCATCCAGCTCATTGTTGAAATTCCCCTGTTGTAAGTTAGCTTTATTCTTTTTTTTTTCAAGCCTCCTTGTATAAACCGAGCATTGAAGAGAATATGAAATTTAGAGTGATGGGATTATAATGTATTTGTATTTGAATGCTCCATGTGATGATGCAGTACTGACAATGATAACCTACTGCCAGTCGCAGCCCTGAATATACTCTTGGAAGAAGTACATGATCAGCATCTCACACCCAGTTCAAACCATCGACAGAAGTTAGCCTGTTTTATTTTCTAGGAGCTTTGACATTTGTTTCCTGTAGCTTTTGGCTAGAAATGATTGTGGGGAAGTGTACAGGGAAAGGACTTTGGAGGCATCACTTCATCTCTGGGGGATGCAGCAAGGTGCGAACAAAAGTTCCTCTTCTGCAGTTGTGTGGGGTTTTGAACTGCATGTGTGTGAAGTCATGATTTAATACTAATTTCTGAAATACCAGTGAATTGACATCTGAAGAAGGGAGAAGAGAGATGACTAAGTGGAGTGTTTCTGTAGATCTCCAGCTTTGTTTCTGTGGCTTTTTTATGCATCTGCTGTATCTGAGATGCATTCACTCCATATCCCATTGGATACTTCACTATTACAGGAAGGAGAACATACTTTGTTCTTTGGAAATTAAAATGTCTTTCCACACCTGTGATAAGTTTTAACTTCTTTTTTCCCCAGATAAACTTTACCAAAGATACTATTAGCAGTATCTTTTGTGTTAAATTGCATTGTAGTCTGTGCCTAAAATGTAGTGCCCCAATTAAAGCATTGCAGCTCTGAAAGAGTTTCAGATTATCCATTCTAGTGTAGTTTATAGCTCTGCTGGTGATTCAGTTTTTGTACTTCGGATTGTTCTTTTGGTTGGAAAGTTGACAAAGATGCAATAGTTTTTGAAACATTGCTCTCATTAAATACAACTCTGTCAACATTACATGAGGGTTTGGGTAGGTAGTTTGTAATGAATTAGATTTAGAGTGTCATCCTGCAAAGCTTGTCAGGATTTCCTGGAGCAGATCCATTTTTTGCTTGGAACAGATTAGAGGAAGTACAAAGGGGTGAAAGGACTGCGTTATATCGGCAAGTCCATAAATCCTGCAGGGTTTTATTTTTCTTTCTTGGAAATCCCAAGGTGTGTGTGGAGTCCAATATGATTTATTTTGTCTTTCTGGCAGAAAAAGTTTTACAAACGTGATTGTTCTTAACCCTTTTCAACAACTGAGCCTGTCAGCATCTCTATTTCTATGTGAATGTGGTTGCTGGGAATGGAAGTAGCTATTGAAAGCTCTTAGTTTACTATATAATATAGTGATAATAATAATGGCTTATAAAAAAAAAGTTATAAAGCTTGTCTATAATCTTTAACGTTCAGCTATATAAAACAAATACTTTTCATAACAGATAGATGTGGAAGGTTTTTGGGGTTTTTTTTGGTAAAATAAATTTTCTTAGCTATTTTTTTCCTGAAACAGCATGCTACTGAATTCTTAGTAAGATACTAACACTGACAGAAGTGTATATTATTGTCTTGTTTACCACTATAATATATTTAACAATGTGATAATGCCTTAACTAATGATTCTATCCCCATATAGGGGAAGTAGGGTAGGGAAAAGGAGATACGGAAGAGCTTGCTTTCTTTAATACACAATCTGACCCTGTTTTTCATAAAGATGTTACAAGGCTGAGACATTTTTGCTTAACGTAATATTTTTTTTCAGGAGAATGATCGATATTATTTTAGTAGTGAGTTTACTTTTTACTTCAGATTTACACTATAAATTCTTTCCCTACTTTGTATCAAGGGAGCAGTTCATTTCTGTCTTTAGCTGGAATAAATCAAGAAAATTACAAGCCTAGTATGTGAATTTTTGGAAGGAATAGATTGTCTGCGTGGAATACATAAAATATTCAGACTTGTAATGATTTCTGTAGCAGGACTGAGGATCACTTGCTAGAGGATAGGCAGCTTTGGCAGCTTACAGCGGCACAGCTAGCAGCGTCTGTCTGTAAAGCTGCTATTAAAGATGAATTGTTGTTGTGACAGACGGTTAAAATCTCCATACTGAGCCTGTCTTTGAAGCGTCATTCAGAATAGCAAAGTTTTTGTTAGGAGCATTCAATAGCCTTAACAGAGGATTGTCACAATTAGTGTGTCCCTTGGGTTGTGTAGATGCGGTTTCATGAAGGAGTGGATGCAGCTGGCAGCTGCTGTCTAAATTTATTGCTTCTCTACACCCCAGTTTAAGCTTCTTTTTTTTTTTTTTTTCTCCTTCACTGGAATACGAAGATTGTTTTTAAAGTGCGGAAGACAGTCTCTGTGTCCAAAATGCAGGAGCAGAGGTACCTGTGCAACAGTCCTGCACTCTTTGCTTTTCAAATTATTCTAAATGTCTGGTGCTTTTTGGTGGAAGCAGTATGTGTCAGAGGTACTATAATTTTTCCTACCTCTCTCTATATTATTCAGAGGTGGTTTTTTAGTGCTTTGGGTTTGGCTTTTTTTTGTTTATTTTGCACATGTGTTACTGAAGAGCGGACAGCATTGCTGGATGAAGCTGTGTAGATTCTGTTACGGAGCAGTGAGAAATTTGTGACTGTAATAACGTAGAAAGGTCATACTATTCTTCACAGTTGAGTATCATGTTGTGAAGATGTATATACAAGATGACAGATATTGTTGGGAGGAGAGCTTAGATACCTGTGTATGGTATTTTGCAGGCAGGTACATAATGTTAACCGGAGACTAAAAGCAGGCATAGGAGTTTGGGCTTGGCCAGGACACCAAGTACGTGAAGGCTCAAGTCTTTCCTAAGCATGGGCAGAGCTTGCTCTACTAGAAGCTTTGGCAGAATGAGCTCATGTCTGCCTACAGAATAACCTACAGACATACTTGGAAAATGCAGGTGGGTAGTCTAGCTCAAAATTAATAAGGAAGGTGTGTGAGATGGGGAGGATGACGAATGGTAAGTCTGTAACCCGGCTCTCCGTATCCCTGACTATGAAATACAACCGAAGAACCAAAGTGTGTTGGTTGTTGTTGGGAAAGGCTGCAGAGATGAACAGCAAAGCGTATCTAGGAGCGTCTCAGAATTGCCTATGATGAATTTAAGATACTGTTTCTCAAAGTTAGTTTGTATTGGGAAAGGTAAATGTGCTTTAGGCAGTTGTGCTCAGCGTTGTAGTAGGAGCCACAGGACTCTGCAGCATTGTGGCTCTATCTGAGAGTTACTAAAAAGATCTTAAATTACCCTTTTTGAAAAACAGGCTATGCTGCTTTGTACAAAATGCTAAGGAAAAAGGTTTCACGTATTAACATTTAATTTTAAGAAATTTTATAGAAACTACAGCATTATTGCTTTTGAAGAATTAGACTTGTGCAGTTCCTCATAACACTTGTTACAGTATGTCGATGTTTGATTTATGGCTCCCTTGGGTATGTTACGGATACTCTGCTTTTTCTTCGGTTTTGTTAATGTTAGCACTCAAGAGTGTACATTAATGATTAAAACCTGCATAGTCAGCAAAAAGATGCAACTTCAGTATTTGATTGTATGACTTTTATGTAAAAACTATTGCTAAACATTTTTTTGCGAGATAGAGCTCCCAAAGCTTTAAATTATAAAGGCTTTTTTCAGCAGCTTGTTAGGAGCTGGTGTACATAACTGAACATCTGGTTGTTATCAGTACATTTTCACTTCATTAAAAACTATAAATGCATATGGAGGAAAAATGAAATACTGTGATCTAGTTACATCACTGTTAAGTAGCAGTCTGTGGTGCCAGTAGAAGTTAGTTGATATTCCTATTACGTTCCATTATTTTCTGTAGTTATAATTGTTTTGGGTTGCACTCTTGGTTACTTCCAAATTTCAAAGTTAACGATGTTTTGACTCATTTAAGAATGCTCTACATATTCTGAGAGCTTAAAAGCCAAATGTAGGCAGAGGGAGGGTGATAGAGTTGATTATAAAGCTGTATGAATCATTGCAGTGTAGGAATGATGTCCTGTACAGATGAAGAGAAATGTTTAGACTTTTTTCTCCCTTGCTAATTGTGAGTGGCAAAGAGTTTAGGAACTACTTTCTCTTCTATATCGAGTGTCATATTTTACTTGTTACTTTCTAAACAATACATCAGAATAGTGCTTTTTTAAAAAGGCCTATTCAAGGAACTTTTACCAAGATTGTAGTAGCTCCAGTATTTGAAGAGCTATTTGACTTCAGCATTTTGGGCAACTTTGATCATCAAAGGAGAACTTCCATCTGCTGAAGCTTAGGCTGAAGCTAGGAAAAATACCACAACTAAAAGAGATGTGTATTTCCTCGCTTTGAAGATCCTCAAAGTTTAAGACTATTGTGCTCTGTATAGGAGGCATCTGATGAGTGTAAAGGGAGTTTTATTTGCTGCTGCACCTTGTGATGGTGCAGCAAATAAAAAATACTTATTTGGAAGATTTTCTTCATCACTTATATCCTTTTTTCTTTTCTGATGGCAATATGTGGCCTTTTAAGTGTCTAAAGGTCCTAAGCAGAAAAACCTGTGATTCCTGTGGTCTGGCTCTGCCCAGATCTCTGCAATGTTCTCCAGTAGCTCCTTGAGCACTTGGGTCATCTTCTCTGTGGCTGCCTTTTCCCTGGGGGTTGAAAGCTGCACAAGTCCTGTCGAGCTGTCCATTTTTATGGGTATTTGGACAGCTCTCTTGTGTTATGCTCTTCAAAGGGTAGAGCCTTTCACTTGGATTTAGGAAATACTACTTACAAGACTTGTTGATGTGCAAGGTGAATGCAGAAGAATGTAGATCTGTGCCGAATGTTTAAGTCCTAGACTTCTTATATTTTTAATCTGTAGAGAGAAGTGAATGCCAATGAACTCAGAATGTAGAGAGCCACATAATCTCAGATGGTTTAGGAATAGATCTGGGGAATAAATGGTCTTGAACCCAACTGTCACTTTAATCCTTTAGATGCTCCCTTTCGAGTATTTCAGTCTCTGGTTGTTTTCTCACTCTCACTGTGTCTCCCAGTCAAGAATACCCAGTGTGGGGGAGATGCAGTAGGAAATGTCAGAGATGCTCTCTGTTTCCAGTTGGAGTTTCCTGAGTGCCCCTTCGGGACGTCTCCCAGATGTCTGGAGTCAGCTGTAAGCGTAGTGCATTATCGGCTGCCATGGTGTGTATTTGCCATCAGTGGGTGTAAAATTAGGAGTGATTCCAAGAGGAAAGATTATGTTCACTTGGAGTTGTTGTAGTTATATCCCGAGACTGATAATCAGGTACTTGACTTGCTTTTCAGTTTTCAAAACTGATCCTAGTCTCGTGGTGACTCCTCTTTCACCTTTCTGGTGGGCCCTCAGGAAGTAGGGAAATGAAACCTGGTTCCTGTATGATTTGAGATTTTTTGTATGAATCAGCCCTTTTGGCAACTCTCCTAAATTAGAAAATGAGTTACCTTTTAACCTTTTAATACTCAGAGTAGACAGCTCTGGCTGGGTGAAAGTTCAGGAAAATATTTAAACTGTGAGGGGGTTTGGTTTAGTGGTGTGAGTTGAAATTCAGAGTTTTGTTTCTGACTGTTCAGCCTGTTTGCTCTGTAGGTGTGAAATCATTTATGAGCTCTCAGCCTCTGTTTGCTAAGGTATAGAAATAGCTGCATTTGATTGAGTAATTAAAGTGTTTACAACAGCATGTGCCTTCACTGTGTTAATTGGAGTTCCTAGCTGAGATTTTCCTGTGCCTTGCTTCTATGCTTCATCTTGGTTCATCTTTCACAGACCCCTCTCTCGAAGGCAGGGAACAAAGCTGAATGATGTGGTGAGCGCAGAAAGAAGTTGTGAGCAGTGCTTGGGCATTGGAGAGAAGCCAGCAGCAGCAGGATGGTGACACATAGGTAGATGGTTGAAGTTTTTAGTAGATGACGCTGACAGAAGGTCATCCACGTGGTTTTGAATGGAAGAAGCAGATGCCAGGACACTGGGGAGTTGATGTTTTAGTAGGCCCATAGGTCTTATTCTGTGGGGGGCAGTTGCATCATTTGGAAACGGCAGTTACACTAATACCACTCCCCTTAGCAACTTAGATATGTAAGCTGCTAGTAACATCTGGCACCTGCAGACTGCTCCTATTGCTTCTACTTGAGTCTGCAGGAGTGGACAAGAGTAGTTGGGTTTTTGTATTTTCCCACAGGCTACGATTGACAAATGATCTTGCTATTATGATCTTCATGTTTTGATTGGCTTTTGACTCCAGCATTTATTTTGTAGCGTGGAAGAAATGTACTTTGAAACCTAGCGCTGTGCCACAGTGTGACATGTTTATGTGGTGCCGTGTAGTGTGAGCACTTGTCTGTGGGTGCAAGTAATGGCAAGTGTTCCAACTATTGCAGTTGGAAGAGTTATTGCTCAAGCAGGTTGTCTGAGCTGGCTGCTTGCGTGTGCTCTTTTCCTGTTTCTACCACAAAGATCTTTTATTTTTGTTAAAGTTTACTGTTTTGACCATAGACCTCTTTTTTCGGACATTTAGAACTTTTTAAATGCAGTATCAGCATTGTTGTATACTTGAAATTAACTGTAGAAAGGTAGGGTGAAATCTTGGTGCAGTTCAAGCAGACGAAAGCTTGCGAGGGTGTGATGTGCAGATCAATGGTCCAATGCGGTTCTCCAACCCCAGGCGCCTGAAGGTTGATAGCTCTGATGGAATTTAGAAGTCTGCCTCCGCAATTAATAAATAAAATAAATCAATAAAAATGTATGTTCTTGATGGAAGACCAGAAGAGAAGTGATATCCTTTCCAGTTTGTATCCTGGAAGAATTAGTTACTCTACCAATTTCTTCTAAGTCTAAGTGCAGTGCTGCTTTAAAGCAGTGCTCCCAGGACCATAGGTCTCTCAAAAAGGAGCCCAGGATTTCTGCTGTCTACCTTGCGAAAGGGATTAGGACGGAAAGTGTCACTGACTTATTAGAATTTTTGCCATTTGATTTTAATGAGTTGTTATCTCAAGATTGCTATAATACAAATTGTACATAGATATTTAAATAAAAAGCAGTTATGGAAATGATCAGGTATTGTTGCTTTTGGGAGGAACCCGTTGACGTATCAACTGTTGCTCATTGAAATGTAGATACTAAAACGTGTGTTAAATGCATGCGCAAGTTTATGTTATGCTGGCATCTAGGAATCTTGCATTTTGGAGCTCAAGTCATCATTCTCTGAAGAATTCATCATTTAAGATAATCACGGGTATATATGATATGTCTTTGCTTTAGAGACTAAACGTGTATAGATAAGGTTTGTTGCCAGAAACCAGTTTTAACTTGGGTGTCACATGGAAGAACCTGGTCCTGTTCCATTGAGGTTGAGTAAATGGGTGCTTGCTTTGTGTCACTGTGAAGAAATGTGATACCAAGTACGACGGCTGCTTGTAAGAAGGAAGGAACCCAAATGCAGGAGAGAAACGATTGCCATCATTTCTAGAGTTCAGTCTGTGTCAGACTGTTCCCTCATGAAAGAAGTACATCTTAAGGGGGAGGAAAGAATACCATCTGTTAGCTTGTCTAGCTGATATGGGAATAGATCCTCCAGTGGGAATGAGAGAGAGAAAAAGCGGAAAAAATTAAGTGAAAATAACTACTGAGATTTCCAAAAGAGAGAATCTGGAAGGAGTTAAAAGGAAGAAAAGACGTGTATATGCTTTGGTACATGGCTCTATGAAGTCCATTTACTTGGGACATAAGCTTTATCTGAGTTTGTGGATTTTTTTGTTTGTTTTATAAGACACTTGGGAAGGAAAAAAAACCCCACAGAAACTCAAAACATCATGCAGTTCTTGTGTTTTTTCTGAAATAAATAGCTAAATAGTTTTGACATGTAATTGATACATGAGTTCATTATTTCTAGTTTCCTCCTTATCTGCAAGCATACAGTTTTCAGAGGAAGTTTGAGATCAGCATAAATTCCACATAAAGTCATTCTATATGTCTGATAGCTTTGAATAAAAAAAAAACAAAAACAAACCAACCCCCCTGTTCTATAGCGTCTCAATATAAATAAACAGTATTTTCTTTGAAGTTAAAAGAGGTTCCTGGTAGTCCTTGTGACCCTTCAGAAATGCTTGAGTTTCAGAAAACTGTACATTTGACCCTTGGTGGAGAAAATAATTTTACTCTGAAGTTTCATCCTTGTGCTGATAAATGAAGGGTGAATGTAGCTGAGGGGTTACCCCAGATATCAGGGTTCTGGCTGTGTTTATGTCAGAGCAGATTTAATTTGGACAGATTCTACAGGTTGAGTGGAATGTTTCTGCAGTTAAATGTGCCCTAACTAGGTTTTGAATAGCAAGCAAATTGGAATAACTCACTGACTGGAGCTGCGTGAATTTAGCTTGCTTTCTGCTGTAGGCAGATGACTTTTCCAAAAAAACCCAAACCCTAGCTCCCAAAAAAACATTACAGTAACTTCTTTGTTTATTTGTTTACACTGAATCTTATAAAAATAGAAAAGAATTTTGTAATGTTTCCTCAGATTTGCTATTCCACTTGTATGATTTGTCAGAAAAATAAATAAATGAATGATTGAAATGGAGAAAAAATACAGTAGACTAAAATTTGTTTCCTCACAGCAAAGTGACCCAGGGAATGTTGTAGTGTGTCATGAAGTGAGCCTTTTCATTCATCAAGAGGGTTGGAGACATTATTCTTGTATTCTCAGCCTTTGGTAATGATAAGCTTCTGATTTTTTTTTTTTTTTCTATAGCTAAAAAGTGGGATTTTTTCCAAGGTGCTGTTTTTATTTTGATAGAAAAATGTCTTCATTTTAAAAAAAATTTTAAAATTTTCTTAATTTTTTTGCTGGTGACTAAACCTCTAATAATGGATCTATATAGGTCTTCCTTGCTTTGCTCGGGATGAAGGTGGGTAGTGGATTGCAAAGCATCCCTGTTTTGGAGAGGGAGTGGGAGGTGTTCCTAGCTCAGCGTTGCTTCTGGCTGTGATGAATTTGCAGTGGAACCAGATCACAGTGTAACCTCTGGCCTGATCTAATTATCAGCGTTTACACTGGCTAACTTCCTCAGTAGTGGGCAAAAAGTCAGGTAACTCACAAAAACTAGAAGTGATTAAAATGTACTTGATGATTTTAGGAAAGAATGTTATTTGACCAGTACATCGCTTCCTTACGTGTAAGTTAAAATGTTACTCATTCAAATACTTAAATCATGCTAGAGAGAAATAAAAAAAGAAACACCAGCAATAAGCGGTAAGTTTGCATAACCTTCACTTTCAAAAACATTTTTGTATCAGAGGTAGTGTGGTTGTGTGGACTGCGATGCAGGAAATTGTGATTCCAGCTTGCTCTTGACTTTGAGCAAATAACTGGCACGCTCTTTGCTCCCAAACTCTGGCCTAGTGCTACTGCAGAAGAGCTTAACTGAAGCTGTCTATACGCCATGATGCATAAAATTCTCCTTCCTTATGTTTTACAGTAATGCATGTTGTTTACAGCATTTCTAGCACCACATTTGAGAATATTCAAGTATTTGAGGGTGCTAAAAATCAGACTGATTTCTTCCAAATGAAATCCTGTTCATTTTGGTAAGGACCACACCAGTGCTGATCCTGAGACTAATGAAGAATTTTACTCCAGCCAATCTTTTCTGTGGTTAATTTGTTTCAAGAGAGATTGCACTGTAGTTTTAAAGTTGTCATTATTTGAAACACCACTTAGTTTTATGTTTATACTTGTTTTAGCTTTAAGAATAAAATTTTTTGAAAGTAACATTGTAACAAATAACTTAGCATCACTGCTCAAACACACATTGATGCTGATTTTTTTTTAATTGTAAATAGAGATACTATAAATATTTGAATTTGAGAAGTATAAATAGATTTTGAATTTCCAGGAGGTCAAAACCCCTTGATAATTGATGCTGGACACCTGTTGTAACTTAATGGTATTGGATTGTGAAGCATACTGTGGAAATTAAATAGTAATAGTGGGGGAAACATCAAAAGTACTTAATAACCATCTTTCTAATGGAATGCAGGATGGTACTGTTGCAGCAAGTGAAGTATCTCCTTAATTTTGGAGGAGGTGAAAATGGTCTTTGATTGAAAGCAAGAATGATACTGGTTCATGTCCCAGTTATTTCATGTGTTTTAAAAGATTTCATGTAGTCTGCAATTTATTACCTATTAAGGAGGCAAATGCCATTTTTCTCCCTCTTTTAAAAATAAGATGTGTAACAAAGTAATTATAGGCATAGGTGGGAAGGGAAAGCACAAGATATTCCAAATAGCGGATCTCTCTCTCAGCCATTTTGCTGCACGGCCTTTCCTAATTGTTCTTAATTTAATTATTTGGTGTTAGTATTTAATCATTACAGCACATTCTTTGGGATTGGCTGTGAGATCTTAGACTTCACTGTTACCTCAAAAATACCGTTTACAGCTGAACGACTGTATGTAGTACCTTGATATCCTGAGCCTTTCTTATACTTAAACTAGTGTTTGTGTATTATATTCCTTTCTTAGGGATCCACTTTTCCTGGCAGGTGGAGCTGTGTTTGGCTAGCTGGAGGTTTCCGTGACTTAGAGTGATGGGTTTGTGACAATTTTATTTAACAGGACAAAGGACACGCTTTTGAGATATATCTATTATTTTTAGAGTGAAGCGTAGTCTGAAAATTGCACTGGGAATGTTCTGGGCAATACTTCAATGTTTTTACATTGTCTTGTCTTTTGACATAGGAAAAAAATGCTTACCTCTAAGGAAAACAAGCCGTTGTTGGTATGAAGTGATTCTGGGTTTTTTGAATTTGTTGTTTACGTGTTTCCAATTGAAACTCACTGTGCTAAACAGTGTATAACCTCAGGTGAAGTTACCCAGTGTTCTTGGAAATTAGTTTGTAAACAAATCCAGTAGATTAATCTTTATTTTCGTTTTTTCCTGCAGAGATATTACATACAACATTTCCTTGGAAGCTGTGACAACTCTCGTCGTCTTCCTCTCATGCCAATTATTCCACAAAGAAATTCTGCGAGAGAGCATCGTTCACAAATACCTGATGCATGGTCGATGGTACGTTGTGTTCTGGGGTGGTACCTAATGGCAGAGCAAATGCTTCTGATAGCTTGTTTTGACTATTTGTACTTGAATACAAAAGACAGCAAAATATGTTTTGATGGAAAACTTGTTCTGCTCAAAAGAAAACAGAGCACACAAGCAAACATCTGTAAAAGCTGTTGGAAGGTTTCAGGTTTAAATCTTACAGCCCAGACTTCAGTAAAAATATTTTGGAAATAATTGTCCTTTTTTGAGGGTAATTTCATTAAATTAAAACAGCTTTTACATTTCAGGATGGTTTTTTTTGATTGAGCTATGGGTCGGGGGCAGATTAGATGAGGCTTTGGGCAACCTGGGCTAGTGGAGGGTGTCCCTGCCCATGGCAGGGGGGTGGGACTAGATGGGCTTTGAGGTCCCTTCCAACCCAAACCAGTCTGTGGTTCTTTTCCTGTAACATTGCAGCCTAGGGAACCTAAGTACCTCAGAAATGCTCATGAGTCTTCTTGCTGTACAAGTAAATAGCAACCCCCCAAAAGATTGCACATACGTGCTACGTTGAGTTTCAAGCTGCAATAGTAGAAATACCTGACAGGTGGTAAATTTGGTTGTCTGAGTAATATCACTTGTTCTGGCAAGTTGGTTGTTTTGTTTAAATGCTTTGTCATGGTGGCTTTTTTACACATTTTGGTCAGGCTACCATTCATCCTCTTTCAACTTTAAATTCCACGCAGGCAGATTTTTGGGAAGTATAACTATTGTCTGGTTTTCTGAAATTTCTACTAGATGTAAGAGAGACGTACTGCTCCAGAGTGGTGTGCAGGGAGAGGAGGGAGGATCAGTCTGGCTGTAGGCAGAGGGAGGACAAGGCAGACTTCAGCCTGAAACAGCATCAGGGTAGAGGCAGAGCCTCAGTATTTGTAGGATTTGGTGGTATTTAAATGTCTGGACCAAAGGAATTGAGAGTTTGAGGCAAAATGGGGAATGTTTAGGTGAAGGGGTAATATGGGGTCTAAGAGGTCAGAGTTGGGAGTAGCAGGTACCTGACCTCTGGAGAGAGGGGTGGGAATGTGGTGGCTGGGAATCTAGGGCAATGTGAAGAGATGGAAGGGCACTGCTTAGAATCACGGCATCATAGCATCACAGAATGGTTTGGGTTGGACAGGACCTCAAAGCCCATCCAGTTCCACCCCCCTGCCATGGGCAGGGACACCCTCCACTAGCCCAGGTTGCCCAAAGCCCCATCCAACCTGGCCTTGACCACTGCCAGGGAGCCAGGGGCAGCCACAGCTTCTCTGGGTAACCTGTGCCAGGGCCTCCCCACCCTCACAGGGAAGAATTTCTTCCTCGGATCTCATCTCCATCTCCCCTCCTGCAGCTTCAGGCCATTCCCCTTGGCCTGTCACTCCCTGCCCTTGTCACCAGCCCCTCTCCAGCTTTCCTGGAGCCCCTTTAGGGACTGGAAGGGGCTCTAAGGTCTCCCTGGAACCTTCTGTTCTCCAGGCTGAACAACCCCAACTCTCTCTGCATCTATATAACCAAAGCATGGAGCAAAAACTAAACAAATATAATGTTTCTTTCACTTGCGTAAATATTTTTCCAGTTGTGTCTTGAGGTAAAAGAATGCAACGATTCCCCAAATTAACTGATTGATTTAAAAGTAGTATTGAGAACAGAAAACTACAAAAAATTAGTTTCCATGATCCTGCTGTTGAAGGTGCTCCTTCAGAGCCTAGCTGAAGTCAGTGCAACTTTGCATGGGCAAGACCTTGGCGTTCTTTCCCTTTCCAGTCTGCTCGAGACTGGGAGAGTTACTGTCTGTGTTTAATGCCAAACACCAGCCTTTGCACCCTGCTTGGGCTTTGTCGTGCCAAATTTCGCAAGCTGTGAGTCAACTAAAGCTGTTTTCTTTTTCTTTTCAGTCTCCCATATACCAGCAGACTTGTGAAAACTTTACTATATAATTTCATTAGACAAGAAAGAAGCCCTCCTCCAGGGACCCACGTCTTTCAGCAGCAAACAGATGGAGGAGGACTGCTTTATGGAATTGCATCTGGGGTGGCAAGTGAGTCTTACTTTTTATAAACTATACTTCAAACCTAATGAAATATTGCCTGTAGCCCATTTGTTTTTCAACAAGTGATACCAGTGTGCATGCTCCGTGTAGAAAAGCTGTCCACAGGCCTGCTTGGATTGTAATCCTATACGCTCCATCTTGAGATGGGTTAGAATTCGAAGCAATTCTATCTGCAGACACTGCAGGGATATCTTCCCTGATGGACAGCCTGTGGTAAAAGTAGCACTTAGTCTTTTTTGTTTTGTTGGTTTTGTTTTTTTGTTTTGTTTTGGGTTTTTTTGTTGATATTAAAAAAAAAAAGCAAGTAATACCCCATTTGATAATGCTTTAAATCTGTTAATGTTGTAAGAAATACTTTTATGTGCATATTTAATTCTTTATGATTACTCAGTGGATATGGTGACCTGCTCTATGGCTCTGCTTGAGCAGAAGGTTAGACTAGGTGGTCTCAGAGGTCCCTTCCAGTCTCAAGGATTCTGTGATATAAAAGAGGGGCGTAGCTAGGAATTTTTGTAACGTATTGAAGTGTATGCCTTTCCCAGTAGGTTGACTAATGTTTTTTCCTGAATAGTATGACTAAATTCTGAACTTTCGTGGGTGGACTGTTTGCTATAGAGAGGTATTGCCTGAAGAATATGAAAGACTTGTTGCCATTTTTTGTTAGGAAAAAGGTTTCTCATGTTTGTTATACTATATATCATGTTTTGGTTTGTGATTGCTCTCTTCATCACACCAGATGTGTTTTATCAGTGTGTGTATTACATTTAAAAATTCTTCCTAAAGGTTTTTCTTTTCCATGTAATATGAATAAATATAATATATTGCTAGCAGTTATAGCATATGTTATTCTCTTTTTCCCCCTGATAAACTAAATAACACTTTGCAAGTCAGTTGCTGTTAAAACTGATACTATTTCTTTTGCTCTTTTGTGAAATCTGTTCAGTCGTGGCATCCCTAGGGGATATTAAAGTTCATGCTGCAAGTGGTCTGTCAGAAAATATTTTACGGTCTGTGACAGTGCGCGTGGATCTCCTCATGGAGGCAGTAAACGAGCAGTTAGTCGTAGCTTAAACACGTCGCTGCTGCTGCATAAGATGCAGTTGGTTACACGCAGCTCAAAGTACTGCTGGAACAACCATCTCCTTTCCAGTTTCCAGTTTACACGCTCAAGGGTAGACCACCACTGTGGTTGGGTTGTGCCTGTAACATAAATGCATCAAAAAAGCAGTTGCTTGTTTTGCAGGTTATTTGAACATAGAGGACAAATTAATTAAATTGTTCCCTGCAACCTTTTTCTTTTAGAGTCCCAACAGGTACATTCTCTTCCTTCTTTTCAATTGTGAGAGAAAATTGCTCTTAATGTTTTTCTGAGGCAATTTTCAGTATGTGGTTTGTACTTTTGTTTGTGACTGAAGAGCAGTTCTCTCTGCGTATTTTAATACCTCTGTTTACCTGATGGTTTTATTTTTCATGGTTCTAATCTCTCCAGTTATGCTTGAGTGTCTGTCTGCCTTAGTGCAGCAACAGGCAAAACAATGTTTTTTTTTCCTCTTCTGGTCTTTGATATCATATCCCTTCATGACTTTTTACTTCTTGTACATTGAGTTAGACTTAAGAACTGCAAAAATTTCTTAATGCAAACTCTTAAGGTTTCAGCCTACGTCTGTTCTTGTCTCTTCCTACACTTCCACCCCCTTCACTCCTCTTGAACCATTCTCTTAACAACTCCCTTAGCATACTCCTACGCTTATTTTCTTGCCTCTTTCATGAGTACCTGAAGTGCCATCTCTTGTCCCAGTGAATTAAGTACTTTCATTTAAAGCTTTAAGAGCCCTTATAAAGAGCTTCCTAATGACCTGCCTGTGAAAGGGAGGGAGGGGGGGAAAGCACCGCATCCTGTTAGAAAACTAGAAAACAGAAATATTTTTTCTGTTTGTGCCCAAAGAGTTGCTTAATGTTTTTTGTGTCTGATTATCGATGTTGGACTATAGATGAAACTCAGACACAATACAGTTGGCGTATTTGCCCATCCATAAATATCTTTGAATTAACTCTTTGCAATCCTTTGTTTTATATAACATCAGGTATGTGCGTAGAGTGCAGTGCAGATTAGGAAGCAGCAACACAAACTGATAGTCTGCTATGGAACAGAAGCAAGTTTTGAGCAAGGAACAGATGTGGAAAACTTAGACGTGACTTCTATATTGTGTTATTTTTGTCTATTTTGTAATCTCTAAAGAGGTAAGAATTGAAAGAAGAATGGAAGAGTTGAAAATTCACTTTTATGTTGCTCGTTGTCTCTTAAATACTGCATAATGCTTAAAATAAGTTTACTGAAATAGTCTAAATATAATCGATTTAGGATGAAAGGAGGTAGGAGCCTGCTTTTAAAAATAATTTATTTTTCATATGAAGTTTTGAGGTCTAAAATAATTATTGTACTTGTTAATTTGAAATTTTTTAACTTGATACCACAGTCATCTCTATGCTACCATGTATTACCTTATGCATATTTTGTAGTCACTTGCACAGCAGCAGCAGCAGATCAACAAACTCGTATAAGCACTGTATTTTAAATCCACCCCCCCTTTTCCTTCCTTGTGATTCAGCCCAAGTGATGATTTTACACGCTACGACCAGAAGTTTACCCTTTCCCACAGTTAACCTTCTCCTGCTTCTCATCCTTTGTAGCCTGTTTTTTTTCCTCTCATGAGCCTCCTTAACTCTGAAACTGTACAGCCAACATCCTTACACCAATTACTTCTCCCTGCTTTGGCCTCTGCGTGCAGGTTATCTACGTACAAGTACCTTTGTCTGTCCTGTATATGGAATACCTTGATAAGAATTGTATTGCCAATTATGTTATCCTCTGGTAATTAAATAAACAATTGTGGGTTTGGAATGAGGTGGGGGAAACAACGATATTTTAGTTTTGTAACTTCACGAAGGACATTCTTCTAGACTGAGTCAACTTTGCTTTCTCTTTGCAGTCTTTTTGTAGGTGTGCGAAATAATTGTAAAGTGCTGCTAGATCTGATGGTATGTCATTGATGTGTTGTGAAGACATAAATTATATCACTATGCATGGCGGTAGAGATTAGACCTCATCTATTAGAAATTAATTTTTCTTGGTTCACAAGGTACATTGAACCAACTTACCTTCAAAAAATATTTGTTTTGTTGGTTTTAAATCTCCTCTGTTTTTTTTTTTTGAGTAGTATTAGCATTTGCCAGTTCATGGTCCACAGTTAACCAAGTTGAGAGAACTTTTTATAGGCAAGCAAAAATTTTTAATAAGTCATTTTATTTCTTGCAAAATAAAATTCACGTTACAGTTAGGAACTGCCAAACAGATGCTATGCTAAGACAGGAAAATGTTAGTGCTGCTCGAAACTGTTGCAAAATACGTCAATTTAACTGGTTTCATTTGAAATAGTTGATCCAGTTTATACTTTGCTATTAAAAACCCCCACTTTAATGCATCTTGCAGTACTTAGGAGTTACTGCAATAGTAAGATCTAATTGACTTAATTTGTGCTGTTTAGATGATTATAGATGTAATGGGTACAATGTTGTACCTGTAAGAAACAAATGAAAAGGCAGTAGCTGGATTCATCTTCATTAACCACTTAAGCAATCATCATAACTAATCTGGCCCACAAATGTACTGTTGTGGCATTAATATAAATTGCAGAATTCGGTGTATAGTGGTCAATAATGACTTGTTTTCTCATGTCTGTACTCTTTGGTTGGAACTAGACAATTAATGACTTTCTATCATGTAAGTACATACTTCACTCTGCATTATGTCATTCAGCATTAGTGTACTTGAAGGCTTCTGATTACCTGTGTTGTGCATCTGTGACTTACATACATTACAGCATCTTTTTTTTTTTTTTTTTGGTGCTACATTCTGGTTAATAGCACTTTTCATGAGGTCAAACTCATCTTCTGTAGCACAGAAGAACATTGCCTCTGGCATAAATCTCTGCAGGCCTGGGATGTATTCACTATTAAGCTCTTACACACTTCCTTTGACATACCTTGTGTTATATTGTCTTTTGTTTTTTCTTGCAATCTAATTTATCTTTGTGGTTTTGAATGATGCGAGAATATAGAGGAGTTCTACAGCAGTAGCGCTTCTGGTAGCATGCCTAGGCCCCAGGTTCACCAAACTCTTGGGGCTTTCAATCACAAGGACCTTGTATCTAGAAGAGTCATAGTGTAATTAGTTAAGAAATTCTTGAGCTTTCTTGTAAGCTTCACCAATGCATTTTTGATAGTAAAGCACCAGTGATTTTGAACTAGCTGGACAGGTAGCATACACTTTTGCTTTGGGACTCCCGCTCTTTCCATAGACACTGACAGCAATGATAGCAGAGCATCCTTTCCTAGAAGAGCAATTTATACTGTAAGGTCCTGGGCTTGATAGTTCTTGAGAGTCTTCCATTGACTCTGATGAGACTTACACATTTGCAGGGAGCTAGTGGTAGGGTTTTTTTCTTTCCTTCAGAGAGGTAGATGCTCCTGGGGACCCTTGGCTGCTACCACTCCACTCTTATGGCAGTGACAAAATATTTCATGCTAAACATCCTCAAGGCTTAGATGTTTTTAAGTCTTCTGTAACACCTCTTTTCTGTGATATCTACCTGACACTATCTAGGTTCATGGTATGCTGGGAGCTCTGCTGCTATGCTAATGCTGTCTCTTCCATCTTGTCTCTTGCCCTATATGTCGACTGTAAGTTGTTTAGAGTAGGGACCATCGTTGAGTACATATAATACATAGCATAGCGAGGCTGTGGTTCGTGACTAGAGCTTCTGATTTCTGTGGTCATACAAATCATAATTGTAACCATATGTTCCAGCTTGTTTACTGAGAGTGCTGCAGCAAGTTTCACGAGGTGTGTTGGTGATTTATCTCCCTGACATTTATCCTGATATTCCAAAACCTGAGCAGCTTGAAATAGTCCATTTAAAATTAAAAAAAAAAAAAAAAAGAAAAAGAAAAAAGAAAACCTATTGGCTCAGAAATTATTTTTCTTCTTTAATACTTCAGGAAAAATTGCTTTTAAAAGAAATCAAGAATCAAACTGATATATTGTGACACCAAAAGTTTTAAAACTTGCTATCTTGCAAGGACTAGGGCTAGGAAAAAGGAATTTTATATGGGTGAAAAGGAGGCTTTCCAAACTCTTTTTAGCTCTACAGAATTACAGAAGTGGAAAATGAGATAAATGCGATAATTATAAAACTTCAATAATCACTTATTTAAAAAAGGAAGTGTTATACTTGAGTTTTTCTTAAAGTCCTACAAACTTCAGCTCAGGGATGGTAAGAAATCCCATAACTCTTCAGTTTATAATCACGTGTCAACAAGCGTGTTCATCTACATAACATTTATTTTAGCAATAAATGTGAAAATGCTTTAAGAAGATTGTAAACACTATTATTCCCTCTTCATTTTTGAGCATGATAAAGAGGATTGACCGCGCCATCTAAGAAATGGACCAAAATTGGGGAATTAAAGTCTTCAGGTTCAGCATCTTCTTTGACCGAAAGGGTGAGGGTTTTTTTGCACTAATAGGGGATATTAAAGTAACACTTGTGACTTAGAACTCCATAAGGCATTTGTTCTTCATGATTTTGAAAATATCTGCAGTGAACCAGTCAAGATGTGGTCTTCTGCTGCACGTTTTTCTGATGAAAATGACTCAGTAGTTCAGGAAAAAGGATGATGATAAAGCACAACAAATTCTTCTCCTTTTTTTTTTTTTGTTGCTCTGTGTCAAAATGTGGTTTTCAAGTCTGCTAATGGATTAAATTCATCCAAAGCTGCATTTGTTACTAAATTACATATTAACTGGTTTCTCTTCATTCTCCTGCCAGATGTCTGTACCACCTTTTTGGGGTGGGACCGCTTATACATCAGGCCATTCAGATTAAAAATTGCCCCAAGTTCAGCATGGTGGGGGAGTCGTTTTGCTTCCTGACTGGCACATGCACTTCTTCAAAACTTTTTTGTTGTTAAATTCTGATTTTCAGTTATTGGTCATGTCTGTGAAGAGTAAATAAATACAAAGGCTATGCTGTGGAGTGCCTGTCTGGAAATATTGATTAGCTAGCTCCGTTTTTCTGGGGTGTATTTTTTTTTCCTTTTTCTTTCCAGTAGCCTACTAGAGTATTAGTTCTGTAAAGTTGCCATGGTTTTTTTGCATTTTTTCTTTATTATTTTCTTTTATTTATTTAATTATTTATGCACGGTGACACATGGGGAAGCTGAAAATGTATCTGTATGCTTTCTGTTTAGTTCCCTGCTCCCTTTTGCCTTTGCCTGCCTGGTCCTTCCTGAAAATAAGTGATGGATTTATTTTTTTTTTAGTGCATCTGCAATGAAAATCTGTATTTTAACTGCTTCCTAAAATAAGTCCCAAAGTCTGGTAGGTTTTTTAACATTTATAAGATTAAGAAGAGAAATTTATTTATATCTTAGCTATTATTTTGGATAAACTACTGATAGAAGCAGCACAAGTCAGTTGTGGAAGTCTTGTGTCATGATCAAATTAATTCAAGTTCTGAAACAGCTTTATTTGCTATACCAATACTTTTGTCAGGGGAGAGGAGAAATTACTTCAAAGCTTAAAACAAATTAAAACAGCCTTTGCGTTGGAAAGGGAGTGGAATTTAAAAATGAAAAAAAGAGTACGTTTTCTCAGTTAGGGACGTAATCATACTTGGCAGGGAGATGAGGGAGGCAACGTCTGTCACTTAAGCGGACAAGGGGAGCAGTGAGTTTGCTTACCTGTTAATTGCATTAAATCCTTCAATTAAAGCCTTAAATTAATGCAGCAGAACTTCCTAAGTATACATCTTGCAGGTACAGCAGAGCTTATGGTTTTCCAATCAGCAGTAGACATTTTAATTACATAACAGATCAGACCTAGTATATGAATTTGGTATGAATATAGCCTTAATCTGGCATGTCAGTTTACTCAACTGCAAGGTCTAAATATAAAGAATAGTTTACATAAGGAGCTTGCAGATGAACTCTTATTTAATACTGGTACTTAGAAGGCAAGAATGTTCCGTGCAGAGAGTGGTAGCTGTCTTGCCAATGCTCAGAACCTGTCCAGGAGGTGGTGGATAATTAACTACCTCGTTAACGAAGTCATTAATGCAAGTAGAAAGATGTCATTCTGGCTGCATTCATGGTGCAAAGGAATGTTGTGCTGGTAGGGTACGATGACTGTGGTGGGTTTTGCAGGGGCTCTAAGGGAAATGAAACAAAATGTAAGCATATTACAAAAGCAAAACTTTCGCTGGTGCCAGAACTCAAAATCAGATGAACGCTTGAATCGGATTAATCTCTAATGAAAATATTTGCATACATTAAAACATCTGTATTTCAAAATTTTAGTCTTGCAGAAATTTTAGTTTCATACAGAAACTTTCAGCCTGGACTTGGACCATAAATCTAGAATTTTTATTTTCCTATGCTATACTACATTGTTTTTAGTTCAGTTGTGTAACGCATTTTTCTAGTTGTGGTCAGTATGTGAAGAGTACATTGAATTTGTGTAGTGTGAGACAAAAATATTTTGGAGGATAAGTGGACACACTATGAAAATCTTGGCTGTAACGAATTTTGCAATTTTTGAGGTAGTACAACCTTGCTGGAGCCACGATCCTTCTGGATGTGGCTCATAGGATAGTTTTTTTGAGCCTTATCAAGTATGTACTTAAGAGCATGTATTTATGGTATTGCCTGTATGGCCTGAAGCGTTTGACTCTGATTTGAGGACTGATTTCACAAATAATTTCATGTCAACAGCTATTGTTTCAAATGAGCAATTTTTGTTGGAGAGGGAAAATGTTCCTCCTCTTACTTTTGAGCATAAAAAAGCTTGGAAGTCTTTCCATCTATCTTTTATTTCTGTGGATTATAGCTGTACTTCCTTGTTTTTGTAGACCCATGGAGGAGCTAAGCTCTGCAAAGAATGATCTAAGATTTAATGAGGCCTTTGACTAAAATCTTTGTCTTAAACCAACAAAGACAAATCTTTAATACGATTATAACATAGTTATTTTTTAGTTAATGTTCCAGAAAAGCCAATGGTAATTAAATGTGTTCTGCCAAACTGTAGTTTCCAACACAAGTATGAAATTTTTACATAACCTGATAAATGGCTATTTTTCCTTTTGAACAAGCCATCAAAAACATTTTCCTTCTTTCTGCGAAAGACTTCCCTGCCAAATTAGAGCAAAGCCAAACAGATCATGTGCTTAGCAGCATATTAGTAGAAACTATTTTAACAGTTGCAGATTTAAGTTTTATTTCCTTGTCCCGAAGCCAGTTACTATTGTTGAGTAATTTGGAACTTTCTTTTCTGATTGAAGTTTAAGTTATCGGTATGTGGTAGTTGTAGTATAGAGCAGTGAACATTCATTTTCATGACAGTTGGGTTTGTTTGTAAATTTTTCTTTTTCAAGTGAGTGGCGTTTTCCAGAGTGACTCACTTTGGGGAAAGAAAAATACCATTAACAAAAAAAGAATGTGGCACCTAGGAATAGACATGCTAGTGAAAAGAATGGATTTCCATTATTGAAAAATAAATTTCTGTATTACATGGAAATTCAATTATTATCCTTATAGGAAAGTGTGAATTTTTGCTTGCTTCTCAGTAATTTGATTTTTTTATTTGTATTTTGAATTTGCACCAAGTCCAGAGCTGCATTGCTGCCAAACTATGTCAGTCAATGTCTGATTGATGGCTGTAACTGTCAGATGTGGGGGGACATGGCTCAGACCTAAGCGACGTGCTGCTTTTGTGCACGCTTAGCTGCTGCCTGGGAGAGCGCAGCCGCATTAGGGCAGGCTTAATGACAAAGCTTCACCCCATCCTTAGTGTCGGTGAAGGGCTGGAGCAAGTGGGAAGAAATGTCATTTAGCTGGTGTCTGCTGTGCTAAGGATGCTTTCCTGGTGGCAGTGCCGTTCCTGAAGGTGTCCATGAGAGAAGGTCTTTTGAGTCTTACAAGAGTAGCTGTAAAGTTGTCACGGTGGAGTTGTAGTCATGATGATCTGTGAAGGGGAGGTTTGTAGAGAGAGGCAGTATTTTTCATTAGACCAGTTACTGCAGTTGGAATAACGCAGGGATGTATGCGAAGTGTAACACCATACATGTGCTACCCAAACCATCTTCAGATGGCACAGCTTCCAAGAATTTAACCTTAGGAGAGGGCTTAAAGACTTTGATGTTGGCACCCAAAGGAAGATTTCTCTAACCACTTTACTGGGAACAGTATTGGGATCCTGAAGTACAAATTCTGTTACTACGATCATAGCTGGAATAAAGCTTTATTCATTTAATCTTTAATCAACAAATATATGAGTTTAATAAAATTAAACTTTATAAATTTATAGCTATATCTCTGGAATGTAAGAGAAGGACTAGATAGATGAGAAGCTGGACAGGAAGACACAGGAGCAAATCCTGTATTGCACGAGTTTCCCATATTATCTTCTGGTCCTTTCCATCTTCTGTTTCTGTCCTGTGAGATAGAAAGAACAGGGATGGTGCGGAGCCAGGAAGGCAGGGTAGATGTAGGGAGGAGGATGACTCTCTGGTATCTAACTCAGGGATGATTTGGCTGCTGATATGAAAGTTCTTGCCTATATGTAAATTACTGCTGTGGACATAAAACCATTCCTGATGTGAATGTATATACAAAGAAGTTAATGGTAAACAAACTTCTTTTGGTGGGGTATCATTAGGGGTTTGCTCATGCATAATGGAGAGCGTGTTGGTCTGACAAGCTCTTGCCTGTTACTTTTATTTAGCATGTTAAACGAAAGCTTTCTTGCTTGGCCTTTTTGGATAGGTCTCTGATAAGTATTTCTTCCTTTGTGCCAAGCATTGCCCTCTTTCCCACTCACTTTGGAGCATTTTGGGAGGTTTGAAGTAGACTGTTATTGTGGAACTGCTGCATTTCAATGGACAGATTTTCCTTGGCTGAGACCCAAACCATGTCTTCCTGTTGTGGATATTAATAATGACAGAGTTGAGACCTTGTCACTCTTCTGCTGAACAGTGTAGGTAATAAATTCAAAACTAGGTTTCATAAGAGAATTGTGGTCAGGAACAGGACAAGGTTTTCTGTCTAAATGAAAAATTTCAGAATGAGTCTAACTCTGGAATAATTCTTTTTAATAGTTAAAAGACAAAATTTCTTAGCATTCCTGCTAATATTTTGGGGTTTAGCTCTGTGTTATGGGAATCTGTAGCTGATAAATATACAGACTTCTAGTCTCAGTCTGATTGAACTGAAAATTTTTACTTTCCCATTGGCCTTAGTTCACACAAAACTCTCACATTGAGATGATTTTATGCTGCAGCTAACATTTTAAATCCATTTATTTCTGCCATGCGCATACATGAGTCTTCTGTATTAAACAGTTGTTGTAGGACTTCAAGTTTTAACATGTGTTGGTGGCAATGTAGAAGTCTTTAGGGTACTTGAGGGTGAAAGACCTGTGTCGGTAGGCACTTAATAATAAGGCTTCAATAAGGTGTTTTTATGTTGGCTTCCCGGATTTATTTTGCACTTCACATTTTGTGAAGAGTATACCTAAAATGTGCAGATGCTCATCAGAAACCCCATTCCTAGAACACACGCTGATTATAACGGGATGCACAGGGCTGTCAAGAGAATGTTCTCCATCAAATCTTCTTTCTTTCTACCATGAGACCTGTAACCACTGTCCTGTGTCATTTCTGTCTATACAGCTAGAGTCCACACAAGTGAGAGATCCTGGTGGGTGCTCACAGCTAGAGCTGTGGCCGAAGGGTTTTAGGAAGGGCCAGCAGCCATGTCTTACACCGGGGTTTGCTTTTCATTTTCTTTGGGGTTTTTGCTTTCTTTTCCTCCTTTCTCCTGTTTTAGAGAATTGGAGAATAGGAAACTTAAGTCATAGTATCATAGAATGGTTTGGGTTAGACGAAACTTTACAGATCATCTACTTTCTACCCCCCCTGCCATGGGCACAGAAGCCCCACCCAAATCTTGCATTTCATTTTAAGTAAAAAAAGTTCTTCTCTTACAATCCTATTATAATGTCTCCTCCTGCAAAGTGCAGGCATGTGTGCCCACCCTTCCTCCTGTTGTTGAGGCTCAGGAGATGCTGCCTGGGGCACTGCCAGGACCCTCAACTGCTCCATCTGAAGTAACCAAATTTAGTGTGCTCTGCCACTCAGGATGTATGTCAGTACGTAAGCCCTAGTTTTACATTAGAGACATTTAACCACTAGAAATCCTGACATGTCTGTCATATAGCTAGGTTTGAACACTGGGAAGAGGTTGATTTATAAATTCTGTTGAGCCTTTAGAACAAGCTAGTTTTCAGCAGATCTGAATTAGGGCTTAGATGAATTCAGACTTTGCAGGCAAGAAATAGCTCTTTCGCGGCTTGTTCTTACTGTACTGCTTGAGTACATTGCTTTGTGAAGTGAAATTCAAAAAAAAGTGGGGAGAAGCACTAGCCAGTAGAATAAATGAGAAGTGAATCATTTACTGAGAATCATCTTAGCTATTTTTTCCTCTGTATTCTCAAGGAAAATCTTGTATTATAGTTATCAGGCTTGCAAACTTTTATTTTGGACTGGCAAACATGTCATTTTTAAACAAAAATTTAACTAGAGGCTGCATGCCTAAGGCCTTGTCTTTTTTCCAACTGCATAAACTGGCCTTACCTTACTCTCTGAATACTTTGCTTTTGAAGTTTCTGTGTAAACATACCAGAAGCTATACAGTTCTTTCTTGAAAGGGAACAGACCCTGAGGATTGCCATTAAACACAGGTGATGATGGCAAATTCTAGGATGTGTGGTGTAAAAGCCTTTCAATCACTCTGCATGGCAAAGGACGTGTATTTATGGCTTTAAAACTGAGTATGGTGCTGATTAGCTTTTCAGAGGTACTGAATGCTTGCAGGGAAGAAGGGACACTTGTTGATGATGCTCTGTAATTTATAGTGATGGAGGAAATATAGGAGCATTTCATTTTTCCTAGTAAACCAGGTGGAATATGTAGGGTTTGTTTTTTAAAAAACTATGTTAAAAGCAATCAGAAAACTGTAATTAGAACTAATGTAAAGTCACAATATTTAAGCATTTGAAGAAGGGAGATGGTGTAGCCTTCCAGTTACAGAGCAGGTATCTCACGTGGTACAACATATGTGGAGCTCCTTGATGTCTGGTGGGAACATTGTGATAAAATGTCTCCAGCCGCTTTTGGTCCTGAGGCTGTACATGACATCTTTCAGATGAAAGAGCTTAAAGCTTAAGATGCAATTTCAGAATTTCTTGATATCTAGATATTTAAGTAATACAATGAAGAAGTTGTATTTCTGTAGTCAACTGCGAGCACGTAGATCTTTTGTGTTAAGTGATTTTTTTTTTTATAGAGAAGCGTGGAAAATGGAACAAAGTAAGTCTAAAGAAAACAGTTTTAATAAACAGAGGACATAATTATTTTATTTTCCAAGTACAATGTTTGGAACTCCACTGGATTTCTGTAGTGCAAGGTCAAGCAAGGTATGATGATGTGCATGAGAAATTATCTATACAGGAAACTGTTCTTTTAGAATTTCAGAGGTTCTAAAATATAATGACTGCTGTAATAATATGGCTGGAAAATAGAATAATAATAAGCAATTTTCAAAATGTGATGAGTATAACAACAAATTGCTTAAAGGGTACTTGCTAGGATATATCAGTAAACTGTTTATGATCTTGCAGAGGGTAGCAGTGGGGAAGAGCAGCTGGAATGCCTGTGAGAGCTCTCAACAACAGAATTTGGCATTCTGAGACCTAGTGACTACCCCAAAACTGATTTGTATAACTGCATGTATCTAACCAGAAACAACACCTGTACTAGGCAATGGAACAAAGATTCCTTTGGGTTGGAAAATGTCTCTTTGGAGAAAAAGTAGTTGTAAATCTAGAAGTATACCGCTAAAAACACATGTATCCTCTTTATACAGAGAATTTGCTAGGAAACTGTATATCCTGGTATGGAATATATACTAAATTCTGGCAGGAGGGATTGATCTCAAACATGCTTTTCAAACAGTTGATCAGAGGAGGTGAACCGGCTGCTTGCAATTCTGTCACCCGCAATCTCCTGGAGGAAAAAGTGAAAATAAAAATTCCTCTTCCTAATAATCTGATGAAGACAACCAGCTAGTTGACCTGTGCTTACAAAGTCAGATAATTTGAGATACGAAGTGTTTTGAACAGTGATTTTGGACTTCTTGAAATTAATCCTTGGTTGAGGTTGTACAGGCTTATTAGACCAAGATGTTGTTCTGGCAATGGGAATAAAAGCAAAACCACTCCTTGTCCCGCTAAAGCCAGTGCTGCTTTTCCATTTCACAGTGTGGAGAGCCAAGACGTAGAGAGATTGCGCTTCATCCAAACATGCATGTGGCTGACTTCAGAGCTTCTCAGGGCACTATCCCAGACTTATTCTAAAGTCATACCTTCACTGAGGAAACCAAATTCAGTTGAAATTATGGATGTTGGAAATTAATTCTGTCCTCAAAAGCTGGTAACTTTCTGGGAACAGAAACAGAATGGTTGCTGTTCGTGATGAGGCACTCTGTGTTAGTATGTGCACGTGAAGGACTTGGTTCAGACCTGTATCTCCATACAGTAAAACAAGTTACCCATAAGTTTCCCAAGTAATGCAGTTGTTTTGTCTCAAGAAGACAAATGAACGGCAACAGATCTGGAGTAGGGTTTTTGCTGAATTAAAAAAAAACCCCAACCAGATTCATTATGAGAATAATGGCAAGTCTGGGCATTAGTCCAAGCAGACACATTCCCAATCTTGAATAAATAGGGGACTCCATTGCTACAAAGTCTGACCTTGCTTAAGATTATCCACGGGTTTTCCTGTTGCCAAACATTTGGTAGGATGAATCAGATGACTGTAATCAGAAAGCTATTGAGATGACTTTTGTTCAACTTCTTTAAATTATTTTGCCTGTGACCAAGAAGGGAGAGGAGGCAAAGTGTGCTTCCATTGATGTTTTCAGAAGAAGCATTGATCTTCCAAGGTGTCTCTACTGCCAAAATCAAATCTAAGATCTACGTGCTGCAGCCAACGAGAGGTAGGCCTGCTCATTCAACTAATCTCAATAATAGTTTAGTGATTGCTGAATGGAGTTTGCTGACACACTTAAACATAATCTCACTTTGATACAGGGAAATCTTTCCTGATTTCAGGCATTTTTTTCTTCCTCCTTGACTTTCTCTTCTGTTTTTCAGTTTGGGGATTTTGTGTGCTGTCATTTGTATTGAAAATTAAATTAGGGATTTGCTGCCCAACATAGGCTTCAAGGTGTGGTTTGTTGCTTTGAGGTCAGAGCAGCCTGGGAGATGGACAGAATCTGTAGAGCCTCTGATTTTTGTAACAGTTCTTCTTGGATAGGAATTAGATGTAATCTAGGTTAGAGAACTGCTTATTATGTAAAGGCTTTATGCAATTGAAAGTTCAGCATTTTACATTTCTGCAATTAAGTTGTCCTGAAATAGTCTTAACATAGATGGAAAATGTGCTCATTAGCCACGTTCCTATTCTTGCCCAACTTCTCTTTAATTTTTCTGTAAACTTCAAACTTGCAATGGCTGCTGTCACTACATTTCTGTTGTATTTGCTGTATTGGTTAGAATTGCTTATTAGTGCAGATTTATATAAATTTTCCTCTTTTTGAGATCTGTTTACTTTCCCTGTCCCGAGTTCTAAAACACTCTGAAGCTTTGCAGAAGTTGTACTGTTTCCCAAACAAACAATTTTTAGCTGCTGTAGCAGTCACAAAACGAAATCCTGGTGACAGTGTTCGGTGCAACTGAGTGATTTCATTGCAGCATTAAAATGAACAGATGCAGGGAAAACTATTGTGTGTGGCTAGTCTGAGTGCGTTTGCCATTTATGCTAGTGCTATTTCATGATTTAAAAATACATTATGTTTAATGTGGGCTCTCCTGGGACTGTGTAAGTTTACTAAGTACATCAGGGGATATGAAGAGAGCTAATAGTAGACTGTAGGAGTCTTGTCTCTTCCTCCACTGTTTTTCTGTTCCCTTGGTGCACTGTCTACTTGTAAAAATCTCTCAGAAATGTAGGTTTAGATAAACTTATTTTGAACAATATAGAGAGAATAAAATCTAATAATTTATTTCTAGATCAGTCAACTAAAATGTTTTAAATGTTGTCCCATGTAGCTTGTCTAGTCAAGTTAATGATTTGTCATATCATTTGTAGCTACTTGTGGAATTTTTGTTCTGCTAAATAGAAAACATTTATGTTTGCCATTTGGCTTCTCAGTATTTTCACTAAAAGAAGAAAAAAAACCCCACCAAACTTGTGCCGTTATGCAGTTTGTGTATTGGAGGATAATGTGTTCTCAATCACTGTCACAGTGTTTCTCTTCTTGTCTTTTTAACAGCATCTTTCTTTCCTCCTCTGTGTTTTGCATTTACAGGGCATGCCCTGTTATTTTAAGTCATTTTTTAACTCATTTCAGCATCTTATCAATATGTCAAGAACTGGCATATTTGCAGATTGCAGTACTCAATTCATAAGGCACATGAACTATGTAAAAGTTTACTTTGACCTATATTTAGAGCTTTCAATTAATTTTAAATTAAATTTTCACTGTGGTTTGGCACATACTTAAAATAAGCATAAGGCAACAGCTCAAGATGGAAACCTGAAATACTTGTAATTATTGCACCTTATGTACAAATTGAGCCTTTTGTTGTGTAGAGCTGACATTTTCCTTGTCACTTTAGCCTCCTTAGGAGGCAGACTTTGAAAAGAAATAATGACTGTATAAATTAAAATTTATAGTTGTGTCTGGTTAGTGTGGGTGTCATGCTAGACATAATTCGTTATGAAGTGTGGTGTCCGTTATGGAAATCATCATTGTATCCTTTTTCAAGCGTAGGAAGGGATTTTATAATCTGCTAAAATGCAAACTGCTTTTAACTAGAATTGAATGTGGTCCACTATCCATAAATTATAATCATGCATGTGTGTGGGTGTCTTATCATTAAACTCTTATGTCTGTGTGAGAAGTGTGGGAGGTAATAAAAGCTTGGGATATAATAGTTGGTATATTGTACATTTTATTTTTGAAACTTGTTCTGGATGTATTTTGGAGTCCTTTAATTCACGTCTTCCTCAAAGAAATTAGTGCTGTATTTGCTTAAAGGAATATTAATTAAGCAGTACTGTGTTTTGGTTTGTTTTTCTCTTTTGGGCTTGTACCAAATGGTAATTAAAAACTAGTTAATGAAGTCCATAGGCTCTGCTCGAGTATGTAAGGCATGTTGATGCGACTTCATAATGATTTGAGGTATTTGAGTTAGAACTGAGGCTGTTACTGCAGTAACTATGTCAGGGCGTTCCTTGTTGTGGAGGCAGGTGTTTCTATAGCTGCCTATGCCTTTCTTAAATGCGTAAACTCAGGCTAGAGAAGCTTGACTTAGCCGTAATTATATCTACAGTGACAATTCCTAGAAGTGAAATTAATATGAACAGTAAAAAGTAGAGATGTGCATTGCTTTAGTTATGCAGCTGAAGCTTTGTAGTCTGGGTACAGACAAATGCTGAGAATCAACACTCGATGTGGATATTGAATCTTGTGGGACAATCTGAAAATGCCACATGTCTTAAAAACGAACTGATATAGTTCTGAATCTTCATCTGGCATGCCATTGCAGCAGTGCTCGGCAGCTGTAGAAATGGTGCTGTTTTAGCTACAGCAGGCGGATGGCTGGAGCAAAAGTAAATTGTGCTTGGCCAGCCAGATTGCCTTTGCAATGGTAAAATGACAAAACTCGTAGATGGGGGAAGAGTGGTTGAAGTTGTCTGCCTGGCTTTACTAAGGCTTGTGACAGTCTGCCATAGCACTTTTGACTCAGGTGTTACGCTCTACATCGGTGGACTATGTGGGTGAGACACTGGCTTAAAAAGTGTGGTGGTTTGTCCCCACCTCTGCCACTCTGTTTCTGTTTCCCACCATCAGAACGCTGCCCAGCAGAAAAGGACCTGGGGGTGCTGGTCAACAGCCAGATGAACATGAGCCAGCAGCGTGCCCAGGTGGCCAAGGTGGCCAACAGCATCCTGGCTGGTATCAGGAATGGGGTGGCCAGCAGGACCAGGGCAGCGATCGTCCCCCTGTGCTCGGCACTGGTGAGGCCGCACCTCCAGTGCTGGGTTCAGTTTTGGGCCCCTCGCTACCAGAAGGCCATTGAGGTGCTGGAGCGTGTCCAGGGAAGGGCAACGGAGTGGGGAAGGGTCTGGAGCACAAGTCTGATGAGGAGCGGCTGAGGGACCTGGGGGTGTTGAGCCTGGAGAAGAGGAGGCTGAGGGGAGACCTGATGGCTCTCTGCAGCTCCCTGAAAGGAGGGGGTAGCCAGGTGGGGGTCGGTCTCTTCTCCCAAGGAACAAGTGATGGGACAAGAGGAAATGGGCTCAAGTTGTGCCAGGGGAGGTTTAGATTGGATATGAGGAGAAATGTCTTCACCGAAAGGGTTGTCAGTCACTGGAACAGGCTGCCCAGAGAGGTGGTGGAGTGACCATCCCTGGAGGTATTTAAGACGTGTAGATGTGGTGCTTAGGGACATGGTTTAGTGGTGGGCTTGGCAGTGCTGGGTTAATGGTTCTGTGATTCTATCTAAGCATCTTCCAGTGTGTTCACTTGGACCAGCCTCAAATCAAAGGCATGGGGGAAAGGATGGTTGTACTCAAGACATCTGAAGATCAATCATTTTGCCTTTTGGATGACTGGTGAGGTTTGAGCTGACACATTCAGGGGATTATCTGTAATGGTTCTGAGATTTTTCTTGAATGAAAATAGTTAATTTAGAATTTGCTATGACATGTAGCTCAGATTTCTTGCTCTGCCATGTGTATGCATGTTCCACCTTGCATTTATGACCCTAGTAGTTAGCTGGCATTCCTTCAGGAGATTATTCTGTGACTCAGTTACTTTAGATTTGATGACCTGCATTAGATTTTTGCATTAGATTTTTGTATCTTCAGGTTTTAACCCCTGAGTTAAAACTTATTCCGAGATATGTATGGAAAATCAGAGGTGTTAGTATCCTGGTTAGCTGTATGGTAATCTACAAATAATCTTCTTCATTATGCAAACTGACCATTTATTCCATTATTTAGTCCCTGTTAAATCTTATGAATACTTTCTTATTTTTTTGGAAGTTTGATTATTTTTTTAAAAGAGTAATTGTCTTTAAAATCCACTTGTAGTGGGTGCAATTCCGCATTCACTTTCAATCCAACAGGTATGAGCTGCTGTTGAAAAAAGCTCAAACCACAAGCTACCACTTTTACCTGCCTGTTTCTGCCTCTCCATTTTTTGCTTATATTTGCGTTTGTGTGGCCACATGGTGAGCTGTCACAGAGAAGTGAGCTAGCTGAAAATTGTCCTTCCCCTCACCTTGGCTAAAGAAATTAATTTTCCTGTGTGGCTACACAACTATTGATTTGGGTTTTTTTTAGAAAGGTACAGAAAGTGGGAAGAAATGTTCAAAGGGAAGTTTTGGTGGAAGCTTATTAAAAACCCGACTGACAATCACTCTGTATCAACTAGATTGCTTTTACTCCTCTTCACTGACTACTTCAAAAAGTTTTTAAGGTCCGAGATATAAACATGTGGATAAATGGGAAGGGTCAGTGCAACTTTTATAATAGATATGACTTACCTATGTAAGACCCTGATTTGAATCTTCTCTAAAAATCGTAATTTATCCATGTGTCTCCTGGTTGTAGTTACCACTCTGCTTCTACATTGTGTACAGCAAAGGTATGGAGATGTGTTCCGCATCCAAACGAGCTCTTCACAGATTGATGTTGCAGTTACCAGCTTATGCTTCTCTGGTAACAGACTCATTCTGTTTGAGGATTTGATAGTAGAGTTACTTTAGCACTGCCAGGTGAGCGCTCTGGTCTTGATGATTTCTGGCTATTCTGAATTTCTTCCTAAATCTTCTCCTGACCCTTTCTTTGAAGACTATTTCTCCAAAGACAGCCTCCTGTTGAGTCTTAATCTGATTGAAGGCAGCCTGTTGCTGAAAGCGGCTGAGTGGGGACACCACAGCAACTTTTCCTTCCACTGGTGACGGTGTACACAGAGTATGTAGGAAAATGCACCCAGCATACTGCATTCAGTTCATCTGCTCGCACCTGACCTTCTCGGAGTGCTCCCTTAACGCCTCCATCGCTTTTTGGCCTCTTTGAGGAGCTGTCTACTTCAGATTGTTTGAAAAAGCTTTTATTGTTAATTTTTATACCTTTAGCAAGCTGCTCCTGAGTGGTTTTTGGCTTGACTTGATATGGTTTAGCATTGAACTTGCCAAAGCTTATGTACCTTTTTCTTTCCTGATTTGGAGAAGACTTAATCTTTTTTACATTTAATAGTCTCCTTCCTCTGCAGTTGAGTCACAGTGCTTTTTTGTTCTGTCCAGGGCCTCTAATAACTGATATACGTCCTCTCTGAGCCCTTAATGCAGTGACTTCAAGTTCTCTTACTGCCATCTACAAGCAATTCATAAGCTGAGTCTGTTTTCTTACCTGTTTCTTCAACTTTTAGGTAAATGCTGTGTCAACGCCAAACTATTTGTCAACTATTTAGTTGACAAATGCTGTGCCAACTAAAATTAATTTTATAAGATCCTTGGAAATGGGAAGAATCCTCTAAACGTTTTATAGTTAATGGATTTCAATTCAGAAGGCTTGTGGAAATACATACGTGGGAGGTTGGTGGGGGCTTTGGTTTTTAGGAGGAAAATCAGATCATGACCTTGGGCAAAGATTTTTCCTTGTCTGAAAGAGAAGGGAAAGTCGAATTGTGGGGAAGTTTCAGCACAGTTTACTCTTGAGTGGGAGGAAAATCTGGGTCTACTTCCACCAAGAATGGGAGATATTTGTCGGTACCACAGCAGTTGACGGGTGGTTGATACCCACTAGTTTTGTGTGTTACATAATAGGAAAACTATATAATGTACATAAAACATAGTAACTATTTATGAAAATATAAACATAAATACATTTTTATAATATAAAAATATGAGCCAGTATACTATATATATTTATATTTAGTGTGTATATATACAATTATATATACCTGGTAGGTATCAAAATACCTCGTAGAAATAAAAATAAGTATCAATTTAAATCAGAATAATTTGTTATGTAACTCTAAAGATCATGTTTCATGATCATGATTAACATATATGTAAGTATATTAAAGTAAATGTAGATACGTAAAACATATATAATATAGAAATTTTAAAATATTGCTAGAAAAAATTGTTTTGGCTTGCAGAATTTCAATTTTGGCTTCAGGTTTATGCATGTTGACTCACTGCAGACTTCTGAATTGAGCCTCAATAGTTTACATTTATGAAACTGCTTCTCAGCAATGGCGTTCTGGGAATATCTTTCAACAAATGATCCATCTTCTATATATTTATGTATTATATGTATATATTTATATAAGTGTACGTATATATACGTCTACATAAATATACACAATGAATATGTAATCGATTCCCATGCATAGGTAAGGTAATCCAGTCTGACTCTCTGCAGTGAGTCAGAGATCTCTTAGGCGATTGAGATGCTCGCTCAGGATTTCTCACTCCAGCGGCAGCTGTCAGTCCCGTACCTGACTTGCACCAGCCCAATGTTGTTTTTATTTCCCAAAGCAATAATCAGGAAGCCGTGTAGTTTACTATTCGTTGATAATTGTTCTTTGGTCCAGATTCAGGAATGACTTATAAAGCTAAGGATTGTTTCCAGAAATATTATTTCACTCCCTGCCTCCATGGGAAACTGTAATTACAAGAGTTTTGGTAAAGCCAGTGCTCAAGTACCTTGCTGAGCTGGACTCTTGAGGAACATGATAAATGAATATTGTCCAGTGCCTTAACAAGACCAAACAGCGCACGTTCAGACCAAAGGCGTTGAGAGGTAAATGCCCTTATCAAGTAGAAAATTCTCGTTTTTACAGATAGGGGAAATAGAGGAAATAACATGCTCACAGCTTGACTAAAATTATACAATGAGTTGACATGACAACTAGGAATAAAATTCCAGTGTCCTGATCTTTATCCTCATGATTGAACTGCTAGGCCTTGCTTCAAGGTTAATAAAACATGCTGTTTGCATGTGATAACTTGTGTAAGATTCCCACTTAACTAACAATTTCAGATGATTTTATAAGATGTGTATACAGTATATACATGTCTCTCTTTGGTCTTGCTAATGGTAATTCTTTGGCTTGCTAAGTGTAGTTTAGGATGTAGGCAATGAATATCTATTTTTTCCTTCTGAGGAAGCGTGTTGCCAGTATTTCTGAAGAACCCCCATAATAGGGTAATTAATGTGAAACACAATCAGATCAACTGTAATTTTGATAGATACAAATACCATTGAATATTTTAGTATGTGAGTATTTAAGTTTGCAGAGCTTGAAATTTTGTGTTTAAAGTGATGGTGTCATCAGCCAGCCCGAAGAAGGGTGATTATGGGAGGTAAGAGAGCAGCCGACTGGGAGAAGAGCGGGAAGGGGAGCTCGGCTGGGCGCTCAGGCAGTCGGGACGCCGTCGTGCCCAGGCTCCAAGGCAGCCCAGAGCCTCCCAGGTGCCAGCCCTGGGCAGGGTTCGGTCGCAAGGTCTTGCTGGCAGCTCTCTGTGCTTGTGAGACAGAGTATGTACCAAACAGCTTGGCAGCATTTGTCATTTTGCATAAAGTTAGCTGAGTAACGGTTCTGCAAATAGGGAGGGGATGTTTGAGATAGCGGAAATATTTTCACAAGAAATATTACGATATTGCAATTAACTACTCAAAAGCAGATAACCTGAAAATGATTGCTTTGCACAAGTGGCTGGTGCTGGAGGTGTACAAAGCTTGTATACAACGTAGGGCTTGCATGGTTGGATAGGGCTTGCCAAAGAGTTTGGCAGGTTTTCACAGAGCTCTCTCTTCTGAAGCACTTTTCAGAAGCGAGTGGAGGCAGTGGGACCGGCTGTCACCCTCAAGGGCAGTCTGGCTCCTCAAATCAGCATTTTTTAACGCTTCTGTTAGTCCTCTGCAGCATGCTAATTATATTATAGGTTATATTAGGAAGTTATATTAACTTATCTTTCTCAAGAGCATAGGCTTGAAGACTCAACAGTACACACTATGCGAGTGCTCTGGCTGCCGCCCTAATTTCTGAGTCTTGCTCACGCTCTTTGGACCCCAGCACCTCTCCCTGATGCAATGGGTGTGTTGGTTTTTAATCACTGTTGTAGGTGATAGAGAAGGCAGTCAGAGGTAGTTCTCAGTATTTCCCAATTGTGCTCCCAGAGAGCAGACACTTTACTTTTGGCTTGGTACTATTGCAAAATCCGTACGAACAGGAAAAGCCTGAAGGAATCCCTTGCCCTCTGGTAAAACATTTTTGGGTACTGAGAATGAAATGTTTTGGAACAGAACTTGCAGGCTAGCGACAAAATAAAGCGCCTCTAAATGTATCTTCTCATATTGGGATAAATGCAAATTTTTATATAATTCATGCCATAAGGTAGGTTAATAACAACTGGCAAATCAGTATTTGGAACCAAAAGTTTCTCAATACATTATATGTAATTTTAGTCTTTAATAGTAAAGTTGATGAGTGTTAGCATGGGTTTCTATATAATTTCAATGTTAACTATCAATTTTTGTTGGGAAAAAATACCTCTTTATAAAAGAAGTGTGTATATACAGGCAGAGTTAGTAATACTTAGTCAGCCTTTTTCTCCCCCCATAGTGTTGTATTTTTGTAGTCAGCAAATTTGATACACCAAAACCTTTCCCAACACCCTTCCTTCCACGCTCACCATCTACCCAAAAGACAAGCAACTTAAAAGGTGTTAGATGCACACGAAGACTTCATACAGGATATCGTGTATTGCAACTCCATTTTGTTGGTTTGAATCCAATCGTGGTGTCTGGTGACAAAAACTTGTTACTGTCTGATGCCTCTGGAGCTGATTTCAGTTCAGAGACCGAAGCCAAAGGGCAGGTGCTAACATAAAACAGCTCATCAACGTTGGCAGTAATTTATGTCCTGTTCTGAAGAGTGAGCAGCGAGACGGGATTCTCTCGGCTGAGGAGGCATTTTCTGCTAGTCAGGGTAATGAAAAATTTTGCCCTGGTTTGCCTGTGGTATGCTTGTTCTAGGGATAGGACTTCATTCTTTGGGACTGCCATTTTTCTCAATGCTTAGTCATAACAAGTACCCTTTAATAGTGTTCATTTGGCTGGAGCTGGCATTGATACCTGTAGATAAGCCCATATAGCACTTGCTGTAGTGAAATCCATTTTTCAATTGCTCATAATATTTTTTTTTTCAAATTTCAGTTGTTTGTGATGAATCTTTTCATGCTGAGTATCTTCCTTAGGCTGATGGGTTTTTTTGGGGTTGGTTTTTTTTTTGGCATTGGTTTAATTGAAAACAGTTCTTCTGTTTCTGAGAATGAGGTTAGGGAAAAATGTTATTTAACCAATGCTGAATTCTTACATCTGTTTTACTGAGGAGTTTTAGAGCCTTCATGCCTTGGAACAGGCTCTTGAGATTTGAAGGGGGGCTTAGGGGAGTGAAACTGCGGATGAAGATGTGCCATTTGCAATCCCTCTTAAAGTTTACTAAATCTTGCCAAGTTACAAGGTCCTGAAGCTTGCTGTTTGCATACATTGAGCAGAAACTTGTTGAAAAACTGGCAGCAAAATTGTCTGAATGTTGAGTTTTCATGAAGTGTGTTCCATGGAGCGTCAGGCCAGCAAGACCTGGGATGCGGCACCCTTTGTGAAGTCTGTGAGCCTGTTCCAGGATATGGGGGGGGGGGGGGGAACTTTCCCTGCAGTTGCTTCACATAGTTGCTGGTGGACCAGGTTTCAAACAGGAGAATTAACACTCAGGGACTTTCTCTTCCTTAGTACAGCAGGTAGCGTAGAAGAGGAAGTTCTCTCACTGCATTACAAAATGTTACGGCTTAGAGCAAAAATAGGGACAGGCTGGGGTGGATTAAAAACCAACACACCCATTGTATCAGGGAGAGGTGCTGGGGTCCAAAGAGCGTGAGCAAGACTCAGAAATTAGGGCGGCAGCCAGAGCACTCCCATAGTGTGTACTGTTGAGTTTTCAAACTGTAGTTATATTTGGAGTTTATTTAGTTGGTTTTAAATGCTCTCCTGAAGGCTCTGGTAGAGAAGCCGGTTGGAACTGCTGCAGGTACCAGTGCTCAGGTGCTTCACAAGTTTGGAGGAGTAAAACTTAGACCTAGCAGGGAAGCAGCAGATCTGTGATGACTTTGCTGTACTAGCTATTCCCTCTTAGTTGTTTGCAACAAGAAACAGACAGGGATCTTCATCTGGCATGTGTGCAGCAGGCTGTGGAAAGGAGCAAGCAACACTTATTTCAATAGAAGCAAGGGCATGAGGAGGCTGGGGAACATGCTGAGGTTTATCTGTTGAGATGTAATTCAGTGATGGGATGGAGGGAATAATGAAAACTGGAACTAGGAAGGGACGTGCATCCTCACAGAGCCAGGTCCAGCAGGTCTGCTATCAATCTGGCTGTGATTCATAGAATCATGGAATGGTTTGGGTTGGAAGGGACCTTTAAAGTCCATCTAGTCCAACCCCCCTGCCACGAGCAGGGACATCTGCAACCAGATCAGGTTGCTCAGAGCCCCGTCCAACCTGACCTTGAATGTTTCCAGGAATGGGGCATCTACCACCTCTCTGGGCAACCTGTGCCAGTGTTTCACCACCCTCAGTGTAAAGAATTTTTTCCTTCTATCTAGTGCAAATCTACCCTTCTTCAGTTTAAACCCATTACCCCTTGTCCTATCACTACAGGTCCTACTAAAACGTCTGTCCCCATCTTTCTTATAAGCCCCCTTTAGGGACTTGGAAGGTGCTCTAAGGTCTCCTTGGAGCCTTCTCTTCTCCAGGCTGAACAACCCCAACTCTCTCAGCCTGTCCTCATAGCAGAGGTGCTCCAGCCCTCTGACCTTTTTTGTGGCCTCATCTGGACTCGCTCCAAAAGGTCCATATCTTTACTGAGGACCCCAGAGCTGGATGCGGTACTCCAGGTAGGGTATCACCACAGCAGAGTAGAGGGGCAGAACCACCTCTGTTGACCTGCTGGCTACGCTCCTTTGTATGCAGCCCAGGATACAGTTGGCTTTCTGGGCTGTGAGCGTGCATGTCCAGTTTTTCATCCACCAGTACCCTAAAGTCCTTCTCCACAGGGCTGCTCTCAATCCCTTCATCCCCCAGCCTGTATTGATACCGGGGGTTGCCCCAACCCAGGTGCAGGATCTTGCACTTGGCTTTGTTGAACCTTGCACGATTCACATGGGCCCACTTCTTGAGCTTGTCCAGGTCCCTCAGAATGGCATCCTATCCCTCAGGCGTGTCAACCGCACCACTCTTGGTGTCACCTGTGGATTTGCTGAGGGTGCATGCAATCCCACTGTGTCCATTGATGAATATTAAACAGTACTGGTCCCAGTACGGACCCCTGAGGGATGCCACTCATTGCTGATCTCCATCTGGACATCAAGCCATTGTCCGCTACCCTCGGGATGCGACCATTCAACCAGTTCTTCATCCACTGAACAGTCCATCCATCAAACCCATATCTCTCACTTTAGAGAGAAGGATGCTGTGGGGGATCATGTCAAAAGCCTTACAGAAGTCCAGATAGATAACATCCATAGCTCTTCCCTTGTCCACTGATGTAGTCACTCTGTCATAGAAGGCCATTAAGTTGGTCAGGCAAGACTTGCCCTTGGTGAAGCCATGCTGGCTGTCTCGAATCACCTCCTTGTCCTCCATGTGCCTTAGTGTAGCTTCTATGAGAACCTGTGCCATGATCTTTCTAGGCACAGAGGTGAGGCTGACAGATTGGTAGTTCCCAAGGTCCTCCTTTGTACGCTGTTTAAAAAGGGTGCAGAATTTCCCTTTTTCCAGTTACTGAGGAGTTCACCTGACAGCCATGACTTTTCAAATATCATGGAGAGTGGCTTGGCAACTACATCAGCCAGTTCCCTCAGGACTCTGGGATGCATCTTGTCAGGTCCCATGAACTTATGTATATTCAGGTTCCTCAGGTGCTCACGAACTTGATCACAGAATCCCAGACTGGTGGGGGTTGGAAGGGACCTCTGGACATCATCTAGTCCAACCCCCCTGACAGAGCAGGATCACCCAGAGCAGGTGGCACAGGATGGTGTCCAGGCGGGTTTGGAATCTCTCCAGAGAAGGAGACTCCACAACCGCTCTGGGCAGCCTGTCCCAGGGCTCGGTCACCCGCAGAGGGAAGAAGTTTTTCCTCATGTTCAGATGGAACTTCCTGTGGTCCAGTTTGTGCCCCTTGCCCCTTGTCCTGTCACTGGGCACCACTCAGAAGAGTCTGGCCCCTTCCTCTAGACACCCACCCTTCAGATATTGATAAGCATTGATCAGATCCCCTCTCAGTCTTCTCTCTCTTCTCCAGGCTAACCAGCCCCAGCTCTCTCAGCCTTTCCTCATACCAGAGATGCTCCAGGCCCCTCCTCATCCTCGCAGCCCTCCGCTGGACTCTCCCCAGTAGTTCCCTGTGTGTCTTGAACTGGGGAGCCCAGATCTGGACACAGAACTCCAGATGTGGCCTCACCGGGGCAGAGCAGAGGGGGAGGAGAACCTCCTTCAACCTGCTGGCCACCCTCTTCTTAATGCACCCCAGGTACCACTGGCCTTCTTGGCCACGAGGGCACACTGCTGCTCATGGAGAGCTTGTTGTCCACCAGGACTGCCAGGTCATCCTTCTTTTTTTTAGGGTGCTAGACTGATCATTTTAAAGGGAGACTTTTCCGGAAGCCCCTTGCTTATGTTCTCATGTCTCACGTTAATTTTGAATTGTCACAACAAGTCAACAGGAGCAGTATGATAAACTTGCTAAGTGGTACCGTTTCTAACTTCTTAGATGTCTTGATCTGTCTAGCGACATTAAAGGTCACTTCTGTCAATGGCAGTCTGAATTTCTTCTTCCCCCTTCCCCATCTCAGTAGGGATGAAGTTCTTCTGAGGGTACTGCTTCAAAAGCATTAGATAATACCAATACTGTGATTCGCACTATTTAAATATAATACTGGAATCTGAGAAATAAAGATTGGTAGTAAAAAGGAAAATTTGAGTGCCCTCATTTATGATAAGATCATCTAAGGCATAGAAAATACAGATGCCTGTGAGTGTCTGTGTAAACAAGAGAAGAGAACTGAGGCACAGGACAGCCATGACTTGCCTGAAATTGTGAACATCTGTGTTGCTTGTGCATCTTGTGGTTCGTGTTTGGAACAGATCGCTTTTGCAGTAGGAGAAGAATGAGAAAGTGTTACAAACTTCTGTTACCACTTGTTTCAGTAACTGGAAACTGCATTTTTAAGTTAGGTCTTACATTGCGCTTTATGTGCAGCAGAGCCCGTTTACATGGAATACTGCAACTTGCCATAGGCAATTCCTCCTTCCACTTGGAGAAAGTTTGCACTTAAGGCATGTTACAAATGTGTATTTATAAATGGTGAGTACTTCATGATTCTGCCTTATATGTTTATAGTTAATATAATATCTAATATATCTGATAATTTATATAAATAGATGTTATTTTATAATGTATATAAATGTTATGAATATATAAAATATCGTTTCTATATACGTATGTAAAATCCAAAATATATCTATGTACCAAAAAAACCCCACAACATTAAAGTAATATTTAGCCTTTTTGCTATGGTTAAGAGTTCATGCTGGCAGCCCTGTTCAGTTAACTGGGCTTTAAAAGTTTTCTCTTCCCTTAATCAAGGTGTGCATACATTTGTGAGAACAAATACTTACAATTCTCTAAATGCCTAGTAAACCAAAAATAATTTGAGGACAAGGTTATCAGGATAAATCCAGAGAGTATTCTGCAGTATGCTAGGAGCTATTTAAAAACTTTTGGCTGCAATTTTTCAGTAAATAGCAATCAGACTTCCAGAAATGTCTGGCAGACAGCAGCTCCAGTTGTTCTTATGGCTCATACTTCATGTTGTACCGGGATCAGTACTTGAAGATCTAAAACCTCTTCTGCAGTGCATAAAGGGAGATAGTTTCTCCTGGAAATGTCTGTGGTGGATGGAGCACTTTTGGGCACCTGACCCTTGAGAGACTTCTCACTTTTAATTTTCCTGAGCTTTATTAAATTCAGAATATTGTCATGTTGTTATGCCATCTCCAAACATACGACATTGATCACTTCTCTTAGTACGCAGTTTCTCTGCTGTTGGCATGGTTGTATAGGCATTATTGTTTAGGGTAGCATGAGTGTGATCGCTGTGGATTTTTTTTCCCGGAAAAATCGTGTATTACTCTGACTACTGTCTATGTTAAAATATGCAAGCTATTTATAGCTAGACTGATACCATAAATTCACCTTGAGGAATTCCACTATACGTTCCTTAATCATTCTTAACTATTATACAGTGTACTAAATGTAATTACCTTCTTCATCTTTTTTGTTCCTTATCCCTTCCTTTCAGGGTTTGTAATTTTTCTTGTACATTATAAACTCTTGAAACAGACACATGCTTTCCTCACAGGTTTTAGGATTGGAAAGGGAATTTTTTTTTTTTTTTCTATTTTATAAATGAAGAATTAGTTTGAAAAGAAAATAAGAGATTCTGGAATCCTATGGAAACATTTATGTGTGAGGACCATGAGGACAGTGAACAGTGGAGCAGGCTGCCCAGGGAGGTTGTGCCATCTCCATCCTTGGAAGTTTCCAAGACTCAGCCTTGAGAAACCTGGTGTGAACCCATAGCTACACCTGCTTGGAGCAGGAGGTTGGGCCAAAGACCTCCTGAGGTACCTTCCATCCTGAGTCATCCTGTGATCTTACACTCTGAAAAATTATTTCTTCCTTTCTGTTCAACTTTTAAAACATCTCTGTCTTTTCTTTCCTCTTCATCTGGTTTCTTTGAGCCATCAGTTTGGTCCTGGTAGCGTTTTTCTGCAGTGGACTAGCTTAATCATTTTGTTGTCAAAATCAATGCCACAAAAAAATGTTGCTCTCGCGTTGCCAGGATAGTTTTTGAACGTGTTTCCATGTTTGTTTCTGTCCCTGATTTTGTCTGACAAAAAATATTACTGAAAATCCCACTGTCAGTGGGATTATACACATTTACTGTGCTCCCTCCCACTCTGACCACAACAATGAAATACCAGGACAGTGCCTTGGGCAAAAGCCAGAGGAGTTTTCCATTTAAAAAAAAAACCACCCCAAACCCACAAAAAAAAATCCCCCAAAACAAAACCAAAAAAGACCAAAACCCAACCCAACCCATTCTCTCCCCCCCCCCCGCCCCCCCCCAAAAACCCCAAACCAAACAAGCACAAAAAACCCAACACCAAACAACTCCTTTTTAAGGTCTCACTCTGTGTGTGTTGTTGGCTTGAGGTTTGCTGTTCAGAGGCTGATCACTGATTGAGTCAGACAGTTGTAAAATTGAATCCAACATTGGGTGGATGCTGTTTTTCCCATATTTCTCATACGTTTTCCTCCCTCTCATACTCTTCTAGCTTGCACTTAGTTTCCCAGGTTTCAAATAGTCATAATACTGTGGTATTGTGTTCTTATATAAAATAAAATAAGCTTTATGGTATTATTTATTTTATTTTATTTTTTGTATTGCGGTCATGTTTGCAGCTTCACTTATACTGGACTATCTTCAAATGCACAGCAGAAATACAGTTCCATCTCAGAAATTGTATTGCTTATGCCCAGAGGAGTTGAAATAGGTGTTTCCAGCAACGGGCCAGGAGTGGAGCTAATACAAACGTAAAGTTTTCCTTCCTTGTTTAAGATATTCCCTTTCTATACTTTTTTGGAATATATTTCTTGAAGTGAATTAATGGTTTACTGGCATTATTTCTAGCTTCATTTGGCAACTTTATAGCCTTTTGATTCAGGAATGTGGTATGTGATTTGCTTTACTTAATTCTTCAAGGTGTCTGTCACCAGATAAGTCTCTACTCAGATTCGAGTTACAGATATCAAAAATGTCTTCAGAGGTTTCCAGGTAATGAAGCTAGCCTGTTTTTCAGCATCTGTGTGCAAGTAACAGAAGTAGACCCCGTCTGGAAATGTTAAGTGTGACAGTTTAAAGGTGTTGACTTTTTTCTGTAGTTTTTCAGACAAAATAAGTTTTTTGGAGTGTCCTTATATGTTTTTGATACAGCTGTGGTGTGAGAAGCTTTGATGGGAATGCAGGTCTCCAGCTGAGGGTCAAGCTTTTGGGAGAAGGTGGTGGTCTCCATATTTTGAAGTTCGAAAGAGGCAATCTAATGGCATAATGGGGCTCCTGCCCTAATAAAAGTATATTTTCAGATGTTACACTAGGAATTCCTGAGATCTAGCTATAAAAAAGAGCATAAATAGTTTAAAATAAAATAAATGCTATTTTTGCAGTGAATTGAGGAATATGCATGTTTATTATATTAAATCAATGCAGGTTAGTATTTGTAATCTTTTTCAGTGCAGTGACGTTTGGGATGTTGTGCAAAGTGTTGGAGCTGGGATTAATCGCAGGAAGCAAAGTGGAAAAGACTTTCAAAGAAAGGAAAGAAAAATCTGTGTATATAACTTGGCTAGGCAACAAAGGAGACATGATTGTACCTTTTATTTAAAGGCTGTAAACACTGAACTGGGGAAGAAATGTTTTATGGTATTACATAGAACCACTTATAGGAATAAGTAGATGAACAAAGTAATGCTTAGACTGAATATTAAGGGAAAAGAAAATCTTAACATTGAGGGTTATTAGATTATGGAACACTCTTCCCAAAGGATGTGGTTCAAGCTCCATTACTAGTCCCTTAAAATTAGACTGGATAGAATAACAAAATGTACTGGAGGGAACACTGTTGCATGGGTAGGGGATGAAGGCAGTTACCTAATACATCTTCGCATTTCACTCGCTTCCATGATTCATTTCCTGAAACGCTGCTTCCAGAATGTGTTAATGACATCACAGCGCCAGCCTCCTCAGACACGTTGGTGCTTCTTGGTGCCGCAGCTTTCAGAGAGTTTATTTGGAGATTTTCTGCGCTTTTTTCCAGTGGCTCGTATAGCTCAGCCGTTCCCTGCAGCTTTCCCGGTCTGCCACAGCATTGCCAGGAGCAATAGGGACGGGCAAAAATCAGGTGCCTGGGATGAATTTTAAAAATACAGTTACGCACATACAAACTGGGCTGTTCCTGGAGAGACTGTGATCAGGAGTGGGGCAGGCAGCAGATTTTGTGTTGCAGAGCTTGGCTTCACAGAAATGGCTACCTTCTGCTTTTCTTGGCAAGTAGGATGAAATACTTGTCTTTGTTAGAATAGTATTATTAGGTGTGAAAAATCTCAAAAAATAAGTTGTACTCTGTCATGTATTTAAATGAGCCAAGTTTTAGTGGTTCTGTTGTGCTAATTTGATGAGAAGAAAATAACTTGTTTTTAAAACATGTCTTCTACAACGTTTTTTTAAAAACATTTAAAGAAGTCACCTAAACCATGCTTTTAGTCTTTCTATAGCATTGCAGTCACTTTTCTGTAGTATTTAGGAATTAAATACTGAAAATAAAGTATGCTAACAATAAAGCACCTGAAATAAAGCCTGTGGCAAACAGCTGTGTAAATTGATGAGACACGTGTGACTTTGACCTTGCACAGCGCTTTGCACCAATGACTAAGTGGTGGCTTGACAGGATTTTAAACCTAAATATGCTGTTTTCAACTAATTACACATTTACTCTGATATATACATATTTTACCGTTCCTATATTCCAAACAGTAAATAGAGTCAAGATGGACTGGTACATAGCTGTTGTCTCAAAATGCTTACAGCACTGCACACAAACTTTTAAATTTAGTTTCTCCCACTTGTGAATTCTTTCTGCAACCTGCTGATGACTTAGAAACCAGCTAGCCTACCACTATTTAAAATATGAATTTATTTTGCTAGACTGTGTGTTGCCCAGCAACTATTCATTTATGGTTGTTTTTAAAATGTCTTTCCTTCTATGTATCAAGCTAGCTTGGGTTAATTCTGTTAGTCTAATGACAGACAGTGGGAGAGCATTGAAAGTATTGCCGAAAATTAAAAATTGTTACTTTTGTCATGTGTATTACTGTGTCAGATATAATGTTGCAAAATCTATCACTTAGAAGAATTTGTGTCAGCTGAAAAGGTTACTGCAAGACTTGGGGCAGCCATTTCTGAGTTTTATAATGTCCCTACCTAAAAAATTCTACTTCGTAATCAGATCCACTTTTTCAGTCAGAGGTTGTAGTTAGCATATACATCAGTGCGTTTATGCTCCTTGTAAGTTTAATGTCCCTTGCGGATGGAATACTTAACATGCAAGTTCATTGACCACATAAAAAATTATTCCATATTTCCTAGTTTCTTGCTGTAATGAGTCTTCCAAAAACTTGCAATGAGACTTTCCTAAAATTTATGTATGTGCTGTTTTTATAGGCTTTTAAGGAGGCATACCCGGTGCTCCTCACAATTAGCACTTGTAAGTTGCTTAAATAAAGACCTGAGATGTTAAAAGACATGCTTATAGAGTATAAAATGACTTTGCCTTGAGACATTGTGAGCTGCATCTTGATACAGCAGTTGCCTTGCTGGTCCAGCCTCTCCTGTTCCTGATTCCATGGACCACTTTTCCCTCTCCCATTCATTATCACATAACATCCCCCTGGCAACTTGAGAAATTGCTTACATGGAAAAGTAATAGTAGGAAAGTATTTATGTATTTTTAGCTTTCTTCTAACACAATGTAGCAGCTGGAAACAAGGATAAGAGCCAGCACAACATGAACTGCCAGCTCTCCATGGGCCACCAGAAAGTGTTCATCAGACCACAATGTGAGAACCGTTGAATTGACTTAAGAAATGTGACACACATAATAAGCATTAAATAAAAAAACCCAAAACAACTCAACCCTCAAGTTCCCAAGGCTCCTGCTTGGATGTAATAAAAATGAAACAGTAATTGTAACGTTTTTGAATAATATGGTATTCACTGGTTTTGGTGGAGGAAGTACATGATGGTATCAATTAGATGCAATGAAAATCACTTTTGCTTTAGTTCTTCGTAACCTATATTTACTGCTGCCTTAGATGTTATTGCAGCACTGAACAAGCTTCTGTATGGTGAAAGTTTCCTGAACAGGAAAGCAGGGTGTGTAGGTAGGACTTGATTTGAACAGATTACTGAAATGTAGGTTAGAACTGTTCTGTTTGGTGGGGTTTTTGTGGCTGGTATTTAACGCTTTTTTACCAACATTCTCTAGTCTTGTCTACTTGTGTTCTTTCCTTTTTTTTTAATTTTTTTTTTCAACAAAGGAGCAGGATTGTCATTTTGGAAATGTTAAAATGGTAGGAAGAGATCAAGAAGATCTTTCAAAGATCTTCACGTCTACCAAAACTCTTACTTTTTCCTTTTCAGTCTCAAAAGCAGCCTGTGGCTGGACCTCAGTCTCGTCCACTCTGCAAAATAGTTTCAAAAGCATTAAAACTCATTGACAGGATGCTAATGATGTGTGGTAGGACTTGGGTAGTGTTTATGGGGGCATGAGGAAAGGATCTGCTCTGTTACCAAGCTCCAGTGATGAGAGAAACAAGTAAATTGAAATTTAATGCCTATGTTTAAATTTTATGAAGGATAGGCCGTTCACAGCAAAACTCGATGAAGTTCAGTTATTAATACGATTGCATTTTGCAACTGCTATTAAATAAAAATTACAAAAAAAATTCTCCTTTTCCAAGAAAGATACTTTGAAATAAGTAACACCAATTTCCTCCGTGTTAATTTAATGCTCTTTCAAGGGAGAGAGCTCAGAGGGTTTATCTTCCAAGCCTTTTCTCTGGCGGTTGGGAAGTGAATAACACATGTTTTGTAGAAGTGTTACAACCAGTTTAGTAAATATCCCAAGAAAACTCACAAATCAATTATAGCTCACAGTTTGTTAATATAACTTGAAATAATGGTATGCAGTGCTAGAAGTTCAGTTGGCTATAAATTTCAATGCTTTATAATGAATAAAATTTTTAAAGTACCCTTCACACTCTTACCTGTCTTTTGGATTTAAAATGTCTTTAAAATCAAGCTCTTAAAATTTTGCTTAGTCCCATGAAAGTAAATAAATGCATTTAAACTATTCTCTGAGTAGATACAAACATGAACCTTATTTGTATCTTCCTCTTGTTGTGTAAGAGAGAGCAGAGCATTAGGCTGAGACTTCTGCAGAATTGTCTTTACGTTAAATAACAATCTGGTGAAAGAAATTTCTTTTTTGATGAATGTGTCATAACTTCATTTTGCCATTAAGTGTTGTTCCACAGACTGTCAAACTAGATTAAAATCCTGGGTTTGTTTTCATGGCTATGAACCGTGTTTCTAGCCATCTTACAAAGATCTCAGATTTTCTATTGCAAGAAAAACCAAACCCATGCCTTCCTCTTAAGCAAGACCTTGCTATGCCTTATATGGAATTGTATGAATAGGGGGAAGAAAAAAAAAAGCTGTGATGGGTATTTTTTTGTGGAAGAGTAGGCCAAAATGGACCTGCTCATTCTCTTTTAAAGGTAAAAGCAGCCTGGTCCTTCTCAAAGTATCTGTGTATCTGCCAGTAATAATTGGGAAAATTTTAATGTTTCTCTAGTTGACAAAAATTCTAGTAGCGTGGTTCCATTGAGTCAAGAAATAGTTATATTAAAGAATTGCAATTAAAAATAGATTACAAGTATTTTGCAGGTAAGAGTAAATTCTATAGATGGAATAAGTGATCCAAATACATATACGTTGAAGAGACTGGTTTAGGGTTAAATATTATTCATTTCATTACTTATAATTAGCACCAAAAAGGTAGTATTTGGTAATGTACAGTTTTTGTGGAGTATATAGAGCTCCAGAAGCACTTTGGGTCATGATACTATTGCAGGCAATCCACCGCCTTCATCCTTTTCACAGTTTGGTAGTTTAGTTTTGATAATTGTAGCTCATCTTTGCTACTGCCCAGAGATACAGAAAGCTTTAAGAAAACTTCTGTAATTTATATTTCCCTTGGGATATACACTAAAATGATGAGAGGATAGGAGTAAATGAAATTTGAAGTAAAATTTAAATGTGAGATCCAAACACTATATGTTAAAGTGTCCAGGCAAATTTTATTGCATGCTTTTGATGATGCCAGGCAGCACTAGTGCAGTTACAGCTACCTATGCCTATGCTAGTAGCTTAAATAGGAATTTTAAACATTGGGTTGTCTGCCTTTTATTCTGTTTTTTCTGTGATGTTCCGATGAAGCAGAATCTGAAATGTGATTCTGGGCCGTTTTCCTGTGTCGCTGTATATTTGTCCTATGTTTAGTTTTCTGTTAACTGTAACTGTAGACCTGAAAAGAAGCTGATAAGGAGACCTTCTAAGGGGTTGCAGCATGACTTCGGTTTTGTTTCATTTGCTAAAAAACTTAAATATAGCTTAATAATTTTGAAATTTACATAAATCTAAAACCAGGTGTAGCAAAGTGATATTTCAAATATTGTGAACGAACATATAGAATGCAACTAGAAACACTGACTACTTATCTCTGTCCTCCTAAGCTCTTTATTTAGCATTTCAGTTTGCTGATAATCATCAGAAACAATATTTTCCTTTAAAAATGTCTCTTAACTTGAGTAGGTTGGGAGCACCAACCGATACTTAGCACCTAATTTGACGTTGCATTTTACAACTGAAAGGAATATTAGGAACCCATGAGCGTGGGATTACTTTTCTGGAGGAATACACTTACCAACAAGAGACACAACTTCAGGCGGTTACTTGGTTCATATATCAATGTGCAGATTTCTCTTGGACATAATTACCTCATTGTCCCTGGTGGAAGATTCAACTTACTCGCCAGTATTTTGGCCATATCCTTCTTTTCCTAACTATCGAAGAAAGGTGTAGTAATGGCAGATGCCAGACACAGAAGGGTGGGGTGGTAGAAAATTAAAAATGTAGAAACGCTTGTTTAGTTGAGAACTGCACTAGACTTTAGGAGAGTAAATGTACCAAATTTGAATTCATTTAACAAATGATGATAAATATATGGTTACTTCAGTTTGGTTGTTTTTTTTTTTTAAAAAGTTTCTTTGTATGTTACCTGTCTGGGTAGCTCATGTGAGTTTAGTAGCTAACTTCATGGTCAGCGTTTTTATTTGGCTTCATTCTGATTTAAGAACAGTGGATCAAAAACACGGTGATAAAGGATTATTAATGTAGCATGAAAATTGTGCTAAGAAGGCTGTAATTATAGTGCTTTTTATTATAAGAACTCCTTCAAGCTGCTTAACACTGAATGGCATTAGTTCCCTTGCCCTTGACATGGCAGTAATTGCCCTGCAATTGTGTTGATGAAGAAAGCGTTGGTTTATTACAAAATCTGACTATACAATTACATTTGAAGAAAAATACTCTTTGCCTGGCTTGAAATTTTGTAGGGCTAAGAGTACTTTAAATTCTTTTAATTGGTTATACTATAGTTACGTTTTGCATTGAAATGGCTTACAGGTTTTTATCCTGTGCACCTTGAGTCTGGCAGACTAGAAGATTGAAAACTAAACTTTCTTAATTTTTTTAATGTTGTAAGGAATAAATATGAAAATGACTCTGCATTTCAGGCTCAAACAGTATGATAATGAGAGTTTTAACGAGCAACCTTCAGGTGCTGCCTTAATACTGGAGGTGTACATGCACCATATATATGCGCCTACATAAAGGGGAGGGTATTCTAACATGCATTCTTAATATAGTTAGTGAGTAAAGACCTGAGAGTTGTTGTGGAATGATGAGCTGTTTACATTTTTGTACCTAATAAATTTTTGCAGGTTTAAAATAAATGAAGTTTTTGTGCTTTGTTACATGTGTATTTTTGAGGCAGATGAGACAACAAAGACTTGCTTACCCAAAAGGAATCAATCAGTCTGTTATTTTGACAGTATCAATAATGATTTGTCATTTCAAACTTTTATTTCTTTTTAACTAGATTTTTAACTTCAAATTATTGCAAACAGTTTGTACTTCCATGCCTTTACATCTTATATGCAATCTATTAAAAAGGAATTTCAGAACAGTGTAAATACTTCTAACTGGAGAGCTTTTTCAAGTTGTTTCGTCTTCTGTAGGAATGTAAAAATATAAGGCTGAGTTTAATGATAACTTAAAATTTAAATTTAAATTGCTGCTTTTTTCCCAGGAAGCTTATTAGTTGCTATTATGTTGTCTACCCACAATAATGAGCAATGATGATGATCTCTACAGGATTCTAAATCTGGAGGTTCTCGTTTAAGCTGGTTTTTTTTTCTGTGTTCTGCCTAAAGAAGCTCTGTGCTTTAAAATGTGAACACCCGTAATATTTTTTTGCCTTTTCTCTCTAGCTGGCCTGTGGACAGTCTTCACACTGGGCGGAGTGGGGAGTAAACCAACGCCGCAGCTGGAGCAGTGCTCCCCTTTAGCTAACCAGAGTCTACTGCTTCTGCTGGTCTTGGCTAATCTGACCGATGCTCCAGATACACCGAATCCCTACAGGCAAGCTATTATGTCCTTCAAGAACACACAAGGTTTGCATTTGTTCTTATTTCTAAGCATGAACTGATGAAAATGGAGTGTTAAGTTGCTGCGACTGCTTAGAGGGTCTCTTTCCAAAATTTGTTTTCCCTCCAGCCAGCCCGTGGAAGAGCAATAATAGTACATTTTCTTCTGGGAGTTCTGAGGTGGAGTTCCTCAGCTGCTGGAACTTAATGGAAGGGGCAGAAGGAGAAGGATACTCTCTCCTTCAGACTTGAGAACTTTTAGAAAGCTTCATACTTTCAGAAAATATACATAAAACTGACCTATAAGTAGGTCAGTTGTCCAAGAGTCTGCAGGAGTCCCCTAAAACTTTACAGCATTTGGGGAAATTCTGTTTACCTGGAGTCATGTTCCTTAAAGCTAAGAGAAGCAATTTAATTGCTAAACTGGATTGATTTTCCAACTGTATTCTTGTATCACAAACGTGAGCAGAAATTGGTTAATGTAAACATTTTTATGAGACTTGTACTTACGGAAGGTTTCAGAGTTGTTTCAGTGCTTGCCTGGTTTTTGAGAAGGCTGGTTCCAGTCTGTAGATCAGGTACCTGCAGGCACAATGCTGCACTGACTCAGTGCCCTGCTGCAGAGCATCTTGCTTGGGACACAGTAATGCCTTAGCACAGCTTGAAAACTGTCATACGTGTATCGTAAAATTTTTTAAAAACCTATTCTATGTCAAAATTAGCATGAAAAGCCATATTTTCTCTAGATGTGTACGTTTATAGAATGACTTACTGTTTCACGTAAACTTGTTTCCGCTAGCGATATTCATATAACTGAGCTTAAATTTGATTCCTATGAACATTCTGACGGGCTGGTAAAAGGAAAATGATACGACAAAGAAAGGCTGTTTATGGTCATAATCATCTATAGTATGTGACTATAATATGAAAACTGGCTTTTTTTGTTGAAGTAACTTAATTTAATTTAATTGGACAGAACTAATCAAATTCAGGATAGTTTTCTTTATTCTACATGGTTGAGCACAGCTTAATTTTTCTGTTAGTTTAACGTGTGGAATAATACAGGATATGCTGTTGTTGCTGATAAGTTTCTTTAATGCTGTTCAGATTTTTTTTACATTTTTAAAATATCCTTTAGTAAAACAGATAGTGAAGTACTATACATATAAGTGGCATGGTTTAAACATGCACTAAATGAAGCTTGAAAGTCAATGGACACTCCTCAGCTAATGAACTGTGGCATCAGGTTGCTGCTTAATAGAACGTGTTGAATTGATCTGATTTTGCTGTCTACATCCAAATTTTCCCTAGTAAAGAGAAATACTCACCTGAAATTGGATGGTTTTAAACAAGCTCTCCATGAGCAGCAGTGAGCCCTCGTGGCCAAGAAGGCCAGTGGTACCTGGGGTGCATTAAGAAGAGAGTGGCCAGCAGGTCGAGGGAGGTTCTCCTCCCCCTCTGCTCTGCCCTGCCCTGGTGAGGCCACATCTGGAGTTCTGTGTCCAGTTCTGGGCTCCCCAGTTCAAGACAGTCAGGGAACTACTGGGGAGAGTCCAGCTGAGGGCTGCGAGGATGAGGAGGGGCCTGGAGCATCTCTGGTATGAGGAAAGGCTGAGAGAGCTGGGGCTGGTTAGCCTGGGGAAGAGAGAGGAGACTGAGAGGGGATCTGATCAATGCTTATCAATATCTGAAGGGTGGGTGTCTAGAGGAAGGGGCCAGACTCTTCTGAGTGGTGCCCAGTGACAGGACAAGGGGCAAGGGGCACAAACTGGACCACAGGAAGTTCCACCTGAACATGAGGAAAAACTTGTTCACTGTGAGGGTGAGCGAGCCCTGGGACAGGCTGCCCAGAGCGGTTGTGGAGTCTCCTTCTCTGGAGAGATTCCAAACCCACCTGGACACCATCCTGTGCCACCTGCTCTGGGTGATCCTGCTTTAGCCGGGGGGGTTGGACTAGATGATGTCCAGAGGTCCCTTCCAACACCCACCAGTCTGGGATTCTGTGATTCCATTGCCCATGGGCTGTAAGACACAGCCTCTGTGCGTGTGCTCCTGCAGAAAGGAGCAGCATTTGCTCCAGTGCCTCCTGCTGAGTCCAGCTCAATGGCTGGAGCCATCGCCCCTCGCCGAGGCCAAGACAAGCAGCAGCTCCCCGGCACGCCGTCTCTGCTGGTCCCCCAGAAACCCAGTGGGAGCCAGGGCTCCTGTGGGGCTCTTGCAGATCTTCCAAGCACTTACTCCATCCAAAGAGGGTGGAAACATTGTTCAAAATAAACGATAACTACCACATTGTTCCACGCTGAAAGCTGTTTAGAAACTTCGCTAAGAATACAGGCTAAAATAAAGGGGAAAGCGAGACCCCCCACATCTCAGCGGGTGCAATGAGTGTTTGTGTGATCAGTCCCTACTGCTATAGAGATTTCTCCAGAATAGTGGAAAAGTTTGTGAGGAAACCATGAAAGAACTCATTTAAAAGTCAAATTTGTGCTGGCCCATGGTTGCTGCCCGTGGGCACGTGCATGGTGACACTGTTCTCACTGTTTTCTGTGGTGATGCAGTCTATAATATCTGAGAAATCTTTCAGGATTTGAGGAAAAAGGAAGATTTGGATGAAGTGTAATAGTTGCTGCCTAGCATGCTGGCTGTCATAATACCACTTGCTTGTAAAAATGCAGGGGTTTAAATTTGCATTATTTCTTTTTTTCCTTTATTCTTCTGAGTCTTTTCTTCTTCTCTTTAAAAATCCCTCCTGTCCAGAAATCGCTGTCCAGGATTAGCAGTATTATCACATGTTTTTTATACAGCAGAGCTTTCCTGAGTTAATGCATTTTTAATAAACGATAAACAGTTCAGAAATCTGTAGTCTGTTATTGTGGGAACAAAGGAATTTTAGTTAAATTCTTCAACTTTGGACATCTTGTTTGTAGTAACATGGAAATTTTTGAAGTTCAGACCTTTAGTATACTTGAGTATCCAAACTGTTATTGCTTCCAGAATATCCTCTTGCCATGAAATTGCTGTAATTTTTCCATATGCATCGCTTGTGTGTGTGCTCAGAAAAGATAGCCTTTGAATTCCGTTGCCAGGATGCTGAAATAAATCAGCTCAAAAAGGCAGACTCATCCTACTTCATGTATCATCATGTAAGATGCATGTTTTGGTTCGATGCTTTTGAACAGAGCCAGACAGGAAAATGTTTTATACAAATTTTTGTGAAGCTTGTTGAGAAATATACCTGCTCTGCACTGGAACAAAACCTTATACTCTCAAAGGTCGTTGTTTGTTTGGGTTTTTTGTTTTTGTTTTTGGGGTTTTTTTGGGGTTTTTGGTGGGTTTTTTTTTTTTTTTTTTTGTGAAGAAAGCAAAGGCAAAATCTCTTGAGATGGGGAGATCTGGAGGCTGAATAAGGACATGAACCTGGCTTTCTGACTTCAGTATGAGTGCGTTGACTGTCACACTTGCTTTTTCTATTTCCACTGGAAATTCCTAGATGTTAGAGATCTGTGCTGATGGACTTTTTTGTTGAAACTGGTAAGGCTTTTTGTGAAAAGGTTTTGTGAACAGAAATCTGTTTTATTCTCACTTCCAGCTCTGGCACAAATTATATCGTGAACATGTACAAAGTGCTTTTATTTTGAGGGATGTCAGTGGTGTTTTAAATCACTTTAACCCACTAAAATGCCCACGGCATCTTTTAAGTCCTGACAACACCTATGTTTCACTGAAAATATACTGATAGTTTTGACCTATGGGCATCTGCCCTTTGTGCCAAGAAATGGATAGGATATAACTCCAGCCCAATGCCAGTGAACTAAACCTGGAAGTTTTGGTTGCACATGAATCCGTACATTGGTTCCAGAGAAGATACTGTAGCTGCCCTCCTTGCAGCAGCTTGTGTCCACATAAAGTATTTCACTGAGAGATTTTATAAAGTCAATAAGTGGCTGGATGGTAAATGTATTTGTTAAAGAATTTTTTTTTATTATTTCTTTATTTCAGATAACACTGCTTTTTCATCATCAAATCCACATGCTTTCCAGATTAATTTTAACAGTTTATACACAGCTTTGTGTGAGCAGCAGAAATCTGATCAAGCGACTCTTCTTTTATACATGCTTCTGCATCAAAATGGCAACGTACGGACGTATGTCTTGGCACGAACGGACATAGAAAATCTCGTAAGTACTGCTCTGCTTGCCTCGTACTCATCACGAGGGGTTGGTCCTGGAGGCTTGGCTGTCACCAGCTGCCGGTGTCCCCTGCTTTGTGGGGGAGAGGGGATCAGTAGGTTCTTGCTCACTTATTCACCACTTCTAATTCACTTATTCATTTTTATTATGTTATCTCAGGAGTATGACACTAAACTTGTCACTGCGGTAAAAGATAGTACTGATAATGCTGTCTTTGATTCCTTCTCAGTGACACGCTTAGTCTGATCCAGGTCAAACCTTCTGACCTCTAGGCATGGTGTAAATAAACTGGTAGCAGATACCATTCTATTCATTATTTTATTTTTCTTTTTTAGATATTCAGGCCAAAAAGTTACACGAGCTTACTGTGTGCGTACAGGGAATAGTTAAAATGAGCTGTGACTTGACTAATATTTCAAATGTCTTACAAGGTTGACCTGAGGCTGAAACTCCTCAAGAAGCAGCAGCCAGATTGTATAGAAATGCAATTGTAGTGACTTTTTAGCTGCTTTAAATAAGATTGTGGTTAATGGCCGATATAACAGACCTTCTACGATTTTTGTAGGTTATAAATTAGCTTATGCTCCCCACTACGTTTAGTAATGTCACAAACCACTTTAACAAATCCTACTTATTAAAAAGCATTCCTTTAATAAGATAATGGCTGTCTAGGGGAATTGGTAACAGAATAGAGAACCCTTTCCATTTTAATATTTGAAATCTTGCCAGATAAGTCGATCCCTTGCCTGTTTGATGGCAGATATGGAATGAGTTTGGTCTCGGTCCAAGTTCTAGCAGATGTATTGCTAAAATCAGAGTTGATAGACACCACTGTTGGCAAACTCAAGTGAGATGGTTGATACTGAATTGATTCAAGACTGAACTCCTGTGTAGTCCTCTGTAGATTATCTAGGTGAGGGCTGAGTAATTTTGTATGAATTCTGTGAACAATTGTCATATTTAATTTTCTGGGTTGTATGCTATATGACATGTTTCACAGCTGCTAACCACATCAGTTTGCTTTTCTCTTTAGAGAAATAAAGGTTAGGTGCGTGCATTGTTTTATAATTAAGATGTCTGATACACTATAAAACTTCCAGAAAAAGCATGAGGTGCATGTGTCAAAACAAATCCAGATGCAGGTACTCAGATGCTCTGTGATGTGGGGTATTTTCATATATTATCACCTATCATTCCTCCTCAAAAGAAAAAAAAATAGAAAAATCCCAGAATCACAGAAATATAATGGCAACATTAAACACTGTGTGGCAAGAGCTGAGAAAATTCAGGAGAGCATCACTGAAAAGTCAACAGCACATTTGATTTATTTTTTTTTAATACCAAAATTTGAAACTGTCTGCTCTTATTTTAACTTGTCATGCATACTGTTGTTTTTTGTGATCACTTTGACATGTTAACTGACATCTTTGTCTGATCCTCTTGTTTTTAGTGGCCTGATAGGTTAGGGTGAGCAGCAGCCAACTGAGAAGAGCAATTTTAATTGCTTAGTAACGCAGGCCGAGCCAGACACAAAAAGGCTTGGGGGTGTGGGAGGGTTACGGGACAAAGAAATCATGACCTCCCAGTTACAGCCCGGTGGTGAATAAGGCTAATTTTGCCTTGGGCTTGTAAATGAGGGGAAGGGGCAGAAATAATGGAGCTGGTTATTTCCTTCCCTATATGGCAAGATGCTGCATACTATTCTGGTGGTGTACTACCATAATTCATAAAATATTTACAGACTGTTGAAAAATGGAGACAATGTAGAGAAACTTTTTTTTTTTCCTTTAAAATTAACAACAAAACTGTGAGAGGCTTAGAAAGCCAACTTAGCTCACTTGGTCAGAAAAGAGCTTGAGAAGCATCAGGATGTGTCTGTGCCTTCACAAGGGGAAAGCCTGCAACAGAAAGGACTTTGCTTGCAGAGAGGTGTGATAAGAACGAAAGCGTGGAGGTTGAATCCCACAACTTAGAGATATGGGAGCAAAACAGTTGAGGTAATTAATTCAGAGAAAAAATTGCTGGCAAAAAAGTGCTCTCCAGGGATATCTTTGAATGAGGGTGGATGACTTTTTGGAGGGTTATGGCATAAGTTAGTGGCCTCTTCATACAGTTGGGTGAAGTATAAGAGTCTGTGCTGTATGAGAGATCAGGTCAGTAGTCAGCTTAGCTCTCACCTTAAACCTTTCGGGGATTTGCAGGTTGTTCCTGTTTCACTGCACTCAGTCCATCACATTTGTTTTGTTTTCCCCTCTTTTAATTCTTCTTGGGTTTGGTGCCCAGGAAGCATCACTAGCAGATGTTCTGTGACATTTCCTAGGGGGGTTTTGAAATCTGTCTTTGCTCTTTTGTAACTTCAGTTTAATTTGTAAATTGATTCAGTGTGGTTTTGTTAACTGTGGTAATAGATGATGTCTCAGCTTGCTTCCTCATTTGTGTATGAATCTACCTCTGTCATTATATATAAATACCTTCATCTTCTGTTGTGCTTTATAATGCTTTATCGTTAGTAAGACAGTGTGTCTTTTGTGCTCTTATAGTAAGACTGCTTGGTAGAATGAATAGGATGTTTGTGTGTCTTCCATAGTGTATAGCTTGTATTCTTCTCACCTTGTATTCTTTTACAAAATGATTAGCTTAAATATCTGATGCTGTTAGGGATGTTCACATCTGGCTATCTCATTGGAAGTACTTGCAAGGATTCTCCAGGAAGCAGTGGTACTGGGGAAATAGGGGGCAGTTAGCAAACGTTTTTGTAAGCATAATGTTGTGGTCTATGGATAGGAGAATGTTGAGCCTTTTTCTGTTTGTAAGAGCAGTTAACACCCATATTGCAGGTAAAAATGCCAGCGAGGTATCTGCTTATAAGAAATAAGCTATTTCTATTGAATGTGTTTGCTTTGCTGAGCTCACTGCTATATGCTGTAGATTTTGTTGCTACTCAACATGACTGGACTGAAATAACGTATATGATGATGTATTTATATCAACTGATGGTACAGCAATATTTTTTCCTGTGGTATAAATTTGGCTTAAGCAGGTTACTTGTGTTGCTATGCGGTTTTGTATTTTGTTGTACACTAAAGACAAGCTATTTAAAACTCTTTGCTGGGGACACTGTTCCTGACCTGGGACTGAATATAGCACCTGCAATTTTCAGTGTCTTTTTTTACCTGCCCCTTGTTTTGGGGATTAAAAGTAACTTTTTAATGGTGGCTATGTCTTGCCACTTAAAAGCTGCTCCTGATGGAGGAGTGTTACTAGTAGTCCAGTAATGGTAGTTTAATGACTGTGAATAAAAGACACAGTAATACAAAAAGAAGTGGTTCTTGTCTTCTCAGTTCATGGCTGGACAATGCCATGGTGTAAGAAGATAGATATAAAAGTTTTAATGTATGTGTATAACATAAAAGTGTAGAAATGCATTGCGGTTACAATTCTAGATACATTTTAAAATAACAATTTAAATTAATCTTCTATCCTAACTGTCTTTTATTTTAAGTGGTGGCTTGTCAAATAGTTTTCATTCTGAGAACAGTAATGCTTGTCCTACAGTTATGTGTACCTCTGCAATCAGCATCCAAAGGAAAAAGTGTTTGAAGGAGGGAGATTTATAAAAACTGTGTGAATTGATTCAGTTTTCATCTGGAAATGGCAGGTAGAGTTTGCCTGCTCGAGTTTGGCCTACTATGTAGATGAAAGTGCAGCCAGGGGAGTGGAGGTGGGGAGAAGAGGTTTCAGAAGCTTTCAAGGTGTGTTTGGGGCAGGACGACTGAATGTGGCGAATCTGGAGAGCCAAATCACTCTGAAGAGTGAGAGTGATCTCAGTAGCTAGTATGAAATTTTCATGAGAGTACTTTTACATATCGGCTCATACAGAAATGTCTGTAACGCCTCAATGTCAGAGTCTAGGTGCCCTTTTCTAATGTGGTTTGTAGCAACAGGCTTCTGGGACTTGGAGCATTTGAGGAAAACGAATGCAGTTTTTCAGCTAGGTCAGTTTTAGACCTGATATGAATGTCCATAGACAGAGGAGATGTGTTCTGAAGGAATACATGTGTGTTTGGGAGCTGTCTTAAAAACTCAGAAGTTGTTCCACTGGTTACCTTCAGAGAGGCTTTTATTGTTCTCCCCGCAAACTCAAGTTGTAAATACAGTTCTTTGGTAGTTTTATATTGCTTCCTGCTATATGCAGGTTATGATAACGCTTGGACTTGGAAATGACATTGAGCATAAGCAATGGAAAGCTACATACAATATAAATATTGGAGGTGGAATTAGTTTGAACAGTGGACTAATGCAATGACGTTTGTCTCTTTTTCTGCCATCCGAGAAAAAGGACTAATATTTTTACTATATGCTAGGAAAACTTGGTCTTTGCTTTCAAGACTTGTGTTCACAAAACACAAAGATGTCAGCTCCAGTTTTAACTGAGGAAAGATATTTGTGAAAGATCCTTTGAAATGATAAAGAAAGGATGTTTGCAATGTGTAAATATATTTCTTTTTTCCCCCCTCTGCTTCTCGAGTGGTAGCGTCTTCTTGTCTTGACCCTGGCCAAAGCATCCATCAAAAATTTTTTTGTCCTGCAGCATTTAGATCAATCTCATTGGTTTTTATAGAAACTGTTGTGTGTTTTTAATATGTTCCAACTGTTTTGGGACTAGTTGATGGTAAGAGAACATTCTGGTAACTTCAGAGGCTTGTGAAGCACTCTGCATCCTGGCTGCTCACCAGAATAGACTTCACATGATTCATCCTGCTGCACTCGGCTTGTTTTGAAAAACAGCAAGGCTTTAGGTGTCTAGAAGCTTCTTGGAACGAATTTTGTGCCTCATCCGCTATCTTGGAATTGAGAGTTTTCTCCAGTTCCTTTTTCCAGGGTATTTTGCTATTTAGGCTTATTTCTGCAGCCTGGGGAAGCCACGTTGTACTGAGCCAGTGGAAAGCTAATTTTCAGTTGGTAGAGAGACAATGTTTGCATCTGGATTAACTTTAGACTAGCATTCAGGTATGCTTGCTCTTGCAATGAAATCTCATTTTCATTATTATTGCAAGACTTTGGCTTAAGCTGTTCATCCTGGTGGAAATGTTACAAGACCTTGGGCTGAACTTTCATCATAATGTCAGTTCTCTTTGGCTGCATATTATCTAGAATTGGAAAAACAGGTCGTTTCTAGTCTTAACCCAACCCAAACTGGTTCTTTTCTGGGATTATCTCCACACACCAAAATGGGATATGAGTTTCAGGTCTCGAAATGCCACTGCACCTCCAATAAGCCTGGCTATATTTGATGAGGAAAGTCCTTTCAGAGCAGGCTTGTGCTAGCACAAATGATTAGAAACAATTGTTTTCCTGCTTGAACATGTGAAAATCCTGTTTAGCCGTTTTATTTTCCCATAGTCTAGAGGGGAACTAAAGCTTTCAGAGCCTATGGTAACTGGTATGGCTGGAAATCTCATTTATTAGGAATTGAAATTCCATGTCTGACCACAAGAAATAATTTGTTTAGACTCTCTTGTGGAGACAGAATAAAACAGATGGAAGGTGTTTGAACATTGTACGTCACTATTTAGGGGTGGTTATTTCAAGAGGGAGAAATTGCTATGATATTATATCGTTAAGGGCAGAGTGATACACGGGAGGTTTAGAGTCTCCTCTTTTTATTTTCTGAGGTATTTGAAAGACTAAACTAATACAGGCATCTTTCTTTCCCTAAAGGTTCTGCCAATTCTTGAAATTCTGTATCACGTTGAAGAAAGGAATTCACACCATGTTTACATGGCTCTTATCATTTTGCTGATCCTTACAGAGGATGACGGCTTCAACCGATCTATTCATGAAGTGGTGAGTTGTTGTTTTGGTAAATAATTCTTCAGCTCTAAAAATAGTTCAAATATTAATGTTTATAAAGATGCATCTGTATATCTGTTCTTTCAGCAGAGGCTGTATTCATCCAAATTTGAGAGCATATATGTATTTCTTCTGTAAAGACTAGTAACCCAAAGTTAGAAGAGTGATCGAATGTGCTCCCTCTTGTAGGGAAGATGCTACACATACCTCTTTTTCTGTCTTATTTTGGTGTTTCCTGCTGCAAATTGACATTGTAATAGCCGGGCAGGCTTCCTCAAAGATACTGAGGGTTTGCTACGGAAGTGGAGGGGCTAGAGGAGAGAAAACCAGAAAACCTCTTTATTTCTTTTGAAAAACTGTGCAGCTGAGAGGAGCTTTTAGTTGGACTTTTATTTTCCAGATGGAATGTTACTTTCTTACTTGGCATTTATTTTTCCATCTTTCTGCTAGATTAATATCTATTTTATGTTGTCCATATAATAAAATCCAAATTTTGACTAGCTTTGACGGGCCTTGACCATCTGTGCTGGAGAATACCTTGAGTAATTATGTTCTAGTTTCCTAGCTTCTAATGCCACATAATGCAGAAGATATCTGCACTGATTTTATCTAATTTTTTGAATGGGACATGGTAACTCTCTTTGTGACCATACAGATGACTGAAACATTTTCCTGAAGCTTTCTTCTGCCTCACCTTCACATGCCTTGAACCTATACATACACACTGTACGTGTACGTGTGACATGTGTATTTGGGGGTTTCCATATCACTAAGTCATTTAACTTCTCTTATAAGTTGAGCTTGTTGAGGGTCAGAGTACAGCAGGCAAGGTTTTGTTCCTGCCTCAATCTCTTCCCCCATCATTGTTCATTCATTTTAAAGACTTTATACATGGTCTTTCAATAAATTCCTTACTGGATAAGTAAAAGTGGAAGATTTCCCTAAAATTGTTAATGAGGATCCAGCTGTGGAATGAAAACATAAATCAAGTTTTCTTGTCCAGTTTACTCTTGCCTTTGCAGCCAACCCTGCCAATACAGTTGTAGTGTTCTCTGTGCAATGTGGATATTAGTTTACTACATCCATTTTAATAAAAACAAACCCAAACCCCACCTTGTTCCTTTTGCCCTGCACTGATTTTTCTCAGTCCTGCCTTTGCTTCTTCCCAATTTAATCTTTGATTTTAATTCAGACTTTCACTAACTGCTTCTTTCTTTTACTCTGTGGTTGTGTTTTCCCACTCCATAGTGCCTGGTGTGAAGCATCCATTGATAGTGTTGTGTGGCCAGAGTTGCTAGTTTTGCTTCTTAGCTACATACTGAGAGGTGGCTGTGAAGTGCCTGAGTCTGCAGGCCCTACTGCAGAGAAAGCTGTGAAGATGGAAACTTTTAACATCAAAAGCCAACCAAATGCTGCCACACTGAAGAGAATAAATGTGGAATAACCTTCATTGTTCCTGCTGTACTCTTCTATTCCTTACCATTCTTTCTCTAAGCCTTTTCCCCATTCTCTGATGGATGAGGCATGTTTCGCTATGAAGAGGGAGCAAACTTGGAGGCAAAGCAGAATGCTCTTCCACCCTTGCAGTGCTTTTCTTATTGAATTTGAAGGCTTTTTCTTTCCCCATGCTTTTAATCTTGGTGTCACGTGGATGGGTGGAATGAAGTGAAGGAGAAAGAAGAGGTCTTCCCTTGTTCAAAGCTTCAACTGTGCACTCTGAAAAGTCACCTAAATAAACTATGATAAAGACAAGAGAGTTGATGACAGTGATACCACCTCTAAAGTATTCCTTATAGAAAGGATTCCTTATCTTATAGAAAAAACATATTCTGTTATACTTAAAAAAAACCAGTTACCTTCTCGACGTGCTTGATCTATGTCATTCCTGAACTTTAGAGAGGTATGTGGATATCAAAATACAAATGTGAGCATTGCATCTTATCTTGTGAACTGTTGGCGAATGAATATGTGGGTAGTGGGTTCCTACAGATCCCGTGATGAGCAATCAGTGTAGTTAGCAACTCATTTTCTGGAAAAAGGATTCAAAATAATACTGATAAATCACTTTACCCCCCACCTATCTTCTTGAATTATTTAGATGGATGTTGCCAGGTATGAATAACCAAGTTACTGTTCAAAAACTACAGTATAAAGTAAGAAATTGGTCTCATACTTGCTTAAATATTAACTCCACATCTCCTAAAGGCTGTGAGGATATTATGGGGCAGAAAAGTGAGCGGAGTCAGGAAAACTGTATAGGTATTTCTGTAAAATGTGACCATCTAGCATCATTTGCACAGCTGGAATGAAACTCTTACACACTGCAAATATTTATCAAATTTTAGTAGTTACAGTAGGATTTTTTTTTTTCCCCCCATCACTTGGGTAAAGTAGGAAGAAAAAAAGGATTTGATGTATTTTAGGTCAACCTGTTTTGCTCTCTGCTGCTGTATATCCTGTGTACTGTTCTTATAAGAAGCATGACCATACGGTCCATTTATGGGATATTTTCCTTTGTGGTATTTAACCCACATTTATTTATTGATTTTTAAGATTAATTTTAGTAAGCACAGTTTTATAAATCTTGTGATTATACTGACGGGTAAAGAGCTCAGGAAACCACAGAAACTCTTTTTTGACTGCTGAAGCATTTTTTTTGTTTAAAATGAATGTGGTCTTAACTGCCTGGAAAATATGATCAAAACCATAGGTCCTGTTCCTGCAATTGGCTTAATGCAGTTTAGCTCCTTGTAACCCTGTAGAGCTCAATTTCTTTCACTAAACAACAACAGAGTAAACGAGTAGATGCAAAAATTCCCTAAAGGGGACAAGTATTAGTGATTTTTTTTTTCTTCTCTGATTTATGAAACTGTAAATAAAATGACATCGGATGTCAAAATAACATCATGTAGTACTTTGTGTAGCAGTAACCTATAGTAATACTATAGTACTTTATGCTGTAGTAAATAGTGATAGACTGTAAATCACTATTTAACTGTGTTTACTTTTATTGCGTTAAGAAATATCCCACAAGCAAAGTTGTAGGAAACTGAGACTGAGAATCTCAGTGCTCGGTAAATATAGAACGGATTTCTTATTCTTTGCATATGCAGTTCTTGCACCCTGAGTTGTAAGTGTCCAGGAGCCTAGTGTTAAAAAGAGTAATTAATCAAAACCTCTTAATTTTTATTTATTTCTTTTTAAAAATTATTCTTGCAAGACCACCCCAGGTCTGAGCTTTTTGTTTTTCTTTTTTTCCTTTTTTAATATGATCTGCAAACCAATGAGATTGTTCAAGTTGTGGCACTGATTTCAGGTAGACAATTTTGAAATTTAAGGTACTTTCATGTTTCATGGTTCTGAAATGCAAAACCATGTGAGGCAATGGTGGTGGTTGCTGTTGTTCTTTTTTTAAATAGGCATTTTCTTACCTACCTGAAATGATTGTTTTCTTCAGTGTGGAGGAGAGTAGAGGTGACAGGGACTGGAATATAACTTTTTAACTTCAGATTTTGGGTTTGTTGTTTTTAAGAGTAGTGGACTATTCCAAGGAATAGTTATCTCAGTGATTGTCATTTTCCAGGGTTTGTGTTTTTAAAGTTTCAGTAAGAACCATTGGCCATTTCTGGAGTGAGACTAGGGCATTAACATGTCTTGTCCATGGTTATAACTGTCAACGTGTTCTCTAACAAGCTCTGGTAACTTCATGTTTTGCATTAGGAATTTGAAATTTGGCAGGTAGTTTTTGTGCTAGGGCTCTGCTGCTGCTAATCTGACTAAATTAGGCCAAATTATAAACCTCTGGGGGAAGGGGAGCAGTCTGTTTCCATCTGCGCAGCCGATACATAGATGGAGGTAGCCTGATGTCCACGGTGATTGGATATTGGAGCTGCCAGAGCCAGCTGGGCTGTTTGCATCCTCCCCTGCACAGGGATCATGTATCTGTTGAGATACGTAGGGGCAAGCTGGAGCTTGTGTAAGTGCTGCTTCCAGCTCCTGTGGGATGGGACTGTGCTCCCAGCGTTGCTTCTGTTGCTAATTGGCAATGGTTGAAGCCACATAGAATCACAGAATCATTTAGGTTGGAAAAGACCTTTAAGATCATCAAGTCCAACCATTAACCCAGCACTGCCAAGCCCACCACTAAACCATGTCCCTAAGCACCACATCTACACGTCTTTTAAATACCTCCAGGGATGGTCACTCCACCACCTCTCTGGGCAGCCTGTTCCAGTGACTGACAACCCTTTCGGTGAAGACATTTCTCCTCATACCCAATCTAAACCTCCGCTGATGCAACCAGAGGCCGTTTCCTCTTGTCCCATCACTTGTTCCTTGGGAGAAGAGACCGACCCCCACCTGGCTACCCCCTCCTTTCAGGGAGCTGCAGAGAGCCATCAGGTCTCCCCTCAGCCTCCTCTTCTCCAGGCTCAACACCCCCAGGTCCCTCAGCCGCTCCTCATCAGACTTGTGCTCCAGACCCTTCCCCACTCCATTGCCCTTCCCTGGACACGCTCCAGCACCTCAATGGCCTTCTTGGAGCGAGGGGCCCAAAACTGAGCCCAGCACTGGAGGTGTGGCCTCACCAGTGCCGAGCACAGGGGGACGATCGCTGCCCTGGTCCTGCTGGCCACCCCATTCTTGATACCAGCCAGGATGCTGTTGGCCACCTTGGCCACCTGGGCACGCTGCTGGCTCATGTTCATCCGGCTGTTGACCATCACCCCCAGGTCCTTTTCTGCTGGGCAGCTTTCCAGCCACTGTGCACACACTTTTCCAGCCTGTAGAGTTGCCTGGGGTTGTGGTGACCCAAGTGCAGGACCCGGCGCTGAGCCTAGTTGAACCTCATACAGTTACTTCAGCCCATTGATCCAGCCTGTCCGGGTGCCTCTGTAGAGCCTTCCTACCCTCAAGCAGATCAACACTCCCACACAACTTGGTGTCGTCTCCAAACTTACTGAGGGTGCACTTGATCCCCTCATCCAGACCATTGATAAAGATATTACAGAGAACTGGCCCCAGCACGAAGCCCTGGGGAACACCACTTGTGACCGGCCACTGACTGGGTCTACCTGCATTCATCACAACTCTTTGCGCCCGGCCATCCGGCCAGGTTTTTACCCAGTGATCCACTAAGCACGTCACCTTGTCATAGAAGGAGATCAGGCTAGTCAAGCAGGACCTGCCTTTCATAAACCCATGGCTGACTGGGCCTGATCACCTGGTTGTCCTGTATGTGCCATGCGATGGCACTCAAGAGGATCTGCTCCATAACCTTCCCTGGCACCACGGTTAGACTGACAGGCCTGTAGTTCCCGGATCCTCCTTCTGGCCCATCTCGTAGATGGGCATCACATTGGCTAACCTCCAGTCAAGTGGGACCTGCCCGGTTAGCCAGGACTGCTGATAAATGATGGAAAGTGGCTTGGTGAGCACTCCCACCAGCTCCCTCAGTCCATCCGGCTCCATAGAGCTGTGTGTGTCTAAGTGGTGTAGCAGGTCTCTGACCATTTCCCCGTGGATTACGGGGGCTTCATTCTGCTCCCCGTCCCTGTCTTCCAGCTCGGGGGGCTGGGTACCCAGAGAACAACTGGTCTTACGATTAAAGACTGAGGCAAAGAAGGCATTAAGTACTTTGGCCTTTTCCTCATCCTTTGTCACTACATTTCCCCCTGCCTCCAATAAAGGATGGAGATTCTCCTTAGTCCTCCTTTTGTTGCTCATGTATTTACAGAAACATTTTTAATTGTCTTTAAGGCAGTAGCCAGATTAAGTTCTAGTTGGGCTTTGGCCTTCCTAATTTTCTCCCTGCTTAACATCACAACATCCTTGTAGTCCTCTTGAGTGCCCTGGCCATTCTTCCAAAGGCCACATGATGGAACCTGAGACTCTTGAGTTGACTCAAGAGTAGTACTAGTTCCTAGAGTAGTAGTATGACTCAAGGAACTGCCACTTCCATTGTTGTACAGGGATGTGCCCCACAAAATAACACCAAAGGGTGTGGGAAGAAACACTGGCCTCTGTTTATTTGTGGGAGGAGGTTACTTTTCTATCTTGCTCGTAAATGAGAGACTATAAGAAATAGCTTATTAGAGATTTATTCACTGAGTTGGTCTTTTCTGTTAGGGTAAGTGTATTTTATCTCAGAGTGGGGGGAAAACAACTCTTGGGTATAATTTTAGCACAAACTGAGTAAAATAATCTCTTTTCAATAAGCATCTGGAAATATATCTTTCTGTGTACTGTTGGTTTGGATTTACATTGTGCGTCATGTCAAAACAAATAGTATTTTATACTACCCATTTTCATAGTTACATTTTGAAGAGTATGTTAAATTTTCAATAATCTAACCAATCAGGAGTCAGGAAGTGAAATGCGCAACCACAACTTATCCCTGTTATATATTACAGAATGTAACCATTACTTAATGATTCTATACAGTTCTTCAAATAACAGTGTGTTTTTCTTCTGGAAGGTCCAAGTGCTTGGCTTGAGATATTTTTTGTTGTGAAAGTGGTTAATTTCTTTCTTTGTATAAAATCTCTTGAAAACAGATCTATTTGTGTAGTCTTAAATAAGCTCTTTTTAAGAAATCACAAACAATTATTTGCAACCAAAGTCACTGTCTACGCTTACTTTAGCATTTTGCTATTGTGAAGTTACTCACTGACTTGCTGTATCTGATCATAGGTCAATGCTTAGCAGCCTCAGGCTGGTCAAGTTCTCCTCTAGCAGAGTATCTTGTTGCAGTAAAGTTCATATGTGTAATCCATCAGTTACACAACTAACAGCTTTTTAACCTTTCTGTTGCCCGTTTTGTGAAAATATACATCGTTTTTTTGCTTCTCTTTCAGGATATTCCTGTTAATTGTCTTGGTTGTCCAGCCTGACTAGTTGTCCTTGTTTACAGAAACTCCTTGCATGACTTACTTTCATTTTTTACCATCATCATTTTGTCTTAAAATAGTATTAGTGACTTGTTATAACGAGAAATTATACCTGCTTCTACATCCTCTCATAGCTGCCTATATCTGGAAACCTTTCTTGTAGTGATTTCATGTTTCCTATTTGTTCCTCAGCCTTGGCCAGTCTTCCCTTAAATATGTCTCAAGTCTTTCCCTGTTGTATTCTGATTTTTCTATCCTTTTGTTTACCAGAAATTGTCACACTTGAGCCTGTTGCTGGGGATGTTTGTCACCTTAACCTCTTGTTGTATAGGCCCTTGTATGCATGATTTTCAAAGCATAAGTACATTAAATGGGTAAAAATCCCTTTAGGAGGTTCCTCTTTTTTGGAGGTTCATCTAAACCCACCAAAATCTTTCAGCATAGGGTGATACAGAACATGGTTATTTGAGGAAATGCACTCTTCACTGAAATACTTCATGACAGAGAGGCTTTCAGGTATGCTAGGAATAAAGTGAGGGAGGAAAGAGTTTGATGAATCCTAATTAAGATGCTATTTCAAATGTCTCTTGTACTGTGAAAGAGCTTCAAGAGACCTGGAGTTAAGGTGAGAGTGAGGGTGGGAAGTACATGAGAAATGTATATGCATGTGAAATTTGCAGAGCCTGGAAGGTTAAAAATGTTTAAAAAAATAAAAAATGGCATTTTTAAGACAGTACTTACCCTGTCTAGAACAAGCTCTTTAAGATTCTTTTTTTTTCCGCTTGGGTTTTACTTTAGAATCTATTGACTCAAGAGTTTTGATAAAATGTACGTGTAATGATGTCTTGACTATTAAGTATTACTTACAGTAGGATCCTACACAATACTAAGGGAAATATAATATCCCCCAGCGCCTTGTGTTAAATAATACCCTCACTTTTGCCAGCATTACTCCTATCAAAAATTCTGGGAAAAGCCACAGCACCCATTGCAGAGCTCTGCGGTGGAGTAATCAAAAAGCAAATGCCTTGATGGGTGGCCTGGGCAGCTGGACACTTACAGAGGGCATCAAGCCAGGGGTAGCTGAGAAAAATCAGTTATGTGAAGGTGGTGGCTGCTTTTCTACCCCAAAGGAGGTGTTCTGTGAGAATACTTCCTTTAAAAAGTTTCATTTTTTCCTTTTATTTCTGCTAGTTTGAGTATTTCGGATTAATCACATGTAGTTCTGTCATGAGCACAGTTTGAGAGAGGAACTGTTGGATGCGTTTCTCAAAAGATCTTGGTTGTCATCGTGCTGTGTATTTGATAGGATAGGTCTTACTTTGCTTTGGTTTGGGGGTGATAAAAGTGGGACTATGGTGTGGAAGGGAGGGAGGACTTGATCCCAACCGATAATGAAAAAGAAACTTAAAGCAGAGAGAACCTGTAACATACGTGTTTGGGATTTAAGGGCAAAAGTTGATGGATAAAAGGAAGCAGAATTATAGGTAGGATACAGGGCCTTTTGAGTACGTATTTCAGAGTAGGTGACATAAAACCAATTACGGTCTAACCTCTCCATTCACAACCCTAATATAACTTGCATTACTGTGGTGTTTTGAGTGCCTGTTGGGTCCTCAAAACGGCATAGTACTTAAGATCTTTGAGGTGTCACAGATTGTAATGTAAATCATTTGCTTAGTTTATGGGGCTCTGTGGGAGGCAGGCGCTCTGTGTATGTGTCTTAAGCTTACTGCAAAAAATAAGGCTGCTGACTAGAAAAGAAATTCAGCAATAGGCATGCTGTAAAATACATTAAACTGCCTTGCTGCGACTCGTATTTGGAAGGATTGGTCAACAGCAGTCTTTTGGCTGATTATATTGGTGATATTCCAAATCCAGCTACGGGGAGCATGGGGAAGATTCAATACCAAAGTGGATTGGTGGAAGAGAAACAAAGATCAGAAAGATAATTAGAAAGGCAAAATAAGAACTTCCTAGTTAAGTGGGTTTTTTTAATACAACTTTTAATTTTCTTGCCAAAGAATCACTTTCTATTTAAAAACAAGTTGTCGTCTGCAATGACAACTGTGCTGTTAATGTTCTTACAGGACTTCTATATAGGCTCCTTGTATTCCACTATATGAAAACTATCATGTATTAAATATTTCAAAAATTAACAACTTTGACCTGTGCATAAATCCCATCGGTGCATACTTAGGGTTTGTTATTTTTTGAGTGGTTGAAGATGATTAGTAACCAACTATGTTCACTAGCATTAGGGTTTAATTTGATTGCTTTTTTTTTAATGTAGAAACTTGTTATAATTATCAGGTTAGGCACTGGATCTTTAGTATACTTTTGGACACAGTTATATTAACTAAAATACTTCGATGTGCTAAGTGAATTAGTCCCTTAGCTTCTGATAAAGGCATGGTTGGTAAATACGACTGCTTTAGAGAGAAGGAGGTTTAATGTAGGGAAAACCCCTGTTAAATAAGGTCTTCTGGCAATTCTGAGTTTTGATTACCGCAAAATAATAAATAAACGAAGAATAAGGTATACATAAGAGTTGTTAAGTGCGGTACATTAAGCTTCAGCTATGTCTTTATTGATTGTTAAAGAGCTTGCTCATTGATGTACAGAGAGATGCTTGTAGATTGTAGTCTGTCTACCAGTTTTTGGTGGTGATTCAGGAGTTGGTACAATTTTGATCTCTATAGATTGAGACATTAGGATACTCAGAGCTGGTCATTATTTTAACTACAGCTGCAGCATTTGATTTTTAAAAGGCTTTGATTTGCCACCCGGAAAATTTAAAAGAAACAAAAATGCAAGATTTTGTTGAATTGTAGCCCAAAATGACAATAAATGGAAGAATATGATTCAGCTAACAAATGTAAATCTTAAGGGAGTGGAAGTGCTTATGATGGTCAAATGTGGTATCGCAAATGGTAGCATGTTTATACTGGTAATTATGTTAAACTAAAAACCAGGTAGAAAAAAATCCTAGTATTGAGATGTGGGAGCTCTGGAATTACCTGCCTAGTGGAAGGTTGATTGCTTAAATCATGTAAAACAGGGATAAACAAAGATTTTTTTTTTTTAATATATATATGTAGTTTTTTTCAATGTAGGCTCTAAAGACCAATGCTGTTTTGGCAGTAGGATGGGATAACTCAATTCTTTCCAATTCCAATACAATTCTATGATTCATGATTTCCATAAAAGTTGTAAAACAAACAAAATTGGTATTTAAATGTGTTCAGTATGTGTAATGCTGCAGGGAAACAAAAACCAGCTTTATTGACCTATGATACAGGTTTCAAAGTTAATACGGTATTTTCTGCTTGTAAACTCAAGTATGTCCTCTCTTCACCTCAGCTGTAAAACACCATTCCTTCTCAAAATATAGTCACCTGCCAACATGCAAATTGAATATAAAAGTAATTCAGAAAGTTTTTCACAGATCCAGGCTCTGGGCTGAACGGAAGAAGCTGTGTTAGTAAAATAGCTCTCGTTCTGTTTCCTTCTCAAATGTGAGTGATGAGAAAAAAATTGCTAAACATTCTGCCTTTGAGCTGAACGGTGTGCATGACCATAAGTACCAATCCCCTTAATTAAGAACATGCAGAATTTCAAATGACAAATTTACAACTGTGGAACTAGAAATTTAGGGTGACCTTTTTGGATTCCAGTTGCGGGCTCCTTTCGTGATTAGCAACCAAGTGACTACATTATTTAAAATCATGACATACAATTGTTTGTGAAGTAAACACCTGATTATCAGAGAAATGATGTAACCTTTCGCCTTTACTGTTAATGAAACAAGGCAGTGCTTTGCACCTTTAACAAATAAATAACGGGATCTAAATACCTATGCGTTGATTGCCCATTGCTCCAGGTTACCTGAATGTGTGAGTACAACCAATGTTCTTACTTTCAGGTGTGGAATCATTTCTCTGTGGCAATGTTGATTTGTAGTGGAAGAGTCCTGCACTACCAAACTGAGGGACATTGCTGTAGTGTAACACTTTGTACGGAGAAATGCCTAAACTTTGGGCCCCGATTTTGCCACAGATCTTGCAGAATGTAGTATTATATTCCTTCAGAAGCCTGTGTAGACATCATTGTGTAGATCCTCCTTTTTTTTAGCTAGCCTTTAAATTCCAAAAGTGCTGGGTTTTAAATATTTCAGAATTTCACTGAATTAATATACACATATGACTTTAATTTTGTTTTTCAGATTCCCCTTCTTTTTCACAAACAGAATTATGGTTATTTCCAGCAGAGTTTGTATGAATGTGTATACCTCAGACAGAAGGAGTGAAAGGTATCAAATCAGCAGCAGCTTGGAGTAGCTCCCAGCATTGCCTTTCCTTTTGTCTTTTGCAAGTTGTTCAGTGGCCAGCTCTCCATATCTCCTTATAGGAAATTGGTTGCTACTTCTCCATCCACTCCCTTACAGAAAAAAGTTTTTGCTGAGTGACTTTCTTAGTGGGAGGAAGAGGGAATTCTAAAAGCGGAAATGATATAAAATGACGAGCAATAATTATTTTCACTCAGCCAAAAGAGACGTGGGAAGGAAGGATATAGTCAGAAGTGTTTTCACATAACTTCTTAAGAGAAAAGATTAATTAATAAAGATAATTGTTGAGTTTGGTGGGGTTTGGGTTTTATTTTCAATGAAACATGCTTAATATATTGAAGATGAAGTTATACAGAATGATAGCTTTGTGTGCAGTAGTTCTTGTTAAGCAAATTTTTGTTTCAGTGCAGAATAGCCCTGTATTTATAGAAGGTCTTATCCATGTTTCTAGTGCAGTTTCTGTTGACTCATTTTTACCAGTCCTTTAAAGCAGGGGGGTTTGTGCTTATGTTTGCTGTATTGCTCCAGGTTGGTCAGCTGAATATTCTAGGAGGAAAGAGTGGATTGATTCTCCTTCTGCAATAAACTCAGAAATGGTAGTAAACTTCATCCACTCTGTTAGTGGGGAGCATGGGAAGATATGAATCTAACCTAGCCGATGACTTTGTCTAACCTATTAAGGGAAGAGACCTCACTTCTGGCAAGAGAAAGGCTTCAGAGTGAAGTCAACAGTTACCCTGTTGATCTGCCCCGCGTCCTTCAGCATGTGTGCTCTTGCCGATCAGTCAGAGCTCGTACGTGCTGCCTCTTGCCCAGCTTGTAATGAGGGAAAATGGGAAGGAATTGGCAACATTATTCAGGTGTGTAGGGTGGAACTGGAGACTTTATAGTGTAAAGGGTAAGATCAAAAAGAATATAGAAGTGTGGTGGCACAGGGCATATTAGGGGACTGCCAAATTTAATCATCTTTCTACACATGACATAATAAAGTTGATGAGATCTGCTAGGTAATAATACTGCAGAGGTCTGTCTTTTTTTTTTTCTTTTTTTCTTAATTTGTTTTGTTCTTGCTTTAGAATATGATAGGTTTTGTCACATTTGAGACTGGAAGCTAATTTACCTATCTTAAGGAATGAGAGAGTCCAGGCAACTTTCTATGCTCTTATTCAGACCTAAGTGCTGAAGAACTTGGTTCTTTTTTTTCAGATATTGAAAAACATCACTTGGTATGCTGAGCGTGTCTTAACAGAGATCTCACTTGGGAGTCTCCTGATACTAGTCGTGATAAGAACCATCCAGTACAACATGACACGGACAAGGGTAAGAGTTATGTGTAGCGCTTACGCACATCATGTGGATTTCTAACTTCAACAGCATGAACTCCATTTCAAACAGGGTGTGGGATTGTTCTTCATTCTGTTGCAACCAGTTGGCATCTGAATTTACGGGAGGGAAGTAAATGGGAACATGAGCTATATTAACTAAGCACAATGTTAAGTGGTTTTGAACTTGTAACATGATTTCTGTATTATGGTCCAGTTCATTGAGTAGGATTCTCTAAAGACCATAAATGAGGCAATGAACTCCACATCTTCAGATGAGAAGAAAAAGTTCCTTAATTTGATGAGAAGAAATGATTCCTCCTAGGTTGTTTGCCTCTCTCAAATTACTCAGAAGTGGGAATTTCAGCTCTATTTATTGTTAGTGTTTTTATGAAGTGAGACAGTGACTCGGCCATAAAACCTTTTTGAGCTCTAGCAAAGCAAAACTGCTTCAACTTCATAGGCTCCTATCAATGCAATTAAAGGCACAGAAGTTTTTACATTAAAAGTAGCAAACAATTACTTAAATCTATTTTAAATAGGAAAACTTAAGGATTTCACTTGTATGATCAAAAGAATTGGAAGAAATGAGGACATTCTTGGCTTGTATTTGTAGGATTTGGAATCTGTTATGCTATGTAAATGCATATTTTAGATTTTAAAAGGAAAAAATAAACCCTATTGGATTGGATAAGTGGACATTTGGTTTTGTGAAACCCTTGACCGTGATAGGGACATCATTTAAATGGGGACCAGAACTCTGAAGTATCATCTGTTTGTAGTTGTGGGATATATAGAATGCTTTGAAAGAGTTAATAGGGAGATGAGTTATGAAGCAGAAAATTTTAGCATAAGACTACAAAAAGGAGAGAGAGGGAAAGGGAGAGAAGAATGTCTTTCAGTATTTCTTACATCCACATCATTGTAAATCTACATTGTGAAAGATATGAAGACATATACATATACATATGTGTGTGTACATATACACTCTGAAATCTGTGTGAAACAATGACTCTTTTATAAGCCTTATATTTTAAGAAAACGTGTTTAAAGCATCACCAAGTATATACACTTTACATTTCTGCTATCTGCTTTTGACTGTGTCTTTTAAAGCAACATATATTACTCAGTCTTTTGAACGATTCCTGCAATAGGTGTCAGTCTATATCAGAAGGACAGTTTGATGTGGTTTTTTTCTTTCCTCTTTCTGACAGGATAAATACCTTCATACAAATTGTCTGGCAGCCTTAGCAAATATGTCAGCACAGTTCCGCTCACTTCATCAGTATGCTGCTCAGAGGATCATCAGGTAAATATAAAACTTCAGTAACAGACTTCTCTTGAAACTCTGCTGAAACTCAGGAGTAGAGGAATTTGAATTTTATATGCCTTAATAGATACTGATTAATTAAGTAGCTGAAATAACTGAATAACTAAATAATTCCAGAATAAATCTTACATGCTTTTTACTTGAATCTGTTCTGAATGCACAAAAAATACTAGTTTCTGACAGAAACTTCTGACTTTTGCTTCTCTTAACAGAATAGCCCAGCATCTGCTTTTAAACCAGAAGTGTATCAGGGATTTTTGTGAACTATGCTTTTCTTAGCCATGCGTCATGTTATTATTATAAAATGCACTGGGTGGTGCTTCTCCAGTACTATACAAACTGGATTTTCAACTTGCTTTACTCCTTCCTGCATATTTGGCAAAAGATTTATTTGTTAAATCAGACAAAATGTAATGATCATTTTGTGACGGGGCCAGGCAAATACGGCCAACGAGCCCTGCAACCATACTTTTCAAGTGATAAAGCTAATTAGCCTGTGTAGTAGTAAATAGTTGATATCTGCTTTGGTTCTAAAACGGGGCCATAACTTTAAAGAAGTACATGTTGAAGTTGGTCCTTCCTATTTTGTATCTGTGCTGCAGACCACTTTATAAAAAGGCAGGTAGTTGTGCGTCAGGCATCTCTCTTGTCTTGGCAGCCAGCCCTGCTCCACGCTCCAAGGGAAACCGGGAAGGTCCTTGTTAATGCGATCTGGAATAAACTGTTAAAAGTGCTTGTCAAGTACAGACAGCGTGCCAAAAATATGTAAATGATAATTGCATGCCTGTACACTTTGTAAAGGACTTGGTTAACAAGAGATGCATCTTCTTCTTAAATCACTGCTCTTTAAGATTTAATTCTCTCCGGGCCCCTTGTCATTTGGAAATGGCTGGTTGTAAAAGTATGGACAAGTAACCGGGATGAATGCATTCTGCCATCACCTTTTCCCTGCTTGATACTCGCTTTCTCTTCATACCCTTGGCAGTGATAATGAGCGTACAGAGTTTGAATTGAAGCTATTTTCCTGTTACGTATGACAGACACTGTCTTAAAGACCTGCTGTCTTCATTTCTCAAATCATAGACATGGAGTCTGAGTTTTCCAAGCGTTTGTAAATGTTGGCCACTGAAATTGCAGATGCTGGTGTGGTGTGAGACATGCTACCTTGATGCTCAAAAACTTGGGCTGGTTTTTAGTGTGATACTTTGTTTTCCACTTCAGACCTTTTTCCTGTGTTCCTGGTTTTTGATTTCGTTCCATTTTATTCTACTGCTGTTTCTGCAGACCAATGCAAGATCTGTTCCTCTGGTTATATTTGGGCCAGGAAGAGGTTACCTTGCTAGTCCCATTACAGCTGGCTGTTATCACCACTTGGTAATCTCGTAGTCACCTAGTGTAACTGCCTGTGTATTTCTGTATGGCTTGGCTTTTGTCAAAATGCTCTGAGTTTATGGACATCTACTGTTCAAAATTTAAACTCAGTTCAAAGCAAGCTCAGCTGGCTTATTTTCATTTAAGTGGGTTATGAAATGGTTAAGCCTGTGGTCTAGTGGCTTATCAAAAGAGGTGGCAGCCATCGGTAGAGAAGCAGCAACCTCAGTACCTTTGCATGCATGTCTCACCTCAACCTTTCAACTCAGAAACATAAACAGAGTCTTGATGTTCTGTGAGGCTCCTCCCTACACCAGCCTCTTCCAGCCCTCTCACACACAGTTTTCACCATCTGTAATGGCATCTTTGAGGCAGATTGACTCCCTGATGTATGACCCATCTCAAGACCCAAGGAAGGATGTGCAACTCCCAGAAATTGTCTTGTGCTCCTTGCATGCAACATTTCAACAATCTGCTGTGATGTTTGGGTGCCTTATTCGTCATCCCTCTAGACATGCGTAGTTACAATTGATTTTAGTTGTGAAATAATTGTGCTGATATTCTTATTGAAGGCAGACAGACTTGTGTTGTTGCTTAACACTGATGCATGCGGAAAGGAGGCAATAGGGGTGAATGGGAAAAAACAGGGAAAAAAATTCTTTTGTGTTGAAGTTGTCAGTCAAATTATCTGTCTTTTATTGGGTGAAGGACTAAGAAAGCCACACTCGAAATGTGCCAAATAGAATGAGAGACCTTAGAGCGAACACATAGTACTGGCATATTCAAAACTCTTAGTTCTTCCAAAGACGTAAGCTCTCAGTAGCTACTGCTGGTGGGTTTCGTTATGGCTTTTAGCAGAGAGACTTCACAAGGGATCTGAGCTGCTCAGTATTACAAATAATGACTGAACAATATCCAACCGGCCGTAGTGTGGTAGGATAGGAGTCCGAGAAGGATGTTGTTTATCCCAACCACTGGGTGCCAGCAGGGTTGGAACTGTGTTTTTCTGGTTGGAAATAATGTAGGGATTGGTAGAGAAAATGGACATATTCGGTAACTGAAGAAGCAAAACAAAAAGGCAATATGTTATATATTATATCATATATAATATGATATTGTTATATAGGCCAGAGATATTCCATGCTGCTATTTTTAAGCTTCTGCCTTGTTGTAGCCAGATGCTCCATATTATTATGCAGTGGAAATTGTAATGAAGGAGATGATGACTTTAAATTTGAAACAGAACCAGAAAAACAAGAGGAGGGTTAGGGAAAGAAGATTTTATTCTGCAGTTAGAAAACTGTACATCTGAACAATAGGCAAAAATGGCCACCAAGATTGGGATTTAATTTGTCACTATGATCATGATTTCTTGTAAGTCAAAAGATCCTACAATAAAAATTTATTAAAATCTGTTGCGTGTCCTGTGGGGCTAGGACATGGGCAGGCTGGAAGGAGGAGTCAGTTCCAGAACAGCCTGTCTTCTGTAAGACTTTACTGCTGGTATGGTAGCATTTTCTTCTCGGGAGCTTTACAACCTTGGGTTCCCTGGCAGGCTCATGCACCATAAAGGAAGTATTTTAACCTGATTTCCTCTCAAGATACACAGTTTTGTTATAAAGTTTCTGTTATTGAGAAAAGCAATAGAAATAAATACTTATGAACACATACGTTTCATAAGAGACTGATGTCATCAATCATAAGATGATTGAGACATACGTTGTCCTTCCTTTTCCTACCTTATGAAGTCTGTTAGCCACTGTCATTAAATTTAGCCAGCACTGATGCTGGCTTGCTTCATGATGCCAAAGCAGAATATTTATATTTAAATTGCTGTTCTGAGTCAGAGTGCAAGCATCTCTGAGAGAATAAACCACAGTATTCATAACGAAAAAGTGTTTTTCTGTGAAGGAAAAGCCTAAAAAGAAGATGATACTTGACATTGCATAAAGTATTTTAGGGTATAGGTTTTTAAATTAAGTAGCTGTGAAACATTTAACTTAAAATCTGCTTAGCAATACAACTGAATAGACAGTCATCATTTAAGCTTCACCAGATGCTCTAATGATTCCTTCCTTAATGTGAGAAGTAATTCCATTTCCATGCAGGCTTTTTCCTAATCCTATTCTGAGCAGAGACTGCCAATTGTTTTAAATTCTGAAGACTATTTTCTGTGAGAGAATTAGCTGGGAATATCAATGTAGTGTACTTAAGAGCTGAGTAAAATACAACTTCACAGGGTTGGGCAATTTGTGTCTTGTTCCAGCAAGCATGAAAATCGACAGATTTGTATAAATCTATCAGAAGCAGCTGCTGGAAGTAAAAATAGATGTAATAGATGTTTAATAATAAGATCCAGGGCAGTATTCACTTAATGGTGGATGTCCTCTATTGTAGATTGCCCGGACTTTGGGATCCTTCCCTTCTCTATCCTCTGTTACCACTGGTTTGTTTTTAAATACACAGAGCTATTTTCTCAGCATTGTGCCAAGGGTGAAATTGCACTGCACTGTGTCTCTCTTATATTTGCTGAGTGCTGACATTTTTAGTATCTTTAAATTATATTGGTAGGCTATTATAAAAAAACAAAATGTGTATTGATGTTATTATTGTCACAAATGACTACCAGAGGTGGCTGTATGGTCTCTAAACAACAAAGCACAACCAGGTGGAGTGTTAGATACCTGTAGTGAGGGTAGGTTTTTCCTTTCCTTGATTTCTCTTCTACAGGTACAATTAACCAAAAGTAAAGCTGGGCACCTAACTGGCATCTTAATGCAGGTATTCAACTTGCCACTTAAAACTGCAATTCAGTTTGAATTAATTCATTTAACTATTTGGAAATGGCTTTCATGATATTCAGCTTTTCTACAGCTAGTCTGCCTGCTCTAATATGTGAGGCACGCTTGGAAATGAAAAGGATTTTTTCCCTGAACAGCTGTATTCTGACATCTCATCACGATGTCATTCTAATAAAATTAGTGACAAGAAGATGACTGAGTACTTAAGGCAAATGCTTTTCCTAAAGCTTCATATATGGGAATGTCTGCTGTTTTCTAAGTAGGCATATACCACTAGAGGTTGCCATACTCCTCACTAATTGGACATGCACATTTAACTTTAAATAACATGGGCTAGAAACACTATCCAGTTTTCCTTTTTTTCCCCTACACTATCACTACAGCTATTCACATGCAGGGCTGTGGGAGCCACTAAGAATCACAGAATTGTTTTGGTTGGAAAAGACCTTTAAGATCATCAAGTCCAACTGTTAACCCAGCACTGCCAAGCCCACCACTAAACCATGTCCCTAAGCACCACATCTACACGTCTTTTAAATACCTCCAGGGATGGTCACTCCACCACATCTCTGGGCAGCCTGTTCCAGTGACTGACAACCCTTTCGGTGAAGACATTTCTCCTCATACCCAATCTAAACCTCCCCTGGCACAACTTGAGGCCATTTCCTCTTGTCCCATCACTTGTTCCTTGGGAGAAGAGACCGACCCCCACCTGGCTACCCCCTCCTTTCAGGGAGCTGCAGAGAGCCATCAGGTCTCCCCTCAGCCTCCTCTTCTCCAGGCTCAACACCCCCAGGTCCCTCAGCCGCTCCTCATCAGACTTGTGCTCCAGACCCTTCCCCACTCCGTTGCCCTTCTCTGAACACGCTCCAGCACCTCAGTGGAACACTGTTGGTTGCGCTTCTGCCTGTTAAATGACATAAGGAATGATTTAACTATCAGAAGATGGCACATAATTATATCAATGTCATATTTTGTTGATTTCTTTAGCTGTTGTAGAGAGTTCAGTGGAATTCAGGGAAGGATATGAAGAGACAGTTTCAGGACAGTTGACAGGAGTCAAGTGGAATTAGGTAAAAAGGTGTGCGTAAAAGTGATACAGATCAGAGACTTTAACTTGTGTATGCTATAGGGTGCTGTATATTGTACGTGAGTGTCATTGTAGACCTGCTCTATCTGTTACAAGAGCAAAGCATCAGACGTCCACCCAGCCGTACTGGTTGTGTTGCTGTCCTGAAGAGGCAGAGATAGCAACCCTACTTCTCACTGGTCAGTTAGCCTTGAAGCTGCTGCTGCTGAGTACTGTAGGATATCCTGGAGCAGGATGCTGGCCACTGGAACAGCTCAATGTTGAGGGTTTTTCTTTTTTCTTTTTTTTTCTTTTCTTTTTTTTTTTTAAATGGAGTTGTAAATAGTGTGCTTAAATATCCATGCTTGTAAAGGATGACTGCATCGCTGTGGTTCTCCAAGTCTGCCTTCTCTCATCTGAGAGGAAGCCGAAACCTGAAATCTTCCCCTTTGCACGCTTTACCAGCATCTTCATGATTCTGTAGAGTCAATTATGTTTTGCAAGCTACCGAGAAAAATTCCCATCTACTCTGATATCTGCTGCTGTATTTGAGAAGTTTCAGCTCCTCAGCCAAACCATTTGTTTCATGGTTTCCTATGTTAGTAATTTAATTCTACTACTACTGTTTCCGCTTATAGTCTGGCAGGGTTTTCTAGAGTGAAAATATTTATGACAGTTCTTGAAGGATAAGAGTGCATGCTGTTGCTTTAAACTGCACCTTTTGAGCTTAGTTTAAGATTATAATGAATTAAAAATTGTCTTTAAATCGGACCATGTGAGTCACTGTAGAAGTGTCAGATTGCTACTGCAATGTATTTGTTAATAGTAACTTACCAGCTGCAAGTGGCTGATCAGCAAATTTTGTGATGAATGATCAGCAAATTTTGTGTTGGATGAGGGAACAAAAGTTTACTGTGCTTAATGCTACAGAGAGTCAAAAATACATATGACGTTAGGAAAAAAAAGCATTTCTCATAACTGGTCTTTTAACTTGACTTTTTCCTGAGGAAGTCTCTGAATTTTGATAATAGATGCATGTACCTGTGTATTTTATATTCCTGCATATGAAACCATCTAGCTAGTTTTCTGAAATACAGAGTAACATGCATCCAGAGTCTTAAGGATTTCAAGTTTATCAGCTGTTTTTCAGTGATGACCATAATTGCTTTAAGCAAAACTATCAGAGGTCTCTAATATTTTTGTGATTAAACCAGTAACTCCAGGTTAAAAAGTGAATTATAAAAACATCTGCCATTAATTTTTTCTTTTTTCTATTTTAGCACACAGTTTTTAATCATTTAAGTGTGTGCCTTGTTCTTCATTACTGGTATAATTCTTGAGTGCTTGGGTTTGCAGAAATAAATACTAGTTCATTTGCAGAACAGAGTTCACTGCTTATCCAAGAATAGGTTTTGCTTACTATATAAATATGTTGGGTTTGTGAATTTGAATTTTGGTTAGTTCGCAATGTCCCTTAATAAAGTGGTTAAATTTTTCTTCCCATGTTTTTCTTTTATCAGTCACCTCTATAGCATTGCACATCTTTGTAATGTTCCTCATCTAGTTCCAATCCCCCTGCCATGGGCAGGGACCCCCTCCACTAGCCCAGGTTGCCCAAAGCCCCATCCAACCTGGCCTTGACCACTGCCAGGGAGCCAGGGGCAGCCACAGCTTCTCTGGGCAACCTGTGCCAGGGCCTCACCACCCTCACAGGGAAGAACTTCTGCCTCCCATCCCATCTCCATATCCCCTCCTGCAGCTTCAGGCCATTCCCCTTGGCCTGTCACTCCCTGCCCTTGTCACCGGTCCCTCACCATCTTCCCTGTAGGCCCCTTCAGGTACTGGAAGGCCGCAATTAGATCTCCCCGGAGCCTTCTTTTCTCCAGGCTGAACAACCCCAACTCTCTCTCAGCCTGTCCTCATAGCAGAGGTGCTCCAGCCCTCTGATCAGCTTCATGGCCTCCTCTGGACTCGCTCCAACAGCTCCATGTCTCTCCTGTACTGGGGCCCCCAGAGCTGGACGCAGTACTCCAGGTGGGGTCTCATAAGAGCAGAGTAGAGGGGCAGGATCAGCTCCCTCGACCTGCTGGTCACACCTCTTGTGATGCAGCCCAGGACATGGTTGGCTTTCTGGGCTGCAAGCGCACGTTGCTGGGCCATGTTTCATGGCTCAAATTTCTCACGTGTCACTCTGTTAGGCAGAATGATGATGACTGTTATGCATGTGTTAATTATGTCTGCTACCATGGCCTGTTTTTCCTGGCCTATGATTATTAAATGAAAATTTATTTTATGCATACTGGTGAAGTGTTTTTAAACCTAAACTTTCTTCTTTCTGTGTATAGAGCAGAAGACGTTTTGAGCTGGCCAGGCATTTGCCTATTCAAATAGTCCAGCATGTGTGTTCAGCAAAGAAGAAAAAGGTTTCTGCAGCAGCAAGACATGTGTGATCTGACCTGCTTATTAGGGGCCACATTCAGCTGAAAAAATCTGAAATTGTTAGTGTGTGAATGTGGTGAAATTACAATTTACCAATTGCTTAATAACATTTTTTAACAGTGACAATAATGGAATATAATTGCTGGCTCGAAACTCATTAGGCTGCTCATATAGGAAGATAAACAAATCTCTCTCCCACATGGCTTTACACTCTGTGAGCATTCTGGTTTTCCTGCCTGTTTCTTCTTTGATGTCCACGGTGCTTTCGGGAAGCTCTTTAACATACAGCTTCTTCCTCATTCGTTGGAGAATAACGCTGGGACAGTTGGTGCAGAAAACTAGTGGAATTGAGTTACCCAAATCAAAGGCACTTGTTAAGGAGAAAAACTTGAAGAAAAAAAAAAAAAGGCCAGGTTGCTGCATGAATGCTTCAAAGCTGTTTGGCTTCTAATTTAATTCTCATTTGAAAACTTAAATATAGGAACAGAAGAGTTGCTTCTCACACAGGAATCATGATTTTTTTAAATGGTAAAATTTTAGTGTCGTAAGCATTTCAAGCTTTAAATGAGATGTGTGAATTGAGCAAAAGAACTTAGATGAATAGGGTATGCAATACTTCTATTAAAATCTTTCTGGATTCTTTCTTACAGCAGGAGAATGAATGATGTTAACTTAGAGCCATTTTTCAGATAGGAAATTTCCTAAAATCATTCTGAATTTAGGGGTGAAAAAAGTATAATTTCAGAAAATGTCAGCTTTTAGTTTTCAGTAATCAAAGAGCAACATAATACAAGTAAGATATCAGTGATAGAGTTGTAGTGTAATAACGTATACGTTTATTAACACCTCATATGAAAACTGGTTACTGTTGTAACAAGGGATTTCTGTTGTGTAGAGCTGCATGGCTCCAAGGGTGCTTTGAAATATGCAAATTTGCATCATGCCTTGCACATGAGGAACCTGGCCTTTGGTATCAGCTTTTTAATGCCACTGTAAGAACAATCAATAGACAAGTCTTATATTCTGGGTTCAAATCTTAATTGGACCATTAAATCTCGGTTTACTGGTCTCTTAATCATAATACAGGAATGTTCATAATAGCAAACCCTGGAGAAAAGAGGCTGCTTCTGCTCTCACACCAGTGTACAGCAAGAGACTTCACAAGTCAAATTATACAATAATAAAAGATCAAGCTCTGAAAGGGATTCTTGGAATTAACGTCTTGTGGCCAGAGCTGTTAAATACTGAACTCTCTGAGCATCAGCTTGCCTCTTTTTTTCATAACCAAAGAAAAGAGGATTTGAGGGTAATGAACAGCTTCACTAAAAATATATATAGTGAAATATATAGTGATATGTAAATTCTGCAGATATTGGGAGGGGCATAGTCACAAATCCTTGGTTTCGATAGTGAAATGTAAATATCTCCAGTCTGAGCTGGTCAAGAATAATAGGTAATTTTCTCTCTACTTGCATCACACATGAGTTGTAGTTGTGCTAGAAGGAAATTACCTTAATGAAAGCTATTGCAACAGTATGGCTGTGTTCTAAGTTTTCTAAAAAAGAGGGTTTTTTTAACATCAGGCTTATGTTGGATTTCATTGGCGGTGCTCATGGTGCAGCCTTGAGCATGCAGGATGCCCTGCAGCCCCAGACTCTGATTCCGTACTTGGCGGAGACCAATGACTTCCGATAATTCCTGTCCCTGAATATTTTCATGCAGACATCATGTCACTGAAATGAACAGGGAAAAAGCATCTTTCTGTGGATACAACTGCAGGTGATTTACCTGCAGTTCAACCAGCTTGTTTGATTTTCTGTGTTTGCTTTAAAGCAGTGGCAGATGACCTGTTCATCCCAGCAAGGTTTCATTGCCATGTAGTACTCTGATGAATTTGTTGATTTGAAATATTTGTGTTGATTCCCCACCCCCACCCCTGTCCTTTGCTTTGGTGGCATTTAGCATGTGCTGTAAAAATTAGATTTTAGCAATAAATTCTCTTTGGTATGGAAGGCCATGGAACTGACTGATTGACATTGCCTCAAAAGTAAGAATTAAAAACTTGAAAGACATTTTAGTGCTTCTTAACTTTTAAATAGTTTTGTAGCATTTTAGTTTAGAGGAGAAATCATTTATTATCTAACCTGGATATAAAATGATATTCTATTTATGAGAAACTGCTTTATAATGAGGTTTTTTTACCCCCATGCAGTGCAGTATGTTACAAAAGTGATAGTCCCATTTTTATTAGATGTTCCAAGTAGAGCAAGAACTAATGGCTTCTCAGAAGAAGGGCCTTCATGATGTTCTCATGCTCAGGCCATGTTTGAAAGAGGACATTGTGGGAATGGAAGATCAAACAGCTCCAAGCCACTGAGTCTGAACTTTTGCTTTTAATCTGTGGACTGTCAGTAGTAGAAGTTGTGTGCACAGCCGGATACCTGGAGAGATTTGGTGCCAACTGGTCAGCCTTGGGAAGTGTTGGCTTGCTCTTTCACAAGCTCTTCACAGGCACAGACACACTGGTCTGTTTGCAGGTGCTTTTTATGCTCTTCACCCTCCACTCTGTTACTACTTACAGAGGTTCCCAAATCTGTGGAGTGGCTTTTGGTGGGAGACAGAAGCAATTTATAAAGATCTCAATAGTGTTAAATAAAAGAAACATATGCTGGCCTTATTAGTAGCTTGTTGACCTAGATTAGCTGTGGGGAAGCTTATAAGCTGATCAGCCATTCCAAAATTGGGAGGTGTCATTGCAATTAGTAGGAAAGGCTGTGACAAAAGGGGAGACAACAATTGTTCAGATAACAGAAAAGACAATGTTAGTAGCAAATGTCCTCTTGCTGGTATGACTTAGCAATGCAAATGTAATAAAGTTAATTTTTAAAAGGAATGAAGCATCCTTTGTTACTGTTCATTGAGTGTAGTTGTGGTCAAATGTATTAAAATGCTGCTTTAGTTGTATCAACAGAAAGAGGAGTACTCCATGTGGGCTTGCCTGGTTTTGCCTGTGTGTAACATATGGAGGTGAGGTTTTAGGCTGATATCAGCTGTTTCCAACATGGAAATATCATTGAACTTGGTTTAAGCCTGGTTGAACCTGCTGGGGATCCTTAGTGGGCACCTGATGGGACAGTAAAACCCTCGTCTCCCATCTGGCGTGAGCAGTTGAGTGCCCTGCATGCCATTAGAAGTGTTTGGAGCCCAGGACACCCGAGCTCATGGGTTGTGGAGATTCCCAGATGGACAGACTCACAGCTTTATGTTGAGGGAGATTGGATCAGTATGAACCATGGAGGGGTCTTGGATAAACTGTTGCTTTGCTGTCTCAGGGTCTTCTCACATAAAGCAGAGTGGTTGCACTATGTTACCCTCTGCTCTGTGTGTCATGGCAACGAGACGCCTTAAAAATCCCATTGTTGATTGCTGACCTGGCTTTAAAAGGTTTTTGATATTTAAATATTTACCACTCCAGAAGCTCAGCTTTGGACAAGATGATTCTCTCTTCCCTTGACCACTTTGTGTGTCTCTACTGCCTCATAAAGGCAGAGCCATCCTGGTAATTTTGGCATTTTTGGGGAGGGGGATGTCATTATGACAAGTCATTAGTCTTCTGCAATCCAGGAAATTGTGCGGTACTTCAGTATTTACAAGTCATCGCTTGGCAGAATGTGTGATAAATGAACGTGATGCAAATTAGCACAGAATCTTGGCCGTAGAACTGAAGTTTGCTGAAGTCTTGATACCTGTTTCAGGGAATCTAGAGCACCACACAGATTCTTGCATGCAACAGAGAGCTGTGGTTTGGAGGTAGCTGGTCCTGTTGCCCCATCTTTAATTACCATGAAGTTTGTTCATAGTTACTGTGCCAAATAAGCTTTTTGGAAACAGTACAGTTTGATAATAGTCTTCAAATTGGGGAATTAAGCTTTTCTTTTTTGGTGAAATCTTGCGTCTTAAAATTGTAGATCTTAAAATTTGTTATGATGGAGAGGAAGAAATATTTGAGGAAACGTGTACAGAAGTAACAATTTTTGTCATAGTGTTGTTTTACAGATGAATCTGCAGAGTGGACTGAGGTTCCGAGGTGTGTCACTTAAGTTTTCTGCATGTCTAATGGTGAAAGGAAGCAAAAATGAGAAAGCTAGCAGCATAATTCCAGTCCTCCTAGGGCAGTTTTTATTTCTTTTAGCTGACCTGTAAAAAAAGACTAACTCCACTAAAATGCTTACTGGGTTGTATCCCACTGTATTATTTGGGACACGGGTGTCTAATGTACAGTACACTGAAGATGTGAATCTTAGAGGTTTTGTGTTTTAAAAAGTCTGATTTATAGCAATAATTTGTCCTGCATAAGATTTTCTGATATTAAAAAAAAACAATAAACCAAAACCCAAGGGAATTATAATAGTCTTTTAGAAACCATTATGTACTATTCTAGCAGAATTCTAGAAACTGCAGTCTTGTCTTCTCAGATGGAATGTATTTATAGGACAGTATTCCTTAACAGAAATAGAGGTGACTCAAGATAATGACTTGCTTGAACCTGTCTTTTATCTTCAGTTGCAGGGTATTTGGCTCATTAATCACTTCATTCAGATACAACATGTACTCTTTCCTTTTTAGAAATACTCTGTTTGGAAAAAAACTGTGGACTATGTTCTAAAGAAGTGAATGAGTAATGAACTTAAAAGGTTTTTTCTGACAGACTAAAATTCTATTATGACTGAGTAAGCATTAGTATGAAACAAAAATACAGCATTGATTATAAATCTTTTTTTTTCTTGTCAGGGTGCTGCTTATTTCACATTTTAACTGATGTCATTATATACGTCTAATGTTTTTCCAGCTTTGCAGTTCAGGGAACCAGTTTCTCTCTCCCAGTGTGCAAAGCCAGGATAGGTATGAGTGGCTGCAAGGAGGGAAGGAGAGCAGTTACTGATAACACCCAACTGAACTGTGGCGGTGCCCTCCAAATTACTCCTGAAAACCTTCCTTTCCACCACACATGGAAATTTTGAGTTTGTTCAGACCCTACTTTAAGTGAAGATTTTCAAACAAGCTTTCTAACTGATTTTAGTAATATGAGATAACAATTTATGAAATTACTGAGTTTCTTAAGTACTCAAGCCAAGGTATTTCCCATTGCTGTTTACTTTCACCATAGTTTGCATGGCTCGCAAAAAGAGTATTGCACTTTAAAACATCTGACAGTTGTAAATGGAGAGTGAAAGTGTAGGTACAGAAGAAAGAATCAGGATTTAACAACTAATGAGCATCAGGTCTTTATAACTGTTGAATGACTCAACCTTTTTAATGGTAATGGCCTTCAGCAAGTTTAGGAAAGAACAGGCTTTTAGGTAAAGTAAATACACTTAGTTCTGCAATGAAGAAATAAATTTGCTGTGAAGTTGTGTAGAGACATGTTTCTCTCACTAATTTTGCTCCTGCGTCCGCGAGTAAGTCTTTCTCCAAATACCACAACTTACATGGGCTCAGGTGGGATGAATCCCGCTGGAAAGGGGCTGAGGGCTCAGACGAGCGCTGCTGACTCCTCACGGTGCTCTAGCCGTTGTCTCCCGATGGAGGGTTGTCAGGTTCATGCAGACAGAGACGCAAACATCCGCGTTAATGCAGGTGTCGTAGGCATCTCTGTTAATCCCGTGCAGAGCCTGTGAATTATCACAAGTGTCTAGCCAAAGGATAAAAGTGCAGGAGGTTTCGAAAGCAACATTCCCATAGTAGCATCTCTTAAGCTGGCAGGGATATGTGCCTTTTGAGTAACCAGTGTATCTGCATGATGAAAGCCTTCACTTTTTGTCTGAAACATCAGTACTGAATAGATGCTTCCTCCTGGCTCTCTCATATCTTTTTTTTTTTTTTTTTTTTTTTTAATTCTTATGGTCATCAGCTCCTTGTGTCTGCTTCTAACATACAAATCCTTTTGTTCTTTTGGATAGAACTTCATCTGTACAGAGGTAATTTGGCCTTTCTGTAGAAGAATCTCATATATTTAACATTTGATTTTCAATCTATCAAACATCCCCAGAACTCATTTGGTTTTCATTTCCTTGCCCTCCTTCACTATAAATACTTCCATGCGTAAAGATAATATTCCTCTCGTAAGCCTGTCATGTACATTTGGGCAGTACTGTGACAGCGTGCTGCTTCGGGGCATGGGAACTTACGTCTGTGACACATCATCACAAATAATAACTTCTTAAGTATTTAAATAATTTTCATGCTTCTCTGTTCTGTGTTGTTATGGCACCTTTAACCCTGTAATGACTCCTTGCCCCCAAACTGCTGTTTGGCAATAATGTAATTTAAAATCCTGTCATCACTCTGTGCTATAAGATGTAAATTTAGTGATACTTGTATCTGAAAAGTAGGCCTTCAAGAAGGAAGTATTTTTAGAAAGCTAAGAGAAGTCACTCTATTACTTTGATTAGGAAGTTAGGTGAGGATCGAGGAGGAAGGAAAGTACTAGTGCTGAAAAAGGATCAAGTCAGGGATTTCTTGAGAACTGAGACATACGTGTCCATGGGACCTGGTGAAACGCATCTGAGCGCGCTGTGAGAGTTGACTCATGCCATTGCAGGACCACTCTTTGTTGGATCACATCTGGAGATCTGCATCCAGGGTTTGGGCCCCTGGATATAGGGATGCTGTTGCTAAACTGGAGCAAGTTCAATGGATGGCTGCCACAATGCTTGGGGGCTGGAGGACTTGGTGGAGGAAGATGGGGTGAGGGAACTGGGCTTGTTTAGCCTGGAGAAGAGAAGACTTCAGGGCAAGGACCTTCAGAGAAAGGGTTAGCAGCATTCCCACACATAGGAGGAGGTTACTGAGAAGATGGAGCCAGGCTCTTTATAGGAGTGTGTGACAGGAAGATGAGAGGGAATGGTCATGAACTGAAGTCAGGAGGTTCCAGCCTGATGGAAGACAATTTTTCATGGTCATGGAAGCATTGGCACAGAGAAGTTGTACAGAGTCTCTGTCCCTGGAGTCTTTCAAGACCCAACTGGGCAAAACCTTGATCTGGATTCAGCGTTAACCTTGCATTGAGTAGGAGGTTGGGCTGGAGACCTCGTGAGGTCCCTTTCAACCTTAATTATGACTCTTAGATAAGAATAATAAAAAAATAATACTGACACTGGCTGAAAAAGGAGGAACTGTTTTAAGTGTTCTAGTATGGTAAAGGCCAACACGATGTCCGGCATCCCCAGTACCTGAATTTTATTGTACCTTAAGCAGCTTAACTGTGCTAACACCACAGTGGCAGAAACCCACCCCAAAGAACCCAAACCACCTTTCTGGGGACATATGCGTGTCAATCTCATAGTAGCATTGGTACTAAAAACCAAATACGTGGTATTCTTTCTAGTGCGGTTCATCACTACCACAGTTCATGTCATCAATGGCAGAGTGCTAAACAGAAATAAAAACTTTTGCCTTAAATTCTAATTTTGGATGATGTGTATGATGTATTTTACTGTTGGCAAGAAGGCAGATAGGCTTTTGATGGTTTGCCTTTCTGCTGTTTATGAAATAACATTAATAGGTGGTATTTTACGTAGAGAATAGAGTAACCATTCTCATGGAGTGGATGATCTAGTAAAGTGCTGTCATCGATGTATTTGAGTGTAGAATGTATTTTGGTTGGGTTTGCCTTTGGGAACATAAGAGTAATGTCTTACAGGACTTCATAGAACATAAGTTATCTGACATGAAGAGTAGTAAAGTCTTCATAGTGTGTCACGACGTTCTCCCCCCATGTATACAGATAGTTTGGAGTTCTGACTAATATGTGCTAGTTTAATTAGCTTATACTTTCATTTGTGGGGTTTTTTGTGTTTTGCTGTTTTTTTTTAAAAAGGCTTTTGTATTAGCTATCCCATAGAGTCATGTTGTAGCATAACTCCCTTTTGAAAGTATAGAGTTTAAGTCTTCATACTCAGCAAAAGATGTTATTTGCAGTGCATTTTTCAAATTCTGCCGCAGAAACCATATGACCTAAATATTTAATCAGGCTTAGCAGAATTGGCTTTTTTTTATTGCTGCATATTACTCTAGTTTCTCTGAGTTAATACATGTGGCATGTATGTCTTCAAGACTTTACTTTTTCTCAATAAGGTTAAAGATTTATAGCCTTCATAAAATCTGGCATGCACCAAGAGGAATATTACGAATTACAATTACTTAAACATCAGCACTGGGAATTTTTCTTTTGAATCCTGTATAAGCTTTTTCAGACTAGGTTGTATTTACAGAGAGATTGGTGAATACTGGTTTTATACTGCTTTTCTATACCCTGCCCAATTTGCTTCATTTCTGTGTTGTTAAAAAGATGTTGGCCTGGTGCTGTTTATGTTTTTGTCTTTGACATATTGACTTTAAAAATGCAATGGACTTCAGTAGAGAAAATATCAGCTTTCTGGTTTAAATAAATAAGGCGGTAAGTGGCTTTGCATGTTTTGCACAGTGCTGTTGTCTTGTTCAAGTCTGTCTTTAAAATTTTGGATGAAAAAATTAATGCGAGCATATAATGAATTTCAGCACTTCTTATTTTTTAACTCTTATTTTTTCTAAGTGTTTACTCTGTGGCTGTAGTCTTGTGTGCACTTCTTGAATTATGTGGCATTCGAGTGATGTGATCACCTAAACCAAAACAATGGCAGTGACTGTTTAAGACATTGAATTTTTTTCAGACAAACATGATAAACAGCAGATTTGGAAGAATCTTTAGCACAGTCTCATTTGTTCGTTGGTTTTGATTATCTTTTGATTATCTCAAAGGGCTTCCAGATGATGAGGGAGATTCAGTAAAGCTGCAGGAAGCCACAGCATCCATTCGCGTGGGATGCGGCTCTGCCGTCACGCAAGCAGGAGTTTGGCTCAGAGCTAACCTCCACCTCCCCAGTGGCTGTAGACATCAAACTCCCATTGATTTTTAAAGTGTTTCTTTGATGTTTAACTGCTGTCATCAAAGTACCTTTACTGATTCGGACTGTCCAGGCTCTATGGAAAGGAAACTTTGCTTTGCTTTCATTAGAACTGCACTAAATTACACATAAATATAGATATATTGGGTTATTTTTGATACATATATAAAAATTATTTTTCTCCTACGTGTGCCTGGGTACCAGCCAGTGAAGATTGTGTACAGAAAGGGTCTCTGCCCTCTCTGAGGTCAGAGGGATGATGAAAGTGTTCATTTTAACTACTACATTTAACAGACAAATCTAAAAAGCTCTCAGGAAGAGAGGACCAGAGCACCAGGATTACAGGAGATTGATATAAGCAGGTGAGAGTATCCTCACAGCAGTCAAGTGTAGGCATTAACTTCTGAAGATTTATGAGAACAGGCTGTCCTTGCACGGTGGCAGAAGGAAGGACAACTCCAGAAGTTGGGGAGAGCTACAAGGAAGACCAGTTTCCCCCTTGAACAAATTCACTTTTTTTTTTTCTTCTTCTAAAAGGGTTTGTTATTGGGTTGGTTTGTTGTTGGTTGTTTTTTTTCTTTTCCTTTTTTTGTCTCATTTGCCCAGCCAATACCAAAGGTTCCTTCCTGCCTTCTCATTTTATATCAGCTGCTGGGCAAGATCAGACAGTGCCAGGATCAGGGAAGAAAACATATTCATGGATGCCAGAAACATGAGCAGTAAAAATTCTCAAGTAGCAAGTAGTTTATGGGCCTCCTTACAGATGTCAAGTTCTCTATGCCGTCTTTTATGGTATCAAATTTTTTTAGGTAAATTTTTATTCAAAAATTTATGGTTGGCAAATGACCCTTTTCTGTCTTGGCTTTGGAGTTTTGTTCAATTTTGGTCTGTTTCAATTCCCCACCCACTATGTGTAGTAGAGAAAATGAAAAACAAAGAAGAAACCCACAAAAAACACCAATGGGAGTAAACCCTTGGAGACTTCTAAATGCCACTTTCTGACTTCAAAAGGATTGAATTTGGTGTTTTGGCTTGATGCCTGTCAGTTTTGAGCATCTTCACTTATGTAAGTTTACTCTTACATTAGAATATATGTATTTTTTTAGTTGGGATAACTCAAGTCCACCCTGATTTCCCAGACTTAGGTAACTTAATAATGGAGGTCCTTAGTCTTTGATATGATGCAAGCTACACTGGTCATAGTAGCTGTAATGTAAGTTAGAAAACACAGGTTTATGGGATTGCATTGCTCTTGGTATCGGTTTAAAATCATGCCTTTCAGTAAACCAGTTCTGCTTTAAAAATAGGAATGGCCTTGCTCTTATTACCTGAAATGGTGGATTACAGAATTGCACTGGCTGTACTGTATAAACACCCAAGAGAACTGGTGACACTTGAAGGTTGTTTGTCCAAAGTGTGACACTTGAGGATGTGGTACCTTCCACCAGCGGCTCCACCGGCACCCGGAGCTGGCTCTGGAGTCTCTCTGCCCGGAGAACTGGTTCCTCTGTGCTTGGTCCCATCCGTGCCATGGCAGGAGGAGGTGATGGCACCAAGGCTGGCGGTGGTGGGAGGACAGGCTGCTGGCACTGTCTCGGTGTCTGTCTCAACAGGGCATGAAACCTCTGGGTGAAGTTTTTGGGAAACTTCTCCTCCTCCCATCGCATGCTGTGTTCTCATCCAGTTTTGTCAGTTAAGCCTAAATGTGGTCATAATGCTTTGGGAATCAAGTCTTGTTCATCCTGTCTGTGGAGAGCATTGACAGGGGTCAAAGATAAGTGATAATAGAAGGCCCTCTCAGTTTCTTGACAAAAGTCAAACAAGATCAAATGGCTGGACCTATACAGACTTGAAATAAGATATCATTTTCTAGTCGCCAGGCTGGTTCAATATACTAAATGAGAGTAGTGGACTCATGACCATTTAAATCATTCTAAAAGATGCTCTTTAATCTGGTTTTGGAAAACATTCTGTGGCCTCTGTGGGTAGCTGGAAAGGCAGCCTCATATGTTGAGGGCTCTCCTCAGTACGGAATCCTGTAAATACCATTCTTTGTCTTCTGCATCCCTGGCCTGTGGAGTGAAGAGAATAGTCTGTGTTGCTCAAAATATGCTGTGGTCAAAAAAAAAAAAAAAAAAGGCATGATGGCTTAAGAAATTGCCTCCTTGCAGCTGCCTCCTCTCCTGAAAACTAGTATATCTGCAAATGAAGTGCCAAAAGGCATTGTGTGTTCCTTAACTTCCAGAGCAAAGGTAGGTGACTGAACCCCGTAGTGAACGCTATTTAAACTAAAGCAGTTGGAGACATTGGTTTAGATCAAGTCTTGGGCTTGAAGCCCCACTGATTGCACCCAAGGATCAGCATTCTTTTCTGTCTTGTTTGTTGCCCGAGGTACATGAATGATTTGGTCTCCTGACAGAGTGTGTTAGCCACACATGAGTACGTCCAATAGAGGGATTACAGAGAGATACTAGCCTGTGAAATGCAGACAGTTGGGTAGATAACCCATTGGCTAAGTTTCAACCTATGAAGCTATGAAACGATGTGGTTTTTGATTTGGTAAGGAGGTTGCAGCCTAGAATTCAGGTGTTTGTTGCTTTAGGCTGCAGTAGGAAACAGCAAACTGTCTGGTAGAAGCATCTTGATGCTTATGAAGAGTTTTCATCTTTACCTCACAGTGTGTTAGGCTGCTGAAGGTACTTTCTGGAAGACTTGCCACACTCTATACCCTGGGCAGAGTTCTCTGAGCTGGGCATCACACACTATGCAGGGAAGTATTTTGTATGCAAAACCTCTAATAACAGATGTTTGAGGTTATATGATGTATGTGCTTCACCATTTACCAAGGATGCAGTTTGTTGCAGGTGAACTATAGTTTATTCTCCTTTCCATTAGGAGTGGGAGGTTATCCTGTGAATAGGCCTAGGCAATGTCTCTTACTCAAGAGCATTCAGAGTTGGTTACTATGAATACTAAATATTTTAGTGATTGCTGTATAGTTATTTTGTGGAAGTGATTGTAGATTTTTCATGAAAAAGCTGACTGGGTCTTAAGTGTGTAGCTCAGTTATGATAAAGCCCCATGTTTGAAGAACTAGAATTAACTGCAGGAATACACTACTGGATTCCCAGGTTGTGAGAGCAGTTCACACTGATCAGTAACTGCATGTGAATTTTTTCCCTTAAAGCAAGATGTCAGTTTTCCATGAAAATGTTAAATTTTGTGAATACACTCAGGGGGGCGTTTTATGGCGGACCTTGTGAACCAGGTTCAGACACATGCATTTATATTTTCAGGGCAAATGGAGGGAGGCAAAAAACTTTCCTTAATGGATTATCACACTCCACCCACCCCACCCCCAAAAAAAAGAAGCTGGGGGAAAGCCTAATTTCTTGCATCTCTAACATGTGAGACTTGGTGAGTTCCCTTGCAGTAGTGACAGAACCATCGTATGGGCACAGGCTAACAGATCCGTCTGTCTTGAAACTGTTGTTGTATGTCAAACTACTCCATTGTGTACTTGGCATCTTCCATTGACTCTTGGCATAAAAACCAAGGACGTTGAACCATGAACTAGCTTTCTTAAAGGAAAATACCTCTTTTTTCTGTTTTTTCTCCCTTTTTACCCTTGTCTTTCAGTTATACCTGCCGCCACTTGCGGAGATATGTATATGTCTTGGACAAACTGTATTTCCCCCACTCTCACTGCTCTACGCTGCAGCATTGCTTCTCGACCCTCAGTGACAATGGAGAGGAACTCTTGTCTTTAACTTGTTCTCACATTCTCAGATCCTATGCTTCCAGGTTATTAACCTCTGCTCTCCATTTACTGCATGCTGCATGCTCTGTGACTGCTCTGTGCATGTTTTCAGTAAAGTGATGAATAACATTTAATGGCTGTGGGGATGGTTTGTGTCTTTATGGCATCCTTGCTGTGTGTGTCCTAAAAAGTGTGGAGACGGGAGTCTAATAATGGTTTGGGGTTTTTAACTGTTGTTGGGGTTTTGTTTTTTGTTTTTTTGTATTTTTTTTTTAATTTAGAATATAACTTCTGGAATTAATGTGTGGCCTTTGGAAGTTTAAAATGCTTTTTACATTAAAGTATTTTAATCCTTATCCAAAGCTATGACATAAGAACATAAGCTGTGATTCACAAAGCTTCCGTACAGTTATGTAGTTTGTTTGGAATTAGTGCAGCGATACAAGTTGTCTTACATGTAAGTGTCTAATACTTCCCTGACGCCCATTAGTTCAGTAACATTGTCTATATAAATTGCTTTTCAAGAATGGGAATGATGGTACTTTTCCCTTGAGTTCAGTAAATTGCCATGGTACTTAATCAATTAAGAAAGAGCTGCCTTTTTTGATATGCCTGATCAGTTTTGATTATACAGAATAAGAATGGTGAGAATCCATCAGCCCAAAATGACAACATAAAATCCTTCTTCATGATCCAGAATTATAGATGCTCTACAGAATCTGTAAAATAGCGGGGAATTTAAAAATAAATTGTACTTGTGACACCCAAATGTTTTCTCTAAGATGTTTACTTCAAGTAAAAATTAAGATTTACTGTTTCACTGTTGACGCTGTGGATAATTAAATATATTAACCGAGATGCTAGAAGTTTTAGGAAAGTAAGGAAAAAATGGCATGACAAAATTGATCAGAACATGGAAAGCATCCAGGGTGGAAATGTAGCTTCCCAGCTAAGCCACCACACAATAGCAATAGACCACACAGTAAACATAAGTAAAACCAGCTTGATTGTCAAGGGAAGAAAATATGGCATGCGAGCTGAAATAGGTTTTTTTTTTTGTACAAAAGATATTTTATAGTAGTGCATAATAGAGAGTCACACTGAAGGGTCTCAACAGGAGATGAAAATCTAGCTGTCCGAAGGGCATTCTCCAGATTAATTTGGAACAGGGGTATGGTATTAAAGTAGGTAAACCCCTAATATTTCAAAGGCATTATTTTAAAAATAATAATAATGAGGGCAGTCCACACCAAAATCTTGTTTTAAGATGGAATGTGGGAGTGATATGCTGAAAACATAAAAGAAATTACTCCTTTCAAGGAAATTTTGGTAATTCTGTACAATGGCAATAATTTCAACATTAAGTTGGCAAAAATCATCCTTGTAAGACAAAGTACTACTCCATGGATATTGCATCTTTCAGGTGGCTTTACAGATGAAAATAAGGACTGATAATACTATACACCTTTCCATGCAACAAGCCAGTGAAGTTTTTAGAGCAAAAAGTTCATGTAGTTGGTCCCCATACTGAAACTGATGGAGAAATAATTTACTGGCATGTAAGTTCCGAAATGGGAGTTACGCATCAGTTGAGATATATTAGAATATATCAGCCTGGGAGACTGTAAAATCTCAGGTTTCCATCACAGGCTCTCCTTTTATGAGATAGGAGGAGGACAGAGTATTTGAAATAGAAATTGCTGCTTGAAAAATACATAGGTAGCAGTTTTTAGCGGCTAATTCCCTGTTGTTGTTCTGGTAATATGTGATTAGAAAAGTGTGTGGTCAGGATTATTGCGTGCATAAATCTGTAAATAGTATCAAATACAGTGGCATAAATGGAGGTGTCAAAAAAGTGAGTTTTCTGTGAATATGTGCCTCTCTCCTGAATTAAATACTGCAGTATTTTATCCTGTGAACAGCGTGCTTGGAGAAGAGATGGAATGCATAAATTGCTAAAGGCAGAGGATAATTAATTACCGCGATTTATAAATCACGACCCTGCCATCCAGGCCTCTTTGCAGGACTCCTGGTAAAGAATATAAGACTTAGCCCTGAGTAATGGCTGGTCTCTAACGTTGTCCTGATATCCCCAGATGATATCACCTCTCTTCAGATGTGCCATAGAATTAAAGTTTTTGTTACTATTTTGGTACATTGTGTGTGCAAACATGAATATGGGATGTGAACAGTTGTACCGTTAATTTGGAGGTGGGGAGAGGAAATTAGTAAAACAAAGGAGAAAAGATGAAGGCAGCTTTGGAATGTTGCCATTGACTAAGTAGTAGTAGTTAATAATGACTGTTTTCCATTAAAGCACGTATAAAAGTGCGTGGATGTTGGTGGCTGATCAATGTTGTTCATGTTTTCAAGCTACTGTGGATTTGTGTGAGATAGTGGTGGTGACCTGTAAAACCTATCGTCCCAGCGCATCCCAGGCTTACTGAGCAGCTAACGCCGGTTGTGGTGCGGGAGAGGGGAAGGCAAAGGGTGGATATTCCCTGTCCCGCAGCACCAGGTCTCCAGGCACCTTTAGTTGGGGTTTAGTGCCAGTGTTGGCTTTTCTAACTTACAAAACAGAGAAGACACAGTACCTATTCTATGACACAGTGCATTAGCATAGGATAAATATTAAGCCTAGGCTTGTAATCTGTCATTGCTACTGTCTAATAATTCTGTTGTGGCTGTGCTATTTATGGATTATTGCAGTAACCGTGCTTCATGATGTGAAATATGTTCTCCCACTCTTACAGTTATGCTTTCTTTTTGAACTGCATGTTCATCGTGTGATGTTTTAATGCTCGTGTGTGTTCCCTTTTTGTTTCAAAGCTCTTTGGATTGCAGTCAATCTGAGCAAAATTGTGTTTGAAAATGAAACTGGCTTAGCGCATGCACTAGCAAAAGGCAGCTAACAAGCAATGATTTGTTTTGGGATGCTGAACAAATTAAGGACAGTTTTATTTTCATAGCTAGCTTGACATTGTGTGTGTGAAAGCAGGAAATACGATTTTTCTGAGCCTTGTAAATTGAGTAAACATGTTCATGAAGTAGTAGAGCAAAAGGAAAAATTATGTGGATGCATTTGAATTAAGGGGTTTTTTTGCCCAGAGAAAAAAGATAAAGAAATATGGTGTCAAATTCACAGTTTACCCATTTTGCATATCTTTTATTACTTAATGCTAGGTTTGTTTAAAGAACAAAATGTATCTGATAAGATTTTAATGCTCCCTCTCAGGAGTGTTCTGCCACATTGTCTGAAGCCTGTAGAGGATAAGCTTTGCAACCATACTCCTCTCATGCCATCAGGTTGATGGAATTATGCAATTACATTAATTTAAGAATATGCAGTCTTTGTGGGATCAGGGCCTTAGAGGTTAGCTTTGAAAAATACTGCTAATTACCAGAAATGTTTCTGTTGCTGCAACGTGATGGTGAAGTACTGCATAAAGCCAACTTGTATTCATTATCCAGTTGCCAGCTCCTTTTTCCCTTTGAGCGTGAGCTGTGCTGGGGCATCAGGGCTGGATCCCGGGAATGTAGAGATAGCCCTTTGTCATGATACGGATTACTGGCCCATCCTTCAGTAGATACAGGAAAGGTGTCAGAATATCATTCTTGAAAACAGCTAAAACATTTCAGGTCTGACATATTTTCTTTGGGTTTGGACTGTGGGGAGAAACATGGAAGCAGCTATGTTTATTATTAAACTTGAAATGTTTTTTTCTGTGGATTAATGCGATACAGAGAAGTACATCAATTAGTATTCTTTAAAATGGGTTTTGACGGGTGTGAAATTATTTTTCTCTGATTCTGTAGATCATCTTGAGCATTTGTCTTTATTCAGGTTTTAAGCAGTTAATATAGAAGTCTTGCCCTAAGTTAGTGCAAATACAATAGTGTGTCAGCCTTACAGGAGTACAAGCTAGGTAACAGAAGATCTGTTCTCAGTGTTCTCACCAACAGCCCCTTCAGCCTTCTGGAAACTAGTGCTTTTCTATTTTCCTGCTGTTGCCAGTTAAAGCACTCCAAGTTCTTCATGACTTTTGAAATGAATGTATGTAATTCTGATCCTTGCTGTTTGTGATATTTTAAATATGAAGTACGCATTTTGATCCTTACTTCACTGGGAGCTTAACCATGAGACCTGATAGTGAAAGTGTTCCCTGTGTAAAGAGAATCAAAGTGTTATTGAGAAATAATAACAGTTATATTGTAAACATCTAGCAGGTGAGACAAAATAAAAACACAGCAATCAACAAGATGAGCGATATTATTTTAGCGATCATTTAAATGGGAAGGTCTCTATTTAGTATCACACCTTGGGTGAACACGGCTGTCTCTGCAAACAGGTCTCCCAAAGAGAGTGAAGTCAGTGCAGGTAGGCTTCCATCCAAAGTGGTGTGTGAAAACATAAATGTTGTAAATTGGTGTGGGCAGACAAAATTGGTTGAGAATAAGACAATTTCTGCAGGAAAATTATGCATAAGTCTTATAAGAGACTCCAGTCATAGGACCTATTGGAAACTGTTATTGATAAGTAACTCAGTAGAACTCTGAAAAGGGAGTTGAAAAGGCTTTTTAAGTCTTTATAAGTTTTGAACAACAGCTTGTTTTTTTCACATTTTATGAATAAACTCACTTATGGCCTAGGATTAGAAGTAGAAGAGTGAAAGTGGCAGTCTGGACCCATCACAGGCAAGAAATAGCTGCGCTTCATTTATCACTAAAGCAAACTCTTTGTGGAATGGTAGATAACTTGGTTTAGAAATTTAATATCTCCCCCCCCCCCCCCCCCCCCAAAAAAAAATCTGCAATGAAAAGGTATAAAAATCTTGGTAGGTTTAAGGACTTGTCTAAAATAAACTAACTTGATACTCTTTTTTTGACAATACTGATAAAAACCTTTTTTTTCTGCAGGACATTTTAGTAAGCATCTGCACCTTGCTTCTAAAATTGGCATCTGACCGAACGGTCTGTGGGTGCTTTGCCTTTTCCTTTCCTTTCCTTTCTCTTTTCTGCTCCCACAAGCACTATTCCGTGTGCATCCTGCCAGGCCAGAAGGCTGGTGAGAACAGAATTAGTCCCCATTCAGGGACTGCAATACCATTGCGTTATCAGAGAGTGTAATTATAGGTTGGTTGGGAAATTTTTCTTGTTATTGAGACATATGACATTATTCATCCAACTTCTAAGTTTCTTTAAAAGAACTTGGAGATTGCGCATTTTTGCGACAATTAATAAAATTTTTTCTCTTAATGGGTTTGCCTGTATTCCAATTGCTGCAATTACCAGTGTTTAACCTAAAGACTCAAAGATGGTCTTTTTCCTAATGGATTTAACATTCATTGTTTTATTTTTTATTTTCAATGCAAACACAAGGCTGTGGGCTGCTGTAACAATCATTGATTTCAGTGGTTATGGTATGTGCATGTTAAACTTCAGTCCTAGGTAGACCATGGAACAGCTGACAAAATTTAATTAGCTCATTTAAGAAGTAAATAAAAACAAGAATAAGTAAAAATGGGCAAAGGAAAAAAGATAGAATCAAGATACCTTAGTATTTCTTTGAGGATGCCGGCTGGTTTGATAATACCATTATCCTGGGATTTCTATAGAGCAGCCTGGAAGGTTTTATGGAAACTGTTGTCTGAACTTCCACTCAAGATGTTTTGTGTGGACTCAGTTCCCAATCTGGGATCACAAGTCAGGAGGTGAGGCTTTTTCTTTGGCCACTGTGATGGTGTGGAACAACATTTCCCTGAAATCCAGCTCATTTAATTCTTTTCCTTTGGGGGGAAAAAAAAAAGAATTAAAAAAAATAAAATGGTCAGAGGTCTATTGAATGAATATAATGTAATGCTTTATTGCTTTTTGATTGTGATTTTTAGTTAGCTGCTGATAGTTTTATTGAAGGGTTTTTTTTATTATGGAAGGATCACTTTACACTCAACATTGAGTGACTTGGCAGAGGAGAACTGTTTATAAGTAATTCTATTACAAATTATTTTTCTTCGTACTGCACAGCATATCAATCAAGAAACCAGTGAGATATAAAATCAATGCTGTGGTTATTTGGTGGGTGAAAAATTACCTAGCCTGTAGGTCTCAAAATGCAGTTTAACTGGATGTTCATCAAGTGTGGGTGCACGTCTAGTGGAAACTCTCATGCATTGGTTCATTAACTCCTACCTTATTTAAAATAATGTATTGAAAATAGTTCTTTAGGGAAGCAGTGATCAGTGAAGAGGAAAGATTGCTGATATCAAAAGGAACCGTCTAAGCCTGATGGAAGCAAGGTGCATTTTCATAGAGCCAGTAGAATTTCATGCACGTAGGTCATGCTTTTTGGGATAAGAGGTCCAGGTTGCATTGACTTTGAAAGGACTTGGAGGTACTCTAGGGCAGTTTTATGAGTTCACTCTGAAATGATTTGGGAGATTATGGGTAAATAAATTCTATAATGAGAGGCCCTTTAGTATGCAAAAGTATAATGCACTCCAGTAGCTGGAAATGGAAGCAAACCCAGTTGAGACTGGTTCATATTTTTTTTACATGGTGAATGATTCACTGGAATAGTTTAACAAGGGCTCTGGATTTCCCAAGATTGGAATTTTTAAATGAAATTGTGTTTTTTTCCTAAAAGATATGTCCAAGTCCAGCCACAGCTATTGGCCTTGAAGGAGGAAGTAGCTGATGGAATTCCTATGGCTTGTGTCAGACAAGCTGATCAAAGTGGCTTCTTTTGGCATTAAAAATTGGAGTTACAGACAGATTGCCATGCCGGATTTTTTTGGTTTTTTGTCTCACAGATTTCTTTAAAAGGCTGCATTTTAATTCAGAATTTCCCCATTACAAATGTTATCTTTCCAGGTACTATCCCCCAAATAGTACAAAACAGTGCAGGTTGCCAAAACATTGCATTCTCATGCACAAAAAAAATGTAAATTGAAAGGGGAAAATTTCAAGAGCTATGTTCTTTCTATATAATAATCTTTATTCCTCCCACTCTGGTAAAAATTTCGCAGACATGATCTAGACGTATTCTACCACATTAGCATGTGAAACTAAAACACATTTCGATCAGATGGAATTATTTTTAATTGAATGCTTATGAGTCCATGTTCCCGTGAGATGAAATTGGAACAAAATTACTTTCACACATTTCCATTGTAGCAGTATGTTCAGAGACTGGGGGTTTTGCGTTCATATGTAATGTCTGGCAATTAATCAAGATTGGGGAGGGTGGCTTATTCTTTTATAAATATGTAAATAAGCTATTGTTTGGGGACTAAAAAGAGAAATACTCTATAGCTTGCCTGAAGAGTTCAGGAGAATGCTAATAAAATGGATATCAGACTGAATACAGTTAAATAGTTCATAGCTGTACGTAGAAACAATTTATGCTCATGTAAGCCAATCTTCTGCTTAGACCAAAAATCCTTACTGACATTCAGTAATATCTGCTGACTCTCCTCGGGTGCAGAATGTCACCTCTCCAGCAGATTCCATAAGTCGTTGTCACTGCCAGCGTGGGTATTCCTTGGTTTGTCCACCTAGGTGATGCTCTGTTATCTGGTTTGATTTCCCAGACAGCATTGCATGAACTTTGGCTAGTGAAGACAACTTAATAAAATGTGTAATTATTGCCTAAATATAGAAAATTATTCACTTGGAAAATAACAAACATATGTTACTGATTCAAAACATGTTCCAATTTGTCAAATTAAAGCACAGATTCTCACCAAAGCTACATTTGGCTTATGCAGAAGTCCTTTTCATCATGAGCTCTCATTGCAAATCAACAGACTGTAGCTGTGATTCCAGCAGTCGTTATGTTCTGATGGAGCTAGTGGAAAGTACTGACTGCAGCTAGAATTATCACAATTGATAATTGTGATTAAGATGTTCCAACCAGAATGCCTGAAGTAAAGTATCAAAATGTATATTTCTTTTTTTTTTCTTCTTTTTAAATAGTGAGGAATATCTACATCTTACAATGAATTAAGAACTGAATGTTTAATCCATACACCTGGATGTCTAGAGAGAGATCTGGGTAGTGCCTGAAGTACTAAAATGTTTCAAAGAACTTTGCAAACCTTGAGTAACAAATGATTCACAAATACTCTGGAAAAACGGTGGAGCAAATAACTTTGCAGATGCCTCTTGGAGACAGAGATGCAGGTGATTAAGGGATTCCAATCATGCATATGAACGGTGGTGATGAATGAAATTTTGGCAAAGGACTCTGAAGAACAGAAACAACAAGAGATTTGTGTTGTTAATGTAGGAGACAAGATACTGACTTTTGAGGTTGGATGCAAAGTATCCAACTCCCTAAAACATACAAAATTTTAGTCCAGCTGTAATTTTTAATCAATAAACCCAACAATCAATAGTGCAGTTAAAAAAAAAAAACCCAAACCTCACAACATATTCTTAACATCATAGGTGACTTTCACCTGAAATGTAATTTGGTTAGCATGAGACGTGTGGCTGAGGAGTCTGCTGATTTTGGGCTGATTGTCCCAGCACACCTAATTGTTTTACACGTACCAACTGACTTCAGGATACTTAATGGCATGTTAGTTTAAAAGTGATGAGCCCAAGAGATAATGTATATGGTAAAATCCAGATTTTTTTCAGGGAGCCCAGACTGTCTCAAAGCATATGTTGTAAGCATTTTCATTTTCCTAATTTAATTGCTGCTCCAAGTAGCATGAATTTTAAGAAAAGAAAAAAAAAAAATTATTAAATATTTGGTTAACAATATAAATGATTAGAAGTGTCATCTTCATGGTTCATTTTCTGAGCCACTGAGTCCCGCAGACGTGGCCCGGCTCCTCAGGGGACATGAGGCTGCACAGCCCCAGGCAGGACAGGGAGGAAAGGAGTTGGATGGAGGGAACAGGGGACGTTACCGATTTGCTTAACTGAGGTGTAGCTGCTAAAGACTTGGAAACTGGCATCCACATCCATTCATACTGATCTAAATGACCAAAAACGTTCTGGTTTGCAGAATTAGTAACACTGTAAGAACTACTTCTTCTGTTCATTTCCAGCTTCTAATGAGAACATCAAACTACAAGAATTGTCATTTCTTCTCACATTTTGGTATCGCCACAGCCTATTTGGCCAAGAAAGGCAGAGGTGGAAAACACAAAAAAAGAGGGGGGAAAATTAGTCAGCTTTTTTATTCTAATCCTCCAAAGGATTGATTTTAGTTGTATAAGGAGGTTTTGGATCCCCACTCTACAGCAGGATGTAGGGGCTGAGAACTGTGAACTATTCTTAAGTGATTTTGTTCTTTCGTGTTTGTAAGCTGAATTTGTGAGAAAACATTGATGAGAATGCTCCCACTGCACCAGCCACAGATCAGAAAAAGCAGTGGGAGAGGAAAATAAGAACAACCACAACTGGTTTCCAAAGATGACTAATCCTGCAGCCCCAGCGTAACCTCCAGGACAGTGATTAGTGTTTGGCTTTTCTTCTAAATGCTGGAAAAGTTTTCTGGGGCATCAGCCTAACTGAAAACTAGTTCAATACGTGTACAGTAATGAAAGATTTTAAAGTTTCCATTTAATGTTCCTGCCTCACGTACTTGGTTACTTGGAATGCTTCTAGGTGCATAACGTGCAGTATCCCAGCTCATTGATGTTCCTTATTAGTTATCAGAACATTTTATGAAAGAGGAAAATCCAATTTTGTAGGTAGGATAAAATAAGGTACCTCTAAGGGAGGCGACCATCAGGCCTGTTTTCGTGTCAGGAATAATAGCGTGATAGGTTTTTTGTCTTCTGGTCGGTGAAAATTCAACCCTTAAATTTTGTAAACTTGAATGGATTGAAGTGCAGTCCAGCTTAGTGCTGTTCCTCTGAGAAGTGGGCCTCAGAGGAACCTCTACCCTACTGACTGTTAGACACCACTAAAGCTCTTGGTATGTGTTTGGTAGTCCCTGGTCCTACAAAGAGTTGTGCTGTCTTAAATTAGAATTTTACTGTGAACTCTGCTGCTATTGCTCATCAGTTTGGCAAAATAGATGCAAGTCCTTGCTTTCAGTGTGGTGTTCACCCAATAGAAATTAAAAATGTATTATAAAGCCCCCTAAAAATAAACAAATAAACCCAGTTCTTTCTGATGCTGCATTCTTCTAATTAATCACCAAGCCATCCTCTTGCTACTGCAGATTTTTACCCTAAAATATATTTCCTGTATTTCCCAAAGCACTTTATAGTGCAATTGTGGCTTTGCTGAAGTTTCTGCATACGTTTGTTGTTAGGTTCCAGCAGACAGTTGTCCTTGCATTTTGTTATTTGTTGCAACTGTGACAAACATTTAGCTATGCTCATGGAGATTTCAGTGAGTCACCAAATGGCTGAGGTTGGAAGGGACCTCTGGAGATTGTAGAGCCGGTTGCCCAGGTCTGTGTCTAGTTGATTTTTACCATCTCCAAGGATGGTGACTCCACAGACTCTGTGAGTATTTGTTTGGTTTTGGGTTTTTTTCCTTCTGTTTAAATGCAATTTCCTGTATTTCAATTTGTGCCCATTTCCACTTGTCCTTTCTCTGGGCACCACTGAGTCTGGCTTTGTCATCTTTACAGCCTCGCATCAGATACTTGTACGCATTGAGATCGCCTTGAGCCTTTTCTTCTCCAGACTAATCAGTCCTAGGACTCTCCACCTCTCTTTGTGCGCCAAATGCTCTGGTCACTTAATTATCTTTGTGGCTCTTTGCTGGACTCAATCCAATACGTGCATGTCTCTGCTCAACACTGGGAAAGCTTCTCTGGAGTGCTGGGCTCCCCAGTAGCAGAGAGGAAGGATCACCTCCCTTGATGGACTGGTGTCCTGGTTTCGACTGGAATAGAGTTAATTTTCTTCCTGGTAGCTTGTATAGTGCTGTGTTTTGGATTTAGTATGAGAATAATGTTGATAACACACTGAAGTTTTAGTTGTTGCTAAGTAGTGCTTACACTAAGTCAAGGGCTTTGTAGCTTCTTGTGCCCTGCCAGCGAGAAGGCTGGAGATGCACAAGAAGCTGGGAGGGAATACAGATAGGACAGCTGACCCAAAACTGGCCAAAGGGATATTCCATACCATATGATGTCATGCTCAGCATATAACTGGGGGGAGTTGGCCAGACGGGGGATTGCTGCTCAGGAACGGGCTGGGCATTGGTCAGCAGGTGGTGAGCAATTGCATTGTGCGTCACCTGTTTTGTATATTCTGTTATTATTATTTTATTATTTTATTTTATTTTGTCTTCCTTTGCTGTCCTATTATACTATCTTTATCTCAACCCACACATTTTAGGTTTGGGGGGTTTTTTTGCCTTTGTTTCTCTCCCCATCCCACTGAGTGAACAGCTGTGTGGTGTTTAGCTGCCAGCTGGGTCAAACCACAACAGCTGGCGATGCTCTACCTAATGCAACCCATGGTGCTGTTGGCTTGCTTAACCTTGGGGGTGCATTGCTGGCGTACATTCAACTTGGTGTCCACCAAGACTCTTTTCTGCAAAGCTGCCTTCTGACTGATCGGCCTTCAACATGCAGGGTCTGATCTTTCTAGTTGTTAAACTTCATGAGGTTTCTGTTGACCAGTTTGTCCAACCTGTCGAGATCAGTCTGAATAGCAGCACCACTGGGGCATCAGCCTCTCCTCCCAGTTCTGTATCACCTGCAACCAGCCAGGTTGTTAATGAAGATATTATTATATTATTATAATATTACATCACTTGTAACTGGCCTCCAGCTGGACTTCGTGCTCCTGACTGTAGCTCTCTGAGCCCATTCATTGAGCCAGTTTTCTATCCACTTCCCTCTCCGCTTATTGAGCCTCTACTTCATCAGTTTGTCACAACTTGACTCAATTTGAAAATACTATGATTATCTTGATTTTTCTTCTTAGCACCATTATACTGTTTGTATAGTTGATCACATTTGCAAAACGCTGTAGTATCCGGAGTAGTTTTGGCCACAGATTAATCCAGATTACACCAGCAGGACCGTCAAAGCTCATCTCTGCATGCGTTTGGTTGTCACCTGGATAAATTTAAATTCAGAAAGATATTTGTGTGTGCCTAGGGTGCCACACTGTGTCTCTTCTGAATATCCAACTTTATATCCCATTGTAATACGTTTGTATTTGGTCCCACACTCCCAACTCCAACCCCAAGCCAACGCGGAGGGGAATTAATGTCCCATCTCATCAGGGTTGTACTTGCTTTTTGTACAGTATAGGATAGAAAACTGTTGGTGTTTGCTTTATCATCAAGCTAATTCTGTTTTTGGATGTGCGTTCTTTGCTTTGGGAAAAATGCAGAATTACCTGGAACATCACAGGATTTTGTCTTTTAAAAAGTACATTTTGGGGAGGGCATTTTTTTAGGAATTTGGTAGGATTTTTGAATTGGTAGAGGCCAAGAGAATTACACAGGGGAATAAGATGTATAAAACTGAGTGGGAGGTAAAGCACAAAAGCACAACCTCTTTTCTCTCTGGAAATGAGGTTAATTTCCAAATAAATTGAAGACAATGTAAATTTAATTACTGTGCAACTTGAGGGACTGGGACTTAAAAATATATCATGTTGGTTTTGAAGATGGAAAAATATTGCACAACTGCAAGTATACTGAAATGAATCATTAAATCACATCTCTATCCATTTTCCCACAAATCCTGAGGCTTGTGTGTGTTTGTCTGAAGGTAATAAAATAATGTCTCTTTACAATGACAAGTTCAGTAGTGAATAAGGTAATCTAGGATGACAGTGTATCTGGGAAATAATAACCTTTCTCCTACTGAAAAAGTAATGAACAATAACTTCGAAGTGTTACCTAAAACAATCTGTTTTCTCTTGCATAAGGGCTCTTCATGCCCATGTAAAGTTTCTAAATCTTATTGATAACATCTCTAACACCTTTTCTGACTGAAGAACAAAATTAAACACCCTGACAGGCTGCAGTGAAGAAGCGTGATTACATTTTAGCTCTGTGAAGGTTGGATTACAAAACATGGGTAAGACGTGCTTTTTTTGTTAAACATGGAAAGTATTTTTATAAAAGATGAATGGACGGTGAAAGACTGAGCTCCTTCAGGGTGCTGACAGGCCTTTTCCTGCTGTGAGCCACGGTGATTTTGATCACACGCGTTTGTCGTTTGGGAGAGCAGAAGTGGTGATGGAGACAAAAGCTGGGCAAATTCAGTACTCCATTTTTCCTTCCTTAAAGGCTTCCAGATGATCCATTCCAAAACTGCCATCTTCTTGCAATGACAAGTAGTTTGAACTGTCTATAATATATTTCTTAAAATTTTCTGTAGATGCTGAAGACTACGTTATGTTCTTGATATGTATATGCTGTACTCAGGAGTTGAGTTTGTAACCATTGCAGGTCTTTGCTCCGCACTTGCACAGGTTATTTTTCCCTTTGATCTTTTTTATTTTAAGAGCCATAGAACATGGGGCGAAAAAATCACTGCAGTCTCCAAATTTAGGATGCAATTTTAGGAAGGGCAGCTTTACAGTTCATAATAAAGATCTAAGGGAAATGAAGCAGATGAAAAGGCCCTGGCGTTATTTCTAACACATACGTAGGAATGGACATGGTTGCTGTTGAGAGGCTCTAGCCACTAAGAAGAAAGAAATAAAGAAAATAAAGAAAAAAGTTAAATAACAGCAATTAAGAAAATGCCGTGGGCTGGCTTCCCAGGACATTGGCACAGCACTTGTGCTGAACTGGGCAAGGGCAGGCTGGGGCTTCCTAACGCCAAATTAACCTCCATGGGGATCATTGACACTAGTTTTTTCCATAGTGAATTGAACTCACAATATGCTTCATTATCCCCTTGTTTTGTTCAGCATCCGCTGCTGTTGGATTCTGACTGGATATTAACATCTCTTAAAAAAAAAAAAATAAAAAAAAATTGGTGTTCTTGATAAATGTTTTCTTTCAATGATGTGGATATTTTTTAGGATGAAAAGACCTATTTTTTATTTCCTATCTATTTTGACATGAATTTTCCTTTGGAAAGAGGTTTATTTATGACTGGCTACATTTTGCAGGTTTATGTCTAGGTACATAAATCCACAGACATTCAACAAAGGGGATTCATGTTGACATTACAGTGAAGGATGTAGACAATTTTTACTTGTGATATTTATTTTTAAAGTACAGTGTTGTTACGCTTTTACAGGAAATGTTTAGTAATACAGATTAAACTTAATCTCAGTATTGAAAAGTATTGAATACATTACATTATTTGACGTTACCCTGCATTTTTCGTTCTTTTTTCCTTTTTCCAACTAGTAGTACCTTCATGTGCCTCTGAAAATTTTTAAGCATTTCCATCTTTTTCAAAGTATGTGTACCTGCATACCAGTGTTATTTGCAGTCAAAAGTAATATTTCCAACAAATTTCTCTCTTGGAGGAAGTTGTGTGTATCTACCTATGTGCATATGTTTATGTTATACCAGATATTGTAATGTGAATTTTGAGTTCATGATAAAGTACCATACCTTTTTAATAGCAAGCTCTATTCTGTATTCCTTTGAATGTATTTCATGTGTAACATGAAACTATAAATGTTTTTCACACCTGGAAATACAGTTAAAACTAGATTTTTAGAGCCAAAATCAGTAAACAATGTTAGTGGAGGTACTCTGCTGAAAAAGGTTGTGGTACACTCAAGTCAATATATTATGTTTTATACACTTACTACATTAAGAAAAAATTTGCCTTGATCAAGATTGATACTTCACTCCAAGTTTAGGAAATAATAGATTAAGGTTCTCTGTGAAGTTTTAATTCAGCACCTTTGTTTCAAAAGCAAAACCACAATCTTGAATTAAGTGATTGTGCATTGTTTTTTGTTCTGAATGTAGCATTACTAACTGCTTTCTTTTTTTAACGTCATCTTTATTCCCTGTGTGGCCTCAGGGCACACTGAGCACATGCCATCTAAACTCTGTCTGGAAGACAAGAAATATTTCATTTCCTTAATTAGTGATGTTTTTAGATCCTGTGGTACTCATAAAAGTTTTTCAGTGCATCACAAATACTCACAAAGAAAATACAAAGTGGATTTGGAATTGAAAAAGGTTACTATCCCCGTAAACAGTTACAGAAGTTACCTACAGATACAAATGCTTAATCTTTCAAATTTTCTTTCCTTATGGGGTTTTAGCAGTCTAGAAATGGCCTAATTGTTATGCAAGAGAAAGTCTTTGCATCCGAGATTATGTTTGGGAGCACGTCTTAGCGGTGACACCTATGTCTGGTTTGAATTTTTTGGTCCTTCCTGTAAGGTCCTTAGCAATAGCTTTACTGTCGAGTCATGATAGGCCCAACTGACTTCCTTTATTTTCTGCAAAAATGTTTCCAGTTTATTAAAATTTGAGGTTTGTGTCAATAGAGTAATTAAACTAACTGCAGTGATGAGGGAGAGGCACCTGTATGTTTTCTGTGACCATCACTGGGACACTGCTAGGATCACTGTGGAGGGAGGAGGACATGATGAGGAGGGACCACCTGACTGAAGAGAAGGTCAGTGCATGAGGAAGACAGTAAAAGTCATTCCCGTGGAGCAAGAAAGACAAAGAGAGCTTTAGGACAGGGCTTTAAAGAAGAAGAAAGGGAGTCAGGGAAAGGAAACAAAGGCGCAAGACAAAACCAATGTTACCTGTCTGCAGTGCAATAATGTGTCCTCCTAGCAGCTTGTTTCTTGTTCTACTGCTTCAATATTGAAATTCGGTTTTATGAAATTAGGTGCAAGCCGTGGTATTATTTCAAGGTTCAAAGGAGAATGCAATGAACGATTCATGTTAACCATGTCTGGGCACTGAAAAGCCAAACCCACACCGAGCAGGGTTGCTGTGAGGATGGGGCGCAGGTGATGTGCGATGCCAGTGGGGAGAACTCTTGGTGATGGAAGTGTGGTTCAAGACTCATGTTTTGGTTAAGTCTTAGCGTAACGAGGGCTGCTAGCAACGCACATACCCTGCAATCTGTGTATAGAATGAGTCTGTTAACTCCCAACATGGATCCAAATTCTTTCCTGACAGTGAGTACAGAGAAGCACGGCAATTTTCTTCACAAGTGTAGCAATGACCCAAATACGTATAAATACATATGTACACGCACACGCATTGTGTTTGAGCAAAGCCATGCCAATTAACAGCTGCTCAAGGGATAAGGATTTGGACCTGAGGTTGCATGGCAGTGAAGTCTTTTTAATTTTCTTCTTGTTTCATTGTTCAGAGTCTGTCTTTGGGTTTTTGGGTGGGAGTTTTGTTCAGGCTGCTTTCTCCAGCAATTTGCTCTGATTCTCACCCACAGAGTTTTGTGCTAATTCAATACAAATGTCTTCTCTCAGCAGCTATGAAACACTTATCCTGTTGAATTAAGAGCAGGTGGATAAAATGGAAATATTGTGGACCCTATTCCCCATTCAGTATTCTTATAAAATATTAACAGGGCAAACACAGGGAACATTGAAAGGAATTATATTCATGCCTTGAGACACCTAAGGCAGATTCAGGAATATTTAACTCAGAATAAACCTTGTAATTAGGCTGAGCTTTATAAATATGTATTCTTTTTATCCTGGACTGCATACATTTCCCCCCATAGCTTTCAGCCTTCCTAAATTTGGTTTGCCACTTGCCACTTTCTCTGTTACAGAAAAATACAGCAGATACATGGTGCTCAGTGAAGTCCCCGGCTCAAACTCGATGTCTTCCATAAGGTTTGCATGGGGGATTTCGGTCTGTGGTAGATCGCAGTCTCGTTACTTGAGTTTAATATGACATAGAGTTAGGAAGATGTTTCTAGGTGGGATCTTCTCAGCCTCACCTGACTCTGTCCTTGAAGTGGCATTATGAGGATGTTATTTGGCATGCCAGACAAACAGGGAATGAGACTAACTGTACCAAGATACGTTGGAAGGATTTTACTGCTTTCTGTTCCTTTTACTTCGTTGGAAAGTAGCCATGAGCTGCCTAACAATTTATACCTTCATTTGAAAAATACATTTCCCGCCCTCTGCAAATTAAACTCTCAGCTTGCTTTTGTAAATATTGACTTTTGTCTCACCACATCAAATTCCTTGCTTTCATGTTTTTTCTAGTCTCTTTGTCTTTTTTATTCCATTTTAACAGGAAATCCTGTTGGTTAACACAAAGCCTCCATTAATTGTTCTAAGTTGCTCCTGAATTTGCTTATGTATTTTTGTCACGAGCGTATGGTCACTGCGTGTTTTCTACTTATTACTAAGAAAATTTCTTTAGGAGACTGATTTTGGAATGTCTTTATAGCACATGAATTATAGATCTCTGTTCATATGTAAGCAATGGCAGATAAAAGAATACTCCTTAAAATTAGTGAGAAGCTTTTGTCATGAACTAAAGATATCCTGAAGAACTTCATCTATTATGATCAAGTTCAAGACTGTAGAATTAAAAGAATAGTCTTTAATGCTTGCGGTTTAGCAGGAAGATGGCATACAAATCATTTGTTTACCCAGGCTGCATTAAAATAATTTGTGATATTTTGGAATTTGCCCTGAAATAGCATGCAGCTGAGGCACACAGCCTGTTTCCAAGGGGACACAAACTTATATTGTTTTTGAGAAGGCACTAGACAAGAGAAATAAAAAAAATTCTGATCACTGACCAGCAGAGTCAGAACATGGCAATACCAGTCTCATGTGGACCTTTTGCTACTTGGGAGAAGCCCTTTTTGTTCCCCGATCCTTTAAACACTCTTTGGTGAATAAGTCCGTGAGTGATGCCCATACAAACCATTTTGTTTGCAGACGTGACCTTTGTGGAAACTGCACACCCTAAGTCTCTTGGTTTCACATCATCTCCACAAGCCAGATGGACCTAATAGTAAATATAGCAAAGCTTTATTCAGCAGAAGTTAGTCACGCTTCACTTTACAAGATTAGAAAGAATGATATAAAGTACTTTCTTATTTTCTCCTTAGCAATTTGATATCTTAATTGGTTAGCTTCTCTTTCCTGGGATCCTAAATGTCTCCCAGGCATTAGAGTTGGGCTCAAGTAAATAAGAGCAGTGTACCTCCACGGAGTCAACTGCCCCGGATAGCCCTTGGGGTTCTCCACGGCTATTCTCTCTCATTATTTCTATTTATGTGCCATTACAGCTTGGGTAAGTCAAATGCAAAATGCCTCAAAGGCTTTTCAGTAGACGTGGGCATTTGGGGACTTAGTGATTTTTCTTCACTTATTCATGCTAAATGGATTTCTCCCAGGGCCTGGTTCCTTAAGTGCTTACAGATCACTTCTCCATCTCCTGCAGAAAGGTTGCTCAACTGCCCCTACTTGCTTGCAACCAGTCCCCCCATATAGGACTATAGGACAATGCATTTATTATATTTCATATGAAACAGTATGGTGCATTTGTTTTGATGTGACCTCTCGTGTGACCGTCATGAACGTTATTCAAGCAGATGAGTGATTCGTGTCCTCTGCTTGGAAATGTCTGTGCAGGCATCTTATCCAGTATATGAGCAGAGTTCTCGTGCCATAGAACTCTCTTTTTTGCTGTAATCCATTAAAAAATAGGTCAAAACTAAGAAGTGGTTCTTACACATACAAGAGTTAAGGTATGGTTTTAACTTTTAGACATCAGATTTCAAAATGAAGATATTTTTAGAACTTGCTATGTAAAGGAGTTTTTTTCTCATATGATTGTGGTGTTCACACAGGCACTGTAAAATCCTATTGTTTAAGGAGTATTTGCATAACGTGGTTTTGGTGTTTAGGGCTTATATTTATTCTTTAAAATTGAGAACAATAGTGCATTTGGCATGTATATGAGAGCAGAGAGAAGGAACAGCACAGAGTATTGCTTACTTGTTTGAGAACATTCAGCATCAAATTTTTTGATCTGTGGAACTGTTTTTTTCCATCACCAGATAGCATTTTGTGTTTCTGTGCTGTTCTGTTTATTTGCAGTGTCCTTCTGAACTAGGAGAGTGAGGAGAAAAGGTTCGGAATGTCTGAATTTCCAAGCTTCAAATAAATTACATTGAGCAGCGGTTTAGTCCTCAAGTAGTTCTGTACTCATAGCATATAGACTATTTTTAAATATTTAGATAATTGAAAATTTTTCTCCTTGAGAAGCTCACTAGTGATTTGGATTGGGAGAACTCCAATCCTTATTGCTTTTTTCTGTCTTATAATTCAATCTGACCTTCCTCTGCTAAAGTGCTTGATTTGTCTCCCTGTTTCTGACAGTGCCCCATTCTTTCAGGCTTCCATCTCTTCCTTTGTGTCATAACATCGGTCTAAGCTCCACTCATTTGCTTGGCATTGAGATTCTCTTCTTTCCTCCCAGATTTTTCTCTCTGCCATTGCTGTGACAGTGTAAATAGGAATTTATTGTGTTTCAAGCCTGTTTTCAGCCACCTCTGTAAGAAAAAGCTGTGCCCATGCAACTGGTACTTTAGTTTCTGTTTCAATTACTCTTTTTGTTCTCTTCTGATAGCTTGAAGGATTCTCTATAAACAAACTTCTTTTCCTCATATGCCTATTTTTTTATTTTGGTCAACTCTTTCATCTTTTCTCAAATCCATTAAATAATTGAGTTTCTTGAGTGTTTCCTGGAGAGGTGTGTTTTCTGGTTTAATAATTAATGTCCTGATTCTTCTCTGAACCTTTGTGTTTTCAAACCACTGTTGTGAAATGTGCACACAGGATGCCAGCGGCAGGTGCTAGAGAGCAAAACTTGGATATTTTTGCTAATACCAAAGACAGTTACTCTTTCAGCAGCTTTATTGAGTTATGAGCAGCTGTTTTCTGGTCTGGTGGTCTTTAGTTGCAGCTCCCAGGTTGAGATCCTTCACGCTTAGGGAGCAACTTTTGTTCTTTGCTGCTAAATTTATGCCTTTGAGTTTGGCTGCATTAAATCACAGGTTTATTTTGTGTCCAACTACTTGAAAGATAAAGAAAACTTTAATAACAATGCCCTTTTCTCTTTATTTGACATTCCTGTAATGAATGTGTCATTTGCCAAATTTAATCATATTTCATTATTGTTGAGGTATGGTGATATGCATCATCTTTATATCGTTGAAAGTATTTTGTTAGCTTTAGCAAATGATAAATAGCTATTGGCATTTAGAAGGGCCAAGAATATTTTCCTGCTTGGCCCTAATAAGAAAACTCATTTCAACATTCAAATCTCAAGATTTTTCAAACTGTTCAGATGTCTGATTTTTCAGTTCCTCTGACACATGCCATGTGGCTTTTTATCATTCAGGTTTCTTAAGAAAATATCCCAGGTGGAACAAAGTCATTTAAATGACATGTAGAAGCCTGTTACAGCAGTACTATCGTACTTTTTCTTATTTCTAGTCTCATTGAAAAAAAAGTTGAGTGTGCTTGACAAGGTCTGTTTTTCTATGCTGGTGATATCCTCCTTTGAATGAGTCTCACGATCCCTGTTCCATTATTATACTCAGGATTAGTTGGCATGTCATTATCTTGGGTCATCCTATTTACTTTCTTAAAATAAAGTAGACTGGTACCTTTCCTTCTCGTTGTCCAAAGCTTTCAGAAAGCTCCAGGTTTTGGCAAATTCTAACTTTGTATTTACATTCTTACTTCTAATTTTATTATTACTTCTAATTTTAATTCCCTTATCTCTTTTCTAGGTTTTTAGTTATAAAAGCTCCATTTTATACATTCATTTTTTGTATGTGAGAAGTATATTTTATAAGCTCTTTCAACCTGCTGTAAATTAGACTTTCTGCATAACTTGCAGAAGCTTTTTTTTTTCGTGTGTGTGATTGTTGGCTTGTGATTTTTGGTGGACCAAAAAGGAAGTTGTTAAATGAGTTTGCGTTATTGGCTTCTTTTTTTTTTTTTTTTTTTTTTTTTGGATCCACGGGCTTTGTGAAATTGGCTTTTTGAAAGCATTATGTTCATATATTACTGGTTTGAATTTTATTGTGTGTGCAAATAACACATAATCAAATCACTTGCATTTAAGCAACCATTACTGTTTAGTCTGTAATCATTTCTTTATTGATCGAGGTTCAGCCTTGTGTTAAATTAAAAAGAAATGCTTCATCTGTGTAAAGGGAGTTAAGAAAGCAATGTTTTCATAATTCATATAAAATCAGAAATACGAGAACTTGAGACTTCAGTCTTCCTCGGTGGTTGAGCTCATGCATGGTTTGACGATCTGTAATAGATAGCAGTTATTATTTCATCTTGGTATTATTCCAACCTATTATTTTGCTTGGTAAATATTGGTCCGTAAGTACTTCTGTGAGTGAGAGGTGGATTGAGGTTCTAACACACTTTCATTGTTCCGAACATTATTTGTTATTATTATAAAGTGTCCTTAACGGTTGAGATCAAAGGGCTGTCAAGCTCCACAGTCTCAATGGAGAAGAATGGAAGAAAGAGGAAAATCATTCTGGTAGAAAATTCTGTATTCTTGTCAACCTGTGCAGGTGCAGGCTGCCCTCTGTGACCACACAGTACCCTCTGTGACCACACAATATACATATTTTTCAATTTGATCTCAACTTGATTTTTAATGGGGCAAAAGTAGGAGTGTGACTAAGACATGAATAAAATTTGGGACACGGTCCTGATTTCCACCTCAGTGTGAATTGGCACTTGTTTCTTGTACCTTGCTGCAAAATCAAGCATCTCCTTTACAAGGCAGCGTTTCTTGATAAAAGGTTTTTATGAGCTAAATTTCATGCAGATGACTTTTGAGGATTGCAACTAAATCAGTTCTGATACTTTAAAACTGAAGGCGATGTTTATCAAGGTGGTTTTCGGAGTTAGAGGCATAATAAGGGAATTACTTGGTGGTGAAGTTTTACCCCATTTCAGGAGGCAACGCTGCTTCCTTCAGAGCTCTGAATTCAGTAGTTAACCACAGTATCTGGCCTTATTTTTTTTCTGCTTCATTGCAGTATTTCTGTGGAGCTCTTTGAGTGTGCTCTGAGTCCAGTTCTGTGATATGTTTTTATTCTCAGTATGAAAAATTCCTGCCTACATGTCCCTGGCCTCATGCTTCTCTAAGAGATGTTTCCTTTGAGAAGGATAACCAATTTGTGAAGATGAGAATTGTGTAGGGTTTTTTTTAACCTGAATATCAGTGTTCTGGGCAGCAGTCCCACAAAGAAGTGCCTCAGTACAGGTGAGAGTATAAAGAAATAGTCTTCTGTCCTTTTCCTTTCTCCTTCTTTTTCCCATTTCTCTCCATTGCTGCCAGAGAAAATAAATTTGGACTTTGCTATTCCAATTCCATGCAGAATACCAATGTATGTGCATTTTCCTCTTCGCATGTATTGAATAAATGCACTTATCAAAATCCTGATCCCACTTCTTTGTTTATATTTAAATTTCATTGATAGCCAAAATACTTTATGTATTTTGGAGAAGAATCTACTCCTTGGAAATCCTTTTTCTTCCAAATTCTTCCTCTGTGTGAAATTATCTATATCTTCTGGAGCAGACAGACACCAGATCTAGCCTGTTCTAGTAGCATCCCCCTCAAAAACATCACCAGGTTGGTTTTAACTGATTATTCTGTCTCCACAGCACTAGATGGTGCTGACGACAGTATCTCTGAAATCTGAGCCTTCAAAAATACCAGTGATTTGAAAAGTAGTGCTGCTGTTTCAGGCGAAGGACCAGTTTGCAAATCCAAATTCTGATTTGAACAAAAATTCAGTCTGTGAATATGATAGCAGATTATAGCAGGGGAAAAAGGTGGAAAACCTACTAATATATCTTATTCCTGTGTTGCTTCTTCCCTTTTTAACAGGGAATGTTCTAGTGGTTTTGACTAATAGATGTGAATTAGTGGGAGGTTGGCATTTGGTCCCAGGAATGACACATCTTGTTGAGGCTGTGTTGGGTAGCATGAAGGAAAAAATTAAATTCCACTTGTTGTGACGTCAAATATATTGTGTTGCGCTGAAAACACCAAATTTTCTCAACCCTTGTAACCACCATTGAGGTGGCAATCTCATCTGAGATTCATTCTTGCCGTATCAGCCCAGTTGTGATTACCACCGCCCCAGACCAGAAGTCGGGCAGCCACGGTACCGACCCTGGTTTTGGCCATGCCGCCTCGAGCCCGTTCCTCATGCTGGCAGACTCTGGCTGAACCTTGAGCGTGGTACAACCTACTCAAGGGCTCTTATGTGGGTTAATTAGATGTCTTAAGTGTGGCAAAGGTTGTCCTTAAAGGGAGGCTGTTAATCTGTTCTAAGAAATATCTAACTGAAGAGGTGCTGGGAAATGGTGGAATTTACTGAGTTGGCTCTCAGGAGGTAAGATTTGGGCTTGAGAAGTGTAACTAATTCCTTGTGGTGGTGGTAAGTGTTGGAAAAGCCTTTTCCTGAGGCTCTTGACTAGCAACATGGGGACAAGCACTGATACTCCAAGGAATCTACTCCTACTGTCTGTGAAGGATACAAAATCAGTGATATATTTTAAGTAAAAAAAAAAAAAGTAAGAGGACTTCATGTGCTGAGGAGCATTTCTTGAGGCAGAAAAGCTTTCCAAGCACATGAAAATGCCCTTCAGTTCCAAGAAACAGAGGCTATCTAGAATATAACACTGAGGTAGTATTTTGCCACTTAATTTTTACTAAACTGACTTTAATATTTTCTAAGTCTGGTGAATAAGGAGTCTGCCACTGCTTCTTGTCCCAAGTGTAACCAGCTCCAAGAGCTACACGCTCAGACATTAGTGAATTTCGCTGATGCTTATTTGTCAAGGCAGCTCTTTTACCCTCTAAGCACCAACACAGTCATCCTAGGAAAGCCTGATAGGAGTCCTCCAAAAAGGCACCAGGGGAATGTTTTTAAATACAGAAATCCTTAAAACATATGGCAGTGAGGAGGGGGGAAAGTGGTTTATCTGTGAATTGAAAACCACATTTGAGATGTCCAGCAGCTTTACAGAATTCTCTGACTTCTTGAAGCTGTGGAGCACTAACTGGTGGCCTTTGTCCACTGCTTCTGCTTACTTCCCATCTCTCCTTGCACCTTTGCAGTCAAGTTACATTCTTCTCATGTATCAGATTATACCATCTGCTGAGTGTCATTGCCATCCTTTTTTTCCAAATGGATGAAAAAAGTGTTTATTTCTCTGTATGTATATGAACCTCTGGTTTCACAGGTTATTTATAAAGCTAAGGTAATGCTTTATTCCTTGACTTAAGCTAAAATAAATTTGAAAAGAACATGTACTAGTAAAATGCAAAAACTCAGCTTCCAAATACCCAAAGCTTCTGTCATATGCTTGGACTCTTCCTGCACTAAGCAAATGTGTATTATTGATTTCAATAATCTAAGATGCTTAAGGATATATTGCATGAGGTACTGTACTTAAAAAAAATGCATTTTAGTAAGCACGTACTGGTCATGAACTAAAATTGCATGTATACCATTCCTTCTGTTACAGTTTGACTTTTAAGAATTTAACAACGCACATATAATGTGCTTCACGTCATTTATTGTATAGAATATTTCTAATTCAAATTCTGCTGTTGCTTAGCCCAGATGTTAATAAATAAATTCTGTAACTATTGTGCATTGCATTTTAAAAATTTTCTTATTCAAGTTTCTGTAAATAATAGAACATCTCTTCTGACTGTAAAGTCTTATTTCAGAACATTGCTGTGAATTTATTTTAAAATCTTTTTTTTGCTTTTTTTCCCCCTCCAGTTTATTTTCTTTGTTGTCTAAAAAACATAACAAAGTGCTGGAGCAAGCCACGCAGTCCTTAAGAGGTTCCCTCGGTTCAAATGACTCTCCGCTTCCTGATTATGTGAGTACCAAACTTAATGTTTTAGTAGGTGCTTCAAAATAGAAGTGGTACATCCCTAAATCTGCAAAGATTTATCAAAACTTGTGACAGCTAAGCAACCACCGACACCAAAATACAGGAACCTGTAAGAATGATGTCATGTCTGAAATGTCTTTTTTAAAAAAAAATCACACTTACAAATGGCAAAACAAAACCGCAACTGTTCATAGTGAAGAGACTGACTGTACCCTGTCAACTTGCAATTCTCAAGCCATTTGTATTTCAGGATATTTAAATCATACAGTTAAAAACATTATTTTTAAGAAAAGGGCTTTGGCATCCACAGTATGTTAAAGTGCCTACAAATGATTGAAACAATTCTCAGGGAGCCTTTGGGGGAAGTATTGCAGTCGTGGGGCAAATTGGTACGTTCTGCACACATGGATATGTACAGTCCTCTTCAGTTTACTGAGCCAATACCCACAAATAGGCAACAATTTTGTAATTTAATTGCATGGCTTGTTGGAAAATCTCTAGTTTCGGTACAAGGAGGAAACATCTTCCAAGGACTTGAATAATATCTTTGTACTACTGAAGTATCTTTGGCTTGTACTCATGTGAACTCTCACTGCAATACTGTGTAAAAAAAAAAAAAATTTAAAAAATGGATTTATGAGTTGCTCTGGATTTGTGAGGATGAAAATGTAACAACTGTTTTATTCTCAGTGTTAACACATGTTCCAGGACATGCCTGTCTGAGACTTTACTATCGAATTACTCTAACATTAAGTATAAAAGTACCTAAAAAGATAATTTGATATAACAGTTTAATGATTTAAATTTAATTTAACTAACCAGATTTCTTAACCTGCATCTTTTAGTTATGATGGCTGATACGTACCATACAGACTAGAGGCATTTCATTATTCAGAGACACGCGAATTTATAGATCCAAGGAGTAGTTGGCAGGTTTCCCCTGTGTATTCCTGCCGCCTTTCCGTGCCCTAATTCATGTGAAGCTCCTTACGACACCTGGGGTTTCAGGGCTCCTGATGTCTCTCCCAGCAGTTGCTATCTGACCTTTAATTTTTAGAACTTGAAACATTTCAGCAAGAACCTCCTTGAGTTAGTTTGTGGTTAAAGAGCAGGAAATCCCACTTCTGTTTGCCTGGTAAGGTGACAGACAAGCTGCATAAAGCTCTTTCATCTGCGTGGGCATGAAGTGAAAGCCCCCAAGACTTCAGACGCCTTGGGGAGGATTTGATGGTCCTTTCCTATGGGGTTCACTTCTTGAGCAATAAGGACTCACGGCGTAGGGGCTCCCACTGCGGTATTTTGGATGCAGTGTTGTGATTGATAATGCTCTTGGGGCTGTATTTCTCAGAGGTGATTAACCTCAGTGTCATGCCTGGTTCCAGCTTAAGCAATTACACTGCTACATGTTCAGATTTCTCCTGTGGTCTTGTGGCTCTCTGTTGAGCTGTCCTGGAGAGCTTTGGTGCTTCAGTTGACTTCCAGGGTAAAGGGAGGCTGCTTTGGTGGAGGTGATGGCTTTTCATACCTGAGATATATCACACTATATCATATCAGATATCATGAGATAGTTCTGCATAACGTGCAGTATCACAGCCCAGAGGGGTTGGAGTGAGTGCTTGGGACAGGGGGCACGGGGGCTCCATAAGCTGGAATTGCTGCTAAAGGCTGTGTATTTTGAAAGTAACCTCTAAGATTTTGCGGGGTCTTGGTTAAATAACTGTCAAACATCTTCAGATGCCTAGAGGAGAGGGCTGAAATTTTTAACACTAACTTACATCCCTAATGCAAGGACTGCAGTTGTGTGTAGCCTGTTGTCAGAAGGAGAACACTGAATTTTATGAAAAGAGACCCTTGTATTTTCTTCCCTAGACAAACAAGTTACTATCCCCGCTGTTCTGAGGAAAGAAAACAGCATGATACACAGGTGTCTGTACAAGGGCACATATAAATAAATAAATATATGTGCATGCACACATAGGCATATATTTGTATATATGTGATGACATATATGTGTGTATATTTTGGTGTGTGTAAGAATTTGGGGCTTGAAAAATATTTTATAGGTTTTGGACTTCTTTTTAACTTACTGGATACGAACTATACTGCAGTTGAGGAAAGACCCAAGGTGCTCTCTGTACAACGTTATCCCCTTACACATGTAGAGAGCTGAGAAATGCAGTTTATGGAGCAGTGCTGAGGAAGCACTCTGGAGTGCAGCCCAGAGACTTAGATACTTCACTGAATTTCTTCCCTTTTATTGTTGGTGAGACATAGGGAGGCAGGGGAGAAGGACGGCAGTTGGAAAGATTGCTGTAGGGGAGACTAAAATCACTGAAGTTCATTGCCTGTGTTTTGAAAGAAGATTGTATTTTTCTATGCGTGGTGCTTTATTTTCTCCAAATTGCTCATGTTCCAGCTCAATCTGAGGCACAGACAGTTGACTAAATAAAAGTTGAGGCCAGATTTCATTTACTTCAGCATATTTTGCTTCTGAAAGCCCGTATCTGTATCGTCTATAAGAAGAGCTAAGCATGTAGGAACTGAGATAACTTAAGTATCTGAAGTCCTGAAGCCTGTTCTACTGCTGTATTCCAGCGTGGAGCTAAAGAGAGGGATAGCACTGAGATTGCCTCCTCTGCCCAGGTTTATGTCTAGAGAGGAGGAGGATTACTTAGTAGACTATTCTCTTCATAGGTTTCATTCAGATCAAACATGTCTTTTAAAAATGTATTTCTCATGATTTTAATTCTTTTTTAATTTATTTGAATTTTTTTTTCCTTACAGTGTTGTGTAATCCAAAAGTGAATTTTCATGGTATGTGGGTCACAAGGGTTAAATCGTACATAAAATTATTCTAGGCGTTGCTTATTCTAGGTGTAGTGATACGACAAGGGGTAATGTGTTTAAAATAAAGAGGGTAGATTTAGATTAGATATAAGGAAAAAATCCTTCCCTGTGAGGGTGGTGAGGCCCTGGCACAGGTTGCCCAGAGAAGCTGTGGCTGCCCCTGGCTCCCTGGCAGTGGTCAAGGCCAGGTTGGATGGGGCTTTGGGCAACCTGGGCTAGTGGAGGGTGTCCCTGCCCATGGCAGGGGCTTGGAACTAGATGGGCTTTGAGGTCCCGTCCAACCCAAACCGTTCCCTGATTCTATGGTCTTGTGATTATGGTCTTGTCTTGAGTCTTTCTACTCACTTGTGAGTACTAGACTTTGAAAAAGAAATTACGGTAAATACTGTGTGTTCCTTCTTAGGGACCAGAAGGATATGGAAGGCAGCATCACTGTTCTTGAGTTGAGCCCTGTCCATTGTGAACATCATCTGACGGAGAGGTGCTGTGGCACAGTATGCCCGTGCTGTAACGCAGTCACACAAAGGGAGCAAATGGACAGTAGATGAGATGGGCGTTTCCTAATGTCTGAGCACTTGAGCAGTAATTCTGTTTCTGCTTGGTTTTCATTACTGTGGAAACCAATGGTTTTGACCTAATACACAGTCCCTAAGTGCCAGTCGTTGATGGTGGTAAGAATATACTGGGATCCTCCTTTACTATATTTCTTACAGTCTTTTTGTGAGTATCTGCTGTGGACTACCATCAGCTCCCTTTGCACCAACAAAGCTGTGAGTATTATGCTGCGAACTAGGATAGGGAACTGACCCAGTTGGCTTTCATAGTGTTCTTGTTGAGGTTTTAGAATCATAGAATGGTTTGGGTTGGAAGGGACCTTAAAGATCATCTAGTTCCAACCCCTCTGCCATGGGCAGGGACACCCTCCACTAGCCCAGGTTGCCCAAAGCCTCATCCCACCTGGTCTTAAACACTTCCAGGGATGGAGCATCCACAACCTCTCTGGGCAACCTGTGCCAGTACCTCACCACGCTAACAGTAAAGAATTTTCTGGGCTTTGAAAAAGAGAAAATTGTTTCATTTATTAAGGCTAGGCCAGTTTCCTGGTCCTTTCGTGATAAGCTGTTGTCAATGTGATGGGATTCAGGAGCAGAATGGAGAAGCCAGTGGGGAGGAAAGAAGAACCTCCTGTCATCAAACCGTCACCTCAGAGACACGATCCTTGGTTAGACCGATTCTCATGCTACTTCGTGTACCAGTTGTTTAATAAGCTTTATTATTAAGCTTTATTTTCGTAGTAGTAGTGACCTGTTCTGAAATACCACACTTCAATCAAGTTGTCCTTGTCCATAAGTATCTCCAGGCTTGGTGAAATTGGAAAAATCCAGTTAGGTTTTTTTAATTGCTTTCTTGCATTCAGTGAAAGCACATTTTCCAAAATTTTTAACGAAGAAGAAAACTGGTAATGAAATAATTGAGAATTTTGCTTCTTTCAGTTCAAATCAAGACAAATTACTTAAGTAAACATATCAATTATTTTCTTTGTAATTTTATTACAGCCTAATGTAATTTGTTAAATCATAGATACTTAACAGCCTAACTGGAGGCATGCTAACTTCCCTTGGAAAGTAGCATGTCAGACCTGTTAGTGGAGCTACCATCTACCCAAACGGTTGCTTTTTAAGCATTTCATAGCATTGTCTGAGATTTTCAAGCACATCAACACTTGTTATACGGCAGCGGGTAACAAGGGATTCTCCTTAACTATTTCTAGGGAGAGAGGGGATGGTGAAGGAGAGAGAAGATTAGAATTTTGGCAAGCTTATGTCAAAGGTTCAGAATTCTCTCACTGATTTAATAAAAAAAATGTGGAAAAAAAAATCAAATGTAGGAATTCTTTGAGATTCAAATAGTTTGGTATGCATCATCACTTGGGTCTGTATTTGGATACATAGCTTTTGATGTGGTTTCTAAATTTATTTCAACATCATCTAATGCAACGCAGGGACAAGGGATTTTATGTCAGTGGGAGCCCAAACTCCTGTTTACTGGTGATGGGCGTGAAGGCTTAGTATTGAAATGCAAACTCCTTCGAGCACATTTTGAGAACCACTCAACACCCAGGGTGGGGGTCACGGTCCTGAGCACCCCACACTGCTGTCTCTCTACTATCCATGGGGATTTTACCTACAGCCTTCAGTTGCTTTAATGGAATAATGTTCACAGAAAATAGTGTGGGTATGATGATCACTAGCTACATAGGAAAAAAATTCTAAAATTCATTTCAGTTTAGTATTTTTTTTACTTTCTAAATTTTGGCTGTATGAAAAAACATGCTTTGTTCTATCCTGAAGAAGCTTAAAGGTGTTAGGAAAAAATATAAAAATAATCCTACTTAGTGCCAATATCTTCAAATATTTCATATATAGGACTGTCACTTAAACAGCATTTTAATGGTGGAGAAATTTTGTCCATGATAGAAACAATGTAGTGTTGTGTTAGACTTTTCATATTTACAGATGTACTCCTGTGAATATATGAAGAGCCATCCTTTAACCTCCTGCCCAAATTGTGGTTTTTCTGTGTTAGTTAAGGTATAGAAATAAATGCATGTTAGCAATCCAAAGGGAAAAATGTAAAGAATATGAATGCAGTGAGCTATGTATATTCATACATACACACATATATATAAATATAACAAGTCTGCAGTAGGGAAGCCTGGTGGTACTGGGAGAGTTCCCAGTCAGAGCCGACTCTCGTCCTGGCTCCTTACCAATCCAGTTAAATCTACCTGCTGTGCAGAGCTGGTGTTACATGGAGCCTTGGAGTTCTGCGAGTGTCAATGAGGTTTACTCTCGTCTTAATAGCGAGAATTAAACTTTGCATTTGGGTGATGAGATTTCTATATTTCTTTCTTCTTTTCCTTCTCAGTTTGTGCTCCATAATGGGCTAAATGAAGTCCAATATTTAGATTCTTCTTTGATTTAGCCTTGATGTATATGGTAAATAGAAAGCAGCTGTCTATTTAAGAATCTAATTCTTGAAACTCCTAGGCCCCTCAAGCGTCATCTGGAAATAATGTAGCTTGTAAAACAAAGCTAAGAAGAAAAAGCAATGTTTGTTTTATGTGGGATGAATGACTTCAGTTGGGGTCCTTCTAATTCGGCCATTATGAGGGTTATTAAAAAGCAGTATTACAAAAGTGGTTTCAACAAAAAGAATTTTTTTCTGTAACTTGTATCTTGTTATTACAGTTGATTATATTCAAAGCTGCAAGTACTTCATAAATAGTCCTTCATTTTAGTTTCTCCAACAGAGAACCAACCTAATCTCCCTCCTGTACATGGGTAGATGTTAAAAGGTTCCCCTGATTCATTTACTCCCTGGGAAGAAATTGTCTTTTATAAGGACGGGCTCCATATTTATCTTAGAAATTTGGAATTGTTAAAGAGTAGGTAAAATGAGGTCTGGGAATTGCAGCATTAGCTCTCTTTTAGACATAATGAAACAAATCTAAAATCTCTAAATTTTCTGGATTAAGTTACATTACAGTGGATGAAAGATGATAGTACCATAGATTCAAAAGACCAAAGTCAGCCTTATTTTCAGTATATGCAGTTTATTTGTGGCCTTGCTACGCAACTAAAGCAAAATTAGTATTCTAGGAATATATAGTATTAACGCTGTAGACAAAAATCTTTCATCCATGATACTTGTCTACCATACCTTGTCATATAAATCCTTTTCTGTCCCTTTCATGGCACTAACCAGGGCTTTTTCATGTAATAGTTTGGTATTTCAGTTAAAGTTATGGGATCTTGTGCTCAAGACGTATTTTTCTGAAGGATGCTGTACAAGTAGGTTAATGATTTTAGCCTATCCAGCACATAGAAAACAAGTATTCCGTTTACTATCAATATGAAAAATATTTAAACTGTAAATAAATGTTATGATGTTTTGGAGTCCTATAATATGGCCTGTGCTTACATATCTAATATTACATTAGATATGCTCCAGCTCGGTCTGATTTTTTTAAATTATCTAAAGAACTGATTTAATGCAGATCTCTGCCACCAGACGTAAGTGTTTTCCTATAAATGCGTGCTATCGTGAAGAAGTAGGAAGTCTTTCCTGCGATCATCTGATGACTTTAGTAATGATGCAGAAATGAAATTAAATCCACTTCCAAATAAACTGGTCAGCCATAATAGAGTTAGAGTGATGCGATTAACGTTGTTTAGCTGGTAGTCTGTAAAAATACTGCTTAGTGGTAACTGCTGTGAATGTACAAAATGTGTACGAGTTGTTTAGCTGTAGAATTGAACACGCCATTGGCAGAATGGGAAATTTTTAGTAAATTAAATCAAGACTCCTAATTGAGATATGTCCATATTTGACAAAAGCTTGGCGTTGGGGGGGAAAGCTAAGTTAGTTTATTTTATCATAATGTTTCTTCAAAACTCAGAAGCCACCTACTCTTCACCAAAAGCACTGCCTAGGTCTCTTCAATACTCATTTTGTTGGTATTTTCTTGCATTTTTGTATGTCACTAAGAAATTTGGTAAGGTTTTTTGATGGCATTAGCCTTGTGTCTAAAAAACTTCATTTTTGTGTGTGAATTTTTAGACCCTTTTGTTGTCTACTGTAATAAAATACATTATACAGGAAAATATTTTTTTAGGCTGTTGTTTACTGAAAGTAGTATAAGGTAAACCAATACCATATCTTAATGTTCTTGTATGGTATGTGGATTCTAGCAATTTAAGTTGCATTTAATAGGAGAATTGCCTTGTTTGCACTGCATTACCTTCTTTTTGATTACTCTGAGTTGATGGCTCATGAGCAGAAGTGACATTTTCAATATCAGGTTATTCTTGGGTATGTCTATCTCCACTCCAGTATTGAGCCAGAGGTCTATAAATACATTTTCTAAATATTAGTCATACCCTCCTTCAGATGAATTATATTTTAGTTTAAAGAATATTACTCCTACCTAATCCCCCTATTTTTATATCATCAAAAAATAGCAATTTCAGAATAGACTGAAATAGACAACCCAAATCTAAAGCAAGCTTTTGTATCGAGTGATAGCCAAATTCTGCGGTTCTGTCTGAATTCTTATTTGGTTCTTTCCTTGAAATGAATTGGAAACTTTCCTGAGAAAATGCTGCATAAATTATCCTTCAACAGAAAGAATTATCCTAAAATCCTGCGATAAAGATTCAGTGAAGTTCAGCCTATTTAAACTTTGATATATTGGTATGAAGGACTAATAGTTATTTGCAGCTGGTCTTTACATTATTTTGTCTCTAATAATGTGCTTGTGGTTGAAGGATTTTTGGACAAATATATTGAAGAACAGCAAGATGATGTTGTTCAAAAAGGTGGTGTTCTTTCATCGTTCAGGAGTTCCCCAAAAGTCTTTGGTATTTGTGTTACGTACATTGCATTAAGCCTTATTTCACTTAGAAATTCTTAATATTTAAGAAAATAAGAATGAAAATTGCTGTTTTTTTTAAAAAAAGAATATTTAGTGCTGTAGTAGCATCGTACGATCATCTAATTGAAAACCTTTCATTCTTCAGATTTATCAGACATAAGAACAAATTTGAAGTAGGAAGAACTTCTGACATTAGCAATTCAAACACCTAGTAAAGTCTTTTAAAGAGCAAGTTATTTTGATCATTCCACACATTTGAAGAAAGCCAAACATAAGCATCATAATTTTCTATTTCTTTTCCTCCTTTGAGAGAGCTGGCAACCTGCTGCAATACCGGGATTTTAGAAGGGCCTGAGGTGTGGTACAATATAAGCCGTAGACAGAGTATTTGATATATTAAGACTTGACTCTCTGTAAATACTGTTTATTACTGCCTTATAAGCCAACATTTGCTCAGCTCAGACTAATGACAAATTTTGAAGTGCTTGGATGAGAAAAGTAAAGGTACTGATCTTCTGAAGCATCTTTGCTGATTTGGTCTTCAGATGCTTTTCCTCCTGCCTCCTTCACATGAGTGTGCTGTTCAGAGCTTTTCAGAAGTTGATTGCTCTGGATGGTTCCTCTTTTTTAAACCTTCATAGACAAATGAAAAACCTAATGCAGTAGCTCTCCAAAGAGTAGGATTTATTTTTGTAACTGCTATGTATTTCAACAATGTAGTAAAACAAACTTCTAATGTTCCTAAAGCAAGGTTTTGATTGAAAAATGTAGTGCTTAAAAAGCAGAAGTATGTTACCATATGTTATAAACATCTCAGTAATTCTTTTTTTAAACATGCAGCCATATAAAGTAAAGGAAATGAATGCAGAAGGAAGTCTGTTCAGACCCTTTTAGGCTGTTTGGTACTAAATACTTAATTGGAATTGGAATCTTTTTATGCTACTTCTTCTACATGAGATATTGGTGAAACATGAGAACTTTTTGATGTTGCACCTTCTATTTCCGATTTCTTCTCTTCATATTTTACAGGACACAGATTAAAAAGTGAGGTTTTGGAACTTTTTTAGTTGTTTTTAAAAAAATCAATCCACTTATATTGAAAGGTAGTAAATAGTTATTTAAAAAAGGTATAACAGAGATCTTCATTGCATATATCTGTGATTTGGAATTTGAAAGATAGCCAGAGAAAATGAGAAAAAGGTAGATCAAGACTTAGTGATCTTGAAAAAGATGGTAAAAGCAAGACAGTGCATAAAATCATGCATGAAATTGTTCTGCTGTCAAATTGCTGCTCAAATCTGTCTGAACTGAAACATGAAGAAGTTAAAACGGGACCATTTTTGACCTCTGCAGAGCCACATTTATTCCAGTTGTGTCCAGGTTACCAAAGCACGGTCGTCTTGGAGAGATGTTATCCCCCCGAACAACATACTGCATTGTCTCACTGAGGGCAATTCTCCCGCTAATGGCTGTTGTTAATATTACCTATAATGTCATCCAACTGCTCTTAACTGGCTGTGTGTGTGGCCAGGGGACCAAATGATGGGATGAAGGAAAGGACAGTATTTTAAAGAGGATGAGTCAAATAAGATCGTAGGAGTCTTGGTACGAAGTGAAAAGGAAAAAGGTTAGGAGAAGGAAAAGGATTGATATAGGCAGAAATTCAAACCCAAAAATACCCTGCTAGGGCTGGTTCCTCTCCTGCTGTGCATAAGAAGCATCACGTGGAGCCAAATAAGCCACTTACTTACTAAAAACTGATTTCCTCATCACCTGGTCTGAAAAGCAGCATTAAAGAAATGTGAAAGCATTTTAATTTTGTTCATCCCTACTGACAGTGGTGGATTCTTGTTCTCTGTGAAATAACTTTGTGGGAAACCTGTCAGAACACATGAAGAGTGTATTTAGAAGAAGTAAAAATTTAGAAGAATCTGTTTTTCATGTTTATTGAGTTCTATAAAGTCATCCTAATGGTTTTTCACGGTCATAATTGGAAAGATAAATTTTTATCTCCCTTTCATGTAACCAGTGTTTTCTCTTAAGTTTCTCATTTCTTTGCAGTTATAGGAACTAAGCGAGATATGAGGAATACATTGCACATTTCATACACTAAATCAGTTTTTGTAAATAGGAATTCTTCCACAGAATTGGATAATTACAGAAACAATAACCCAGAAATTGGACAAAAAGTATCAATTCTTAACTTGCTATGACTTAAATACAAGGTGATGGTTAAAGGACTCTATGATGATAGTTACATGAACTTGTCATTAAATTAGGATAAGGGGAAGCCTATGCTTTCAATCTCATGTCTGGCTTTTTGAGGGTTTAACCCTGCAGCTTTAATTTTAAAGCAATAGCAGGAGGGGGTTTGGATAAACACATAAATAAATACTCTCTTTTTTTCTTGATTTGTACCAACATAAAATGTTCTAATGTTTTTCAAAGGGGAAAGAAAAAGAAACAAAAAGCTGATAGTCATATTCTACATCTGTTTTCTGCCAGTGACACACCAAACAAAGATATTTCAGGGAAGTATCTGTTAAAGCATTCATAAAGAGAAAAGACTATAATATATTACCATTCTTTAATCCTCCTGTATTAATCATGGAGATGTCCGTGATTGCCTACACTGCTTTGAAACAAAGTGGAGATGAGCAAGATATTTTTTTTTTTATTGCCCTTCAGATATGTTACTGGAATGTGGTGGAGGTTTTCCAGACCTGCTCTTGTACATACTTCAGCTTGAGCCCAAGCTGAGAGCTGTGTCCTGCTATTGAAGTATATGACATCTCCTTCAAAGACACTGTGTTCCGCTGCATTTTTCTCAATATCAAGCTGGTACAGCATGTACGGAGGCTGTTCCACTCCAGCACTTGTGTGAGTGCTAATCCAAATACTTGACCTTAAAGAAACTGTTTACTAATAACAAAAAACAACCACCCTGTTCTAGAGAAAAGAAGATGGATTGTAACATTACAGGTTAGATTTAATTTTCTTTCATTGCGATAGGAATCAAAGTCTTAAGTATATCACTTCCCTCCAGATAAACTGAAAAGAGAATGGATGTTGCAGTTCCTAAAGGCAGGTCCTTAAGCTACTCACCAGCAACTTATCTGTGGCATTTACAAAGAAATTGGATGCTTACTCAATGTAGAGAAGAAAAAAATTAAACAAATAATGACAAGTTTCCCCATTCCCACACTAATCTTTTAGATGTTGATAAATCAAGACGATAGGAAGAGTTGTGTCATGTTCCCATGGGAAAAAGCTTCACTGAATTTATCTGAAATATAGAATTATTTTTCTACTAATAAATTAGCCTTCTTACCTTGTGGTGGACTCTGTTAATTAGAATTCATTAGAAAACTTAGCTTAGTTTATAGGTAAACAATCATAATTGCTTACAGGATTTTGGCAATGAACAGTTGACTGACTCTAGGATGGATGTGCAACACACTCAAGTGCTCTCTGTCTTTCAAACACGGTGATCTCTCATCTTGCCCATGTCTGTCACTGCTGCGCTTTATGAACCAGGCTACACAAAATTAAGTTTTGTCCCAAAATAGATGAGACTTCATAAATATTTCAGGAAATTTTACTTAGTTGGTAATGCAGTTTTTACATATTTCTATCAAGAGTATTTTGCTTCAGCATTTGTGAAAATATGACCTGTTGCTTATAGTTCATTTTGGAACAGGTACCTGTCTACATAGATTTCTAGAATTATTTTCTGTGAGTTTGGGGTTTTCCAAATCTCAGTTAAAGGTTCATTTTTTGGCCTTCAGGCCAGAGCTGCTGTAAGCTTCCAGACCATTCAGCAGGAAGCAGAGCAGTGGTCATCAGCTTCTGTGTTTATCAGAATTGATGCAGTGTCCAGGGAAATGGACTTGAAAAATAAGATGGAATGTAGTAAACTCAACATTTAATTTAAAAGTTGCTCCATTTATTTGGTTTGCCTGCTATCAGCCTTCAAAAGGCTGGTTCTCATCTCCTTCCTATTTGCGTTTTTTTCGACCTGAGAGAGCAGATATTTGATTATGGAGGTTTTTCAAGCCCATCTTAATAGAATAAATGATGCTACTACTGGCAGTGACTAGTTTTGAAGAGGTAGTAAGGTAAGAGGAAAACAAATAAAACCACTTTCTTGTACTTTATGGTATTTTTAAAGGACTTACTTGCCTACAGATCCTTTAGACTGCAAACCACTTCAAAGTTCTATTATGCAGTTTTTCGTTTTAATATGATAGGTTTCTCACATCTTTGTTTATCTGTCCCCTTTGATTTTCAAAATATTTAACACTACTAAAAGAATTAATATAGTATGTATGCCAAGAGGTCTCAGAGTTGTATTTCTGAATTACTTTTCTAACCACGTTGCTAGATCCTAATAGATCAGAAGAAATTAAAGCACTCTCCATGATTTAGCTTCAGCTCTGGGGTAAAATGATGGCTGTAAAGCAGATATTCCTGCTCACGATAGTTTAGGAATCTTGTACCGTTACCTGTATGTAGTGTCTGTTACCTGGGACCTGACATTTTTTATCATGCACTGCAAGTATTTAAGGAGCTACAACATGCAAAGAGTACTGCACCATCATCAAAAGTTTTCTGTATGCATACTGTCACCTTCTGTATGAATGGCAACCAGCTAAATCAACAACTTGTTATTATTATTAGCTAATATTGTCAGGAGGCCATTTACAGTTTTATTTTATTTTATGGTGATTTTCTTTTAATGTCTTATTTAACTCAATTTACCTTTGCAGTGATTTTTTTCTTGTTTGAGCAAAGCAAGCTCCTCTTACATTGAGGAGCGATGGGAAGAATGCTGGGTGGCCTCGGCGGTAACAGCACTTCCCTTGTCTCCTTGACATTCTCCAAATTGTTACGTTGGAAATGTCTGCTCTGCAAACTCCTTCTGACTTTCTTATACCTCCCACAGAAATTTCAATAACAATTTTCACCCTAAGGGCAAGAATACAGAACTTTTTGGCTGCCAAGTGCCTTGAGAGTAGCACAGATTTTTCCCACTGACATCCTGTGCGTCATCAGGACCAAAAGATTTTCTGCTTGGATTGTATGGAAATTATGGAAACTTGGTGCAGTCCGTGTTTAGTATTGAGGACTTGGATTACATTTGTGTTGGTTTTGCATGGCAAGGTTTTGGTAGCAGGCAACATTGCCTGCCTTGTGATGTTTCTTCTCTTAATTAGGATCAAAATTATTCAGAGTGGTGCTTTCAGTGGAGGATGAATGTCATAGTGCCAAGGTAATGATGGTTTTCAAAAGTCATGGCAAAGATGCAGAACCACAGTGTCTTCTCAGTGAGGAACCAGTGGAGAACTTCTGAATTCAGTTTCTGTGCAGTTGACAGCTTTAGTGAGGGGTTGGTATTTCATAGAATCACAGAATCATAGAACGGTTTGGGTTGGAAGGGACCTCAAAGCCCATCCAGTCCCACCCCCCTGCCATGGGCAGGGACCCCCTCCACTAGCCCAGGTTGCCCAAAGCCCCATCCAACCTGGCCTTGACCACTGCCAGGGAGCCAGGGGCAGCCACGGCTTCTCTGGGCAACCTGTGCCAGGGCCTCCCCACTCTCACGGGGAAGAAGTTCTTCCTAACATCTGATCTAAATCAGTTAGTTTTGATACTTTCTCAATTAAAATTGCTCAGACACTGAAGATAGGTCTGCAAAATCTGTAGCACTGAGTGATTTTCTTGAATGACAGCAGTTGGTTAATTGGTAATCTGCTCTTAGATGTATACATATTTTGCAATGAGTGTCATAGCTGTTACTGCCAAACATAATACTAAGGGTGAAGAAAATAGTTGATAATATAGTCAGAGATGATGCTGGGGCTATAAGGAACTGGTGGAAAAATTACATTCCTGTAACTGTGGTGTACTGTATGGAGGAAAGTTTGGGAGGTGTGAAGGGAAAATGTGAAGAAAACTGTTTGGTTTAAATTGCTAATTGGTCTTTTTTCTCTCTATTTGCAAGATGTAATGTTATTCCACCTTATTCTTCTTCATGATAGAAATAAGGGCTTCTATAATTCAGTTAAACATCATGTAGGATAAAAAGCATGACAACCCATTCCAAACAAACATTAAAGATATGATAAGGATTCTTAAATCTGGACTTAAGTACACAGTAAACTACAAACATCAGGGCATATGTTAGCAACTGTACCCTCCTGCAAAAAGTTTTAACATGTTCATCAGATGTCATCTTTAAGGAATACACTTTTAGGTCTAGAGATTTCATTAAGTAGCACTTACATATTAAATGCAAAAATGTGAAACTTTATGTGAGCATTATATAAGACCTGCCATGCAATTAAAAAAAAAAAAACCACCACACCACAATGAATTAGGAAGTGTCGAAGTTTTGGTTTATGTAGCAGTAATTACTGCATAACACCTCCAAAAAACAGTTTTGCTGGTGACATTTTACAGCTAAGCTGCATTGTAGTGCTGGAATCAGAAACTTTTTCACTTGAGTAACATCTTTAAAGTCCTGAACTCTACTCAAGGTAGACAGGTTCTGTTAATTAAAGCCTGTATCGTGATCATCTATTTATCTTTGTATGATGGAGTTGGGGTTGCGTATGGAACTGGTCCTTTCCTATTCTACGAGTCAAACCAAATGAAATCTTCCCATACCTCTAGGGAATACTGTTTACTTTCAAGGAGAAATGGAGAATTCTCCATTTCCTTTAACAGCGGAAAAATTTATCATTTCAGGCATGCTTTGAGAAAAATACAGATTCACAGTTTCAACTTTAGTTTTCTTAGTCTGAACATTGTCATTTTCCTAGCAGTGGGGCTTCCCAGGTTTTGTGGGACCTTAGAAAATGATCGGGTTTAGTTCCAATACATACTAGTTGCATGTTGTTGTCACGGTTGCATGTGGTTTGGAAATACTGTGTTCTTGCGCGGACAGTGTTGGAGCCCCTAGCTGGTGACTGTCAGGTATTTTGGGCACTGTGGTGGATCCCCTTATGCTGGAGCTTCTTGGTCGGCTTAGAGCAGCCACTGAAACTTGACTTTGAGTAAATGCCTTCCATAGTCATTTACTTTTCTTAAGCTAGTTGGGGTGAAAATAATTTGATATGATTTGCTTTGTCATTTTGCCATCTTAGGAAATCATTGGAGAAGCAGACTTGTCAGCCTTTTGCTTTCCAGGGTGGAATTCAGCACTTGGATTAGATGGGAGGTTCCCAAGAATGGAGTTTGGAAAAGCCAGGATGAAGTGCCAAAGAGGAGGACTATCTAAAGCCCTGTTCTCTGGAACTGAACACCTTCTGCAGTTGGGATACTGAATCCCAGTCTCACAAAAATGCCAAAGTCTGCATGTCTCCTGCAGTTGGGTCCCTCTCCATCCTTTTGGGTCCAGATGCCTGCTCATTCTTTCCTTTTAAAGCAGAGGAGCTCTACTTACAGCATAGCTTAGTAGTTGTAGCATCCCCTTGGGAAGTGAAACACCTTTGGGTCACATCTCACTAATGACCAAACTGTAAGTTTGGCAGGTGGAGTCAACGTCTGTCCCTTCCTACTGAAGTTTTGCCATGCTGCCAGCAGAAATCCTCTCTAAAAAGAGACACTATACCTCACTGTTCGTTCAGTGAAGGAGTTACTCTGCTAAAACTGTTTGCCAGTTAACTTCCCATGCTACTATTAATTTCACACAGGGATACGCAATACCAGAATTAAATAAACCAAAAGATTTCCCAGTAGTGAAGTCCTCAGTAAACAGGTAAAATGGCTGTTTTAAAAAAAACAGGGCTACGAGAGCGAAGCATCACCAAGAATCAATAAAGCACTGAGGGAATATAGACCAATATCTAGAGAGTTTTGATTTATTTGGGAACCTGACTTTGTAGGGGGTTAGGTATAAGTTAAAGTAGTTCAACGTGAAGTGAGTTAGGGTTGGAATTTCAAAGATAGCAAGGGAATGAATGGAAGAAGAGAGGAAGGTGAAGGTGTGACCAGGAGATGAGTTGTGGATTTGTGGATTAGCTCTAGGTTGGCAGAATAATTAGCATGGTATGGTCAATTTGGATGAGAAGTGCCAATAAAAGAACTGCACCTTCACTCAGATACTTATCTGTCCTCAGAAATAGCTTTATGTTTTCTTGGTCAGTAGCTTCTGAAGTCAAACCCTGTGGCAAACAGGTCTTTGGAGGATTGAAGTAGTTGGGTTTGGTACCTTGGCAGGTGTCATTTGGCTTGTCTCCCCTTGGAGCAGAGTGCTCCCAGGCTGTTTTCTCTGGGACAGGACACACCACCATGGCATTTTCTCCAGTGTAGCCTTGTCGCAGGCTGTCCTGGAGGTTTGCATCGTGATGTGGGCTGAAAGCCTGTGTTTCTCGTGGGAAATGGTGCTTTACTGTATAGGCTGGCTTGACAAAATGGTGAGAGTCCTGAAAATCTGCACTTTCAGCTTACGTGGTTATTCAGGAAGGCAACGATAGTGAGTGTCAGAATGGTATTTTTATTTAGCAGCGTGTCTGGCAACAAACTTTGCTCCTGGTGTGACAGCCCTACTTTCATTTCTAAGCAATGATCAGAGACTGGGGTTAGTTTTTGAGGTTATATTCACCATAAGCCCTGCAATTTTTCACTTAATATCTACTTTCCCACAATTCAACATTATGTCCAAAATTTATCTGGGTTTGACATAGAACAGCCAGTGAGTATATGCCAGTAAAATAGATGAAGATAAGATTTCTGTAATGAAAGGCTTGGCTTTGAAGTTCGTTTGCACATGAAATGTAAAAGCAGCTTTCTCGTGTGCTTCCTTCTTTCCCCTCTGCTCTTCCACTTCTTTGGCAGAGTGAGTTTATTTTGTTGAAGGTTTTATTTTCTGCTGAAAATGCAGGAAATTCAGACAGCTCTCTTGGAAGCTCCCCAAAGCTAATACAAACAAGATACATATGCTTCTCTTAAAGTAACTAAAAATAAAGTAAATTATTTGAAACTATTTAACTGTAGAAATTCCCCTGTAAAGAGGAAAGGGAAGTTTACATCATGATAACTGTGGATGCTGTTAAATTATGTTATCAAGGTGAAATTCCCTGGAGTGCTAACTTGTCTATTCCACACAAGAGAGTACCTCACCCTGGAGTTTACAGCAGCTGCATTACAGGCAGTGGAAGAGCTAACTGCTCTATGTCCAAAACCATAATAATTTGAAGTATTCCTTAACATCCATAAAGACAGCTGAAAAATAATGTAATGGAAAATGAAGCTGTCCGTTCATCTAGATTTTTTGTGGATGCAGCTGATGGATCTGAACAGTTTACAAATTTTTCCTCCTTGTTTCTCTCGGGTAAAATGAGGAGCTGTCTGTTTGGAGTTAATTTGGCATTCTTAGTCTTTTTGATATGCGTTAAATATATGGTATGTGTATCCTTTTGTTTTTCCTTGCTGACAAAATTGCCTTTTAAGTCATATCTGCGTCATGAAGGAAGTAGTTGCTTACAATTACAAGTTTTTATGTTTTATGTTTGCAAATTATATTTTTTTGGGGGGGAATCTCACTGAAAATGTTACACTTGAAGAATTATAGTGAGGCATCGTGGATAAGGGCTCAGAATGAAGAAAAGCCATAATTAAGGTTGCCTGTGCAACCTTCGCCCCCACCTTTCCTCTATCTATTCCCTCATCTGTACGATAGCTTTCAGCGTCCGATCGGAGGATGAGTGGTCCCCGCCGCATGGATGCAGCAACACAAAGGCGACACAGCCTTGCCTCGTACGCAGGGTGCCGTACCTGCTGCTTGTTGAACCTTCCTCTGACTCTTCCTCTGCACTCCCTGGCCAGGAGAGGAGGACTGGACTTGGGAAGAGAGGCACAGGGAGCAAATGACCTTGCGGGGGCAGTCAGAGCCAGCTGGGAAAGTGGAAAGTCAGAGGTGGTTTTGCTACTTTGAATTGTGGAGTTGCTAGGAAGGAACTAAAGGAGCTAAAGCTCATTTAGGTAGCTTCTTTATGGCTTTTGCATACTGTATGCACTCCCTGCTCTGCTGGCGTGCAATGTCAGGAATTGTGAACTAGAGCCACCGAGCTTCAACATAAAGAAACTTGCACTTTTGAAAATTCAGATGTCAAGGCATCCTATTACTGTCAGCAAGATACCACTCGCAAAAAGCCATTTGTTGTCATAAGCAATAAGTTCAGAATTGCGTTTGGACATGTTTTTTTGTCAGCCTGCATTTCCATCATGGATTTCTTTTGCTGTTATAGGTGACATTTACACTTTATTTCATTCGTCAGGTTTCTTTGGATTAAGACTTCACTACAGTGTGCCTTTCCTGGTTTGTTTTGGTTTTTTTTTATCCTATTTACATTGTGCGGTTGTAGCATATTGCATTACCCATCCATGCTCGGGTTCTGTTTTTTTAGGCAGATAAGCTTCTTCCTGCTCGCATTGCGCTGACTGTATAACTGCCTTTTTGATAGCATTCATCGTCGTTTCAACAGACAGAAACCACTAGCAGTTATTTAGCTGAAAAGTATCGGTTGGATGGAAAATTGCTGCGATGGGAATGCATGGTGAGAAGCAGGGCTTTTTTGGTAGTGTCCTGGATGTATACATGTATTGTTGTATACTGTATAGCAGCATTCATATGGATCTTGCCACAAAGGAAAAGTTGCTCTGTTAGATCTCTGATTTTTAGAAGAGTTGGAAAGTAGATCTGGTTGGGTTTACAATTACTTGTTGCTTTGGATTGCGGATTACTATACATCCAGGTAAAAAGGAGAAAAAAATAAAAGTGTTGCATTTAAGTGAATTCTAGCTCACAATAAATAAATATATAATCTTGTGCAGGCATGATACGAGAGTTACATTTGTGCGCTAGTGCTTTTTAGAATCATAGAATAGAATCAGGGAATGGTTTGGGTCGGAAGGGACCTCACAGCCCATCCAGTCCCACCCCCTGCCATGGGCAGGGACCCCCTCCACTAGCCCAGGTTGCCCAAAGCCCCATCCAACCTGGCCTTGACCACTGCCAGGGAGCCAGGGGCAGCCACAGCTTCTCTGGGCAACCTGTGCCAGGGCCTCAGCACCCTCACAGGGAAGAACTTCTGCCTCACATCTCATCTCTATCTCCCCTCTTTCAGTTTAAACCCATTACCCCTTGTGTGTCACTACAGGCCCTACTAAAAAGTCTGTCCCCATCCTTCTTATAAGCCCCCTTTAAGTATTGAAAGGCTGAATTTTTAGCCTAAAGAAAACTGTAATTACTTCATTCTTCACCCTGCAATCAAGACTTCAGTATTTCCTTGAATTCAGCTGTACTGTCCTGCTGGTTGTACTGGTGGCTGACAACTGAATGGTTAACCCAGCTAGGGATGCTGTAGCTGAGTGTCCAGCAGATCTTTACCATCTTTCTGGGTAAATGATCAAAAATGCAAAATATCTCAAAATGTCTCCTCATAACATCACAAGTGACTGAAATTCTGATTGTTCTGATTGTACTATTATTTTCCATATAAACTAACACAGGAGGAAAGAAAACAGCAGAATAATTTTGTCCTGGTTTTTATTAGACAGTTCAAGCCATGAGGGGTGGTTAAGCAAAGTTAACCTGAATGACACATGGACATGCCTTCCTTTTTCTCCTAAAAATTATTAACATTTATAGGCTAGAGATTTGCATTCATTCATAATAGAACTTTAAAACCAGTTCTTTATCATTATAAAAATGAAAATTAATTAAATTAAAAGGATGAGCACTCAGAATGTTACGATGGAGGAACGAAAAGATGGGTACCATAAATGAGGCAGGTTTTTGGTGACACTGAGATCTTGCATGCTTCACTGACAGTGATTCAGCTGCTGTATGTCTTGATGGGTAAATATATCCGAAAGGAACCTAACTGTGAGCATATGCCTGGGGTTTGGTGTTTAGGCTGCTTGACTTCTCTGATGTTTTGTAAGCCATATAATTTTCAACTATTTTTACACTTCAGTGTCTTTCCAGCAGTGAGTATTGAATTCTCTGGAAGTCTTTGCCCAGGAGGATGTAATGCTAATTATTAATTATATTGCAGTAAGGAAAGCAACAGTATTCCAGGATGTTCAGAGATGAGAACGTCCAGCTCTGCCCGTAGTTAGCCTTTGCTTTGCACATTTGTGTGTTCCTTGTTAGTCTTTATCAAACTCAAGTTATTTTTCTTCAGATAATGTTTTCACTCCTATGCTCGTTTTCCTCTGCATCCTCACAGCTTGTTCCCATTCTCTTTTCTCTGGCATTATCATTTGTTTGTTCCTTTTTCTTTTAACAAGGGATCCAGATTACCCAGTACTGTACTTGGATCTCTTGTAGCTGTCGCCACCTGGTTTGTTCCTTGTGCAACTCGAACATGACCAAGCATCTGGCTTTTTGCCTTGAAAGTGAAAATCTTTGCAAAAAACCCTACCACATTTAGTTCCTGTCCTAAGAGGGAACCATGAGGTGGTTACCTAGGATTACCTAGGTAATGCAGTAATGTTAGCACTGTGCCTACCTTCCCATCCTTCCTGAAGGCATGATTTCAGTCTCAAAAAGTCGGTATCAAGCCTTTAACTTCCACATTTCTTCTAATGAAATAGGTATAATTATTTCTGTAGGCATAAACATAAAAAGGAGGGAGAGGACTGGTACTCATCAGAGTCGACAGAGTCATCTGAGCCCTGTTTTGTTAAGGAATGCTGTAATAATTCTAAATTACTGAATTTGTCAACTATAAGCAATAGGAAAATGCCATTACTTTTAACTACTCATTTAAATGAACTATTCAGTAGGTTGAAATTGTCTACCTGTCTCCCCCCCCCAAATCAATATCTGGCTTATCTTTTCATATAACAGTCAATTCAGTCACAAAAAAATAGTCTTACGAGGATGCTGTGGTAGTCCTTGTCTTGTTCAGCCTTTCAGCTGCGTTCAGCTGGTCTGAAAGTTAATACATGGGGTGATAAACTTCCCTTCAACTGCAAAATGTTTTTGTAACCTTATTTATATCTGTCGTGACGCCATGTCTAGATGCAGAGGGGCCGTAGCTTGATACTGGTGATACAGAGCAACAAAAGCACACAGCATTTTATCAGCTCTTACAGCATTTCTCCATTGTCTCTTCCAAATGCTGTCCTTGGCTTTCTGCTTGTTTTTTCCTGTTTTGAAAACTTTTAAGCCTTTACAAATGCTTTAATCGCTAATTATAGGAGCGTACAGCTATCCACATAACATATATATTCAATGCTGGGATTGAATCCCACCTCTCTATCTTTCATGAAGCTCATTCTTCTTATAATTTTTTTTTTTTTTTGTATAGTCAGTTATGGGTAAAAATCTTTACTGTAGCTCCTGGATTTCTTCATTTGGGTCCCAGATTTTTCACCTGGAACGTGGTAGCTGAAAAACAGATGGCTGGTTCTGTCCATCAGCGTCTAAAAACTTTTTAAAGTTGTTTGGTTTTTTTTAAAATTATATAATTACTGAGCAAAGTTTCTGGTAACTTTTAATTGTTTGAAGCTGACCAATACCAGAGCTATTAAAGAGGGGGATAGCCTCAAGTTCAGGGAAAAAAATCTGTAACCTCCACAGCCAGTCAGACATCATTGCTAAAGAAGGAAATTTAATTGGAGTTTGTGCACCAAATACTGTTCTTCAAACAAGAATTTCAAAAGGCTTTCATCACTTAAATCTTCTTTTTACATGCAGAAGACAAGTGGTGTGGGTAACTGAATTAAGAGTGAGGATGGACGAGCGGTCCCTTCTCCATGGTCCTCAGCACTGTGGAAGAGGTAGAGCTGCCGGTTAGCGGAATGATGCAACCTTCTGCAGGGCCATATCGATGCCTGCAGGAAGAAATATATCTTTGCATTTCATTGAAAGTAGCCTGAGCAAAGGGGTAGCAAAGAATTGTGCTCTTTACATGAGTCTAACCAGGGTAATAACAGGTTCCCGTATTCTTTTCTGCCTTGGTAAGAGCATGGATCCAACATGTGACAATTCCTATGATGCCGCCTTATAACAGAAAATATAAATCAACTATGTACAGATTGACCGACAGTCTAACAAAATGGTGTTGCAAGTACAGCCTCGATACGAAGTATTTAAGTGCCTTGTGATAACTCAGAAAATAACTGCTTTACAGGCCGTCGGCAAAACTAAATGCCAGTGGTTTCAGTGTTCGTACTAAGCTGAAAAACTCGAGGCGGTTTGGCATGATTCACATTCTTGCCAGACCTGTAAAATGTCACAGTTCCAGCAATACGAACAAACTAGATTTGTCTTTTTTCCCTATCCCAAGGGAGGATAGACAGCTCTCCGGTCGGAACAACTGTATCGGGCATATCCTGTTGTGCAGCCCAAGGAGAGGAATGCAGAAGGCTAACAGCTTATTCAGCTTAGAAAGTCTGAGTTTCAAAAATCATAAGGAATTGTTTGTAAAGGCATTGACAAGATGAAAAGCTCTACAGCTTTATCTTGAGCATTAAGGCTCAGTGCACTACAAAAGGAGAATTCTTTTTTTCATTTATTACAAGTATTCTTCAATACTAAAAAAAAGGCCAAGCACAAAAGCTGGAGAATGGTGGCAGATGTTCAAGGTGCAATAGGTTTTGATCCCAGTCATTTTTCCTTCTCTTGCCTTTGCTTTTCTCTTTCAGCAGCTATTTTTCTGATTATTTTTTTTTCTCTCTTCTCTTCCCTATCCCTCCTCTCCAAGCAGGGGCTCAACAAAAAATATATTTAATTACATTAATTATGCTGAAGTGCTTTTACTTAGCATAGGAAGGTTTGAAAACACTAAGTTCACTTAACCCTTAGTGAATTTGGCTGATTACAATATATTAATGCTTTTTGGCTTGAGAGAATAGCTTCTGTTGAGAGAATCAAGCTATGAGGCTGAGTACTAGAGTGCAATGCATTTCAGTTAAAATTTTGGTTATTACAGGAGAAAACAGACCTCTTTCCAGATACAAGCATGCCAGATTTGCTCACCATTGAGATTGGAACCAGCTAATAGCTCCATTAGTAATAATTACCTGTTCACTGTCTTTATTACCTAATATATTTTACAATGGAAAAGGGCACACTAACCTTTCATTCCTATCTTAAAGGCGCAAGACCTGAATGTGATCGAGGAAGTGATCCGAATGATGCTGGAGATCATCAACTCCTGCCTGACAAATTCTCTTCATCACAACCCAAACTTGGTGTATGCGCTCCTTTACAAGCGGGATCTGTTTGAGCAGTTTCGAACTCACCCTTCCTTCCAGGACATAATGCAAAATATAGATCTGGTGAGTGATGCGTTATTTCAAGGATGTTTACACGTTGTTATTTGATCTCTTTATCCTTTTCAGAGGTGGAAAATATTCATCATCTCTATCCATTTATTTTAGAAAGTATTAAAATGTTGAGGTTTTGTTCTCTGTTTTCTGGGCCTGCACTGTGACTTATTCTCAGCAACATCTTTTAACTTGGCAGAGAAGGGAGATTTGGGGTACATCTGGTAAGTAATTCCCAAGCTGTGACCCGTCTTTCACTCCCCTAAAGACAGTGTCAGCTTGTCATAACTGCCCCTTATTAGAAACCTGTCTTTTGGGGAAGAAAAAGCAGATTTTCATCATCAACCAGTCTTTTTCTTTTCTCTTACTCCCATCATCAGCCTATTAATGATTACCGTGACTTTATTTTAAATAGCTAAGAGCAGACATTCAGCTGCCTTATTGCCTGCACTGTATCTGTGTGTTGCTTTCACCTGAAAAATGTCTCTCCACAGCAATCCCTTTGGGTAAGTAGACATTTTACAAGAAAACAGAAGGAAATAGCAGTGGATCAGAAGCTGTTGTCAGTGTGGCTCTCCATGGAGTATGACTGTGGAAAACAGTCAGTTGCTAATTAATTACTGCTGCATCTGATAGTGCCTTTAATGTTCATATTGAGAACCTGAATAATGATTCCCTGCTAGAAAGTAACAGATTTTAAGCTCAAGAAGTATTTCTTTGTGTTCTAGCTGGTATTTCCAGAGCTGAGCAATGCTTGAAGTCACGCTGTGACCACTGGATGCGAAATACTGGAAGGGGAGGCTGAACAGGGTGCTAAATATCTTGCTGCGGTGAATAGTACATTTATTCATCGTGAATAAAAATCTGCTGAGGTTCTGTTTTAATCTGCTTTTATTTTAAAATATTACAGAAGATTGACAGATTTTTGGTGATCCATAAAGGAAAGTAATTTTAAATGTCAAACTGAAATCCTGCTCTGTACCTATCCCTTCGTCTTCTGGTGTCACTTCCTATTTTCTGGTCATGCAAGAGCTTGGAGAGCAGAGGGATTCGGAGCTCAAAACTCTCCAAACTTTTGGCAGCTGCAGACTACAGCCAGCATGATACTGCCTGGATGATTAGGACAGGGTATCTTCAAGTTGTGTAAAGAGAGGATATGGTGCAGTGAAGATAACGGTGTCCTTCATTCCTGAGATTGGGACCTTCTCTGGTTACTTGTCCAGATCCAGGAAAAGTAGTGGTGGCCAGATCCTTCTGCATGACAGCCTGGTGCATCCCACAGATAGCAGCAAGTCCTTTCCTTTGTAACACTTAAATGTAGGTTTTCCTCAACAAATTAAACAATTCCTCCCCAAAACTATTTAATATTAGGGTACAGCATAATGCCAGTTACATTCAGAAACTATTTAAAGCTTTCCAAGGGAGCATGTTGAATTTTTAAATAGCTCTTTTGTTAAAAAAGTGAGTATGTCAAAAAAAGATTATTTTTTTTTAAATGTACCTGTCACCAGCTGGCAAGTGGTGAGAGCTGTCAGGCTTGAAGATCTGAATAAAAGATTAGGTTCAGCTGACTCCTCTTCTACCCTGTCACATCCTCCACTTCATACATGATATTGGCAGCACAACCCTCCCGGACAGAACCAGTCTTTGTCTTGTGTACTACAACCAAAATGTTTTAACTGGTTTTCCTATCCTTCAAAAAAGTGACAAATCACATTAGTTTTACTACACACATGGGGGGAGCTTGTCTGGGACCATGTGGGCAGTATCTGAGAAGAACCAAAATGAGTTTCTGGCTCCCAAACATTGCTCAGACTTTTCTCTGCAGTGATGGGAGTGGGAGCTCCATCCTCACGGCTGCGTGGGACATTGTGAATGTCTGAAATGGAGATGTACTCAAAAAGGAGTCAGAAAATCATGGGGAAAAAATATTTGACTCAATAAATTCCTAAACTGTATGTTGCTGGAAGCTGGGAGGATCTCCGTATTCTTGACCTGCTCTTCTTTTCTTATGCATCCACCCCAGCCTGCTCTCAGAGACAGGATAGTGAGCTGGCCAGGTTTTTCATGTGGCCAAGGCTGGTCATTCAGTGGACGATGGATCCACCAACTTCCCGTGTTTCTGGGGAGCTCTGTTGGGTTTCAGCCTGCTGTGCTCAATGTAATTTGGTAGTGTGTAAATCATAGCTGTAAATGGTAAGCGTTGCAGCTTTTGGTAATAGAAGGGTGGGGAAGGGAAGTTACCTTTCTGAAGCCCCCAAAGCACATCTGCAGGGGCTGTGGTACATCCTGACTCTCTCCGTTGGTACTTTTTCTGGTCATTACACAGCAAAGTACATTTGGATTATCTCCACCCACGCTACAGTGGAAGCGTGAGTGTAATTTCCATCATCAGGTGTCACTATAGCTCCACATGCGTAGAAGGAATTATGCTCTGGGTCACTCTGACATCCCTCTGTGCTTCACAAAATCCTCCTGAACACTGGATGTACGATTCTCTGATCCTAAACTGTAGTCCAGATTTGTGTTTCATACAGAAATATTAACAGACAGCACAGTAATGTTCTATATTGAAGAAATCTGACCAAAATACAGAATATGTGCAATCTGTGATGAGTTTTGGACACTAGAACAGTTGCCAGGTTGCCTTGTCAAGCATGTATGAAATGGGTATTGAGTTTAATACTTATTGTTCTTACTCTGTTGCACATGATGTTCTTGAAAACCAAATAGGAAGCACAGAAGGGGTGAAAATGCTACAAACTGGATGCAAAATTAGTTGGAAGAATGCACTGAGAAGGCAGTGATGAGTAGTTGATGGTGCAAATAGGAGGAGGCATCAGCTGCAGTCCTGTGGGGTATGCAAAGGGAGAATAGCCCAGAGGTGTCCTCTAAGCCTACTCATTCTAGCAACATCTTAGCTGGATTACTCTTGGTTTAGAATCATAGAATCATTTGGGTTGGAAAGGTCCTTTAAGATCATCAAGTCCAACCATTAACCCAGCACTGCCAAGCCCACCACCAAACCATGTCCCTAAGCACCACATCTACACGTCTTTTAAATACCTCCAGGGATGGTCACTCCACCACCTCTCTGGGCAGCCTGTTCCAATGCCTGACCACTCTTTCGGTGAAGACATTTCTCCTCATACCCAATCTAAACCTCCCCTGGCACAACTTGAGGCCATTTCCTCTTGTCCCATCACTTGTTGCTTGGGAGAAGAGACCGACCCCCACCTGGCTACCCCCTCCTTTCAGGGAGCTGCAGAGAGCCATCCGGTCTCCCCTCAGCCTCCTCTTCTCCAGGCTCAACACCCCCAGGTCCCTCAGCTGCTCCTCATCAGACTTGTGCTCCAGACCCTTCCCCACTCCGTTGCCCTTCTCTGGACACGCTCCAGCACCTCAATGGCCTTCTGGTAGCGAGGGGCCCAAAACTGAACCCAGCACTGGAGGTGTGGCCTCACCAGTGCCGAGCACAGGGGGACGATCGCTGCCCTGGTCCTGCTGGCCACACCATTCCTGATACCAGCCAGGATGCTGTTGGCCACCTGGGCACACTGATGGCTCACGTTCAGCCGCCACCATGGAAGAAATTCTAGGGAGGAATAAGAGCTGTAGAAAACAGGACCTCTAAGGACAGATGAAACAGGTGCTGATTAGCCAAAGGAAGGCTAACGCCAAAGGAAAGCTAACGGTGATGCGATATTTTTCAAATAAAACATTGCTGTGAAGGGAAAGGGAATAACCTTTTTCACATACTTGTGGATTCACAAGTCATAAGGAAAGATTTTCTAATGTTAATAATAATGAAGCACTGTGGTAGGTTTCCAGGGATTTCAGCATTGGAGACCTCTGGATAGCAGACATTTGGCAGGATGATACTGGGGCAGGAGGCAGAGCAGAACATGTCTGTAGGCACATGTGAAGTTGGGGATGGCTCTGCAGCTCCACCAGCTGCTCAGAGTGGAGCGGCAATTGTCCAATTTAACTGCGGTACAGACTTGGTCACAGTAACTGTGGACTTTGCCTCGGGATTTGGACCATTCCTTTTACTCTGGAGATAACACGTAACCTCTGCGTGCTTCATCGTTGAGGCAAAAACAGGTGAATGCTTAAGGGTCATCAATCTATGGAACACTTTTTTTACTGAAAACTACTTATTTGCCTCTAGGTTTTTATAAATAAGCTAAAAATCACCATTGCCAGCTGATTGGGAACATATGGGAACAGTTAATGCTGTACAGAAGAAACTGAAATCAAAATACCTTCTGTTTCTTATTAATTTACTTTTCATTTTAGAAAGTCATCTTAATAGGATATTGTGCATCTTGTTTAGCTAAATGGGATATTCTTCCTCTGGATGGTGAACAAAGAGGAATGCTATGGTTCCTGTTCTGGTCTGCTGCAGAAGTGTTTCAGCTGTGAACTATCTATATGCCTCCACTTCTGAGGTGGTCTATAATTTGGTCAGCAACCTCAGACGTGTCAGGAATTTGGTGGAGATGCTTTGCTAGTAATTTTTAAAGATGAGTTTGGTTCATGGCCATCGTGAGAACTCATTGGCTTTCATTACTTTCATATTTCCTGTGAGCTAGTGATAGATATCGTGTGGTTGAACAGGCTTAACTAGGAGCTGCTAGAATTTTATTTGCAAAATAGTCTGATAGAAATCAGGAGGTCGGGAGCAATGGTTTAGTAATGCAAAGGATTCGATTGATGCAATTTCCTACTAAGAATTTAATTCCCCAAAGACATTTCCCTGCTAGATTTTAAAATCGGTTGAGTTGGCATGGCTCGGCTCTGGCACAGCAACTCCTATTTCAAGACGTGCAGGGCTTGCAGTGGACATGAGTACTAACCTTTCATGGTTTTCCTTAAAATGCCCATAGAAAAACCTTGATCCTGCTGATTACTAGAGCCTGGGTAAATACTTCAAGTGATTTTCTTTCTTTTTTTCTTGTTTTTTCTCCCCACTCCTACCCACTTTCTTCGCTAGGAGTGCAGAGATGAGAACAACAGACTACCTTGAAAAGTTCATGTGTCTTTGAACATGCTCCTAGTTTCAAGGTGAATCTGAAAAACTTCAGTACTTGAAGTTTGCTGATAAACCTGTTCTGTTTCTACCGCTACTGAATCACCTGAAGCTGTTTCGTCTCTTCTTAAATCAGTGAGAGTTGGCTTTGCCTCATTTTTGCTACAGGACGGAGGGTATGACTATCAGATACTGAACATAGCTGTGATTTATGTTTTCCTAACAAAGCTACTTAGCTGATGTGCTAATCCTGTGGTACTTTACGACAAGAGGCTTGTTTTCTCTTTGTCTTCTCCTTGCAGTATGCCATCAATACAGCATCTTACTCTACCAGTGGTGAATGCAGCTGGAAATGCTAATGTCAAAATGTGCATATTTCTTATTTAATCACGTTCTGAAGGAAAGAAATCAGAAAAAATGACGAAATCAGAATTTTTTCAATTGGTGCCAAGTTATTTTTTTTCTCTTTTGTGGAGTTAACCTTGACAGTTGCGGGCAGAGGAGGCAGCAGCGAATCATGCTGTTATTTTTAGCTGGAGGAGAAAGCAAGGAGCTGTAGTGTTAATTAGGCAGCAGCACTACCTGGGAATGGGCTGGGGCATCACAGCACTTCAGCATCCACTGAAAGAATCCAAGTGGAGAAAACGTCTTGTCCTTGATAGCTCTGCTGCTTGGTGCACACTCTAGTAAATAGAAATATTTATTTATGTCAGCCTTTCTGCCCTATTGAAAACAACAAATGGGTAAAATAGTAGACACTGTGGTTATTCCCTCATAATCTTAAAAAAAAAAAAATCTCCAAAAACTAAAATGTCACTTGTAAATCATTCTAGCTTTCTTGTGGCACTTTTAATCTCTGGAGATATTTTGTAAATTTATTGTTTAGAAAACAAAAGGACTAAAGTGTCTCAAGGAAAATTGACCTCTTAGATGGAAAAGATTTATAAATTTTGGAAATCACTATAGAAAACGGTTTTTTCTTTAGAGATCTTAAGTGTATTAATGATATATGAATACAAAGCCTGGAAGTCTCTGAGCTGACGGTGGCCAAGCCACATCACTGCGTGCCCATTGCACGGTTCGTTCACTTGCACAACCAGAATTAGGCTGTTCGCACAGGGCAAGGCATTGTAGATACACCGTTTTATCTGGACGCTGATAAGATATTCCTGATAAGAGGTTGTCTAATCCAGGATTAGACATGCCTTTTAATCTCTGTTAATATGGAAGACGGATTGGAGAGAGAGCTTTTTAAAACAGGTTATGTTCCTTGCGTGGAGAGGGCCTTTCAGCGCACAGCATGACTTGGATACAAGTAATTCACAGCGACTCGTGAAGTCTCTTGTTACTCTTCTTGTAAGGCAGTCTTTGCAGTTATTTTCTGTTTTCTTAGACCAGCTGCCCAAATGATTAATGAGAAAAATAATTTTCAGAATATTAAAAAAATGGGCACCGTAAGAAAAAAAAATATGTCCATCTCTCAGTCTAGTTTGTTTGCCCTGAGATCTGCTTTTTTTCTAGACAAAAATATGCTCAGCATTGGGTTTTAAAGCATGTGCTAAAACTTGAAACTCATTTAATATTATCCAGCCAGTTCACTTTTTCTGGTTTGTTTTCTTTGTAAGTGCAAAAGGAGGTGGAATCGGTTAATTTTCATGGTTATTTTAAATGTAGCTCTGTTGCTTATGTGCGGAAGATAATTAAAGCTCTTTCAAAGGAAAAAACTACCCTTCCTTTATGTTAAGCTTTTATATTTTTATATTTGGGCAGATTACTAGGTAAAGTTTTAGACCTCCTGCTACAGAAGAAGATGGGAGTGTGGGCAGTGGGGATGTAATGCTGGATGCTTTTCGGTTTATTATTGATTTAATGATAATAAGCAAATACGTCTTTTATGATGTCCTCTGTAGAACTCATCTCTTTTTTTCTTATTTCATTGGGGTACTCATTGAGTACCTGAGTATCTCATTGGGATACTGTGCTTCAGGGTTAGAAAGAGAATTACTCCGATTCTGTATTGTCTGAAGTAGTAAGGCAAATAATGCGTCGAGACAAGTATTATTTAAGTAGATATTTTTCATTTCAGTCTTCAGCTGCATACCAAAAATAGCCATTCAAAGTTCTGTGAAATGCTGACATAGCCTGAAAATATTGGAAGCCTATCGCACTTTTGTTCTTTGTGAAATACAACTCAACCAGATTAGTACCTTTACCACAAAAACATGAAAGTCATTTAAAAACATGTTAAGATTGGAGGCTTTGACTTTCCAAAATAGGAAACGCCAGAATTCAGAATTCTGTGAGCTTCATTCAGTTTTTTATGCATATGCATTATGATAGTATTTTATCCTTTTGATTAAAAGCCGAATATTAAATTTTGCTTTTGTTGTGGTTTAGCAGAACTTGAGCTAACAAGGCAGCACTAGTGGGACGGATTCTCTGCATGAGCCTGCCCTGGGCGAGGATAGGTTTCGCCAGCGATTACTGACCACAGGGGAGTGTTGAAATGCAGGAAAATGTTTGTTGGTTTGTTTTTTTTTCTTTCGATGTTTGTGGGCAACTTTCTTGTTCCTCTGTGAGCCATGTATCCTCTACTAGCAATTTGTCCCAGACTCTATGCCAAAACCATGTCAGCCTCACTCCAAGGTCCTCACGCTTTTTGCGCAAGCTGTTTCTTGCCATTTTCCTCTATAATTTCTGGTTCCTCCCTCCAGCTCCTTTGCTTATGAATTCAGCACATCATCCTACTCCTGTGTTTTTCAAGGATCGGAGATCACAGCGCTACAGAGGGTCCTTATCTGTAAGAATGTAAAACCTATCTGCAACATCTGCCAGAGGCAGTGAAGTTCTCCCCTCTATCCAAGTATGGAGATAATCATAAGGACAGTGCAGAAGGTTAAACCTGAATTGTTTCTTGACCAATTTCCACAATTCTATTATTTAAAAAAAAAACAAAACCCAAACCAAAAAAACAGCAAAAACCCATGACAACCCCAAAAAGCAACTTCCAGCCTCTGTCATATCTCTCTGACTCCCTCAGTGCTTCAGTTTCTAGAGAAAATTGCTCTGCGATCCAGCAAATCTACCTGCTCAAAATAAGGGCAAGGGTTTCAGGGATCACAAGAGAGGAACAACAAATTTGAATCTCAAAGTAATCAAGCCATCAGCTGTCTTTGTTTTATTAACAGCAAATGAGCTGGGAGGCATAATTAGGGTAATGGTTTCTGGCTCCAGCTGTGTCTCACTACAGAACAAAGAGAGCTCAGCAGAGATTTTGTGGTATAATACACTTTTCCCCCCTTCTACTTGGGAGAATTAACAGAGATTACTCGGTGTGCTGGAGGTTGGGATTCAGATACAAGTGGACGTTAGTACTTTTCAGAGGAGAGTGTGTCCAAAGCCTACAAGATGTTGGGGAACCTACCAGCAGCACGTGCAGTGAGTGGAAGCTGTGCATGGCTCCAGCCAAGGGGTACCTGGGTGCTCACGTGTGCACGGACTCTACCGTGGCTCTGACCATCTTGTGGTACTTTCAAAGGACTCTAAGTAGGTGTTGAAATTTTGTCCCATAGCCTTTTTTGTGTTTTGAGTTTGGGATCCTGTGTGTGACTGATGAGTTCTGTGATGAGAGGTGGGATTTGCAAAGGGTGTTCTTTTTGGATGAAAGAAGCTATAGAAATGGAGGTTTTCTGATGTCCCACATGGAGAACTGCCGGTGGGATGTCTGCTGCTGGTATGACCTACTGAGCTTGGAGAGGGATAAAAGTTAAAGCCTGACCCAACTGTGTTCTAGCTAACAAGGACCAGCTGGGTCACAGAAAGGGGGTGGGGAGGGAAATATGGTGAAAAGCAGCTTGGTCTCACCAGGGAGATACATGGAGGATGTGAGCATTGAGAGAGAAATGTGCAGGTCCTTGGGCCTGAAATCTGTGATGGAGAGGGCACTTCCAGTGGTTAATTTGGGGAGAAAAGGAGCTTTATGGGCTTTTTTTTTTTCTCTCCCCCTCCAATTGCTGTGGCTTTGAATGCTACAAAACCCCCAGGAAGTCATGTAGACTCTTAGTAGTTGTACTGAGATATTTTGTAGTCTTAAAGCCTTCTGTTCAGGAGTCATTGAAACTATAAGGATTTTACTTTAATGCTTGAAAATGAAAGCAAATTTCTAGCCCAAACTGTAAAAAATAGACTGGAAGGCTTTGAAAATCCTGACATGCAGAAGTACTGGCAGATAAAAATATAAGTATATGTCAGTGCACAGTAGTTGAAAATGTAAATTTATTAATTCAGCAGTGTGTGTTAAATTGTAAAATCATCTATCTGGTAAAAAGGACTGCAGGAGAATACTGATAATTGTGCTGATTTGACATTAACAGTCTCCCTGGCTGTGACACAAGCAATAACATGATTATTCTTTAAGAAGTACAGATACATTGAACCAGAGAAAGAAGCTGACAGCTCCATGTGTAAATTGATACAAAGATCTCTTCCTTTCTATTTATTTATGTGCTCTGATTTTTCATTCCAGGTGATCAGCTTCTTCAGCTCCCGGTTAGAACAAGCTGGAGCTGAGCTGTCAGTGGAGAGGGTTCTGGAAGTCATCAAGCAAGGAGCTGTTGCTTTGCCCAAAGACAGGCTAAGAGTAAGTGCTCAAGACCTTGTCAATTTAAGTGTACTGTTCCAATCAATTACATACATACCCTTTATATCCATAACATCAAAACATCCTTTCTCCTATCAATAGCGGCAGATAAGGGATTACATTGTGGATTGCCATATGTGTATGTATTAATTTAAATTCCTAATTCGCGCTAAATGTTTGGGTGAGTTTCCTTGATTAGTTATTAAATTGAAGCGTGTGGAGGAATTAAAATTTGCTGAGGCTAAGATTTTCTTCACCATATCTTGAAGATGCAGTCTCACCTCTCCATCCATTGTTTAGTTAAGCTGTAACCAAACTGTGATTTTTTATTTTTTTTTTTAACTTTCTCTGATGTTCTGCACCTCCATCTAGGGCTATATAAAATGCTACAAAGAGAAATTTCTGGGGCTTTAGTTAATAATTAATCAACCTGCTTAAAATCAGTCCAAGACCTGAAAGCTTGGTCAACATGATCATATAATCCTGAGCAGACCTCTCCATTCTCTTTTGAGAATCTCTCAAGTCTTGTGAGGAATTTACCAAATTGGCAGGTTTTGTGAACCTAAAATCCATTAAAGGCTGTGTGATGTTTAAATACTGCAATAATGAAATCTGCATAAGTAGGTAAGTATGTAAACGGGAGTTATGTCTGTTTTTTAAACACACGACGGATTTTGCTTCTCCATTACGCCAAGTATATTTCAAATACTGTCTGCTTTCCGCAGAACCATTTTTGTTCGTACTCCATGGTAAGAGAGCAGGAGCGCCTTCTTGAGACCCATTTCTTTTGGTGATAACTTCAGGAAAATACCATCTGATAGGACACACTGAGTACACACAGCCATTGGTGACGGCTGGTAATTTATTTATACCCTGGTAATTTTAAAACACCCAGTGGGAATTGTTGAGCTGGCTGCATATACTAATGTCTTTCCTACAGTTCCCTGTGTCCCTGAGATGGCACGTGTTTAGTCACTTAGACTGAATTACTTCAGGAGAGATTGGTCTGGAGTCTGAGTCCTGAGCTGTGGTACAGCAATAGCTGAAGTAACTCCAGAGTTGTTGGATCCAGATCCAGCCCTTCAGGTTGTGTCCTTGCTACACTGTGTGCTGGGAATAGAATCGTAGAATAGAATCACAGAATCATTTGGGTTGGAAAAGACCTTTAAGATCATCAAGTCCAACCATTAACCCAGCACTGCCAAGCCCACCACTAAACCATGTCCCTAAGCACCACATCTACACGTCTTTTAAATACCTCCAGGGATGGTCACTCCACCACCTCTCTGGGCAGCCTGTTCCAATGCCTGACCACTCTTTCGGTGAAGACATTTCTCCTCATACCCAATCTAAACCTCCCCTGGCACAACTTGAGGCCATTTCCTCTTGTCCCATCACTTGTTGCTTGGGAGAAGAGACCAACCCCCACCTGGCTACCCCCTCCTTTCAGGGAGCTGCAGAGAGCCATCAGGTCTCCCCTCAGCCTCCTCTTCTCCAGGCTCAACACCCCCAGGTCCCTCAGCTGCTCCTCATCAGACTTGTGCTCCAGACCCTTCCCCACTCTGTTGCCCTTCCCTGGACACGCTCCAGCACCTCAATGGCCTTCTGGTAGCGAGGGGCCCAAAACTGAACCCAGCACTGGAGGTGCGGCCTCACCAGGGCCGAGCACAGGGGGACGATCGCTGCCCTGGTCCTGCTGGCCACCCCATTCCTGATACCAGCCAGGATGCTGTTGGCCACCTTGGCCACCTGGGCACACTGATGGTTCATGTTCAGCCAGCTGTTGACCAGCACCCTCAGGTCCTTTTCTGCTGGGCAGCTTTCCAGCCACTGTGCCCCAAGCCTGTAGTGTTGCCTGGGGTTGTGGTGACCCAAGTGCAGGACCCGGCGCTGAGCCTAGTTGAACCTCATACAGTTACTTCAGCCCATTGATCCAGCCTGTCCGGGTGCCTCTGTAAATAGACTACAGAGAAACACTGGACTTTTTAGATTTCTATTCCATGGGCTGCATTTTCTGTGACAACTTACTCTTACATGCAGATAACTAAAAACTCTTATGTTAGGAGGTTACAGCGATTCCTTCTTGACATAGAGCCATCACTAAATAAATTTGCTCCTTACAAAAAAAATGAAGGTTTTTTCAGTAAAGTAATTAAGTAATTACAATTAAGTAATGTGCTGGATTGACTTGCCTGTTGGGCCACAATTTAAAGAAATGTTGTTTCTAGTGTGAAATTCCATTGAATTCACTTATACAGTGTTCAAAATTATCCCTTAAGTCAACAAATCAAATTTTTTTGACAAGCACCAAACTCTGTAAGTCCTTACCAAGTGGTAGAGTACTTCCAATTTTAAGGATGGTCATAGTGTGACTTGGAGCACTTACCTCTTCTCCGAAGGAATTGAGTTTGAGGGCAGAGTTACCACAGACAGTCTGGCACATAATTCTTCTATGCTGCCCACGTATGCTTACTGGGTTTTGTCTTTTTTTTTTTTTTTTTTTTTTTTTTTGTTTCAAAATCCTTTTGCTGAGCAGCAGTTTGGCCAGAGCAGGTTTCTCCTGCGTGGAGAAAAGTTGGTGACAGTGACCTTGGTCACTTGGTATCCATAATGTCATGCATTAATTTGTAAATGCACATGACGTCATTATATAACAGTAACGATGAGCAGCACGCAATTCCCTCCTATAGAAATGACCTTGTGAGGCTTCATGCCCTCTGTCCTTGTGCCCCTCTCCTAGGAGTCTCACACTTCCTCAGGTCTTCCCACTTCAGTCTCTGAGGTTTTCAGGGGAAGCTATTCTAAAGCTTGACAAAATCATATTAAGAGCAGACTAAAGATACAGTTACGCAATAACTCTGGCAACTCTGAGGAATTTCAGCAGCTAAATAAAGGAGAAAGCTTTAATCCACATGTCTTTAATGACACTCTCTGGGCATGCCTGGATGGGTGGGAGCAGCCCTACCCACAGTCGCTTTGCCTGCACAATAGGCTCCGTGGCTGTTCACATCGCTAAGCTCACATCTGCGAGCTGGAAGCTGTCTAGCTGCCTAGACCAACTAATATTGCCTGCTGAAAGGACGGTCTTCTAACGCAGGCTGGCTTGGGCACAGCCAGTTCAGAGAATTGGCTTCTGGATAGGATTTGGCTTGTGCCTGGCCAGCTTGGACAATGTGTTGAGGAATTACGGGTCTGTTGCATCTGGGTTGACACGTAGTTACAATGTGCAAAGCTGTGGAGATTAATCCTGAGAATTTATAGATCAGCGCTTTGCAGTTAATTGCTAATTAATTTTCAAGCCATCCTTGCCTTTTGCCATAACATACTGAAGTGCTCTGAAGTACAAGAGACCCTGCAGAGATATTACTCCTACATCCTAGAAATTACCATCTTCAACTGAAGCACTCCGAGGGAGGTGGTTGAAATGCAGAGGTTTTGGGTTGGAAAAATGAGGACTGAAGCAGTGCTTTTCCTCGTTTGCTTGCAGCTCAGACAGTGGTGGTTTTTTTCTTATGTATAAGTACCTAATGTATGCACAGATAAATATGGTGGATGTTTTCGAGTTGCTTATCTTGGCCTTTGTCGAGGAAGTGAGCATTCAAGAGGCGTTACATGTATTCACATCTTGAGTCTGTTGCTGAGACCATAGTTCAAACATGAACAACTGTCAACTAAAAATAACAACACTTAGAGCCACGATCTTGATCTGCATAATGGTGCTTATCTGTTTTGTATCACACCCTGGTACTCCTGCTCCCTTTCACTGTGGGAAGCAACATGGGATGCAAAGTGAGCGTGTGTGTTAGCAGTAGGTCACATATATATGTGTGTGTGTGTGTGTTAGGAAAGATATCCTGCATTTTCTTAGCAAATAATTATTGGGAAACGGGAGATCTAACTCATATTTTCCTTCCAGTCCTGGAGCAATCTGACTGGAGACAAACAATATAATTAACATTATTTTAAGTGTATGCTTTTAGCCATGTACTGTGGAAGGCAGGGAAAGTCCAAGCTGAGTAATTAGCCTTTTAGAAGACTTCTGCCTAAACAGAGAGATAAAGGGCAGGTGCTGAAATCACGAGCTGGTTATTTCTCCTTCAGTCTGTGGGAGGAGATAAATGAAGTTAATATGCCCAGGATGGAGGCAGAAGCCACAGCATGGAGATAGAGCTGTCTCCTTCGCAGACAAGCAGCCCACAATCCAGGCTCCCTGTTTTATTGCAGAAGCTTATTAAAGGCAATTTGGAGATCATAGTGATAGGTGAAAATTGGCCTCGTTCGTTCTTTATTTTTATTTTTTTGAAGGTCTCAGGCTGCCTTTCTTCCTTTTGGTGAACTATCTGTACTTCCAGGATTAGGAGCGTGAGAGAAGTGGGACTGTGTCTGGAGTCTGTGAGTTATCTCAGGATTTCAAGGGGAGTTAGCCAGCAGATAACCACTCTTTTACAGTAAGTGGGAAAACTTGTTTCGAATGCCAGCTAGTGACATTTGGGTTCATGGAATGATCACACTTGGGAGGCCACATTTAACGCTTTAGAAAAGAAAAGTTCCCATTAGCTAAGCCACTTAAAGCAGAAATTTCATTTTCATGAACATATTCTGAGCTGCTTTTATTTATCTCCTATTCCTTTTCTCCCTGTGTCAATGAGTATTTTGTCATCAGCGTGCAATCTGTCATATGTTCTTCATGTGCTATGCAGACATGCCATTATGCCATCAACTCACACCTTTTTGGTATAGTACAAAATTTAATATTTATTAAAGTGCATTCTAGTTTGATGGGCATTAAAATTTCACAGAATATGTAAAAGGAGCAGAGGTAAAAGCCTTCATTCTCTTGACAGAACAAGCTTTGCTTTAGGTGTTAAAAGCACTTCCCATAGGTTTCCCCTTCTGTAAACGATGTACTTCCAACTCCTTCAACTTCCATTTGTTACATTGAAAAAAGCCCCAAATCATCGAGACACCAGAGTGCAGGGGAAAAGAGTAAATGGTCATTGGAGTGATGGTAGCTGGGCCAGAACAGCTTTGTGTCCCTGGCACATCACCCAGCTCCTAGGGAGGGAGCATCAACACCTAAAGTTCAGCTACAAAAAATGTCATTAAAATAAGATGGTTGTTGACTGCAGTGGCAGTAATTCAATGGGGGATGTCAAGTTATATGTACTTTCAACTCTGGAACGAAGGTGTAGCTGTAAAAGAAAACGCATGTGAAATCTGCAAAACTGAGGGAGTCTCTTGGTTTAGCCACTGAGCTCTCTCTGGAAAGGTTGTCCTGTTTCTGCAGGTCTTCCTCCTAGGGAGGAGACATCATCTGTTCATAGAATCACAGAATGGTTTGGGTTGGAAGGGACCTCACAGCCCATCCAGTTCCACCCCCTGCCATGGGCAGGGACACCCTCCACTAGCCCAGGTTGCCCAAAGCCCCATCCAGCCTGGCCTTGACCACTGCCAGGGAGCCAGGGGCAGCCACAGCTTCTCTGGGCAACCAGATTGCGAAGGAAATCAGTAGCCTTTTTATACATATGCATCCTACCTAACATGACGTTGATTCTGAGAGACCATCCACTGCCTTGTCTTCCATTACAGTTGCTCCTGATGGTGGGGTTTTTTCCAGAGTCCTGATGTCCTTAGTCCTCAGTGGTAGTTATTTGGCCACAGCAAGATGCTGGCTTCAGAATCCAGACCAGTGGTCTTTAATGATCTAAATTAAACCTTGGGGCAGATCTGTAATTTTTAAGCTATGTACAGCTTTCTTGCATTGGTTTTACTGCTGTAACAGTACCTCGCTACCATGGATTTTTGGTAGAAGACTGCACAAATTAACTCTGTATGACCCTGCAAAGAGGTAGGAGCAGAGGAGTTAAGCAGACCAGCAACTCCTTTACAGAGCTCTAGGGCATAGCACTAAGCAAGAGAGACAGAAAACTTCCTTAAAAAAAAAAAATCATCAAATTTTTCCTGATATTTATGTTTTTCTGGCTGAAAGGTCAAAGATCTTATTATAGTGGAAGCCGGTTGTGTCTAATACATCCTTAGATCTGACACTAGGCTGGCATCTGTAATGCAGACTTCCCTTTGCTGCCCCTCAACTGCTGTTAACCCTTAACCTGAAGAAGATCGGATTAGTAAGAGAAGTGTAAGAAACTTTTAAACAACGTGCTTTTTGGGCCTTTCCAAAACACCAAACATGTGCTAAAAATAATAATATTTATGGATTATATGTTTCCTTCTGACAATTTATACCCTCAATTAAGATGTCAAACTTCCCTGCTTCCATGAGCTGACTTGTATGTGATGAACAATAATTCACCTTCCTTTTGAAGGCATTCGTTTTAGAGGTCAGATGCTCGGAGACCTTGGGTAGAGAATATACTCCCCGTCCCTTGAGAAATATGATTTTAGGTAATCAAAATTCCAGGAAAAATGATCCTGAAAGTTTTGATGGGCTTTGTGGTCAGAAAATAACTTATCATCATGAAGCTGTGAGCAGGCAGTCAAAGACATGTCTGCATTCAGCTGACTGGCTAATCTTAAAGTGGGATTATAAACCTGTCTGTGTGTGTGAACCAGAGCAAACCCTTATGCAGATGCTCTTCTATTAGTATTAGCCCAGCTACTTGAATTGTTGAGAATGAATTGAAACTACACTGAATGACACCACTTTGTAATAAGTATGTCCAAGCAGGAGTTCATATCATTTAAATCTACTTAATTAAATGGTGCAAACTTGTGTGTAGGCCAGATATAAAGTATGTGAAAAAAAGTGTGGAAAAATTGTGACTGTTATAGTAGTTAGATACTTGTTGATGTACTGCATCATATGAGAGCTCTTGACTGGGCATTTCAAAAACTTACAGAAAAATAACACCGCAATCAGGGTCTTAACTCCATCATCCCAGAAAGGAACCAAAACTTTGGGTCTGTTGTTCGGAAATAAATGCCACTGTCACTTTTAACCATTGATACAATAATCCACAGCAATGCATCCTTAGTAGGAGGTAGACTTGAGTAGCTACTTAGAATATATAGCATGGTAACAAAAAACTTTTGTCTATATGCCTGGTTAGTATTTTTTTAAAACACTGAAGAAGCCAAGGGCCAAAATAAATTAGCTTTAGCATCTGTGGATTCGAAGTCTTTGAAATGTGGTGACTCCTTTTGTTCCATGGTTAAAAGTGGATTTCAGCAGTCTTTAGAGAGACTCGTTTGTAGCTATGTATAATGCAAATATGGGTGATGAGTTGGATTGAATACTAACAATACTTCATTTTCAGAAGCATCCTTCACATAAGATAGAAGAAATTGGTTAACTTAGAAGCTTTAGGGAAAGTGAAATAAATTATACTGCAGTCCTTTGAAATATAGTTTGACTTGAAACTTGCGATCCATGGAGCTTCATATTGCTGGACTCAAGACATTTGAAATGTTGGCATAGTCTGGTAGTTTTGGTGAGTCACTTATAAACCATATTTATTTATTTTTCAAAGTTTGCTTTAATATTTTTAAGTAAAAAACCAACCAGAACTCTTTATACAGTTACCATTCCAGTAAGTGTTTGCATGGATGTTGAATGTCATACATGTCAAGATTCGCTTTTCTTTGGTGTGGTGTAAGACAAGTCCTTTTGCACATAAGGTCTTACTTACAGATGAGTATATTATCTGTTTGAATATTGCCAGCTCTAACACCGGTGGTGTGTACCGTGGCATTCACAACCTCTCTTTGGCTCTCCCAAAGAGAGTTAGCTAACGCTGTAACCGATACCATATTTATATGTTACTCTCAAGGCTATTTGAAAAGGGGATGTGCTCTCCACCTCTCCCCGGTTGTCTTCGGAATGTGAAAATTATACAGTATCCCATTTTTTAAACTATTTTTTTAGCGTTATAGGGAAGGGGAAGTGACAAAAAAACCCCACCCCACCCCTCAAATGGCTCCAGGAAACTTGATTTTTCAAATGTGAATGCTCCTGAGAACCCAAACAAATTAAGTTTGCTTTTACATAGCAGCCGTCAGTCAATTTTGGAATTAAAAACAGCTTTTTAACTTTAGTCTACTTCAGTGGTTAGAAATTCTTCCATGGGGGTGGAGAAAATGAAACAGTAATTTTTGGCATTGTTGACTAGAACAAGAAGGAAAAAAAACCCAGCTATTTTATTTTGCTTGTCTGCCTGGCACACAGTTAAAAACCTATCAATGCTTTTCTGACACCTCCCTATTGAAGAGTCATATAAACATCATTGCAGCATCAGCATAGGAAAATATGCATTAGCAAACTCTTGAATCTCTGATCTTTAAACTGTTTCTCATGTAACACCAGTTTCTTACTGTAAAGGAGCCAAAATCTCTTTGAACAGAAAATAATAACCATGCTTTCAACTTGGAGGGGGCACTGTATAAAGCTTCTCTTCACAGATCAAGAATAAACAGAGAACTTCAACCTTGTTTTCTTCCTAGTCGCTGAAACACTCATTGTTATATCCTAATGCTTCAGAGATCCGTGGGAAAAATCCTGCTCTCGCTGGAGAGCTTTGCTGTTGGCTTCAACAATCTTAAGGTTTTCGAGCTGTATCTTCACACTTATGAGATGCTACCAGGCATGACGTGAGCAGGACACTGGGCAGGTGCCTCACAACTTTACATATCCCATGGTGGGGAGCACACGGCTCATACTGATTGCTGTTCATTGAGAGGAAAGAGGGACTATGCTTCACTTTTCTCTGTCCTTCATTTTCCTGGCTGCTCTTTTGTAGGAGTCGCATTGATTGAGCAGTAGCTCTGAAAACTGAGATGTGTCCTGGCTTTGGCTCTTCTGTGTTCCTTTAAAGGACAGCATAGGACTGTGGGGTTTTTTTGCATTGCATCACTGTAGATGTAGTTCAAAGGGCTACCAAAGCTGTCCATGCCTCTTCAGAGCAGTCATGCCCACAGTGGTCAACAGTCTGGTAAAGATCTCATGGCATGAGATCTTTGTGTTTCTTCCTATGCTTTGTGTGAACACAGCAGCAAAAATGAGTCTGTGAGCTTCTGAGCTTTGGCCAAATTGGTTGAAGTGGGTTGAGAGAAGCAGCTGGAGAAGCAGGAGAGATGGAGGTAGAGCCCTGTTAACTAGTGAATGATCAGCTTGAGGGAGCTGGGAGTGAGTCTTGGTTACCCACACCAAATCCATTCAGCTTTTGCAAGCTCTCATGTTGGAATGGATGGTAAAGTGTCAACTATTCAATGAGTAATTTCTCTTACACAGGTTACAATTGAAATAAGACACCGATATCTAAATCCCTTCAATGTATTTTGAGTGCTCAATGTAGTAGTATATAAGTACTAATACTACAGTGGTCTGTTTTGCTTATGTCAGCCAGTCTGTGGTACACCATGCCCTGCAGTATTATCCTCCATTTTAATGCCACAGCCTGAACAGGGAAGAAAGTAGACCACTTGTTTTCCTGCTATAGTGTTTCTTGCTCACTCTGCAGTGTTGTGCATGGATTCATCCAATATTTGGTAAAAGCATAGCAGTAGCCCAAAAAAGTATCAAGGATACTTTCAAAGGCAGTAGTATTGTGAATATTAAAATGCTCTGAAAGAATAACTGATCCTTTTTGTGTCTCTCTGATGTGTTCTTGTTGCTTTTCTCATTGGGGGTCTAAAAGGTGCATTAAACGAGTAAAGTCATGAAAGGAGCAACAGGGATGGGGTGCCTGGAGTTTGTTTGGTCTAAGTGCAGACCTTGGTGTGTCTGGAGTCATGCTCTGGTATTCGTCCAAGGCCGTGTACCTTCTTTACAAACCTGGGTAGGTAGTTAACACAGAGAACTGTCTTTTTTTTATATGATCAGCTTGTGTTTGTCACAGTCTTGAACAGAATGCAACAAAGATCCCAGCAAAGCAATGAGTAGTGGTGGTGTGAGAAAGGGCAGAATTAGTTGAGTGAGCAGCGTTTTCCTTGGGAGCAAGAAAGAATTTATCCCAGGCTTTGCATAGAACTAGATGATGCAATAAAACTGAATTCAGACACTTTGGTTGAGAACAAGCATAATATTTCTTTAGCTTTCCCAACTTCCTTTTTAGATATTTTGTTTTTCAGTGAAATGATGTTCTACTTCTCAGCAGACTCTAGAACCACCACTACTTTCTCCTTGTCACTGAGACATCTGGTTGTGCTGGGGTAGCTAATCAATTGCAGACGTTGCTGCTATTATAAGCCTGCAAGCCACTTGAAAAGTTACCCAGGATTTTGGTAATGAAGGGCCTGAAGTTATTATTTGAGCTATTTTTTTTTTTTCCTTTTATCTTCCCTTCAGGGGTCATCAAACTGGCAATATTTTTTTTTACAAGCTCAAACTTTAGACTTTTAAAAGTTCAAATCTGTGTGTGTCAAGCTACTTATATTTCCTGTAAAAATGTTGGAGTTGTGAATCGATTTGTAGTAATACAAAAGCGAACAAACATTCAGGTTGACTCTGTAGGAAAAGATGGTGTTTAAATAGATCAGAAACTCATGGCTGAGCTTGTATTGAGGCACATTTGTAATTTTGCGATTAGATACAATATTTACTGTTAACGTTGAGTAAGACTATCAATCACATTTATAAGGATAACTTTCAAAAAATCAACTTATAGTTTAAAACTGAGAGTGACGTTCAGCTTTCCACGTGACACAGCCTATAGCTCCTATTGCAGATGCATCCTTTGCAGTCTCAGTAATGCCAAAATCTATCTGGTAACGAATGATTTATCCGTGTGCGTTTGGCTTTTTCCTGTTGGAGAGGTGTGTGGGAGATTCTAAACTCCAGAATACAAATCACTCCTAGCACTTGGCTTTAATCAACGCAGACCGTTACAAGTCACATCCCAACGCTAGTTTTACACAGCCATGTGTTTTCAGCCCGCTTGCTTGAAGTCTAACGTAAGAGGTGTGCTGGACCTGGTTTATTTTTTCAGGGGATGCCGCGTGTTGATGAAATGCTATCGCATTGCGCCGCAGCTCCGGCTCGAAACGGGGTCTGGCAGCGCCGGTGTTCGGATGGTGCCGTTTGGCTGGGCGGCGATAAGCGAAGAGACAGTCTGGCTCCTTCCAGGAGCCTCTCGGTCATGTCTGAGCTCTCGACAGTTCCCAAAGCCTCTGGCTGACTTTCCCCTGTGGACTGTTCATTTATCAGGAAATGAAATTGGTTACAGGATTTCGCACGTTGCCAAACCTCACTGACGAAATCGGGTTCGTTCCTACTTTCAGAAGTAGGAAGGACGCATTAACTCTTTGTGCTTGGTACTCGGTTTTAGTGCTTTTGCTGAAAAAAAGCCAGGTTCCTTCTAGTTCGTAAAGGTTTCTGGAAAATGCTGACACACTTTCAACCTATATGAATGTACTACCAATGCAGAAAACTTGATAATTTTGCCTGTTACATTTGTTCCTCCACATCATGGTTGCCGCTGTCTTTCGAAATATTATTTCAGGACAGTTGAATTATTTTAATGTGAGATTTCATGAGAGATTTTGTAATGTGAGTCTGGTTGGACTTGATGATCTCAGAGGTCTTTTCCAACCGTAATGATTCTATGACTCTATGATTTACCTACTGAATTCAGTGCGTTCTTGCCTGAAATATATAGAGTAGAAGAGCGAAAATTGAGTTTTGTTAAAAATATAAACAATGCTTTGCTGTTTACAGGGAGGTTTTAAAGCAGGCTGTATAATTTATGGAACTGTAACAAGAATTGTATAGAAATGTATCTTTAATTATGCAGATGGGATGACAACAAAAAACCCCAAATGCAAGCAGAGTATGGTTGTTTCTGAATGTATTGCCATGTTTGCGTGTAGTTAGAAACCCAGTTGCCTTGTGGCAACACAGCAACCACTCTTTATAGATGTTATTTGGATGTCATTATTGTTTTTTATCTATCAAAAATCAAATGCAGTTCTAAATATCCCAAAAATGAGCGACAGTATTTTTCCGAGACTCGCCAGACTTCAGCCTGCTCTGAAGTTCACAGGGTAGTGCTGGTTGGCAGTCGCTTCTACATGCGCAAATTCTCAGTGGGGCAGATTGCAGTGAGAATTAAGAGCCATTTTATTTGTATTAATTTCTTTATATTGGTAGCTACTCCTAGTGATTTTGCATTTATCCAGTGGTCAACATCTCTCCATGGAGACCCAATAGTTTTTGTCCCTAAGCAGCTGAGCTAACTGCTGTCATTCTCCTGTTGCAATGCTGTGTTTGTGCGTTTCAGAGGGGATGGAGAAATGACCAGAGCAAGCCATCCGCTGATGGATCCGGCTGCTTCTATATCACTTGAATCGTTTCAGTTTGTGCAACGATGCGTTGTAGTGGGAGCACTTCTATGGTAACGTGTCAATATGTTTTAATGCAATCAATAGTTGTAACCTCCTGTGTATGAAATTAATAAGCCCAGAGGTAAAGCACAGTGCACATATGGTAATTATTACGTCTGGAAGTGGTTGCTGTATTAATTGGTAGCAGTAGCAAGTAATGCAGCCTTGCTTAATTTCATTGCTTCTTATATGAAGATCCTGTGAACAGAATTTTTGCACTCTATTATATCAGAGCTCTTCCTCCTTTTTATTGAGAGTGGATCACTGTGAAAATATTATGAGCTCCCTTAGCTCATTTAGCTTTGTTACAATTTTGGATCCTTTGTCCGTAAACAAAAAGTTGTTGAAAACAGCTTGTCCGCAATGTGTGAAAGCGCGGTGGAAGTCTCACGTACCACGCACTGAGCCTGGGGTGGCGTGGCAGGATCAGCGCGTGGCTGATGCCAGCGAGGAACCCTGTTCGCAGCCTGCGTCCGTCCTGCAAGGCCAAGCCGTTTCAGAAGAAGAGAAGCAAATAACTTGGCCTCATTGATGACGTAACCGAGACTCATAAAAAGCAGATGCTTTCAGAGCTGTGCCTACAGCTGGAGTTAAGTTAAAAATATTACAAATTTAGCATTCCTTGCTTTTAAAAAAATTGGGGGTTAGTAGTATAAATATGATTTTCCTTAAAAAAACAATATACGCTACTGAGAATCTCAGCACATCGGTCCTTTCCGTTCTGAACCAGGGAAGCCAGAAGATTGCTAAGGGCTGCCCACGCTTGGAGATCCCTTGTGTCTATCAGAGACTATTGATGGTCAAGGCCAAAGTGGCACTAACACTCAAATCCACACTTGCTTTCTATGTTGAAAAATCGGTGAACCTGTCATGGTCCCACAAGGACCACTACTATCATCAGGGGAAGCTCCAAATAGTTCAGTGCAGTTTCTTTCTTCAACCTTTGCATAAGGTCTTCATTTTCTTTAATACCTACAAGATAAATGACTGGCTGAAAATAGACTAATTTGGAGTAATAGGTAATAGTAACAATGGACTTGTATAAGTGCAAATATAATGTATAATATAACCGTACATGTAGGGTTTTCAGAAGCACTGAAAGGTGAGGGTTTCATTGACTTCAGGATTATGGTGGCAGTTATTTTCTTTTTAAATTCACTATTTTCTACATTTTGATTGTCTCCTTTACATCCTACTAGTAGTTTAATCACAGTTTTCTAGGAAAGATGCATCCTGTTAATACATAGTGCTTTGTTTATCTTACTGGAATCCAGAGGAGCAAATTTCCTCCAGAGATGAAGGAATGCAGCAAGAGCTGGCTATTGCACAACAAGACAAGGTAGCTTGGGAGGGTGGTGCCTTGGGTGAGTGACTTGAGTAACAGTGATTCTGCAGTTCAGGAATGAGGTGCATTGGCCAAGATGAAGATGAAGGGTGGGCTAACACAGGACACTCCTATTCCCAAGCTGTTGTCTACATGGAGACTACTATTTACATGGAGGCTTAATGTCTGTCCCCTCCGCCCCTGAAAACTCTTCCAGTTACCTTCTGGAAGCTGCATTCTGGATTCAGTCATTTCATTTAGGAGTAATTGCTTTCTTTGCAAAGCTGAACAATTATACTGGAATGAAATCACCTTATTCTGGAGTTACCCTAGCTGCTTCAGAAGAGCTATTCAATAATACTGTTGTGCAGGGCCAGCCTTCCACCAGCAGGCTGGACGGTGTTTTGGTTATCCAAAACCAATTTTGAGAATAAATTGAAATATTCAGATGACGAGGTCCTATCTACCCAGCCAGGAGAAATGTACTAGGTAATAATAACAATTTGATTGTACAAATGCAAATATAATAATATTAATACAATAATATATATAGTGAGTGATTCTGAGACTAATTCTTCAAACCAAGAAAAATGTAAAAGGGAAAATAAACCCTTCTAGGGGCAGGGTGATCGGCAGAGCAAGAGTTTTTGCTGTTCCCCAGTGCGTTTCCCCTGCGGTTGTCTTCACTTTGCTGTCACCTGGGTTTAGTCCCTGCGCTGCTCAGCAGACCTGTAGCTGCAGTTACAGCCCCGTACCCAGTTGAGCTGATTAATGTCTCAGCCTTGCCTGTGGCAGCTTGTGGATTGTAATTAACTGTTTCCCATTAAGACAACAGATGAGAATTCATGCAGTTACATGCAGAGGCTTTAGAAGATGGAATAGTGTCCTATAACAACAGTTATTAAAGAGGTTTGGTTTTTTTCCTTTCTGACCGTGGATTAGGCCATCAGGAAACTATCGATGCTGTAAAGCTAAGAATTCCTTTGAACCTGAGCAGGAGCAGAGCTGGGGTCTGAGCAGAACAGGGGATGGTGGAGGGTTGATTATCAGCATTTTCAAATGCGTCGTGTGGGCAGGTAATAGTAAAGGTGTTTATTCGTCTTTGTGATTAAAGTTCATAACAAAAAAAAAAGTAAAAATGGGGTGAAAGAGCTGTTTGACAAGTAGCCTGGGAAAGAGCAGCACTGATAGCAGCACAGAATTTGCTGTTCAGTATTTGCTAAGGGTTTAGTTAGCATCCTTCGCCCCAGTGATAAAAACTAGGAAGGGAGTATGAAGGAAAGTATAACAACTGATAAGGAAGAAGTGGCAGTGGGACTCTCATGGAGGCTGGTCACCTCTTAACCAACAGTTAACATTTGCCTTTTCTCCTGAAATAGAGCAACAAATACAAAATTAATATTGGACTGAAATATCCAGGTATCTAAATATGAAGAAATAAATATGTAATTCTTTCTGTATCCTGTAGGGAGCAGAAAAATATTTCTGTAATGGACACAAGGGAAGACCATTGCAATGATGATCTTCCTTGAATCAGAACAGTCTGGTTGTGCTCTACTGGTGACCTAGTCAGCATGAGAGGAGCCCTTCAGCATCTTCATTTCATGTCCGGTGAAAGATGCCCCAACCAGTTCTTACCCAGGAGAAGGCTGTTTGGCAGGGATGACCAGGAACCAGCGCTGTTAGGAATATTGTTTTGGAGGAGGAGAAACGTGGTAGGTGGTAGCATTTTCCTACTGTCACCCAGGATGAGGAATGTTTTCCATCCTGCTGCTCTCCAGATGGCAGAGCGTCCTTGCACGAGGCATCGCCGGTGGTGATGAATGGGGGGGCCTGATGATAGGTGCTCTGCAACGTTTGTGGAGGGGAAGGGTCAGGAGATGACATACAAACTCCAGTCACTAAAGGGAGCGTGGATTGCCAGAAGAGATAATCAAATATTTCTTTATGCACAACTGAAGCCTGGTCTTGGCCTTTCATTGCACTGTGAAATACCCAACAAGATGGGAAGTGAGTGTAGCAACAGAATCTGATTTTTCCATGTGAGCTCTGCATTGACTGTCAGTGCATCTAATTTGATTTAGCTGTTTAATTTAAAAATAAAGAAATATTCCCTAAATTTAAATTTTCAGTGGCAGAGAGAGGGTCATTCTCTTACTTTATAGGAAGGAAGGGCACATAGACTTTGAGCAGAAGAATTTAAACTTTGCATAGATTCTAACATGACACAGTCTATCTCTGTGTATCCGGTCGTTTGTCTCCAGCTACTTTAAACTGATTGATGTCATTGGTTTAAGGAAGCTGCTACAAGACAGACATATATAAGGCAGAAAGAAAGCACTTCAGAAATGAGAGGATGGGAAAGCAGTGCGAGACTTTCCAAGTCACTCCCCATAGTAACAGATCTCTGACACTGGTAAACAACATTTTGCATGTGTCTGTTTCTCAAAGCTACTTCCATTCTGCTAACCGCTCGCCTGCCACATAATTTGAACTCTGTTAACCTTCAAGGATGATCCCGGTTTTTGAAAGAGAGCAAAGAGGAGCTTCCCTGCCCAGAGCTGCAGAGCTTTGCTGGCTTCGCAGCAGCTTGGCGGGAGCCCAGCGCTCATGAGCAGCCCATAAGGGCTCAGAGGGCTCCAAGCCAGAGCCCATCCCCTAATAACTTAGGAGCTATACATTTGCTCAAGCTAAATAACATTTCCCAAGTTTCCCTCCTCCTCCTCTGTACCCTAGAAAGCCACCCTATTCTTTTATTACGTTTTTCGCCATGACTAAATCTGCTTCGCATGTGTCGTGCAGCCTTCCCTTACTTAGCTGCGTATGTTGTGAGTCTAATGAAAAGTCCAGTGCCAAATGCACTGCATGTGCATGACGTGTTGTTTCCAAATATCTTGCAACTTTGGTCAAAGCGAAGTAAAATTATGCTGAAATGCTCTGACTTTTTTTTTTTTTTTCCCCCTCCTCAGTTGAGCACTATTTCCAACCCATGTGTTCATTTTCTACTGCAAACCTTCAGTACGGGCAGGGTAGCTGAAAAGGAAAAAAAGTTACATTTAAAATGAATTTATTACTTTAAAAAAATATATAATAATTCGGCAGAGGCCAATGATTTTATTCCAGAAGGTGCAAGATTTGGCAAGTTATGAACAACTGAATACAAGCTAGAGGGAGGGAAACATCACATAACCAACTTCCAATTATGCCAGTCCAATTGCTCTTCCACCTTTACAATTTAGCTGTCTTTTCTGAATTAGTCTTTTAGATTAAGTTTCCATAACATGGCAGATTGAGAAAAACAGTCCTCAGAAGATTTCTGCCCTGGTTGACAGATGAACTAGATAATGGAGTATAATCTTTTTCATTTTCATGATTTGACACATTTTCACTTCTGTGTGTATGTTTAAATCAAGGAATCAAAATAAATTTGAGTACAGAATATAAATCCCAGACAAAATTACAGCTTTCATTGCAGTGTTGGGTTAAATGTAAACAGCATGAATGTTATAGATATCTTTTAATTAAATGCATAAATTAGAGAAACGTCTTGAATGTTTACAGCAACTACACCAAGAAATGAGAATGAGGAAGAAATGTACTTTGTCAGCTGATGGCTGCCTCAACTGCATTCGCATACTGAGTTTAATTTTGTCACAACCTTTGGTACAAGTTGCAGTGCTTCTCTCCAGTTGATTTACGGGCTGTTTGTTCCTGCTTAGGATGATTAGTGATGTAGATGGCCTTTTCCTGGCCAAGCAGAGGATTTCTCATGTGTATCAGCATCGTTGCTGAGGACTCTGCTGTTAGAGGGCAGCTGGTTTGGGTCACCATGCCTTTCCCACAGCTGTATTTGTTATGTAGTATCAGATGATTGCATTGAATCTTGAATCCATGTGGATTTAAGATGGGTTTATGGTTCCGAAGATTGTAATGCTTAACCCACAATCTGTTGAGCTTGCAAATAAGGAAAGTTTTTTCTTGACCATGTTCTTGTGCAAACTCCTTACCATAACCCCAGGTGCCAGCTTTTCTCCTTGCTCTTAATGACCATACTCACACTCCAGGTAAGGTCTGGGTTTCTCCAGACACCGTGGACTCTTATAGCAAGGGAAATGATGAAAAACAGGGAGTCCTGTAAGACATACATTGCATTTACTCCTTGCATGCCAGCTAGGTGATTTATACTAGTTCCTTTGTCACAAAAGATGTTTAAATTATGGGAAGAGCAATCAACCTATGGCTCCTGAGCTGGGTTCAGCTTGAGGACAGCCAGTATAGTGGTGGGGTGAGAATTTTCCAGCTTGATAATGCTGCAGCAGCATCCAGAAGCTCCAGGAGGAAGATTTCCCTTCCTTTGCCACAGCACATTAGATGTCAAAAACCCCAGCAAGGATTGTTGTTTACAGATAGGAAACCAGAGGCTTGTATCAGATAGCTCACTGAAGGAAGGTCTGCTAGGTGGCATGAGCAACCGGTAGCTCCAAAATAGAGCAGGAAATTTTGTATCTATGGAGTAGAGTGGGAGAAGAGCACAGCCTGAAACTTATCTGTTGTCCTTAATGAGAGACCTGTGAGACTCAAGCGGTGCCTGTAGCTCTGAACTCAGAGTCAGCAAAACTGTATTTGAATTCCTCGTGCTTATCTGTCCCATCAGGTTTTGCCAAGCTCCGTCCTCTTGTGCTACGGCCAGCAAAGACTGATTGTTGTCACCAGGCTAAACAATCTTGACCTGAATGCACAGTGGGGAAAGGGGCAGATACATTCGATAACAAAGGGACGTAATAGTGTTTATGAACAAATGACTTCTAAAACTCCCCAGCCTGAGGTGAGGAAGTCTCTAGAACTGTTTGATTCATGTCCTAAAGACAGTCTTTAATAGAATAGGAGCTCTTAATATAGCTAAGGTCAGTGAAGGCAAACAGATCTGGAAGTATTACATCTAAAGTATAGTAAAACAGAAAACACGAGTAATTTTCATGCATTATTGCAAGAGAGTTCACTCAAGGCCCTTTTTCAGATTGAGATGATTGTTTGCATTAGAAAAAGAATCAATTTCACTATAAAAGACTGCTACTTTTTAAACTGGTGGCTTCAGGAGGACACCAAGCATGCAGATGGCTTTTTGGATGCTGTCGGCTCCTGACTCCCCATACTTAGCAAGTCAAGGAGATGCAGTTGCTCAGCCTCAAGACTCATAAAGATGTCCTGCACCTTGAGGGAACCCTGGTCCTACTCATTAGCAGCCATCCCTTTCTCTGTCCTACACACTACTTGCCTCTGTCATTGATAAAGGCTTCTTTCCAATAGCTAATTTGAACACGCTATCACAACCTTCATGTCCTTCATGAATAGAATACAGACAGAATATAGAATAGAATGAATGACCTAAAAATCCATTTAAGAAAAAGGCACCCTGGTTATATGTTGAAGTCAACTTAACCTCACCTGGCTTAGGTCTGACTTCACAGGGCTTTCGGCATTAGAGCAAATAAATAAAAAAAGCTGTGAAGTCCACATCCGCAAAATAAAGAGGGTAAACGTCCACATTTGGCACCGATTCCTCATCTCGCGGTCCCAGCAGAGATAAGGCTGCAGTCTGGCACCGTGTGCTACAACTGGAGAGGTTTTACTGTCATTTCACGTTTCACTCCTGAAGACAAATAAATTGGATTTCCTGCCTGTAACGGGCAGCGCTGCTCATCTCATGGCACGATTTGTCTGTTTCTTGGGGCTTGAAATACTTAAGAAGGGAGTGTGTCTGTCAGGGTGTACATTTTCCAGTTTGGGGAGATTAGGGAGCCAAAGGTCTGCAGACTCAGTATGGGTGTTAGTCAGCATGTCCTGAACCTCAGGCAGATAAGGGTCCACTTCCTAGGCTGCCCTGATCTGAGAGTTAACAGTTGGTGACAGCGAGTCTGTCTCTGTTCTTAAGTCATTGTTATCATTTTTTGTAATATTTACAAGCCTGGCTCTCTCAGATTAAAAAGTACAAAATCAAAAGGAGGTCTTCCTCCACGGGCGCTCGGGGAGGGGAAGGATGTTTGGGCTTGGCGTGCCGCCCCGCTGCCGTGCCGGGTGGGAGGGACCGGAGGAGGATGTCTGCTCGGGCTTCGTCTTTGTGGCTGCTGTTATGTAAAAGTCAAACCTCGTAAAACGAGTCGCGAGGAGCCCTCCGCGTGTGGAAATGTGTTATAAATGTCAGCCTCCGTGAGGCAAATCGAAGGTGTTAAACTCGGTGGGGAGAGGGGTCTCGTTTCCCTGGTTGATGCACAAAGCCAAAGTCTTTTGGTTTTTTTGTTTGCGGGGGGGGGCGTGTTTTGGACCCCTGTATAGTGATAACGGAGAGGAGTTTGGTCCCAGTTGTCCAAAGTAATGTTCTTTTTGGCTTGGTGGGATGTTTTGGATGCTGCTGCAGCATTGCACCAATTTCCAGTGAAAGCATGTCTGGGACCTCGTCACTGGAAAAATATGCAAACTGAATCACTCTGCTCTTCTCCTGCCACCTTTTGTGTTGGGGGAATATGTTCTATGCAACTAAATGAGAAAACAAACAACTGTGACATTGTAGTAACTCTGAATTTTGGTTGAAAGAAACAGGCGGGTGAAAACAGCATTTTGACCTCTTGAGCCTCTGTGCTTCAACTGGATAATCCCACGACTGTATTAGGGCAGCACAGAGGGCTCATGTAGGTAGTTTCCAAAAGGAAAAATACTTTAGCTATGAAATTAGTGTGGTTTATGCTGTCAGCATGCTTCAGTCCCTTCCCGTCTCGGATCCTGAAGAGCAGGGAGATCAGTGGTAGAGACTTCGCCCGAGGTCACCAGCTCCACCAGCAAGCGCAAGGTGGGACTGAGTCCACAAAGACAGACGGTGAGATCTCAGGCTCCTTTCCCAGGATGGGAGAAGAAAAATCTAACCCTGGGTATGACAATTCCTATGAAAAAGTGAGAAAAGGGTAATATTCACATAGTGCTGGGTCAAAATTTGTACATTGTCCAGACAGGGTTCCTGGAGGCGAGTCCCTCTTGCAGCAAGGCAGAGTGCTTGCTCCAGTGCCTTACCAAAACACAAAAATGTGGGTCACGTTCCTGAAATTTAATGGTTTCCTTCATTGCCACACTTGTAGCAAGCACTCTGTGCTCATTTTGCATTGCTGATTGCATGGCACACACCACAGCAAGAGTTTTATTTGCACGATTGCTGGGGTTTTTTGGTGGGAGTAGAGGAGGTCAGGCAGCAGTGAGAGCTTTGTCTGGGGTTTGTTTTAGGACGATGGGATGGTACCTTAGCCTAGGTGGAGCAATTGTCCAGTGATGTTATCTGGAGCGCAAAGCATTTCCACAATAAACAACATTCCTCGTATTTTAGAGTACTCTGCTATCAAAATCAAAACAGCTGCTGTGATTTCAACAGTAGGACTCGCTGCTAGAAATTTAAAATATATGTAGTTGGGTCTAAGATTTGTGTGGCGTAGATTCACCACGTCTTTTGAGTATGTAGCTACGCATATTGGTATATACTCATTATTCAGAAGGATTATTTTCTCCAAACCCTCCATTGTTCATACACTTCTTACGCCATTTTCGAACTTTTCAGGTGAGCTTTTCTTCACCGTAAAGTTCAGACTAAAAGCGTGTCATTCACTTTTCAGAGAAAAATTAGCAGATAGTTGTCTCTGATGTGACAACTGGAATATTGGTTGGCATTTGTAATATCGACTTTGCTTTAAAAAAAAGGTTGGTGAAGGGAACACAAATCTGTAATTTTTATCCAGAAGTTGGAGCAGACTTTGTAGCCCAGACACATAAGTTAATTCTCTGCTGTCTCTACCAATAGGAGACGTTGCCTTTTTCACCCCTGTTTTACCGTCCTTTGAGTTCCTCCATGTTATTGCAAATAATCAAATTGTACAGGATCTTTGGCAAGTCCTGAACCATAAAAAGCCCTTTTTTGTTTTATCTGAGGATTTCCCCACTGACCAGGTGATGCCAGGGCTCTGAAGGCACTGTGAGCTTTCTCTGAAGGGACGAAGCATCTCAGCTTCTCGCAGATCTGCTGGTTGACTGTGCATAACCGATCTTCCCCTGCCTTCACTTGCTTGCTAAACTGAATACTTTTTGCCTTTGGCAGAGTGATCCAAACAGTGCACATATGGATCTAGGACAACTTAAATTTTTGCCCAATTTGAGACCTTCAAAGAGTTGATTCCCCCCCCGCCCCCCGCCCCTTGATTTGCACAATATGTTAAAGTAAGTGAGAGATTCCCAACTGAGTTATTAAAGCCAGTTTCTTTGTTTAAAGTTTACATTTAACATACTTGAAAAGTGGCAGATTTTCAACTGTCTTATTCATAAAATTCTGGAAAGAAAAAATTCAGCCTTGAATCTGCTTTGTTTGGGGGGAGAGTGGTGTTTTGGGAAGTCTTTATAAGGTTGCAGGGTTTAATTCTGAGACTTTTGAAATTCCTGGATGTCCAAGCCCTTCTTTGAGGGTACCACTAAAGCATCATTGATTTAATTGTGAGTTGTAGCAGAGCAAAGCATCCAAAAGCTACTTCTAATCTTGTAACTTTTTCTTAGCAGCTATACAAATCTTCTATATAAAGTTGTCAATGAATGATTGATTTCTAAATGCATTCCAGTTTTAACATAAATGTTTGCTGCAAACATACTGGTTTGCACTGCTGGAAAAGTAAAGCTTTGCACATTATTCTGGAGAAGGATGTGAGCTGAAACGCAGGAACCCAGGGCTTAAACTCATTTGCATCTTCCTTAGCACTGGTAAAAATAGGGCCTGCTGTTACGAAATGTGCATTTTCTGCAAATCCCATTCTAGGAAGACTTATACATCCACTTCATATCTATAAAAGTTTTCTGAGTTGATAAGTTCATCCCCATTTGTGTAGTGGTGCCCTTTAATGCTACTGAGAAATGGGTCCAGAGATTATTCTGGTTTTCAGATTTAAATTCCCTAAATTCAACAGCACACAAAGGATTTTATATCTTTATCTGAGTAGTCAGTGTGTGTACATAACAGGATCCCCAACGCTCAAAGTCAGGCACGACAACTGTTTTTGTGAGTTGGGCCAGTAGCTTTCTTCAGTCCACATGTTTAAATCTTTTCTTGGTTATTTTTTATTTCAATTTTGATAACATACCTCATTTTTACCTGTTGTCATTTTGAGGTTTTTCATTTTTTGCTCAGATACTGTGCCTGTGTTCTTTACTCTAAAAGGCATCTGTATTTTCAAAGAATTATTGGCATTTGAGGTTAAGCCCTGAAGTAGACAAATGTTCTGTTTTTTTGTTGATGGTACCTCACCTACAGATCATGCCTACATACTCAAGCTTAGAGTATAATTCCATATGTCAATCTCTAGTCCTTTTTTTCCTTATTATTTGGCAAAGCCAGCATATATTGTATTTTCTGCGGCGTTGCAAACATCCCTGTAATGTTCCTGTTGCAGTTGCCTGTCTCTCTCTGGTCTGGCAGCCAAGTCTCAGCTCTGTCTGGCTCCTAGCTGTCATCCTGGAAATGTTCTGAAAAGATGCGTATCCATCTAGACAACATGATACACAGAACAATCCTGACATGGCAAGCAAATTGTAATTATAACTGCAAATCCTTGAAGTGTGACTACGTACTTAAAACGCATACAATGTTATGTAGAGGTTAACAATGCTTAGCAGCGCATAATATGAATTCCTGGTTTAGGTTTTCATCCTCTTCATCTTTTGTTCCCATTCTTAAATTTTTCCAGGTAAGCACAATATCTACAAAGCTGTGCAGGGTTCCCCCTGTTTTCTCAGACTAACCGTTTAAGGGATTTTCTCAGGATCAGCTGTTTAGGTGGCACGTTTTCAGCCAGCTTTGCTGAAGAAGCTGCTGACCAGTGGTACAATTTATTTACTGTCCTGTCTAGAAGTAGCCCAGAATCAGATGTTTCTGAGGTGGACCCAGGACAGCCTGCAGTGGGTAGCTGGGCTCATCCTAAGCTCAAATTTGTACTTTCATACAGTGCTTTTGGAATTTGTATGGATTAAAGACTCGGCATGGAGACAAAAGGGATTTCTATGGCATGATTTGGAGCTATTGACATTTATCAACAATATTTCCTAGCTGCAAGGAATAGAAAGAAGTGCAGATGTAAATGCATCCCTGACTCTCTAGAAGGACTTTAAAGCTGTCAGTGTTTGCCAACATATCCTAGAAAGAAATGCAATCTTTTTCCTTTTTAGCAATGTGGTACTCCGCAAAGCTTTGCGCCCTGGCAGGATTACTGCAAATACTTCATTTCTTTAAATCATTGTGTCTTTACCAATAAACATCTAGGCACAGCTGTTTGGTTGATTTTTCCACAACTGACCTGGCTTCTCAGTACTCCATAAAAAAATTATAATTGCTAAACTCTCTCAACAGAGGCACGTCTGTTTCTCTGGTGGTAGTTCACATCTTACAGTGCAAATTCACTGTCCGCTCCCTGACTGGTTATTTTCCTGCAGCTGTGGTTGTGCAAACCTTTATTCTGAGTGATCTGAGAACAGAAATCAGATATCAATGATCCTAACTTGCTAAAACAGTTGTCTCCCTATCGATAAACTTCCCTGCCCTTCTGGACCAGGAAGATTGTATCTCATTAGATGAGTAGGGGTTACTTACTGGATTTTACTCCCTCAGAAAAATGTTGTTTTCTACTACAGCTGATGTTATTGCTTAAACTGGGGATATTTAGCCCGTGCATAGATTGTTTTGAACGTCTTCTTGTCATCTTGAGTTTACTATTTCTTTGTCAAAACCTCTTGACACACTCCAAGCCACTGTTTTCTTCTCCGACTTTACATTTGCACCTATTCCTTACACAGATCTTTGAACAAGATGTGCAGCTCGTGCTTAGTCTAGCAGATTTCCTGTTTGCTTCCTTCATCTCCCCACCATCATCTTCTGCTGGGCTGTCTGTGCTTCAAGGCTGAGAAGGAGACAAAGATGATATCGAGCAGGTGTGGTGTAGCCCATACAGCTATTTCACCAAAGCCACATAGATTTTCTGTCTCAAGTCAAAGAGAAGCAATGTAAACGTAAAGAGAACCAGAGAAAGATGAAGTGGCATTATCTCCCCGCAAGACTTAAATAATTGCAAAAAATTCAATCTGTCAGTGTCTTAGAACAAATACTGAGAAATTTTCTTCCATAAATTGTCCTCTGTCAAAGCACTTAAGTGCTTATATTTATTTAAAAAAATAAATATAGAAATGTTTACATATGTGTATCAGTACCATGAACACTGTACCGGGCATGACCGTTGAGTCATTTTCAAGATCATTTGCCATTAATTTGACTCAGACTGGGATTTTGGGGGCCAGATTTCATTGTGGATTTTGCAGACCAATATAAATGTTCTTCCCCAGCCCAAACTCCTCACGGGTCAGTATTTTAAGTGCAAGGCGTGTTGTAGGACTAAACCTTGCTGGGGTAAATATTCGTTGTGGCACCTATAAGGAAGACTTGGTACGGTACTGAATTTTTTTTGCTTTGCCAGTTGATATATTTTGCTAATAAGGTCCAATCCTACCGATGCTTCCCAGGCAATACTACTATATTTAACTGAAGCATTATGAAACACATCATTTGCCAGCATGTCATTAGGTTACCAAACAAGGCTTATGGTAAGCTTTTCAAATGCACACAAATCCCGTTTTCAGAAAGACTTCGAAGCTTCAGATTGATGGAAAGTTAATGTGAATTTGACTCTCGAATGTGTTCAGACTCCTTTGGAAATGGTACTTCTCTCCTAAACCACTCACGCTTTTGAAAATACTGACTTGCATTGGATTGCTCTTTCAGAAACCAGTGTTTCTAACCAAGGACTCAAGGAAACGAGGATTCTCCAGTTTAATGTTAATCCAGTTCTTTGATTTCTTTCTTTTCCACAGCGACTGCCCCATTTCTTTTCATCCAGTAAAGCATCTAGATCACTGAATGAACAAAGACACAGCTTTGCTCCATCACTCTTAGTGCAGCTCCATCTGCCCTTGCTCGTGTTATCTGAGCGGAGATCATCCACTGACATGACACTGCAGCCTAACAGCAGCTCTGATGGTTCATTTGTGAAGGGAAGGGGATTTTTTATTTAATGTATGGCTCAAAGTCTTCTAGCTCAAATGCCACTGCGTTGCCTGGAGCCGTGCCAGGTGCTGTTGGCTGGCCGTGATGCTATCTTCCTAATCGTTAACTGAAAAAAAAAAACCAAAAAGAAAAAAAGAAAAAAACCCGATGTTGTTGAACTTTTGCGGTAGGGGAGTTATTGCAGTTCAGTTCTGCATCTGTTCATCGGACTTCCTGTGGTTTTTCATCGAATCATATGATTGACAGCCCAGACAGTCTGCAAAGTTCTTGGTCTGTCTAGTTTATACCCTCGTCCCAACCGCTAAATCTGACTTCTGCTTTGTCTGGCAGAAGAAAACAAGATAGGGTGCTGTGGTAGGTTGATTCACCAGAGCTGATAAGTGGTGTCTGTATTTAAATTGTGCAGTTCAAATCCTAGCGTTTCCTCCAGCTATCGAGTTTTCAAGTACTGTCTCAGGTTGGTTTGTTTTAAACTAGCTGGGGTTGTCTCTGCTCTGATAACGACTGGAGAGAAATGCAAATAATGGCTCTGCTGGACCCATTTATGTCAGGGCAATGAGTTCAAAAACTCAAATAGCGAAGCGAAGGTGTAACGAAGTATTTGTACATCTTCTGACCCCAACCAGCTGAATGAATAGAGCTGTGAAAGAAAAAAAGACATGATTTATCCCATGCCAAGACTTTTCTTCTATTATTAGGACTAGAATTTAAGATGCCTTAGAGTGGTCCCTCTTTTCAGAAAGTGCTAAAAATCAGGTTCATTTGCATGTCACCAGCTGGGGAGCAAATACCTTTCCAGGATTAAGTTGGGCACAACAGCAGCAAAGCAGAAGAAAATGGTTTTCTGCATTGCTGCTTTGACGTGCCGCTTCGAGAATTCTGCTAGCCGTGATAAAACCCTCAGCAGTGCTGGCTGGGGTGTTTTCTGGGACTGCCCTGAGACTCCTGTGACCTGGTTGTTTTACAGCTCTCCTGAAACGTTCATTTGATGTCATCTCCTGTCTGTCTGCAGCACATGGCGAGGGCTCCCGATCACTCATTTGGAAGCGGAGCATGCAGGAGATAAACGGCACAGAGCTGAATTTAAACATTCCTTGCATTACCTTCTGTCAAAAATCTTAAAGCGTCACGGCATTGGTCAAGCTTTTTATGTGGTGTTTAACCCTTGCTGTTATAAATTGTTTTAAAGTCAGTCTAAGGGAGAAACGTTTTGAGGTTACTTAAATTTGATGATTTTGAATGTTAACAAATTTTGTTTTCAATGAACGCCCTAGTAGTGAAACAGTATGGGTAGTTTTGTGTCATAACGGTGGTAAATCTTGCAAGACAGAGTCTGGTGCAGAAGTTCTCTCCATGCTGAGTCTCTAGGATTTCCCGTGTTTAATAGATGAGAAAACATGGCCACCACACAGCCATGGATTATGGCATTCGTCTGAAGAGGTTGGGTGTGAATAACTGACCTGGAAGTCAAATTCTCCATGTCCATTGAGCTATCCTGGGTCCGCTGTTCAGCGGGACCGTTGGAAAAGGATAATTTCTGCCATTACTTACCTTCTTTTTCTAAAGATATATTTGAAATTGTGTGTATGCAATGGAACATGTATTATATCTCTCCTTTAAAATCTCATTATCCTTGCCTACATTCCCAAGATAAACCTGCAGACTGTTCAAGACATATGTTGTGAGTGTGAGAGAATCCAGGCTGATTGCAGTGAGTTATAGCCTTTAATCTGAAATTTATTATTAAATTGCTACGGTACGATCACAATAGATGGCAACATTGATCAGTCTGAAGAAGGGCTTAATAATAAAATCAATGCATGACTGTTAATGCCTGAAAATATGAATGCTGTCTGATTTATTTTATGCTGCCCTTCCAGCTGAGAGATGATGGGATAGGAAGAGCTGAGCATCTCAGATGAAGCTTTTGGAATTTCTGATACAATGTTGTAAAGCTTAAGATGTTCATTAAACTGCATAAGAGTCCAGAATAGTCCCAGACTAGTGCCATGAGTGTTTGCAAAACCAGTAGCTATAATTGGTGACCCTGAAGGTGAAAAAAGTTATCTGTGTTTAGTTCAACTCAAATTACCATTTTTAATCACTTTTTTCCCCTTCCCTCCCAGAAGGACTACTACCGGCTGCAGTACTGGCGTGCAGCCACCTTTGGGGTGAAGAACGACAGCTGTGTAAGGGCTTTTCTCTGCTAGGAAATGTTGCAGTGGTTTAATCATGAGGTTTAACCATTCATTCTGCTGATGCAATGCTGAACTGAACATGTTCCTGTCTACACTGACCACAAGTCAGGAAGCATTTAGGAGGGAAGTGGGGAAGATTACACTGAGGATAAGCAGAGTAGAATATCAGGGTTTTTTAAAAAAAAAAAAAAAAAGATAATTAAAATCTACATGAGGGCTTGACTGGAGTGAGGCTTAACCTGCCGAAAGAATCGTGGTAGGAGGGATGGGGTGGCAGAGGGGGAAGGTCTTGGAGCTGAGGCGGAAAGGGATAGAGGATGTTAATTAAAAGGGGGGATCTCACAACGCTGATGAGAAAAAAGAAAACTTGGGCGAGTATTACATAGAAATATATGCTAAAGAGAGACCATGAAGGTACAGTGGAAGGGAGATGGGGATGGGAGTAGGCTAGGAGACAGAAATTAGAGATGGGGGTGAGTGTGGGTGCAAGACACCTAAGAGGGAGGAAACAAAATGATGTGGAAGATTAAACAGGATGGTCAAAACAGACTTGGAGGTTGTAGAGGGCTGGTAGGAAATGGTTTAGGGGCACAAAAGGGCTATGGGAGAGCTTCTCTGCCACAAACTGCATGTCTGGCACAGGAAATGAAACTTGCTGATGCACCTTTGAGGTTCTGGGCTTTGAACTCAACAGGAGTTAGATGCAGAAGTGCCTTTAACAACCTTATCTTTTAACTGCCTTAGTTCCTTAAACAGAGATAATAGTGCTGGAAACAATACCGCCCTCCTTCCCTCCCTGATTGATGTAAAGATGAGCTCCCCACATGTTCTGAAATGATCAAGTACAGTAACGACAGCCACTCTGATGGCCAAAATGGTTCCTCCCAGGCTAAATATTGGTGTCTAGCTAAGTAGAGCTTTGGTGAAGGACCTGACCCCGACATAAGCCAAACCCCAGCAGCTCCAGAATGTTGGAACATGCTGGAAGGTGACACTGACATCCTCATCAGCATAGGAGATGGCAGGTGGTTGAATGAAGCTGTCCATGGAGAGACGTTCCTTGTAAAGCATAATGCAGGTGGAACCTTTGTGGCTTGGAGTAAGGGTATGCTCGGTATTTGCACCAAACGCTCTCGTAACAGCAGCAACACAAGGAAAGAGTGGAATAGTTCCCATGTTTTCTGACTGCCGAGAATCCAAATAATGTGGATATGTAAAAGTTAAATAAAGCCAAGTGGCCAAGAAGTGCCTCTTCAAAGGAGACTGTTCCAGCCAGAAGGGTCTTGTACCCGAGCGCAGGGAAACAGGACACTGTAAGCTCAGGAAAGCTGATAGGGTATCCCTTCATTATTAATGGGCAAAGAGGCTTCTTAGCCATTGCTGTGCTTGTTCTGATCATGTCACACCATAGAGTTTATTCTTAGTCTTAGCCACAGCCTTATAAATAATAAAATGGGTCATGTTTTATCTTACCCCAGTGATCATTGTAATGCGGCTTTTATCTGAGACTCTGCCAAGCTCTCGACACAGGCAACATTTGAAGTAGATAAAATGATTGAAGAGCACAGTACAAAAGTAGGCTCAGCTCTTCCCCAAAACAAATACTCACCGAGAACGAACGCAGTGGGTTTGCAGTGTGCGCGCTGCTTTGGGAGGGAGGAAATGAGAGAAAATTGGAAAATGGAGGATGCAGCATGGCTATCAGGTCAGGATGGGCTGGGCTCGTGCGTATGATGTGTCTTAATTCTGGAAGTGCTTGTACTGAAAAACAGGGCTTTTGTGGAAATGGTATTGTCTAGCCTGTGACTTCCCTCCCCTGCAGGAGGGGAGGTATCTGCTGTAGGGTCTATGTGCACAGATGTTGTGGTTACAGCCTGAGAGGCTGAAGTGGGATAGATGCGTGATGTGTTGGCAGTTGAGGAGCTTGCAGGGTTTTGCACTCTGATTGCCACAGTGATGTCATTAGAGTGATTCTGTCGACTGCTCGGCAATGGGAAAGCCAAGGCACAGAGGTAATGACCTATCCAAAGCTACAGAGGAACCTGTAGCAAAACTGGAAGTGGCCTCCAGGAGCCCACCCATGGACCCCAGCCATGCTTCCCACCTTGCTTGCTGGGTGAAGAGCATTTTTCTCCTGAAAACTTGTAAATACATAAATTCTTTGAGAATCAGAGGCAAAAAGTCACTTTGCCATACCACTAGGATCCTGAAAACATATCACAGACTATTTTTATCCTTTCCAAAGGATTCTTCTGCCAAGGAACTGAGTACAATTAATAGCAAAGTGCTTTTTAGGGAAGACTGCTATAAACAGGTCTGTATGGGCACAAGCAACAAGGTTTTTGTGGGGCTGCTAAAAATGACACCTTTCCTTAAGACTTTTGTGTTATGTAAAGGATTCACATGTTTAGTCTTTGTTAACAGGCAAACTGAGCATGCCCAACAGTAAAAGGGCTGAATATAATTTCTTCAGTTCAAAGAAGAAATTATAAATGATCTCTTTATTGCATAAATACTTTCCTTTGGGTCTAATGGTTCAGTTCCTTCCATTATTTTTTTCACCAGACCTCTTTCTTCAGTGTTTAAATGGGCTGCGTGTTTGCAGACAGATATGCAAACCTTCCCTCAGTGGACTTTGCTTTCTTGTTGCAGAAGTTCCCCGAGCTGAAGTTCAAGTACGTGGAGGAGGAGCAGCCTGAGGAGTTCTTCATCCCCTACGTTTGGTCCTTGGTCTACAACTCTGGCGTGGCCCTGTACTGGAACCCACATGACATCCAGCTCTTCACTATGGACTCTGGCTGAAGGAGATGCCCCAGCCAAGCCAACTCAGCTCCGTCTTCTTACAGAACATGAAACTCTGCACCGCGTGTTAATATGTGACCCCTTCCAGCGTGCACCCTCAACCCCAAAGCTTACGGAGAATGAAGCTTGCCACTAGTGTACAGTCCAGCGTCGATGTTTTGGAAGCAGATTGCCACCGGCACGCTGGCAACAGACTGTGATGTGAGGAACTGACGGCTTGTAGGCGACCTTGTATTTATAGTCCTATAACCTAGAGCTTGTTTGATGAAAATGAGGCCTTACACATGGGGTATGATGTTACTACCAACCACAAACCTGATTGTTCTTTTAACTTAACAGGGTAAATGAGGAAAGAGATTGCGGACTTTGATTTGGAAGCGGCATTGGTGTTTTTGTTTCTTTCAAGCGAGGCAGCTTCATTGGGTCAAGCTTTCTGTGGTCTGTTGGATTCTGCCATGGGTTGCTCATTACCTAATCCCGTGCTTTCACTCACAGCCCTTCATTTCAGTGGCACTGGCAAGGCTGCAGCCGTTAAATGGGTGTCTACACTGTCATCCGAGTGAACTAGCAAGCAGCATATTAATCAGATTAGCTCCCAGGCAGATTCAAAACTCTTTGATTTAGATATCAAAATGGTTGTGGGAGGATTTTCAATAGCAAGTCTTTTTTTGTTGTTGTTTGACTGGCAAATACTCTATAGAGGGCTAGAAACACCAGCTTTCAGAGTCAGGTCCCTTACAGACTTGTTTTACTGTGCTTCTCTGCAAAAGTTGTTCCTGGAAACTGAATGTGTGGGGGAAAAAAAAAAGTATCTCCAAAGAAAATAGTTATAAGATTATAAAATAGACCAATGTCCTGTAAAAATGTGTGTAATGGTGATGGTGTGTCATGGGGATCCTTGGCAAAGTTCTGTGTTGAAAACCCCCTGTTTGATATTAAAGGTTTTATGGCAGAACTATAAATTTATCTGAATGTAGAATACTTCTCTTTTTCTGCTGTTTTAAAGTGTCCTTTCCTGATATACCTGTTTCTGCAGTTGGAAGAACAAAAGAAATGGTTTGACCTGATTTTGAAAGAACATCTCGTTTTTCAAAATGAGGATCATTTCTTCTGTGGGGAGGCTCCTGACGGTGCCTGTTGCACATGCACGCAGACGCTCTCCTAGTCCCACATGCTGCTGTGTGGAGGACTGTCACCGGTGCGTTGCATGCCAAAACACAAATATCAAGGAATTCGTTCCTAAACACACATGGCAACCCCCTGTATTCACTGCCTGCTCCAGCATATTCTGTTTATTGACCCGAAGTGGGTGCATTTGCTTTCAAACAGTCCTTCGAGTGGCTTTAAATAGAATTTCTTGCACCCTTTTTTATCACCCCTGAAGGATGCAAAGGATTGTACTTTCCTTTTATCTGCTTATTTAGAAGTGAAAGTCCATTTGAGTCCTACATGAATGGAAATGTTGGCTTAAAAAAAAAAAAAAAAAGAAAAAAAAAGCTTTCCAAATTTATTTAAATATAGCTACAAAGCAACATATACAGTCCGGGAGCATTGTGGAATTTAAAATGGCAGAAGCTTTTTGAGAAAAGGCAATAGTAAGAGTGGAGATGCAATTTTTTCTTAGGAAAATGTGAGAAATGAGTGAACCATAACTGAGCTGCATATAAGGTTATGCGATGTTTTGGATTTATTTTGTATTGTTTTCAAGCAAACATTAAAGGGGGTAATGACTTTTCTTGGTTATTGTAGCAGTTTCTAATTTTGTCTTTATTAAAAGACTAAGAGTGTTTGTGACTCAAGCAGAGCTGCCCAGCCTTTGGAAAGGTCAGTCTGAAGATGCACTTTTTAAATGTGGATTCTGAAGCTCCTGGGATGGCTGAGTTTTCCTCTGTCATAACCGGCTGTGAGCACTTGAACCTGGCCCAAGGTGAGCCCCCTCCACCCCGCTGCCTGCAGCAGAAGTGGAGCACTTCATGAAAGAGGGCTGAGCTGGAGCAGGTGCTTATCACCCGAGTGTCAAACTGGAGAGGACCTGATTTTTCTTTGAAAGGGCTTTTTATCAAGAGAAGGGTACATAAAGCAGCAATCTGATAGAATAGGTCAAACCGGCCGCTGAATCCATGTAGGAGGCGCACAGTAAATTATTTCTCGCTGTCCTCGTGATGACATTGAATCGAAGTACAGAAGGAACAGGTTTGTTCCGATCACATTTAATTAATAGGCAATGTTCCCAGGGGCTAGCTGGCTTGGAACAGCTGGGGTTACAATGCAAGGCTGAAACAGCACAGCCAGACCAAGGTTTATGCTGAAATCCACGCTAGCCCTGTTGGTTCTTCCAAGAGTTTGAGCATTATGTGGGTCTGGCAGTGCCCTGAAGTCTGCAGTCTGGCATGGTCACAGATACTCTGTTTTCCTTCAGATCTGTAAAGTATCACCTTAGGGATCCTTTTCATTACTTTGTGTGAAAGTTTTATTATGCATAATAAAAGAAAAATTTAAAACAGTAAATACAGGCTGTAGTTGTATTTGTTTTATGTGACAGCTGCTGCATGGTGACGTTCAGCCAGCGGGTCTTGGTGTGGTCATCAGACCTAATGTGCACAAGGTTTTATAACGTTCTCCATGACATGCAATAAAAATAACATTATTTTATTTATTGTATTAAGTAGCTGATTGTTTAAATCTGTGCTGCGTGAGAGAAGGGATGTGTCATGTTGCACTGTCAGGCTGAATCCCACCCAACAGAGGCTTCTTGCCGGCTCAGCTTCTGTGGTCGCAGCAGGTACAGCCCGGAGGAGGCACCAGGAACATGCAGTCTTGGCGCGGGGGAGCAGAGGAGGGACAGGACTGTCCCCTGTGGACCTAACCAGACCAGACGTGACATGATGCTGCACCCTCAGTTGCTCTTTCCTATTCTGGCCACACCATATAGGCAGATGGTGTCTCCCTGGTTTGGGGCGTTGGGTGTTGTACCAGGATCTTTGCTTTAATGTGCCGTATATGTGCTGATCACTAGTGACACCATCTGCTTGGGCTGCTTGAGTAGCGACAGAGAGGGAAATCCATTGCGTCAGGGTTCGGGGGGGGAGAACTCCTCACTCAGAGGAGCATCCCTTCCATGAGTCTCCTCTGGGTGTGAAGCTTTTGGGAGAATGGGCAGGGAACCAAGTTGCTGTGTAAGTTGTTAGTGAAGTGGAGGTTGTGCATGTGAAACCTGATGCACATGAGCCCAATGAGGGAGAAATTGTCCTGCCTTAGTTAATTGAGAGAAACTCTGATCTTGCTATGAAAATGAGGTGGTGGGCTGGAAGCTACAAATGAGTTGGGCATCATTCACTTTGGCAAAAGCAGTCCAAAAACCTTCCAGATTTCATGGCATTTCTTGAGCCTAGTAGCCTAAAACAGAAGAGTATTAAGCGAGTTACAGGAAAAAAACCCAAACTGTTTTCTACATGCCTGCTAGATTGTTGATCTACCAGTTAAACCGGAAAGGAAGAAACAAACAACGCCCCTCTCTTCTTTGGAAACTCTAAAGCTTTTTGTACAACTTCTTCTACTGGGCGGCTCAGTTTTATTCTTGCATATGTTGTCTAATTCAGCCAACTAAAGGTCAAATGCCATCTTACAGTTAGTCAGCCCCAGGCTCTCTCCTGATTGCCGGGGCTCAGTCTGTGAAAACCCTGGCTTCTGTGCTTGAAGACCAGGAGTCTCCTATACAATTCCACTGACGACTGTAAATCCTTTCCAGTCTTCACCCTTCAGCAGGTCTTAGCCACCTTACCTAGCTAGCTTTAAAACTTTGTACCATTGCTACCCATATTACTGTAAAATTCAGAGTTCCACCTGCTTTTGTGTTGGGTTTGTTGTTAATTTGGGGGGGGGGGGTTGGGGTTATTATTTATTATCTATTATTATAACAGACTCTACTAACTCACAAACTAGCAATGTCTACAGCTGCGCGTCTGATAGCGACACACAACAGCCTCGACAGAGTTATCAGATTCGGGGAAGGAAATGTTTACTTGGTACGTTCCCGTTCATAGTTGTGGTCTCCGCCCCTCCTCCCTGAGCCCCAGTCGGGGTGCAAAGGTCCGGATCAGGGCACTAGTGTTGCTACAACTGTTCAGTCTGGGGACCTTTTGCTTGTACTGAAAGTTGCATGAAGATTTTTATCTTTGAGGTTTCTCCAGGCAACGTTATCGGGCTAAATTCTGTGTCAAGCACATACTCGCACCCGAAAGGTTCCAAGAGGGCTCTTTTCCCTTTAAATTACACAACCGATAATCCATAAAATCCTCTTCAGCAGCATGACACAGACCTACCTAATCATTTTTAACATCATTGGCAGTCAAACGTCACTCAAAGGGGAGGAAAACATCTATCCACTCCCTTGGCAAGCTGCAGCCAGCTGGTTAGACAGGAGGGGTGTTCTCCTCAGCTCCACCAGAGATGGCCTCTAGATCCTTCTGCTGGACCCATCCAGACTGCTCCATCTTGACCATTAAGAGCTGGTTGGGGGCAGCCAGGTGGGTTTACTGCCAAAGAGCTCTTAGGGTATCCTGAGCACCTGGATGATGAAGCATCAGCCCCTGGACATCTAGGAGAAGCTGTGGTGGCCGTAAGCTCTCAGTATGGTGCAGATGTCCCTTGAGATTAAATTCTGCAGGAAAGGACATCCTGGGTGTCACAAGGTTGTTGTGTGGGTTATTCTGGATGGGGCTGGCGATTATTTTGGGCTTGGCTGGAAGGCTGACTTTTGGCTCCAAGAATTATTCATTCATGGTGCCTCTGCACAGTTCATTCATGATGTTCAGATTCAGCAGCAGTGCTCTGGGTGCAGCAGCACAGGGATGGTACCAGGGTTTGGGGAAAGGATCACGAAAGCAGGGAGTTTGCCTTTTTTTTTTTTTTTTTTTTTTTTTTTTTCCAGGAAAGGAACCTGTTGGCAGGACATCCCCAGGCTGCTCGGGCATCACCCAGACTGCCCAAGTGCTCCAGGGCGGTCCTTCTCGTGTGTGAGACATCGGTGTATGTCACCAGCGTCATTCATTATGCTGATAACAGTTATGGGAAGATAATGATATTTCAAAGACAAAAGGGCAACTCATACAACCTCAGTTGACCTGACGGCAGAGCCGTGCTTCCTGCTGTGACTTTGGGTGCAACGACTCGTCAGGAGCAGGGCAGGGAGGCACGACGGGCTGCGGAGGCAATGATTTAACGTAATCATGGAAATGGCTGCGTGATCGCGTGAGCTGGGGTCTCAAAAGTAGCAACACGTGAGCTATATCCCTCCGTTCCATGTCCCTGACTACAGATTTTGGCATCCCCTCCCTGGGAAGACCCGGGACCACTTTGGATTAACAGTGTTGTAAATACTTTGCTCTTTGGGAGTAGTTAACTCTGAACTGCAAGGCTCCAGCTGAGATTACAGCACAAAAAGCTTGTAAGCATTTAATCATAGATGCTAGGTTATTGCTGGATGGATGCTTTTCATATGTTCGGACTATGCTGCCTTGTTGCAAATGAATTATTTCAAGTAGCCATGTGTAATATTGAAGGCGCTGCTACCACCCACGGATTGTGCCAGCACTTACATGTACTCAGATAAATGAAAATGTCACTATCGGTGAATCCCTCCAAATCACAAATCAAATACACTGCTGAGCTGCCAAACTGGGACCATTTGAATCCCAGAGATTTAAAGAAGAGAGATATTTTTTATTTTTTTTTTAATGCTGCTGAAGCACACGGTGTAATCCTTCATCATCACTTTAAAAACTGTCTTAAAATTAATCCAAAATGAATATGTCTTGGCAGATGTGATGAAATGTTCAGCTGTACATAAAGTTTTTGCCAGCTGTCTTGGCAAGCTAAATGGCAGACTTCAGTCTTCCTTATAGTCGCTTTGTGCTGCTGAAAACCCTAGATCTGATGGCACGTGGAGAAAATTGGAGATCTTTGAGAATCCGGAGAGGAGCTACAGAGCGGTGACAAACTCAGTGACGTCCCCGATGATGCTATCCCTGCTCCTCCTCCTATTTATGAAACGACATAACAAATGCTTTTCAAAGAGCAAAACAGCCTATGAAAAACTGGCAGTTTAAACTAGGAACAGCCGTCCTCGCCCTGCTGCTTCTAATTTTCGTCCCTGAAGTCATTGTCCCTTTCCCAGTGCAGCTCCTGCATCCCAGCCTGCGGTGCCCCGACCATGACTCCTGCCCAGCACGGATGCTGGGGGTACAGGGGACCTGGGGTGCTCAGCCCCATCAGAGCTGGCTGTCCCTATTTAGGGACTGTATCAACCAGAGTATAATGGGAATAAACCATCCATGGACAAAAACTGGATCTGGAAATTTAAAGCCTCTTCCAAACCAGGTGCTTGAGGACCACTGGGGCCCTCTTTGGGATGGGTCAGCAAAACCAGTGGGGAAAGAGCGACTGCACCTGGGGTGGTGGCCCGGGGTGCTGGCGTGGCAAAGGCACCTCACGGGGGAAATGGGGAATAAATGGTGGGCAAAGAATTGGTCACTGGGAATTGCCTGAAAATTGGAGTTTTTTCCTGATACAACGTTGTATGTTGTTTTGTCACTTGTTGGTCAGGCTGTTTGTAGTTGGGAGGAAAATCCACCTTCACTCCTTGATATGGGATATTCAGTATCCACTTTATTTACTTGGCTGAATGTCCTTAGTTACTGGCTGGGGTTAAACCATGACACTGAGCTTCAGATTAAATATTCTGCGTAGCGCCCTGTGTCTTGTACATGTCTCTGCAGTGCTGAGCAGTGGAGTGGAGAGAAACAGCACAGACATTTTTACCCTGAAACAAAGCTTTTTGTGATGGCTCCAGAAAAAAAAAATCCTCAACCTCCCCCAAGAAAAAGCAGCTTTGGCATCTGCAATCTTGCAAGTTTCTCCCAACTGAAATACAAAGTGAAAATTAAATTTAAATTCTTTTCTTTCTCCTAAATCAAATCTTGCAGGCGCCAATTGCCCTTTAAAAGGTAAACCTTTTAGCCCACAAAATATGTAATCAATACTTTATTGACCTAAACAATAGCCATAAACTTCAGGCTGCCTTTATCTCCTCGCTTCACTTCTCCTCCTTCCTGACAGAGCATGTTTGGGCTGGGAAAGTGGTGGCTCCTGATGAAGGTGTCATGGAGGGAGCTCATAAAACCCAGTGACTGCAGAGGTTCTGGAGGAACCGGAGCATCACTAGCACCACATGAGGCAGGATTGCCTCTTCTCTTTCTTTTGTTGTTTTTCTTTCTTGCTTTGGTTTCCTGAAGGACACGTTGGCAGTTTCAGAGACCACTTGCACATCTTACACAACCATTACTATATGACCAAAGAAATTGAGTTTTAACAAATGTTCTCCCAGCTGTTTGAGTCTGGCCAGTTTTGGACTGGAAACAGTTTCTGGTGGAGCAACTAGTCTGGTCAGGAGGTGGCTTTTCAGCATGTCCATCCCTAACCAGAAGACCCAGAAGATGTTTGCCAGTAGCACTTCTTTCCCTCATCACAGCATTCTGTTTCTCTGTTTAATTAGGTGTGCTACATGGGACGTACAACCACACCAGAGCTGCTCCAGAACATGTCAGAAGCAAAAACAAGGAGCCCATGTCCAGGACATCATGGCCACCAGGACCACGGGTGGTCTTGAGAGGATGGAGGTGATGCTCTCCTGAAAAGTGACCCTTTACTGGGGAAGAAGGGGGCAGAGTCTGGCCCATGGCTCCCTGCAGCAGGGAAGAAGGTAGGAGGCTGGAGCACAGGGACAGATGGGTTGATGCCACATTTGAGGGTACCAACTTCTCCGCAGATGTGTACTAGAGACAGGCGGCAGAGGCCCTTCTTGACTACTTGGGGAAGAAACAGCCATTTTCAAGCTATACCTTCCTGCTCGTTGTCACTGCCTCTGTGCAGCCAAATGACAGTCCAGTGAGTCCATGGAGGTGCAGTGCTGGAGAACAAACCAGAAAGCGTAGTCCTGACCCAAAGAGCTAATAATTAGGAAGAAAATACACTGATGGGGAAGGGACCGAGACCAGACAGGCAGCTTATATATATATATGTATATATAGTATGTACATACATATATGTCAGAATGCTATACCATTATTATTCATTATTCTACTGTTATCTAGATAACTCCCTTTCGTGTTATCTGTTATCTAGATGACTCCCTTTCATGGTACCACCCTACGTGTTGAAGGGGCACAAGTGGAGGCACACCTCTGGTTGGGATTGGGTGGGTGCCCTACAGCACACTGCATACATAAAAAGGCAATGGGTGAGTACTGACTACAGGTGGCATCTCACCCGTGTTTGGGGGATGCCAGGCCTTTCGCGGGCTGGTTTCAGCCATCCCAGCCGAATTGGTTGCCATGCCAGAGCTCTGGGAGGGCAGCAGGAGGGTTCCCGGGGAGCAGGAGCCGCGGGCGGCAAGGCAGCGCGCCCCGTGTAATGAGGCGGCTGATGACGGATTTACCTCATCTATTACCTTGTGCGGCGCGTATGTTTATGTTGTGGCTACGAGCGTTAAACGAGGGCAGATTACTTGTGTTTGTGCAGCTGCCAAGCTCGCTGTTGTGACATTTCCATCTGCCTCGCTGTTGTATAACCCTCTGCTCCCGCTGAAATTAAGAGCAAGGAAGAAATCCCCTCCTTCCCTGCTCCTTGCGCCGGTGCTGGCAGTGCAGCTTATCCCCCAGCCCTCGGAGGTCCCAAAGCTTCCCCTCCAACCCAGACCTGACATCCCATGTCTTGTCCCGTGGCCTTGGGCTGCTCTGCAGCCAGTGGAGAGCAAAAAACACTTTTTGAACTGAGGTATTTCATCATCAGGACTAGCTCTGATGATAAGCTTTGAGGGCTGGCAGTCATCTTCGGGTCAAAACTATTTAGGACCTGGTCCTGGGAATCCCTTATTTTCACCTCTCTGGTGTGCAGCAGCAGCAGCAATGAGAAAAGGCAGCAACTGTTTGTGCCCTCACAGACCCTTACCCTACCTTACCCCCAAAAAAATGTAGGGTAGGATGGAGAGCATCTCTGAAACATCCAAAATCATGACCTGCAGAGATCTGCTGGCAGTGGCTGGTGGACCCAAGGCTTTTTCCTCAGCTGTCCATGGTTTGGGGCTAGGGTCTGGGACTCATGAAGTCAGGCAGTCCTAGCAGTGCCCTCATCCCCCATCACGGACCAGAAGTTGCTCAACGCATCCTCTTGATTTAAGAGACTCAGAAGAGGATTTGGCACGCTGCGCTCCCAGGAGAAGGCCAGATTCTGAGGGGTTAGGCTTAGGAGAGGTGGATAGGGGTTGGGATTTTTAATGATGCCTTTGCAGCTCTGCCCTTTCAAGTTTCAAGAGTGTCTTTGCTTACCAGCTTTCTTCTACCTCGACAGTAACCTTTGGGATGGCAAATTGGCGGGGTGAGTGTGGGAGATGATGAAAGACAGGGAGGTGAAGAAACTTGTACCGACCATATTGTTGGCTCTTGGCCTGAGACACTGGGCCCACTCAAGGTCTTGCCAAGATTGTTTTCACTGGGAGGATACGCTGATGATGACAGCCAGGTATTTCTTTGATGCAATAGTATATTAATCGGGAAAGTACGTAAAGTCCTGTTTCCCTGAACACCGCAGGACCAAGTAGGCTGCAACTGCCTTGAGCCCAAGCCCGAGCCTGCCTGGAGCCACTCCTGCACACCCCGTGTGCCTCCCCGCTCCCTCACTTCACGTTGCATTTCCCCAGCTCCCTTTCTGGTACCTCCCTGGCACTTCGCTGTCTTTCTCTTTGCTTTCTCTTCCCTCTGACACAGATTAAAATACGCACTCAGACCCTTTTGTGCAAGCAACTGCAACCCAACCAGAGCCCTGGGAGAAAGAGCAGGCTCTCCTCCATCCTTTACAGAGATTCCCAGGGAAATCACTCATTTTCCAGCTTTGCCATGGTGGTTTGTGGCCTGCATGGAAGTTTTTCCCGTTTTGGCTTTCACCAAACAAGGGTAAGAAACTCTTCTTTAGCCCCAACGCCACCTATCAAATTGGCCAACGTGATGCTTGGCTTAAGTGAAACGTGCCCTTGGATCATGGTAAGGACTGACGGCTGCACAACTACAGCCTCTTGGAGAAGGGGAGATGCTCTACAAGGTGCCTGTCTCTGTCCTGCCTGGTGGAAAGGGTCACAGGTCCCTTACCACCACCGCTGTCCCTCACCAGAGCTGCTCCATGGGATGTCCAGCATGCACTGTGTAGGTACCATCACCCTGGGCATGGAGCAGAAGTCGTCAAAGAGGGGTTAGCTCTGGGGTCAGCTGGCACTTGTGATATAGGAAAATCCTATCTTGGCATGGAGAGGAACACCCAGGGAGATGTTTACAAAGACCAGTCCTCCCAGAGACTGCCTGGGACTGGGAAGAACAGGAGTCTGCATAAGCTGCGACTGGACATTTCTCTGGATGGATGTTCAGGGGGATACAGGGACCAACAGCTGCAGCAATGCAGCATAGAAGAAAAGGGAATTTATTTTGGGGGGGGGGGAGGTACCGAATTTGGGGGTCTGCATCCACAAAGATAAATTCATGCATGGGACATCCCGCATATAGAGGAAACCAGGGGGCAAGTCAGGGCATTAAGTAACCCAGATTCTTACAATGTAGTTAGCGTGAGATATTTTTTCCTGGGAAAACTCCCTCCTTTTGCAGCATTCATCAGAGTGGCCCACGCACAACACAACATAAAAAAGGAATGGTCTTTTTTGGCCGCTGCGGTCAGGACAGAGTGTTTCGGGACTTCTGACAAGTAACGAATGAAAGACAAATGTTGTGGGACTGATGCTGACGCCGTTATGCATTACCCCATTGGGATCAAGGCGTGAGCTGGGGGTCGTGACCAGCAGACTCCTATGTGAAGCAGCGCAATGGAGATATACGTGTATTTTTTTTCTGCGTGATCGACGCCTGTATCTCCTTTACGGGGCAGTGCATCATCAAACACTCAGCACATTCGAACGCACCATGCACAAGAGGAAAACATCTGGATGTGCTGTACAATAAACAAGGCATGGGCAAGTCACGCCCCTCCAGATAATCCGTTGTTCAAAGTGAAAGCTCGCCACAGAAATTTGGAAAAGGGGAGGGGGAGCGGGGCAGGACTCTTATAACGCTTGGAAACTATTTAAATATGTCAATATTAAGGAAGTGTAATTATCACTCAAGCAATTCTAGCAAACAAGTCAGTAACAGTGCCTACTTTACGGGAAGTGCATTTCCTCTTGGCAATCTCCTGGCTGGGAATTATTGAGTACGCGGCTCTCCTGCTCCCCTCCATCTGCTGCATCACTGGCACCGGGGCGACCAGCATCTTCCAGTGCTGTGTGCTGGGATGCATGTAACTGCACGTGTGGGACCGTGCCAGTCACCATACCCTGCTTAGAAGTGATGCTCTAACCCCTGAGCAAGGTCTGCTGTGGGTCTGAGGACATCGGGCAGCCCCGTGGTGCTGAGGAGCCCCATCACACATATTCTTACTGTGCGTGCTGTCCTTGGGGTCGGTGCTGACCACCATTTCTGTGGTCAAGGTCACCAGGAGAAGCTTAGTGCTGCTCTGCTTCCCAGAGCATCTTCCTGGAGCAGCCCTCGCAACCACGCTGAGGGAAGAGTCAGAGGAGGGTGAGGACTGCGGTTAAGGGACCACACTCCATACCCAGATCTCCTGAGTCAGTTCCCAGCATCACCACCAACGTCCCGTGTCGCGCCGGGCGAGTTGCTTTACCCTCGGTGACGCCGGTTCCTGCCTTATAAAGCCCTTCTGTGGTCAGCTGTGTGGCAATGCAGAGCGGTGCTATGGCTTGGGGAGCTTACTAATGGTCTTTGACTTCTTCTGTTTTGAAAACACTGAGCCCAAAAGTTCCTTGAACCATTAGTCATCGAAGGAAATGGCAGTTTCCCAAAGCTGCTGAGAACCTTCCCAGGGCAGCTGGGAGAGGACAACCTCCCCCTCCCTATTGGGGATGCTTGGGGTGCATCTGGGGTGGCGTGTGGTCCAGGGAGAGGCTGAAACCAGACAATTCCCATGGAAAAAAACCCATCTCATGGGAAAGCTAACCTGTAGAGTGGCCACCCTGCAGCCATCCCCTCCAGGATCACCCACAGATGCTGCTGATCCCTCAGCTACCTAATGCCATTTACACAAGAACCCACTGAAGACACCAAAAAAATAATGTTCCGCCAAAGCAGTGGCAATTAGCCTCATCACTCATTAGCTAGGGTCTGTATATAATCCTTATTACTGAGCATGAGCATTTTCCAGCATCCCTGTGTGTTGTGGAAGAGCTTTCACCCACACTTTGCAGATGGCGAACCAAAATTTCAGGGATTTATCCCAAACCACCCAGGAGATTCACCCATCTCCACTGAGACGTTGGACCAATCTCCCCTCTGATGGGACCCAATGTTGGGTGACACCAATGGTCACAGTTCATCCTTCATCAAAGACAGGTCCCAAATTGTGCGTGGGGCAACATGATGCTCAGATGATACGCAGGCATTTGGGTTTGGTCATTGGGGTCTTCACATTCCTGCTTTTGCCACCACTTTGACTAGTTTTGAATTGCATTGACTCAACATTGCCCAGGATATTCTTACAAGCCCGAAATTAAGTGTGTGAGTGCTCGTTATTGTTTATAGCACATGGTCCATGGAATTGGCCCTTATAAATTTCTTAAAAGCAGTTGAATATTTTTAATTTTTTTTTTTTTTTTTTTTTGAAATATCCACCCAAGTTGAGTCCTAATCCCATCTAATGGCTGCAGAGGAGCTGTAACAAAAGATTAGCTCATGTTTAATGTCTGGTTAGTGCCTGAAAGGCATCTTGAAAATGTATAACACCACAGAAATGCTGAACAATCTTATTTTTGTTGTCAACGCTCCCCTTGAGCAATGCCCTTAAGCCTGACAAATGCTCACTGCAAGCGAAGCGAACGTCCTCTCATTATATTTGAACAATCAAATCTCATGCTCTGGTGTACAAAAAGCCCGCTGCGACGGTGCCTGGGCTAGCTGGGGACATTATTTTTTGCTGAGCAGCCCCATTTTTGAGTCGCCCCAGAATCTCTCATCACAAAGCCCAAATTTCTGCCCATTGCTCGATCGCTGCCTGCAGTAGCTGCTGCCATGCGAGGTGCAGCCTCCAGTGCCCCAGCAGAAAGATAGCGGATGGGGTCTTCCATCAGCATCCTGGGAGGGGACCTGAGCTGAGCTGCTTCATTTTCCTGTGTTTCAACCTTCATGAAGGGTGTTGGCAAGGGTTATGCTAAATCCTTGCTGAAAAGCCAACACTGGGACAGCAAATATTTTTAAGCATATTTTTTCCATTATATTTTTCCCATGTAGGGGGAGACAGCCCCATTCCCTGCACCCAGAAAACATCCCACTCCATATTCATTATTTTTCTGTTGCAGCCCTCAGATCATACCAATTGATCCCATAGCCATACCCACGTTTTTCTCCCCAAACAGCCCCAGCTCATGACATTTGGGGGAGCTGGGGTTGCCCGCGGCCGCACTCTCTGCGCCGCATTGATCGGCACGGTAATTCCTCCAGCGGCGCGGGGCACGCTGTGCATTAATCTGCTCCTGTTAGCTGTAATTTGATAACATTAATGCTTGGAGCCCAGCCTGCGGGAGCATATGGATGGCTTCCCACTTGCGACAGGCTCCTGCTCTTTCTCACGGCGCGCTGTGACGCAGGGCTGGGCGCCGAAATACATGCGGTTTTGGTGGGGGAGTCTCCTAATGTGGGTAATGCACTCAGGAAGTCAGTTGTGGGGGAAAAAAAAAATCAACAAAATCTTAGAGGAGGCGACAGGGGAAGGTCCTTTCCATCAGGCTGCCGTACTGCTCTGGGGTTAGAGTGGTGATGGACCCTCACAGCCATCACAGTGTCAGGTCCCAGTTAATTACAGTGAGCCACAGAGCTGACACGAGCAATAACTCAGTTCAGGAAAGACATGGAGCTGTTGGGGCAGGTCCAGAGGAGGCCATGAAGATGGTCAGAGGGCTGGAGCACCTCTGCTATGAGAACAGGCTGAGAGAGTTGGGGTTGTTCAGCCTGGAGAAGAGAAGGCTCTGGGGAGACCTTAGAGCCCCTTCCAGTCCCTGCAGGGGCTCCAGGAAAGCTGGAGAGGGGCTGGTGACAAGGGCAGGGAGTGACAGGCCAAGGGGGATGGCCTGAAGCTACAGGAGGGGAGATGGAGATGACATCTGAGGACGAAATTCTTTACACTGAGGGTGGTGAAACACTGGCACAGGTTGCCCAGAGAGGTGGTAGATGGCCCATCCCTGGAAACACTCAAGGCCAGGTTGGATGAGGCTATGGGCAACCTGGGCTAGTTGAAGGTGTCCCTCCCCATGGCAGGGGGGTTGAACTGGATGGCCTTTAAAGGTCCCTTTCAACCCAAAGCTTTCTGTGATTCTGTGAATAACAACGATGCAGATGAACTTGGTGATGTCAAACGTTGAGTGTCTCCATCAGGGTAGAAGGTCTCAGGCATATGGAGGAGCTGCTTGGTGAAATGAGGACAAATAGGCTGATGCTGCTGCTGATGGCAAGGCAGGGAGCTTACTCCCAGGCAGGATGGCAGGAGGGATGGTGATGTCTGACGGCATGGACCAAAGTGTTCTGATCTGATCCCCTTTGCACATCGCAATGTCTTCAGTGTTGCCTAGTCACTGCAAATGAGGTGGAAGAGACAGGAGAGCACAACCACATCTGCACCAGGGCCGGGCTGCCTCAGGGCTCCCTGCAGCCACAATAGGTGTAGGGATGTAGACAGGGATGTAATGACATGCATGCCAAGGGGGGATGTAATGAAGTGCATGTTAATGAGAGGAGCCCCCGTATTAACAGTCACCTCCCCCTGCTTTCCTGCCCCCCAGAAACTCAGAGAAAATAAGCTGTGGGTTGCCATCATGTTTTTATCAGCAGCTCTCCCGTCTCTCAGCAAGCCGAGCGCACGGGGAGGGCTGCTGTGGGTTCCACAGCGAGACACGGACACAGGGAATTTGGGTTACTCACGGCTTTGGCTGGGTGAGAGCATCCTGCAGCTGTGAGCTGCGTGCTTGCCCTTTCCCCATGGGACACGTGGCTCGGTGAGGATGGACTTTCTCAAGGTGGGACAATAGTAGTTGGTGGCTGAAACCAAGTAAGTTCTCTTAAATTTAAGGTCTGTTAGGAACAGCCCAGCCAAAACCTAACGTAGTTGGAAATACAGGAGCTGGAAGCTTGAATCCTTCAAGATCAATGATAAAACTGCTGTTGCCGTCGGTATGACCAGAGCACAAAGAAAAACCCAGCTGTGTTACAGGGAGTAATCATTCTCCTAAAGCAGTGGGCCACGCGGAAGAGTGATTTCTGGCTGTAATCCCAACAGCATTACACTCAGAGAGGGGACTGAGACGCTGCTACCGCAGAAGTTTGAACCTTCGTGTCTGTTTTATTTGTTTGATGAAAAATAACCGAGGGACAAATGGGAAAAGTGGTTCTTCTTTCTTCTAATATGTAAATGTTATCCCAGAAAATAATTTCTCTTCCCTGCAATAAATCTTGGGGAGGAACTTCTCTGATGGGCATTTCACCTCAGCTGTCAGCTGAGATAGATGTATGGGAAGATGTAGAAACAAAATAAAGAGATTTAAAAATAATCTAGATTCCATTTCTCTATCAGACATAATTTAAAGCAAGCCTAACCATCCACATCTCATTGCCTGCAGACAAAATAAGGTGTAACATATATCCCTTCAGAAGCACTTCAGATGATTAAGAGAAAGGTTTTCATAGAGCGTATTTCCTTGAATAAACACCAGCTCTCCTTCCCTGCTTCAGCACCGAGTACCCCACCACGGTGATCTCAGCATCTCACAAAATGAATTTCAGATGGAAAAAATATACTGGGGGTGCAAAAACGCGCCAAGGAAAGAGGCAAGGTAGGCATCGCAAGGTCTCCAGGGAGACCCACAGCCAGCGTGGTTTTCAAGCAAATATTAAATATCGAGCTCTGAATGGCCTCAGACACCCTCGGCCTGCAAAGCCCTGCCGAGGCAGAGCATCTTGCTTATATCATGCTTTCATATGGATGCAAGCTTGGATTTTAACCAAAGCGCTCTAATGGAGATTAAACGACTCCACAAGCAGCTGCTCTACGGTGATATTAAGTAGAGACTGGATAAAGTTATCAATTTAGATTGAGCTGGGGAAGTTCTGCTAATGCACTTGAACAACAAAGGTGCACAGATGGCAACTGAAATGCTTAGGGAACTTCTTAAGAAAAACCCAGCTGAGCCTTATAAACAAATGTCCTTTTTGAAAACCAGCATCTAAGGAGCAAGCGAGGGACTCTGTCTGAACTACTTTAATTAATTGTTTTTTGTTTTTTTTTTTTTCCATCAGGGACCTGCCTGAAATGTGAGATGTTTAAATTATCGGTACCATTGCAACAGCCACATGGCTGCAGGGAGTAAAAAGGGAAGGCAGGATTTGCATGTGGCCCATCAGTGCTGGTTAAGGAAATGGCAATTCTGTCTTTTCTAAAAAAAAAAAAATAGGGTAAAGAAACCAGCTTTATACAATTTTTTCCTGATCATTTCTGTGAGGCAGGGGTGTTTCTGAGCACACCACCTTGCATCCATTCGCAGAGGTCTTTGAAGCTGCCCAAACGCAAAGCATCAGGCTGAAGACCTGACGGAGGTTGCCTCCCTTGACACGCACACAACTAACGACAGAAGAAGGTGACGCAGCTTAGCTGATGGCTTTGAACTCACCCATGTGCCTTCCAATCGTTTAAATGGCCTGGTCAGATAAACATCAGCACCCAGGGATCACCATTAATATGCACAAGAACAAATGTTCCAGATTTTTAGCCTGTAACTTATTCAAACCAGTTGCTCAGGGAACGGGGCTCTTGCACTCACGTCACCTTCAAACCCGAAGCCTCCCGGGGAAGGGACTTGTCTGGCCCCGTTCACTTGTCCATGTGTTTTTATATACAAACAAGGATAATTGCTGGAGTTGAGTTGATCCTGTTTTTTGAAAAGTCTGCAAATGTGCTTCAGTGTCAGAGGAGCTGTTCCTCTGCGAGAGGTCATTAGCTGGTGACAGGGTGTTTATATTTTGCTGGGGAATTGAGCAGGCTGCATCGTCAGCATCCTTCCATCGCTGCTCCCCTCGTAGGTCGGATCTGCTCTCCTCCAGTCGGAGCACATGTTTCAATGCCACGTCCCCAGCAGTACCCGGGGGGATGTTGCCTGCTGTGATTCATGTGACCCTGGCCAAGCCCCTCCTTTGACTGTACAAAGACCTAAGGGCCACCAGCCTCTCCGTCGGGCGCTGCCAGTCTTGCTGCCTATGGCAGGGTTTGAGACCAACAGGGGACCCGAGACGTTGACAAATAAGTGCTGATTCAATGTAACTAAACTTCAGGTCTGTGGCTTACCAGGATATCCAGAGGTGGTCTGCAACGTGATCGTCACTCCCACCATGTGTTATCAGGTGGAATTGGCAATATGTCTTACTAGAAGTTCATGCCAGGAGACGGTGCCCTAAGGAAGGGGAGGAATGTTACACACATCCCAGTGTGATGTCCAGGAGCCCAGGCTCATCCCGCCTTCATCAGCCATCCCACACCAAGCTCTGTGCCCTCCAGCAGCAGGATGGAAGCAAAGGGCTGGAGGTTAGAGAGATGGTAAAACACTGCTGCCATTCACTCGATGGCCATATCACGCCTCGTGCAGCTCCTCCTTGCAAGTTTGACCCCAACCCTGGCACCTTTGGCCAACAGCAAGGCAGCTCCCCAAAATCTGGCATTACTGCCATGTTCCTCATCCTGATGAACCTTCCCACAGACCATTTAAACCACCACCAAAGGGAGGTTTGCACGAGGGCTCTCCTGGAGCAGAGACAGTTGCGGCTGAGCATTGGCAGCACCCCAGCTCTTGCAAGATCACCACCACCACCAGCAAGGGTGAGCTCTGATTTTCCCAGATGCCGGCAAGAAATGTTCTTCTACAGCCTGGGCCAAGCAGAGGACAACAATGACTATTCATTGCTACCGAGGCAGAGCAGATGGGAAAAGAAAGCGCTATCACAGGCAAATGCTTTAAGTGACGCAGGAGGAAAATAAATGAAAACAATGAGCAGGCAGCACTTTCAGATCACTAGTTTTCCATACATTGCTTGACTCTATTGAGCTAATTTTGTCCTTGGTCTGCATGGGAAGGCGAGTTCATCCTACATGCCTGAAATACAGCACCTTGATACAGACATGGGCCAGATTTACAAATATATTTGTTGTGGTTTGCACATCTGTAAGTTCTCTTAGGTCTAAGTTCTGGTGTAACCTGGTCTTTCCAGGGCATGAGACCTTCATTTGGTGGAGACCGATGGAGGGACGTGAAAAGTGGGTTCTGCAGACGGCCAAGAGGAAGAGTTTGCTGTTCCAGTTATTGTTTACCAGACTTAAATTACTCTTTATGTACTGGTATTACTCACCTTTGCAAATCCAACTAGTTAAGGGGAAAAAAAGAACACATTGACAGGCTCTTTGAAAATTGATTTTGATATACATTGAAATTATACAAGCCAACAGCAGAGATGTATGTTGACATTTCTGAAAGCCAAGTGACTTACGTAGTACATGACTGGGTTGAGTGGATAAAGGGGTCTGTGTCTTCATTGCTTAACCACAACCAGCCACACGCGGACAATAGGGACATTCTTGTTTTCTTTGGAAGCACAATAAAATTACTCACATGCTGGAAGAGAGTGCCATTATAATAAAAATTACTATACAGGCTGTGCCAGTCAGCTTGCCCTTAAAACCAAGCCCTACCATGCATCTTATTCCCTGACATTCAATTTAAAAAGTATTTCCCATTTCTTATTTGAACCTGGGCAGAAAATGCTATGATGTTAGGGAAGGTTAGGGGATTTTTCACTGTGCAAAGCAATTGTTCTTCTACTTCACAAACGGTCATGGGTATCAGCTTGGAGGCCTTACACCAAGTACTGCCCTATTTTCTTGAAACCTTCTCGATAAAAGGACTCCAACAGACCCCCCCAGTTTCCCAGCAGCCATGGAAGTAATGCACTGGGCGTTCCTGTAAACTGTTGCTATTTACATTAGATGCACTCCATAGGATAGGTGGAGACTTCTTCTCCCCCTCAAAAAAATGAATTAGATATTGACATTCAGCTTTTTCATACTTACAAACACATACTGATGTATCAAATGCAACATAATGGCCGTGTGCTGTGAACCTTGGCCCAGGCAAGGACTTCCCGAAGTCCACAGAGCTGCTCACTTAAGAACACTTGCAACAATGAGGACTCGGGCTCTGCAAGCCTCAGTGATTAACTTGAAACACAAACGGTTGAGATCAAAACTTTTCAGAAAGCCATTAAAGAAAAGGCTGGTGCCAAATCAATAAAAACGCTGTTTGCAAGACCAATTAGCCGATGTATGAAACAGAAAAGAGTGAATTGTGTATTCACCTTTCCTGGACTCATTTCTGGCACAGCCTAAACGTATTCTTTAACTGTCTGCCTGGGTACATTATTCACCTACACATATACTTCCATATAATCATATACTGGTGTTGGGGGAGTTGCACTTGTTCTTTAAAATACTTTTTGTATTGGGAAGAGGAGGACTTTCTTGTTGCGTTTTAATGCATCTTGGTTGCAGCACCCCTCTATGTTTCATGGCAAATAATTTCAGAGCAAGTCAGAGTGATGCTGGCCTTCCTCGTGTGCGTCTCAACTTGTGCAGGGCAACACCTGACACCTCTGATGCATCGTTGTGCATCAGGTCCTTGTTGGCAAAGAGTGTGGGCTGCTTGAACTCTGGGGACACCAAAAGTGCCTCAATCTGCAAAAGTTTTTGTAAACCAGCCCTTGAACAGTGAGACATGGGGATCCCCAGCATTGCATAGGGCTGGCGTCCTCTCTGCCCCCAAGGCAAGGCTCCAAGGCCAAAGAAGGACTGGGGGTTGTTTGTGGGTACCCAAAACGTTACCCCAAGGACCTGGACTCCGTATTTTTAAGACAAGGTTGCTTCTTCAGTTGCATATAGTCACATGTAAATTCTTTCTGCTTCTTTGCATGCTGAGCTGACCCAGAAGCTAATTCCTAGGGTATTTAGTGCAAATAAATGCTGAAAACAGTGACCCATCGTGTTTTGGTCTATTCCAGTGTGAACCAAATATGAAGATCCCTGCGCTTGCTCTTAAGTCATAATTGTTACACATGGAAAAGCCTGTGCACGTTTTAGTAATACGCATTGGTTGACCTGATCTTATTTGTCAGCTATTCTTAGAAAAGAAGAAAGGGTGTACAGTATTTTGGTGTCTAATTATGAGATCCATGTTAGTACTCCATCTGCTGTTCTTGTGTACTGACACTTACATTGCCATACATGTTTAAAAATGCCTTTACAATTTATCACCTGGTGAAGCAGACTGGTTGTGGTGGGTTGACCAAGGCTGGAGGCCAGGTACCCCCAAAAGCCGCTCTATCACTGCCCTCCTCAGCTGGACACGGGAGAGAAAATATAATGAGAGGCTCGTGGGTCAAGATAAGGACAGGGAGAGATGGTTCACTAATTAATGACATGGGCAAAATGGACTCGGGAAAATTAGTTTAATGTCTTACCAATCAAATAAGAGTCAAGTAATGGGAAATCAAAATCTTAAAACACCTCCCCCCACCCCTCCCATCTTCCCGGGCTCAACTTCCCTCCCCATTGCTCTCCCTCCTCCCCCCCAGTGGCACAGGGGGACAGGGAATGGGGGTTACGGTCAGTTCATCACACGGTGTCTCTGCCGCTCCTTCCTCCTCAGGGGGAGGACTCCTCACACTCTGCCCCTGCTCCAGCCTGGGGGCCCTCCCACAGGAGACAGTCCTTCATGAACTTCTCCAGCGTGAGTCTCTCCCATGGGCTACAGTTCTCCACCAACTGCTCCAGTGTGGTCTCTCCCACGGGGTGCAGACCTTCAGGAGCAGATTGCTCCAGCGTGGGTCCCCCACGGGGTCACAAGTCCTGTCAGCAAACCTGCTCTGGCGTGGGCTCCTCTCTCCACGGGGCCACAGGTCCTGCCAGGGACTTGCTTCAGCCCGGGCTTCCCACAGGCCACAGCCTCCTTCAGGTGCCTCCACCTGCTCCGGCGTGGGGTCCTCCACGGGCTGCAGGTGGAATCTCTACACCCCCTCATCCTCTCTCCATGGGCTGCAGGGGGACAGCCTGCTTCACCATGGTCTTCACCACGGGCTGCAGGGGGATCTCTGCTCCGGCGCCTGGAGCACCTCCTGCCCCTCCTTCTGCACTGACCTGGGTGTCTGCAGAGTTGTTCCTCTCACATCTTCCCACTCCTCTCCCCAGCTGCAGCTACACGGGTTTTTTTCCCCCTTTTAAACTCTGTTACCCCAGAGGCACTATCACTGTCACTGATGGGCTCGGCCTTGGCCAGCAGTGGGTCCGTCTTGGAGCCGGCTGGCATTGGCTCTGTTGGACATGGGGAAGCTTCTAGCAGCTTCTCACAGAAGCCACCCCATAACCCTCCCCTTACCAAAACCTTGCCACGCAAAGCCAATATGCTGGTGTACTGGTCAAGTCACTCTGAACAGCAGAGATGTCCTTACCTTCAGGGCACCAGTTCCCATCTTCTCCTTATTTGTGGTCCATCAGAGCAGTGACTCTACTCACCTCGGGGATTCCTGAAATGCTGAAAAGCCATTCAGCTTTTCTCTCAGGAAGGGGGCTCTGAGCACATGGGTATATCTTGTGCAAAGGTTCGTATGTCACAAATGATCATGGCTGTTGCTTTGTTGGGATTTTTTTCATTGAAGAGTGACGGGTGCAATTCCCAGCCATGCTTCGCAGAGAGCCTGCCATCATGAAAAGACATTCAAGAGTCTTGCACACACACCTAGGACGGGTTTGAAGGAAAATGAGTGAACCCTAGAGATGCAGCAATGGAATGAATAATCTAGTTCAGGATTTGGCAAGTGGACAAGGGCTTATGTCCGGAAACAGGGTGGAGGCATGACGGGCTGATGCCACCCAGCACAGAGGCAGGACTGCCATTTCTCCAAGAGAATGGGGTTTGTTTGCTCTGGTTGCTTTCCAAAGTCATTCCGATGCCTCAGAGGTGAAAAGATTTCAAGGAAACATTTGAGATGCTCATTCGGTCACATCCAAACCGTTTTTTTTTTTAAAACATGCCTCAGCAAAATGACTCGCTGTTTCACATGGGAAGGCTGTACAGTGCGTCAGAAGTGGAAAGTGCCGGAGGCAGAGCAATGCCGCGTGGATGGTGCTGAGTCCATCGGGCATCTGGAGCAGTCAAAGGCCAATGAGATTTTCCAATATCCTTTAACTGGTGCTAGAAGGAAAAATATGAAAAGTCTTTGGGGTGCAATATGAGCTGATTAAAAGAAAAATAAAACAAAGCACTAATTAACTGTGCTATTAAAGGTCCATTCACTTTGCTGGAGGAAAGAGCAACATCTTCTAGGATGGATGCTTGCTAATAAATCAGGAGGGCTTTGTTCATCTGCCAGCTCCCACACAGGCTGGCTGGGTGGTCTTGCTGTGAGTCAAATCTCTTTAACCTCAGTTTCTCTATCTGCAACATGGGGAGGAAAACTATGTATTCACCTCTCCCCTTCAGTGAATGTTGAACTCCAAAAAAAAATTTAAAAGAATTGGAAAGTGCTATAGAAATCCGAGGTGTTGCTGCTATTTGTTACACAGCAAAAGCCAAAGTTCCTGGGTGAGGAGTCCTTTTACCTTTCGTTATCACACAGAATGTTTTGTTTTTTTTTTAAGATAGAGGGCATCCAAGAGAGGAGGTATGTCAGCTGCTCCCTAAGGAAGAAGATGGACAAAACCTGCCAAATACTGAACAGGACCCCTTCCAAACTGGAGGAATTGGGCAGAAGTCTTCCATCAGCAGACTGATAATCTGCTGCCTAGAAAGGAAACTGACAGGAACTGCTTCAAAACACCTGGTACCACCGTGGATCTGGCAGGGTTTCCCACAGAGGTGCCATGATCCCAGGACAAAGAGGGCAACGCATGGAAATCAAAAGGCCATCATGACTCCAGCTCTGCCACCGAGGTGTGCTACGAGACACCGCGGCTGGGGAGGTGCTGGAGTACACAGGCTTTGCAAGAGGATGGAGAGATGTGGGCTGCAGCAAGTCCTCTTGCTAAGCTCTAGACCACCTCACGAGAGAGCAGAGAGAGGAAGAGCTGGTGGAAATGGCATAGGAAGAGAGATGAGAAGGTACTGAAGACATGTGGGGCTAAACCCAAACCCAGTGGATCGCTCCCAACTCTCTGCAGGAACAATGGATGTCCAGACATCATCAGGCTCATTAAACCAGATAGGGTTTCCCTGTGCTCGCTAAGGCAGGGCTCACTCAATTTCTTTATTAGTTTACAGTTTTTCCTGATCCAGTCTGGTTTTTAATTAATTGTTTTTTACCTTGGATTAAAGGGGTCCTACAGGAAAGCTGGAGAGGGGCTGGTGACAAGGGCAGGGAGTGACAGGACAAGGGGGAATGGCCTGAAGCTGCAGGAGGGGAGATGGAGATGGGATGTGAGGCAGAAATCCTTCCCTGTGAGGGTGGTGAGGCCCTGGCACAGGTTGCCCAGAGAAGCTGGGGCTGCCCCTGGCTCCCTGGCAGTGGTCAAGGCCAGGTTGGATGGGGCTTTGGGCAACCTGGGCTAGTGGAGGGGGTCCCTGTCCATGGCAGGGGGTGGAACTGGATGGGCTGTGAGGTCCTGTCCAACCCAAACCATTCCATGATGTAGAACAAGCTTTTTATGTAACAGCCCTTGCTGAGATAGAAAGCATGATAAATGGAGCCTGGGTCCTGCAATTTGGTATTTAGGTAGCTCTGTCAAGAGTGTGGTGAAGAATGTTGTAAAAAATGGTAAATCTGAACATCCACGGTGTCTGCCAAGTTAAAGGGCTGCAACTCAAACATGAAGGCAGCCATCCAGAGGGGACTGGATTTGTTTTTCAAGATAGCCAGTTTAGATGTAATTTTACCACCTTGTACCTTTGTATTCTCATGCTCTCTTCTTATAGTCCTCTGGGGAAAATTCTGAGATTGCATTTTGTTATTTTCCACCATCAATTCCATGATTTGCTAATGCAAACTGCAAGATGTCAGCAAACAGTAGGAACAGCAAAAATACTTATTTCGCTGCTGTTGTGAAAGTGTAGGTATAATGTATCTATTTACTGAATTACAGAAAATCGCTTTCCTCCTGCAGATGAGTGTTGGCAAAATTGGTCACTTAATTCTCAAAGACTGAAAGAAAGGTAACAGCAATTACTCCAATGTCATGGCAACACATGCCAGCGCTCTGAGGATCTCAGCATCTCCCCGCTGCAGTCCTCCCTCAGACAAAACCATATTTTTCGCAGCAGTTTAGCACTGAGGTTTCCTGGGAGCAGTGCTCCTGGGCAAGCATTACCTACGCTACCAGGTCTGATGGATTCGGGGGGCACCTCCAGCCAGCCCCATTTCGAACATCCCTCAGGCAGCTGCCTCTGCTCTGCCCATCTCAGAATTACGGTCAGCAGGTGTTTGACAGCACCTCCCTGCCTGCTATTAAAATCTCCCCCAAGCATGCACAGAGCTTTTCAATAGAGCAGCCTCTGCAAGAGCACAGGACCAACAATTTGTGCTGTCTTTGCAGCCATCTCGCACAATCAAGCGCTTTGAGGGGCTTTGCTGTGTGGTGTGACGATGGCTGTTGTGGGTGTGGGGGCTCAGGCTTTTGGCTTCTCCATGTGAGAGTAAATGTAAATTATCTTGCTATCCAAGTTAATCCTATGGGAATAGAATCCTTACAGGCTGTAAATTACACTGAATCTCTAGGATCTACAACTCGCCCTCCCAAAAAATCAGCTCTCTTGCCTTCAGCCAGGGCTCAGTCGACCATATGGGTGGAGTACGGGTGGATTCCCAATGATATCATGGAAGGATGTGGGTTTGCCTGCAAATTCCTGTGTCTTCTCCTGAGCTAATTTCACTCTTTGTTTACTCTTATCAGGACCTCTGCAGCCAAGAATTAATTAGCAGCACTGCCTTAGTACATCGGGGTCCTACCAGTTCAAGTCATTGTACGCACACAAAGCCAAGATCTGCACAGCTTAAAACATTTTTTTTAAAAGGACACCATTACTAAGCATTATTACTAGTAAAAAAAAATGGCTAATTATACCAGCAAAAATAAACACTTAAGTGAGGAATATCTCTCCAGCTTCACTACATAATGCAAGCAGTGGTAATGGTTAGGAAGAAGATGTTTTGGTAAGGACTTTGGCATTTTTTTTTGCTTGCTGAAGAGCTGTTCTGCTGCCCTCCATCATGCCTGGTACCCAGATAAGCCAGGCCAGACAGCCTCAGTTATTACTTTGCCTGGGGCTGTGGATTTTTGTTTTTTGTTTTTCTGTAAGAAGGATAGAAAGCATCCTAAACAGAGTGATACTGTATCCCAAGCATTAATGCACTTACTCGAAGTGAGACACGCAGAGGTTATTTGCTTCCTCTGTTTGATAAAATAAATAAATTGTGTGTAGATTAAGTGCTGTGCAATGAAGGCAGCATTGTACACAATATTCCCCGGCAGACGCTTACATTTCCTAGATAAGATACATGGCAGCGAAGGCTGATGAACTACAGGCTTTCACATGAAACTACTACTAACTATTATTACTACTAAAAATATCACCTAGCTATACTTGCTAAAATAAACATTTATATGCACAGATAATCCCCAAGCTTCAATGTATAAACCAACTGGTGGTGGATAACTGTTAGAAAAAGCTGTGCTAGTAAGTACGTTGCTGCAATTTGCCTGTTACAGGCTCTCTTCTGGCACCACGTCCAAACTATTGACAGTAGTGGGGACACATCAGCAAGCAGAAGCAAATCCAGACTGTGTGTCCCAAAAAAGAAAAAAAAAAATCTTTTTTTTTTTTCCTTGGTTTTAATTAGACGAAAATCATTAACAAATATTTTCACATCATAATTTTCATGCCGATGAGAGCATCGGACCAAAATAATAGGAGTCTCATTTCCTCTTAGGAAACTAAATGAAAAATGAGGCTTGGAAAGAAGATCATGAAGTCAGCTAATCTGTCGCACAGCTCCAGGAGAGGATTACCCGCAGCAAACAGGGCTCGGCCGCCCTTTTCTTCACGGATGGTCTGCTAGGAAGCTCTGCATAAGCCAGCCCTGGGGTAAAAGCCCCTATCCCGGTGTGCTCCCACCTCCGTGTATCTCCTCTTGAGAGAAAGTCATGGTCCATGTCTGGCAAGCAGACATCCCAAACCATAAAAAGGTTACTGACCTACAGGAGGCATTTATTTGTTTTTCTGTTGTGTGGGAAGACAGGACATTAAGCAGTCATTTGCCAGACAAAATCAACTCCAGAATCCAAAACCTTCTACAATGGGAGACCAAAAGCCAGATGAGAATTTATTCAAACATTCTTGTGTAATGTTTCTGCTCAGTGAGACTATGGCTATGGTTTCTTCGGAATATTTTGCAATATGTGAAATAATGATGTTACTAAAGTTACCCTTCATAACACTGATCTTGTTATTTTATTTTTTTCAGGAAGAACTGAGTTTAGCCATTAATGTAATTCTAAGTTCAAGCAAGATGATCCAAAACGCCTTGGAAGCATCATTGAAGTGCCCCAATAAACATGCTGTTGTTGCATCCAACCATCTTGGGCAAGGTGAGCCAGATAGTTTGCTGTGTTCATTCTTTTGTACTGATGCTATGAACAGCAACCTGTTCTTTTAGGGAAACCAGGTCAAATGCAGCTATCAGTTCTCCTCAGCTACTTTTGACCCTGTGCTTCTGCCTATTTTTGCATGCCTGGGATGGGAATACTGCATGTGAGGCAGCACCATGGCCTTGAAATAAAACAGTGCAGCTCCTGAAGCACGAGAAAAATAGCTGTCAGTGCTTACACAAGCAAGAGTTCATCAGGTAAATCTGAATGCAAAAATAGCGAGATACATGTCAAAATCATGTAGTGGGGCTCATTACATACAAATCCCGGAATAAAGATAAGCCAGCCTAACCATCTGGATATGTATGTCATACAGCAATATATGCAATTTGGGTTTTGACCTTAAATCCTCCTGTCCTAAAAAAAAAAGTCAAGTCAACCTCAAACAGGTTTTTTTCTACCACAAACATCTAAATTGGAAAATCCTCGAGCAATCTGTTCCTTTTTTATTCCAAATCTTAAAAGAACGTAAAACCCAGAAAACCTGAACAATTAAATTCTGCCACAGTAATCAATGCAGACAGGCCCCCTTTCAATGCTAGGTATTTATTTTCATGTATTAAGCATTCCTGGTAGATGCGTGAAAGAAAATATCTCAAATTTTGCCTTTGACAGTGTGACTTCTAAGAAGCATTTTTTCAGTGCCAAGATCAGTCACGTTATTGCTGGCAGTAAGTAGCACTCTCACAAGCTGTTAAATTCTTTACCTGCAGACAAGTGGCTTTTGAATAGGTTAAAAAAAAGAAATATTTCCTGCCTTTTGAAGATATGAAAGGGACCCAAAAGGACTATGAAATCAGTGTAACTGGTAACCTTCAGACAGCAGCATTATCAAAAGGCGAGGATAAATGACCAAATTCATCCAACATCTAACTGTTTCAAGTCAGTAAGTTCAAACTGGAGATGAATTGCCTTCAGCAAAGCCAGGGTCTACAAGGTGTTGTGTTAATGAGTACAGTGAAAGAATAGCAGATATTATGATTGACAGCAGTAGTGTATATATATATATAAAAATACGTGTGTGTGTGTGTGTGTGTGTGTAAAAATCTGGAAATAGCATGCAACACTTCAGAGGAATGAAACCACAGATCTGGGGTAAAATTAACAAAGGTGCCAGCATGATACAGGAACCTATTTCCCAATTTTAAAAAAATAAAACCCTGCAGTCTAGACTGGGAGTCTGGAGCCAAGAAAGTCCTGCGGTCACTTTGTCCGGAAGAGGAGACAAGCTCGCCCACAGCGTGCCAGTGTAAGAGAGCTCAGAAAGGGTCTGTTCATTGTGTGTATGCTACAATCCCATATGACCAGGCGGTTCCCTGAAAAGATTTTTGATGGGTTGCTGTTTATTAAAGTCTACAAGTCCAAGTCCCGCACATGCGGTGAGCACTGGGACTGGAACGGGGCTGCAGACATGTCTCTCCCCTTCCTCCAAGGATCTACCACCTTCATTGCTCACTTCATTTATGGCTGACCCATCTGCCAGTAAGGTCAACATCAGGAAAATTAGGTCCATGCTACTCCTATCATGTGTTCCTCATGGTGTAACACAGACCAAACCCAACCTTCCAGGCAGGGACAGCTCTATCTTCAAAGGCATTGTCCTCCCAACAAAAGCTGTAAATATTTTTAAGCTCTCCCTGATATCAGCAGTAATTGAGCATACTGTACATCCTCTGGGAACAAGCTTTGTTTCCAGGCATATTGAAAGTACTTCAGCTTATTTTGGCATCTCATTTGAAATAATCCCTTTGGGCTCTTGCTTTGACTGTGCGTACTAGGTTTGTCTGGCATTCCACAGTGCACGAGACTCCAGCATGAGAACTAAAAGTAACTCAATCCTCTGCTTCTGTTTTATCTTCCTCTCATCCATGATATTTTGAAAATTCACAAGAAAACCATAATTGGTGTTATTTATCATCTGTCAGCATTAGCACCCTCACAATCCCGGAGGATTTCCTCATGCTCAAGAGGTAGCAGTTCCGGCTCCATAAAAACCATAGCATCAGAGCGACTGGGCAAGTCAAGAGAGGGCCATGAACCAACACCATGGAAATAAAAAGAAAGAAAGTGGCCTACTGCTAAGACTTGAGGTTTTACTGGCAGAGCTAACGTGTGTCAGCAAAGATATCCTCCCAGTAGTGTAAACTTTGATTATCAACGCAGACAGGCAGGTCCCCCTGCTCTTCTAGCTCGTACCATTTGGGAGATCAGTTTAGGCTAGACAAGAGGAAGAACTTTAAAGTCCCTATGAGATGTATTTCCTGAGCAAGGAGTATCTGGTTGCAATGGTACAGTTCTGCTGCTAACTCCTCTGAGCATAAAGACCAGTTCCTGCCCCACCTATCCTCACCTGGAGGGCTAAATCTGCTGAAAAGGCACAAATTCAGAACTGTTCACCTGGAGCCACACCTGATGAGTTTGCACCAACAACCAAGCCAGGAAAAGAGCAGACCAGGTAGGCAGAGCAACGAGGGGATGAGGTACTCTGCGGGTACTGCAGAGCGACTGAGGGCAATGAAAGACATGATGACAACCAGCACACTTTCATGTGCCCTTTGATCCCAGTCCAGATGCTGTTCTCTCTGTGCCATCCACATCACTCCATGAACGAGTCCTGGGTGGGTGAGGCTGAGCAAAGGGTGTTGTGTGCTTGACTTCACAGAGGATGAACAACATACCAGCAGGTAAGAGCAAGCTAGCAATTTGAGATTCTGGTAGCTAATATTTTGTCCATTGTAGCTGAGAGGGGACTTGGAGACAGACGTGTCACCTGCAGTGACAAATGAACTCACATTTTAAAGATAAGAGCTTCCCTTGCATTCTTCTCATTACTCTATATCATAGACTGCTGTTGCTTCATGGACATCTTCTCTCGAGCCAACCTTCCCAGAATGACTGGATTTAATACTCTATCACAAAGTGACAGGAGGAGATAGTGATATGTGTCCCCTCTACATGCCATTTCCAACAAGGCCTAGAAAAGATCATCATACTTTATTTTATGATCAGTGGGTCATTCATCTATATCTGCTTTGAAGCCACGGTAGATTTTTTGCCAATCACTAATAGAAACTAAATAAACACAGCCAAACAGTGTCATCTATCTGTGTGATGAGTAATTATGAGGGATTCCTCTTTAAATAGATGCTTAAGTAAAGATACAAATATCATTTTACAAATGCTGGCTCAAGAAGAGGTGTTGGGGAATTACAAAGAAGGGACACCTCACTTACATATGTATATATGTAAGCGCAAATGTGACCCTACAGCGTTATCAAGTACAGAGCAAAGTAACTTATTTCAGCTTTTATAGTCATGTGTGCGCTCTCTTCAATGTGCCATGAACTGACACTCAGGATGGAAAAGTAATTTTCTATTTCCAAAGCTTCATTCATAAAAATGACCTTTTCATTGAATGTTTTCATTCTGGTATGAAACATTATTTATTTCCCAAGGAGGCTATTGGGGGACTAGTTCATATAATACGTGATGAGTGTGTGCAATATGATGAAGGGTTATAACGCAGCTGAATGATCCTTCTATACTCTCTGTATTGCGTGTGTGTGCGTGTATTAATGACCCTGCAGCACTGAGCCCAAAGCACTGGGTGTTCTGGCTGATGTGAGTTATTTTGCTCTGCCCACTTCAATCCTCCCGCCGTGTCACTGAGACACGGTGTTCAGCCCCATCTCCGCTCCTGCACCGTCAGGCTGGGCTGCGGGTCGAGAGGTGGACATTTCTCTGCGCCATGCGGAGCAGTTTGTTACCTGTAATGCAGTAATTTAAATATTAAGGATGGGTTGGTTTGGGAAGCTCAGCGCTCAGTGAGCAAAACTCAATTAACTGTGAGAAAGAGGGAAGATGAAGTCGGAAAGGGGAAGTGATGGGGAAGCAAAAAGGGTTTCAAATGCCTCCGTAATTGTCTGCGGATCAGACAAGGGGCTGGTGACTCCCGTTGACGCCTGCCAGCATGACATCATGACGGCTCAGCCCAGCTGAGCTGCAGAGCTCGACTGAAAGATTTATCTCCCAGACAATAGAGATGGCGGTATTGAGGGAATGGGCAGACATGCAAGAGAGAGTCGGACACAGAGAACTGCTGCTGGGCAGGAAACCAGGCCACCCAAATCTGGAGGAAGAAGGGAACAGGTCCCTGCTATGGGCGAGTGAACGGGTGCACTGAGAGCATCTGGGGTTTGAGCATTGACTGTTGTTGTATTTCTACCGCTTGTTCTTCTTCCCCTTCGCTCCACAGCCTGATCCCTTCAACCTCCACACACTCACAGCCCCCTGTATTCCTACTGATAACTGTTGAACCAGAAAGGAAGAAAAATGCAGACCTTTAGCAATATTGCTGCCATTGCATGAGAATAGGTTGGTAGGGAGATCAGGAGTCAGGATTCCTGGGACTTGCAGCCACACAGATGGAGACAGCAATGGGACACAGGCTTTTGCAAGAGGACGTCTCTCCTTCTCCAGGGCGCAGTGGGAGAAGCAGGAATACATGGTGAAGCGCTGTATCATTGTTTGCTTTCTATCAAACGGGGCCATGCCATCACTTTTTTCAGGGAAAAGGCTGCTTTCTGACTGCCTGCAGCCACTCACTGGGAGCTGTGGCCAGGCACCCAGGCTAGTTACAGCCCAAGCTGTGACCAGCAGGTCGAGGGGGGGATTCTGCCCCTCTACTCCATTCTGGTGGGACTCCACCTGCAGTGCTGCGTCCAGCTCTGGGGGCCCCAGGACAAGGAGGACATGGAGCTGTTGGGGCAGGTCCAGAGGAGGCCACAAAAATGGTCAGAGGCCTGGAGCACCTCTGCTCTGGAGACAGGCTGAGAGAGTTGGGGTTGTTCAGCCTGGAGAAGAGAAGGCTGCGGGGAGACCTTAGAGCCCCTTCCAGTCCCTGCAGGGGCTCCAGGAAAGCTGGAGAGGGACTGGTGACAAGGGCAGGGAGTGACAGGACAAGGGGGAACGGCCTGAAGCTGCAGGAGGGGAGATGGAGATGAGGTGTGAGGCAGAAGTTCTTCCCTGTGAGGGTGGTGAGGCCCTGGCACAGGTTGCCCAGAGAGGTGGTAGATGGCCATCCTTGGAAACACTCAAGGCCAGGCTGGATGAGGCTTTGAGCAACCTGGGCTAGTGGAAGTTGGAACTAGATGGGCTTTGAGGTCCCTTCCAACCCAACCCATTCCATGATTCTATGAACACAGCTGCTCCCAGCTGGGCAGCAGCACCATCTCCCCCGTGCTGCTGCACACCTCCTGGGATGCAAGTGTTTGCTGGGGTGTGAAGCAGCGGTCCCCAAATCAAACCTCGCTGAGCTGCAGCACATCACTTGCCTATGCCCTACCCTGGTGTCTCACCTGGACCACGCGCCTCCCTGGACATCATCTGGGAGAGAACAGGATCCCACCAAGTGTCCCTCACCCACACTGTGATGGGTGTCAATGAGAAGGGAGAGGAATTGCCCTCTGGAGGGATTTGTCTCCCCGAAAAGAGCATAGATGGCTTTAGACCAGAAATCTAACTTTCTTCTGGCCAAAATCAGGTAAGGTGAACACCACCTTACAAATGGCCCGGCCAGTTAAGTACTGACAGTGACATTAATTATTTCAATCCATGTCAAACAGACTATGAGTTAATTGAGATTTTCCTATCCAGTCTAGAGAACAGAGATGAAGTGCCTTGGAAGATGCTGGAACAGAAATACACACTGCCCTCAGGGGTGCATATAATGGCATGGGATTTCTGTACGTTACAACATTCCTTTAAAACCATGTCATCTAATGACAGACTTTCTTCTCTTTGTTTGGGAGGAGGGAGAGAAAAGTTAGCTTTGTCCTATGATTTCCTCCCTCTTAGCTATTTCTCATTTTAGTTTTCAGATAGATGCATGCTGTAGAATACATGTTAAGTCTAAATAATTAAAAAAAAAAATTCTGCTTTTGTAGTACCTGCCTTTTGAGAGTCTTTGAGGAGTAACTGTGCACCTCTGGGCTGTGAGTACTTTGTCAGTAATAACTCTGTGAGGAACCTGTTAGTAAGCAAGGTTATAGCTGGCTAAACTGAGGCAGGGGGTTGGTCTCATTTAAAAAAGGTCTCGTGGAACAGGGATTAAAGAGGTAATTTTGTAGGAATTGTGAATATGAAAATCTATGAATATATGAAAAGCCAACATTCCCTATCAAATGCTGTGAAACACACACCTACGCTGCCACGCGAGTCACAGCTGACGTGGATGTGGACACAACGGCGTCGGGCAGGACCGGCTGCAGGCGAAGGGCGGTGGGAGGCAGCGGTGGGGAATGTCCCCCGCCCGCGGTGGCAGCTCTCCCCGGTCCTCGGGGGCTCGGGGGTCCCGGCCGGAGACAGGGTCTCCTGGGGCAGGGGGGTGGTTCAGGCTGCACCGAGACAAGCAGGGGTCCTGCGCAGGGCTGAGAAAGGCAAGCACCATGGGTTGCAATTTTATTATATGTTAAGTAAGTAATTTATTATCTTATTATTTATCTCACCAAATATTTTACATTTGTGCAACTGAAAATATCTTTTATCCTAGGCTGCCTCCCAGCTGGTGCTGTGTGAGAGCCTTGGGGGGGGGTGTTAGCAAAATCTTGTACATGTGGAGGTAGCGCTTAAAATAGTTTGGATGTATAGAAAATGCATCCTTGCTTCTGAGAGACTGAGTAGTTTTGTGTTCACGGTAAGTCGAAGCAATTAAGAGGGATTTCTGGCTTTGCTTAATCTAATTTACCACATTTTTCTGTAATGAATATGTTGCAAAACAGTTTAACTAGTCCAAACTAAACGAACTTTCAGATCAGTGCCAATTTAGCTTACCTGCTGGCCTGCAAACTGACACGCTCGCCAGTGTGACATGGCCGATGATGCACTTAGACTCACCTTAAGATTGACCAGAGGTATCAGGACAAGGTGTCATAACGTTTCTGGCTTTAATTGAGAAGCTGCGATCTTGCTGTCCCTTCTTTCTCTCTCTCCATTCAAATTTTCCATTGAATTTATGGATTCAGTTATTGGAGTGGAACATGAAAAGCTGGCATTTGCAAACATAAATGGCCAGCTGTATATTTGCTTGCTATATATATATATATGGGTCAAATCTGTAATCAGGCTGTGTAACTGGTCCTATCAATCAAGCATATGTTGGAATGTGCATCTTTTCATGCAGCCATGCGCTCCTACAAGTCTGAAAAAAATGGAACTGAAAATTTAGGTGGTGTTTCTCAAGGTGAGCTAAAAGCTAAAAAAACCCCTTGGTTTAGGATTTCAAGGTGAGGGGGAAAAGGAAAAAAAAAAAAAAAAAAAAAGAAGAGCTCTTTGGCTCCTTCCTTCAGGACTAGTGCTGCCATCTAACAAAACTATCTCCCTAAGCAGGACCTTGCAAGTGCCAGGTGCTGGTGGGGAAGCCCTGAGAGCTCTAAACTCCCCTCAACTCGATTTGGAGGTGAGGTTACCCCTTGCAGGAGTCAGTATGGTCTTAAGAAACCTGAGCTGCAGGCTTCCTAGCATATCACCATAAACAAAGAGTAATAGTAGTAATAATAATACTACTAATACTTAGCATGCAAGGACAATAGCTGTTGGGGCCGTGAATAGGAAGGTTCTTGCAAACCTCTGTTTATGGTGCAGGTGATATTACTGAGTCTGGCAAGAGGTCTGCAGCTCAGGTTTCTTAAGGCCTTTAAGAGGTGGTAATTGTCTCACTTTTGCTTTAAATACAGTGATAATTACATCTTTAAACAATGGCTATAAACTCCTCCTTTAATTCTTTGTGAAGTGCTCTTCCCTGTCTCTATGATTTGGGGGGGGGGGGAGGATGTCACAGTTAAATACCATCACTAGGGCTATCAAATGAAAACAAATCACTTTTAATTTTGCTCATTGTAGTTGATACACTTTAATCCCAAGGTTGTGCCTTTCTTTGAACTTGAAGGCACAGTTAGCACAGGATTCATTACAGTGCACTTACCCTCTTTGCTTCAAATCAGTTCTCTTCTCTGTTCCATAGGTGGTGTTGAGTGGTCCAACTTCTTTGTGTCATTAAATTACGCAAGCAAACCCATAAAAAAATCGTAACATGGGAAAAAAAAGTGTCTATAATATCTGTTGATATTTCAGATCCAAAGTTACTTTTATGTCTTTGAAAAAACCAAATATTAATACATTTGGGAAACAGTGGGCCATGTTCTGCAGTCCCTAGAAGACCCATCCAGCAGCCCACAGGTATCTCAGCCAGTACAACTGCTTTTACCTTCTCACAGAATATGTAATTTTTCCTCTTATATGAGAACAAGTCTGGGCCTCCTTTGGATTAATCATTGCTATCAGATGGCATGCCTTCTTCCCTCCAGATGAAATGAATGTGCAGGTTTGGGTAACATGCTTTTGAAAATCCTATCTTTAAATTACACTTTACTATTAATACTATTTTTTTTCCTTCAGTTTATGCAATTTGGATTGTGAAATCAGGGTAGTCAGTTCCTGTCCAATCCTATATTTCTTGTTTACCTGAAACTCCCTTATTTCAGGTTCAAAGGAAATTTCCCATCCTGGAGGTAGGGACTACGAGACAGGGTCCCAATCTCATTTTAGTGCCACTCTCCAGTTCCCAAGCAATTTCCATCATTTGGATGTTTTAGAGAGAAAAAAAAAATAAAATAATTTCTGAGCAGGTTGTTTTCCCTGGAACTAAGCCATGTGGAAGATTGTCATGAAAGCATTTCTGTTAGGTTTAATATTTGTAAAAAGCTATTAAAAAAATCCCAACCCTACACTTAGACAAATGAGGACTTTTCAATTATCTGTTTTAATACACTGGCTCTACTAATTCATAAATTATCAGGTACCAAGGGCTATTCCTACTGTCTAGACTACACACCTGAGTAACTCAGACCAGAAAGACTCCCTGCATCTGTACAGGTTTAAACCAGCTGGAGCTCATCTTCTGAATACCACCCAAACCTCACTTCAAAATTATTATTGACAGAACATCCACCACAACCAGTGGTTAATTACTGTACCTGGATCGTTACCAGTGAAAAACAATGCTTCATTTCTTACTCGTATTCTCCTAGCAGAACATCCAGCTTTTGGCTCATCCTGTATCTTTGAGAGACTCAAACCATTAGCAAAACCTTTTTTTTCCCCAAGCAGGTATTTTGTAACTAAGTCATTGCAGACTTCTAGATAAAAGACATTACTTGTCTGCAATTGTCCTGATTTTGGAGCATCTTTTAATTATTTGCATGCATCTTCTCAGTTGCCGCTTAAGCACATCATAGGGGTGTATCATACAGAGCCCAAAATGATGTCATACAGAGATATAATGCTCCCATAGAAATGGAATATAAAGAAGCAGCCAAGAATTTGTTATTTAAAATGAGAATTTGTATTGGATTTCAGGATAAGAAATCTAAAACCTGTTCTTTAAAGCAGACTGTTGCACAATGTAACTGCAATACTCTACACTTAAAATGTCAGTGCTTTTTATAAAGGGCTTGCATTGCAGATGTCTGATCATTGAATTATTTTAATTTTTTATGTCAAGCTGTAGGTCAGTATGAGGAACACTGATTCCAAACAACCCATCATAAACATGGGAATTTTCTTCTTACAAGGGCTGATCCCAGTCTCTGACCGGACAAAATTCCCTTTAGCATCAGTGGGAATTTTCCTTGAAAAGCATAGCTGGTATCTCGCCGTGCGTGAGGACATGGCTAATGTTTGAGGGAAGGAACCAGCTCCACAATACATCTGGCCAGGCCACCACAATAAATACTGAAAGACATATAAATGATGGTAAGGTCATGACCTATCCCATTAAAAAGGAAGGAACTCCAAAATTACACCCCTACCTGCTAGCAATAGGAAATACAGAAGCTGGTGATTTTCCTCTTGCTTTGCTTGCTACTCTCCCAACCCCTTTACAATTATTTCCTTCTGCCAAAAAGGGTTTTGGTAGTTTTGCTAGATTTTAATGAAGGAATTGTGGGTTCCTCCCACCGGTAAACTGATCTGCAGTGGCCCCTGCAGTCCCCTCTCTCTGGGTAAGCAGCTGATGCTGAAGGAGGGCACGTCCCTGCGCTGCGGTTGTCATCTGAGCAGTCCAACTTCAGGATCTGATAAATCCCCTTAAAGCTTGATACCTCCCACCAGAAATCAGGGATTAGCTTGATAATGGTAGGACTGAAATGCTGCTTTTAAGTGATGGACACCCCACCCTTCCCCAGCCACCCTGGGCATAGGTGTTGCGATGTCGTACATACCATATATCCAGCATCCAGGAGGCAGTGGATCCACGTGTCGGTTGTACCCTGAGGTCTACAGGCAAATTGGGACCACTGGTTGAAACCAGAAAGTAGCTGTTTCTGTCTCCATTCTGGACTCCAGAGGTTCAGGAGAAGGAATCGTAGGGTAACAGACACCCCTATTTCCCATGTCAGCCCCAGCGCTTTACAGGTACCCCATTATCTGGTTCAGAGCTTGCCATAGGTAACTACAAATAAAATATTGCAGTTCATCCATCTGGCAAATGTACTTCCTTGAAATAAAGAGGATTTTGATTTACACCACTGAAACTAAAATGCTGAAAGAGGGATACCAGCTATATTGTCCATGTGTGCTTACTTTTAAAGTGCTCCAGCAAAGCTGCTATGCTTTCTGTTTCCTCACAGAAAAAAAAAAAAAAAAAAATCCCTTTTTGAGAGCCTACACACGAAAACAAGTCTGAAAATGTATTTATTATTTCGGGTATCTGAAATGCAGAAGTACAGGTACAATAGAAAGCATTGCACATAAGGTGGTGCATTAAGATCATGTGTTTTACGTTAATACTGAGCCTCCCACTCCGCAAGATCCTAAAGAACTCCACAGTGTACATACAGATCTCAAAGGCATCAGGATATCCGGGTTGGAGTGCTGGAGGAAGAAGCCAGTCTCTTTGTCAGCATAGATGTCTCGGCAAAAGGGATTTGCAGGCTTTCCTTTATCTGTTAAGTCAAATATTCCACCTGCCTCCGATCCTCCCCTTTCACATCTCCCCTTCAACAGACCAGCGTCTCCTCTGTCTGTCCGGTGGCTCCTAAACGGTGTCACGATTGCGCTGCAATCCCCAGGTCATCCCCTCCCAGACTGCCTGACCTAAATCCCTTTCCTCTCACCTCCCAGTCATAAATCCCACCAGTGACATTTGGCAGGAGCTGGGCTGAACCTCAGCCCCACTGGTGATGCGGCACTGCTGTCACGGGTTATTTGGGGGACAGCGGTGTGACGTGGGCAGAGATGTAGGTGTGACATGGATTAACGGACACTGTATGGCTGTGAGTGGCTGCCGGAGATGCCACGAAGGGCAGGCGCTGCTCCTCCTGCCCACCTCGGCTTGCACCGCGGCTGTGGGACACCAGATCCTCTTTTGCAGCAGCACTCGCCCTCTGACACCGGCCCACGTTCGTTCTTCCCTTCCCTGCAGCACACTGGGTCTGGCCTGATCCCTGCACCGTGTATATTCCTCTTCGATGGGCATCGTTATGCTGGCTTCTTATGTTAAAACCAGCAAATTAGGGATAGATTGTACCAATTTAATATATATTTCATGTATAGAATTTCCTTTATGCTGGCATAAGGGAGTCCAGGTACGGAGACTGCCTTGTGTTTACCTCCTCTCTAGACAGAAGACCTAAGCAACACAACATTTGTGTGGTCAAACCATAAAGCTAACAAAATGTCAGCTAGCCAAACACATAGGTAAAGTCAGGCGTGTGTGAGCGCTTTGATGAATCCAAGTATTCCCATGACTGATGAGTCCCCCAGAGCCAGTGCCGGCGCTTGCTGCAGCTACTGATGGAGACAAGCTACCACTTGATTTGGATGGAGAAAGGATTGTTCTTCCCCCTGCCTGATAAGCTCAGGCAAGGGTCCATCTCACTACACCTTTTTGCTTTTTTCTCATTTGTTTTACCCACTTTCCAACAGTTGCAGCCTTGGAGTGGCTGATAGCATGACGATTTTTAGCTTGCAGTGCTGTGTGAGAACAGCGAGAGCATCAGGTCCTTGTGACCTGCTGCTCGGCACATAGCAAGGTTGCTCGGAGAACAGTTTTCTTTGCAGACCTGAGGTCTCATAGCTTGAATTTGCCGTGTCGATGTGAGCTGCTGGAGCGGAAGGAGACCTCGGATACCGCCAAAATGGCATTGTAACCCAGACTTTGAACATTGCTTGAGAGCTCTGCTCTGAAAATAATGCGTAAAAATAGAAGCAGGGCCACAAGCTTAGCTATTCCTAATGTGCACAAAAGGATGGGAGAGTGCCAGGAGCCTGCCCGAGCTGCCTCTGCCCTGCCTTCAGCCTGGCTTGTTCTCTCTCCTACCTCCCCTGAATGGCTTTTCACTGCTGTTAAAAAAGAGAGACATACCCCCAAAAGAGCAAAGTGTGTTTGTTATTGACCCTCGCCTCGAAAGTGTATGAAGAGGGATCAGCTCTGTTTGTTTGTACCCGGTAATGATGTCAGGAAAAGGGGTTCCCCCCCCCCCCCCCCCCCGAGTCTGGTTTTATCCCCTTTGTTGGAAGTGCCTTTGGTGAGTCTCACACCCCGGTGCTGTTAGCAAAACAATTAGGTTAACAGTGCCTTGGCTCCAACTGTCTGTCAAAGGCTGAATTGCAATGCAAATGAACTCAGCTTTAGCTCTTCAAAGACAGCTGGGTTCAGGAAAAGTCCCCAGAAACCTCCATGAGAATTGAGGTCTCAGGATGGGGAGTGCGGCTCGGTGGGATTTTTACATGCAGGACCTAATGTGTTTCGCATGAGGGATGCAATACATTATACAAATATATTATACAAATGCAATACATTATACAAATCCTTCCAGTACCTAAAGGGGGCTTATAAGAAAGATGGGGACAGGCTTTTTAGTGGGACCTGTAGTGATAGGACAAGGGGTAATGGGTTTAAACTAAAGGAGGGGAGATTCAGACTAGATATAAGGAAGAAATCTGTTATGCTGAGGGTGGTGAAACACTGGCACAGGTTGCCCAGAGAGGTGGTAGATGCTCCATCCCTGGAAACACTCAAGGCCAAGTTGTACAGGGCTCTGAGCAACCTGATCTGGTTGCAGATGTCCCTGCCCATGGCAGGGGGCTTGGACTAGATGGCCTTTAAAGGTCCCTTCCAACCAAAACCATTCCATGATTCTGATTCAAACAGATTTTTTTCCTCCTCGTGGGTTAGCAGCAACTCTGGTACATTTTGGGACAGGTTTCTGGTCCTGGCTGACATTTACCTGCCCATCCACAGCAGCACAGGCTGCGGGTATCACCCCCCTTTTCAAAGCATCTCCCCAAACCAGGTACCATGCACATTGTTATCAGCTTCATTATGCTTATTTCTGTATTTTCCATATGGGCACATACATATGGTCTGTTTAAACAAATTTTCAGGGTTAATTAGAAAGCAGTTCTTTATTTGTTATTTAATCCTTAGTACTTCTGGAGTAATTTTCACCTGCAGACATCACAAAGACAGGTAAGCGCTGCTGGTCCAGCTGTACCGATGGGCAATCAGATGTGCCAAAGCCCAGGTCCCTACTCACGGAGAAAGGGATGCGCCCAAGGTTACCTAGCATACCTGTGGCAAGGCCAAAAAAAATATATTATTAACTCCTGGACCCCATTCCTACTCTCCATCCCTTCACAGCATACACATTATGCTTTTTTGTTGCTCTGTTCATGACCATAAAGTAATTGCAGCTGTAATTGGGGAAAAAAACCCTGAAGACATCAATCTCATTTATAACAGCCTGGAAAGTTTTAAAAATTTAAAAAGTATAATGCATGTATTAATGGGCATGTCCAGCGTATCTTTCACTGGCAGATACGGGAATAAGGAACTCTTTTTTTTTTTTTTTTTTCCCCCCCTATCAATTTACCATGTGCATCACAGTGGAAAAAGGATTAAGCTTCTCTAAGGAAACGAGGAAATTTGCCTCAGTGTACACAAGGTCACTCCGGAGGCTGGTAGTGTATGTGAGGTCACTCTGGAGGCTGGTAAACAAGATGTTAAACTAGAAACGTTATCAAATTTCCATTTTTCAGGATGTAGAAGTAACCATTTTAAAAGCAATGAGATTTTCTGGCGAGTGCAGTACATCCAGACACTGCTCTGCTTCAGCACCCTCCTCCGTCACCCCAAGGCTGGGTGGCTGTGACCTGGGCACACAGCAGCTCGCCCGACCTCTGAAACCGCATCGGCTCTGGCATCAGCACCGGCAGAATGTGATGGGCCCTTTAACGGGCAGCTTATATTTGTGCCCGTTAATTATCTGGAGGTGAGGCAGGTACTCAGTTTCTCCTCAGACCCCAGTTTCACAACAAACCTTAAATCTTTCTTTTAGATGCCAGCAAACAATGTTTTTCCTCCCCTCAATTTTTTCATACTATTTATCACAAAGCAGATTTCGAACAGATTTTGGGCTTGGGTGAGTATAGTCTCCTGAACATTTAATAAGGCTGCCCCAAAATCTAGTAGATCCAGATTCTGCAAATACCGTGATTGATTCCAGGCCTGTTAGGAGTCTCCCTGGCCTGCTCATGTGAATATTTGCAAGACTGGGCTCTAAAATTACCCCTGCCCTCCTGCCTGCACGAAAGGCAGGCAGGCATCCAGGACAGACAACCCCAGGAATACCCTGCCTGCATGGCGTGTTAGTTTTATCCCCTCTGTGTTTTATGGCCGATATCATGATTAGTTGGGTGCAATTGTTTTAGAATTGGATTTGCTTATAGCAGCCATGATTTAAGATGCTTGGCTTCCACTTGCAATGCGATAAACTGGCTTACCGAGTGACCTTAAGCAACTTATCCGCCCGCACTTATTATATGAAAAAGGAACTACTCCTCCGTGGGAGTGCGTGTGGGATGGGGACCCTCGGGGACTTCTCCTGATGCGCAAAGCCTGGCGCTTGGAAGTCTGGCCAGGCTTCGCAGCTGCCCCGCGGACTGCAGCAGGGCCGGACAAGCCGCACAGCCTCTTGGTGGCTCAGTTTCTCCACTCTCTGCAGATTCTCGCTGGCAGAATTCGAATGGGGCATCTGTGGAGTACCCCGGGTGCCAGAAATTATTACCACTAGTAGTACCCATAACAAGAATAGTCATAGTGCTACGTGCTAATCATTCCTGCTTCTCATTTTGTGAGAATCGGGGTATACTTACCCTCTATGAAATACTTTCCCTTCCTTTGGCGACAGGTGCTATAAAAGTATTATTAGCATTGTTGCTTTTTGTGCCATGCCCTCTTTCGATGCCCAGAATCAAATATATATACGTATTTTTTTTTATTATTTTTATGCACGGATACGGTGTAATACTACAACGTTTACAGCGAGCTGCACCCTCTCCTGCACGCCCAGGCTTCGGGGGCTCCCCCCGCTGGGTGCCGAGGGCCGGTGCTGGGGGAAACCAGCCCCTCCGCACCCGCGCAGCGCTCCCGGCGGGGACCCCGCGCCCCTTCCCGGGGCAGCGGTGGAGGGGTGGGGGGCAGCACCCCGGGGTGCTACCAGCGCATCCCGGCGGAGGGGGTGGGGGGGGGGGTGGGAGAGAGGACCCGCAACCTTTCAGCAACCGGAGCGGCCGCTTACGCAAGGCGGTTGGGGATAAATATAATATATATATATATATATGTGCTTTTTTTTTTTTTTTTTTTCCCGGAGCGACACGGTGTCTAGACGCCCACGTGACGGGGCCGGGGCCGGGCCGGGCCGGGCCGGGGCCGCGCCGCTGCGCACTGCGAGCCGCCGCCGGGGGGGGGTGTGGGGGGAGCGGAGGGAGCGGGGCGGGGGGTGGCGGGGCGGGGGGGGGGGAGAGGCGGGCGGCGGCCGAGCGCGCAGGCACCGCGATCGCTGCCGGTTCCGCGCTGCCGCCGCGCCCGGGCTCCGCAGCCGCCGAGGCTCCCCCGCAGCAAGGGAAAGACGGAGGCGCTGGTGCGGGGAGGGAGCTGCTTTGCACCGAACGGAGGGAAGGGGGAAAAAAAAAAAAAGGAAAAAAAAAAAAAAACAACACCCAAAAAAGGAGGAGGAGGAGGAGAAAGAGGAGGAGGAGGAGGAGGGGAAGGAAGGCAGGAAGGAGGAGAGAGGAGGAAAAAAAAACCCCACCGAGCCAGACGCGCCGGCAGCACGGAGAGGGTCGCCGGCGGGCTGCCCCCGCACCCATGTAAGCACCGCCGGGAGCCGCGGCGGGAGAGGCGGCGGCTGACAGCGGCCCCGGCGCGGAGGGGCGCGGAGCGGGGGGCGGGCAGCCCGGCTCTCCTCTGCCGGCAGCACGCTTCGGGGGAAGGAGGGGACACAGCCCCACTTTCGGTTTTTTTTTTTTTCTTCTCTTTCTTTCTTTTCGTAGCAGCCGGATCAAGACTCCGTGTGTGTGTGTGTGTCTGTGGATTAAAACCTTGGGGAAGAAGGAGGAAAAAAATCCCAAACCCCGCATCAGGACGACCTGGGCTTTAAAAAGGGATACAACACTCTGGATGCGCTTGTTCTTCTCTTTTGTGACAGATGCTTAAACCGATTCCGACGTCCAAATCTTAGGGTTGGTCGGTTTTTTTTTTTATTTTTAAATTTTTTATTAGACATCGTTTTTGCTTGCTTTTTTATTTTTATCTTTTGATTCTGCCCTGCGTCGCATCAATCTCGTCTCTCCCCCTCCGCCCACCCGCTTCCCCCCCCCCCCCCCCCCCCCCCCAGCACTGGCGGGTTGATGGGAGCTGCCGTCCCCGGGAGGCCGAGGATCCCCCGCGGCTCCAGCCGCGCTCCGCAGCCGCGCAGGGCGGCGCGGCGCCGGCAACCTCAGCCCGCCTCCTCCAGCGCGATGCGCCGCAGACTGTAGACGGGCTTTTGATTTTTCTTTTCTTTTTTGGGCAAAGCCAGAGCAAGCAGCGGCTTGCTCCCCCCCCCCCCCCTTTTTTTCTTCCCCCCCCCCCTTTTTTTTTTTGGTAGGGTTTTTGTTTTTAGCAGCGGGCGGAGGCGCGGGCCGGCGCAGCCGCCCGCGGGAGGCGGCGGGACCCGCGGCCCCAGCGCGGAGACTGGCGCATGCCACAGCCCGCCTGGGCCCCGCCGCCGCCTTCCCCCCGCCGCCCGCCGCCTGCCGCTGCCCGCCGCCGCCGCCGCGTCTCGGTTCCCGGCCCCTTCATGCGCGGCGGACGACATGCCCGTTTTGTAGCCGGGGGCCCCTCCTCTCGTCCCGCATGTTCAGGACCAAACGCTCGGTGCTCGTTCGGCGGCTTTGGCGGAGCCGTGCGCCCGGCGGCGAGGAGGAGGAGGAGGCGGCGGCGGGCGAACCCGGCGCGGCGGCCGAGGCCCGGGCGCATGTCTGCGGCGGGGGGCGCGGGTGCTGCCCGGGCAAGGCGGGCCGCGGTGGCCGGTCGTCCGCGGGCGCGGAGGCGGAACTGAAGGCGCTGACCCACGCCGTGCTGAAGCGGCTGAAGGAGCGGCAGCTGGAGGGGTTGTTGCACGCCGTGGAGTCCCGCGGTGGGGCGCGGACCCCCTGCCTGCTGCTGCCCGCCAAGGCCGACTCGCGGTTGGGCCAGCACTGGTACCCGCTGCCGGTGCTGCTCTGCAAGGTGTTCCGTTGGCCCGACCTCCGCAACTGCTCCGAAGTGAAGCGGTTATGTTGCTGTGAATCCTACGGCAAGGCTCACTCCGAGCTCGTCTGCTGCAACCCGTACCACCTCAGCCGGCTCTGCGAGCTAGGTAGGCGGCGGCGGGGGGTGGAAGCGGGGGGCGACGGGGATGGGGATGCAGCCCCGCTGGGCTCCCTACCCGACTGAACTCCATTTATTTTCCAGACTGGGCGGGGGGGGGGGGACCACAACCCACACCGCAACAAAAAGAAACTTTCTGTTGCCGTGTTTCATATAATTTTTTTTTCATTTGGAGGACGGGGTGAGACCTCCCGCCTCCCCCCCCCCCCCCCAGCTCCCCGGGGGGCCCCGGCGCGGCGGGCGGCGCTGCCTCCCCGCCGTCCCCGCGCGGTGCCGGGGGATTAGGGGCCGCCTGGCGCGGACGGACGGCCCCGGCGCTGCCGCGGCTCCGCCGAGCCAAGGAGGCCCCGATCAGACAGCCCGAGCGGCAGATAGCAGGGAGACTGGCGCCAGACGGCCCCTTTTGTTTATCTGACAGCTAAATATCAAGGCAATCACCGCCTCGCTGCCCTGCCTCCAACCCCCAGAGCTAAGACAAACAGTTTTGCTAAAAGAATGCCACTGTTATCATAAGTTCCTATCTTTTTTCTCTTTTTTTTTTTTTTCCTTTCTCATGGCTCTGCCTTTATTTTCTCTCTACTTTTCTAATTCCAGAGTCTCCCCCTCCACCCTACTCCAGATATCCAATGGATTTTCTCAAACCAACTGGTAAGTGGACTTTTTCAATGCAGACTGCAGATAAAAAAGGGAAAACAACCCCTTTCTCAGGGGAAAAGTCTCTTGCCTTTGTGATGCTGGGATGCATTTCGCTTGTGGGCTGCTTGCATGCTTCTGTGCCTTCTGATACCTCTGGAAGAAATAACCTATAATTTATCTAAGACACTCTCTGCACAAAGCAGGATTTTAAAACTCTGGCAGGAAACTTTAGGAGGGATTGCAATGCAGTGCAGGCCTTTGCTGCTAGAGTCACTTGGAAAGCCAGGAAAACCGTGGGCTCCGGTTGTAAATGGCAGTGATGCAGCTTGCTCCCACACCCTTGGGTGAATTTGTAGGGATTTAGGTTGGGATCCAGCACAGCTTGGGCTAGCATCTCCCTGATGGCTGGGAATCCCAATGAGACTTGGCAAATGGAGTTGGTAGAAATATTTCTCTGTTTTAAAGGAGCCTAATCCTGCCTTGTCAGGTTGAAAAAGTTAGGACAGTGGGTTGAAAAGTTATTTCCCCCCCCCCCTTTTTTTTTTTTTTAGCTAGCACTGCTCTGCATGCCTGTTGCTTGTAATTGAATGTCAGGGTGCCAGGGGAGAAGCCCATTTGAGGCTGGCACCAGCTCTTTTGCGGTTGTCTGCGTAAACTCTTGGTTGGCAACGAGCTCGCCGGGTGTGAGATAAATCGGGCTGGAAGAAGGAGAGGTGGGGAGAATCGGAAACGGGGGGAACTCGGGGAGGAGCAGCTCCTGGCTCCCTGAGGATTAGTGGATCGGGAGAGTTGGCTGGAGCATGGTGGTCTCTGTGGTCGTGCTCCTCGGTCACAGCAGGCAGGAGGGGCACAGCGGTGCAGGGAGGCAAAGATAAATGTATTTCTTCAGGACCAGTATCGGGTGGTTTCTTTTGGGTGTGTGGGGGGGTGGTTTCAACAAAATAGCAGTTTCTGTACAACTGCTGCTCTTCACTTTCTCAGGGCTAAAAGATTGGCCAAACTTGAAGTTGCTTTGGACCCGTGGGGTACCGCTTTGGGGTCCCATCCTGCCCATTACTCCCTTGCAGGCTGGACTGTTGTTTTTCCCCTCTAAGAAACACTAATCAGCCTTTTTATGCTTTGCAGAAATAAGCAAAGCTGTTTAATAAACAATTGGTTTGCAAAACATGAAATATTTTGCCTCAGCGTGATAAAACAGGAGATAAAGGCTTATGAATGAAAGAGGGATATCGTTCATTCATGAGTACGTTCAACATCCCGAGCACGTGCTGGGATGCAGAAGGGTTGATCCATAATAGACTCTGAGGGTCTGCTGGGTCACAAAGTTTTGTGGGTTTGGATGAGATTGGCATCATTTTGACTGCATCCCTGCAGTGCTCCCTGAAAAATTTATATTTCTGGCTTTATTGCCTTTGTTTTCACTCGGCGATGATCCTGGCATGGGATGCGTGTTGATCTGCAAAGGCGTTCGGAGCTGCAGGAGAGAAGGGTTAAAGCTTGCCTTAGGTTTCCTGTAAAGATGTTGGGATAAATCTATTAGCAGGGTTTAAACATCCAATCTGCCTCTGCCAGGACCTCATTTTCAGTTAGCCAGTGATATATTTATTCATTAGCAAGTGTTGACATAAGGTAGCAAAATGTGTGTAAACAGAAAAGCCGCAGAACATGAATGTGCCATTTCGAAAGGAAAAGTTATTCCTATCGGCGAATAGGAAGTGATTAACGCTGCCCATCGGAAACGTAGAAACAACTGGGTTACTCACCAAAAAGTCCTCCTTTTTTTTCCTTTTTAAAAGAAAAATGCACTTGGCAGCTGAACTCTTAACAGGGCCGCGATAAGCACAAGCAGAGCTTGGAAGTCTGTTGCTGCAGGTGGGTTTTGCAAGCTCAGGGTTTCTCGGCGTTGCCTCCGTGGAGGGACCAAGGGTTTCCCATCCCAGCATCGGTGCCATCTCCTGCGGCATTTTCCCAGCCGTATGTTGAGGATTGCGTGCTGTGGGCTAGCTAGGTGGATAGAGGGACAGTAGATAGTGATGGGAAGGTGTGAAGCCTTTTACCTGGCTGATGCACATGAACCATCTTCTCCCTGGGGACCTTGGGTGGGAGCGATCCCTGCATTTAGACTCGGGCCGCTGCATCTGCCAGTGGAGCTGGGAATGTGCATCCAGCAGGAAACTTCTGCTTTTCCATCAAGCGTGATAATGGTAATAAAAATATTTAAGTATTTAATGCTATGGCTTGTAAGTGCTTGGTATGGACAGACAGATGGGAATACCTGGAACAGTGAGGGCTCTGGCAGCAGTCACTAGTGCCTGTGATCATAGAATCATAGGATGGTTTGGGTGGGAAGGGACCTTTGAAGGCCATCCAGTCCAACCCCCCTGCCATGAGCAGGGACATCTGCAACCAGATCAGGTTGCTCAGAGCCCTGTCCAAGCTGATCTTGAATATTTCCAGGGATGGGGCATCTACCACCTCTCTGGGCAACCTGTGCCAGTGTTTCACCACCCTCAGTGTAAAAAAAATTACTTCCTTATATGTAGTCTGAGGTGATGGAGGCTGAGTCAGGCTGCGTCGCTGGCTGGAGGAAAGGAGGGCTGGACAGGGAGCTGGGGGTCTGCTGCAGGCAGTGAAACGCCACATCAGTCTCTGTGTTGATAGGATTGAGCTGGCATTTGTAGATCTTCGCTGTAGAGTGGAAAGATCTGTCCTTGACAGCTGGGTTACCTGCAGGAAGGCTGTAGGTCCAGGCTGGCTTGCTCGTTCATCAAGGAGAGGACTTTCCCTCTTCCTTTGATGGGACGTTTGCAGGGATGGGTGACGGTGGGTTGCACGGGGCCAGGCTCACCCTGCAATCCTGGGGTCGTGTGGGAGTTCAGCATCCCCAGTATCCCTGCAGGAGCTGCCCCTTGCAGCTGTGTTGGAAGCAAAATAGATAGTAGTGTCCACAAGTAATTCAGGCAGATAACTTTGACCCATCGTTAAGCGGGACAAGGGCCTGCAAGTGGCTGTCTATTGTGCTCCTGGGTGGCTGGTCGTGGGGGTGCTGGAGTATGAGAGTGCAGGAAACACACTGAGATGTCACTGCAGAGCCAAATGCCCTCATGTGGCATCGATTTTCAGGGGAGTTGGAGGTTTGGCAGCTTCCAGGAACTGTTCGGCACCTTGCAAGGTTGAGCTGGTGGCCACCAGGAATAATTGTATGTCTCTGTGATGGTTTTATATTGTGGTAAGGCAATTTTGGGAAGAGATGCACATACAGTACGCTCGATCCTACCTCTAATCCTACGGCCTCTCTGGTGCTGAAAATAAAGTGAGCCTGAGTACCCCCTACTAATGAGAGCCCTTGGCAGGTCTGTGACTGATGGCAAGAGTGCAAGGATGAAACCAGCCATGTGTAGTGCAGAATGCTCAGGAGGGTCCCGCTTTTGGGCTCATCCCACACCTGACCGTCACGCTTGGTCTGCAGTGGAGGTGCATCAGCTCTGTGTCCTCTAACGAGACTTCAGAGGGTAATTAATGGATGAAGGGAACTGGCTGTTGGATGATGGCACACAGGATAGGAGCTGACAGCTGTAAAGAAGTCACGAAAGCACGTCACCCCATTGCTAGGGTTATGCATTTTAAGTCAGGATAGGATTCTCTCCTGCCATCCTGTCCAGTGTGCTAGCAGAGGACCTGGTCACATATGATCCCTGGAGTAAGGCAACGTGAAAAGGGCAAATTATGCCCTTTATCCCACAGGGACTCATCAGGGAGCTGTAACTGGGGGCAGACGGAGCCCAGCACAGGGCAGGGTGGTCCAGCCTGTGTTCAGAAAGCATCTGTAGCCCAAGCAGTTGAAACCATCTCAGGGGAAGGGCAAGGGGAATCTTCTGTCTGGCCTAGAAAGGGTTAAAAAAAGAAAAAGCCTATTTCTTTAAAGCATAGAAAGCACGACAAGGCATTTAGAGAGTGTATCGTATACAGTATTTCACAAGTAAGTCCATTTCCTGTCTCCCCTATTGTTTTTGGTTTGATTAAGTATATCCTGTTAAACTGTATATTCCTGTTAGGGCTTCTCCTTTACTCTGATAAAATGAGATTGTGCAGATAGGAATTTCTTTTTCACTGTGATTTCAGAGATGAAATCTGGAAAAATGACTTTATCAGTAGGGACAAAATTATCTTGTCCCTCCTGGTGGTGGGCCTTGCTTTGAGATCCGGCTGTGAGCAAAATGATGTCTTTAGGGAGCCCAAATCTGATGAAACCCAAAGTCTGTGAGAACCTGCTGAGGACCAGAAGGTTGCATGAACTTCATGGATCTTCTCACACGTGGCTTATCCTTGAGCTTGTCTCCCCTGTTGTAGTGACCAAAAAGCTGGAGTTTGCCTGTAGGACCAGGGAAATGGTGTTGGCTCCTGGCTGTTGTCACCTGGAGGAGCAGGCTTGGGATGGAAAGGTCCAAACCTTGACCTCAAACATCTCCGTGCTTCAGGAGAAACCTCTAATGGGGTGGCCTATCTTACCTTGCCCTTGCCCTTTGGTGGTGCATGGAGGAGTAGATCCAGTTGCACACCTGTCCCAGGAGGTGACAGTGGGGTGTAAGATCTGCCAGCAGCTGGCGGTGACAAAAATTGAATGGGGAATGCAAACGTAGACTGTTTGCCGCAAAAGGGTGGCAATGAGACATTTCCCTTTCAGTTCCCTTTTTGGTGAGTTACAGGTGTTGACTAAATTGGGTGCATAAAGCCACGATTTAAGCATTTTTGGGAGCTCGCTTGCATCAGAACGATGACAACCTTGATCTCATTACCCGGTTACTTGGACAGAGAGGTGGCAGCCAGTCTGTAATTTTTGCCGGTCTATAATCAGCGTTGGCTGGTGATGAAGCACAGTGCGCAGCCTTGATTGAGGAGATGAGTTAGGGTGGATGCTTCTTGATGAACTACTGTCTCTGCATGGACAATTAGTAATCGCTTCCTGCTAAACCCTTTGGAATGTGTGTTCTGCTCGCAGCAATGCTGGGAGCCTGCAAAGAACCGCCTATATACTGATTTTTTTTTTTTTCTTCTTTTCCTCTGCTCCAGCAGATTGTCCAGACTCTGTGCCTTCCTCCACTGAAACAGGGGGAACTAATTGTCTAGCCCCTGGGGGGCTTTCAGGTAAGACATCTCTTGTTGCCCTTGATTTTGGCTGCGGGTTGCGTTGACCGAGGGTCCTGATGGAAGGCAAAGTGGTGCTGGGGAGGGTCGGGGATGCCAGTCATTGAGAAAGATGTGCTCAAAGGGGGAATTAGGTTTCATTTCAGTAGCAGCCGCGTACGTCTCATGCAGAGAATGTGTTGAAATCCCAAGTGAGGTTCTCCATCCCCGAAAGCCCATATTTTCTTTGAATTCTGGCTTTGTGCTCCATTAGTTTTTGGACCAAGGCAGGAAAAGGCGTGTTGGTGAAGGTGAAGTGATGTTGGCCACCTGTTTGCTGATGCATGGACTATCAGAGCAAGTGTGATTGTGCCTTGCAGAAGGATTCAGCGTCAAGCTCTCCTTGGCGTGGTGGTGGTGGTGGTGACACTTCTTGTCTCTGGGATGAGAGCCGTTCGTGGGCTTTGCTCCTGGTAGGATAACCAGCATCCCGTATCTCACGTGTGAGGCTCGTGGTGCCCGGGGCGTAAAGGTGACACCGTTTTTTTGCCAAAGACATTGCAGAAGGAGTTGGATTTCATGATCCTTAGGGGTCCCTTCCAACTTGAGATACTCTGTGATTTCCGTGGTTTTCCTGTTTGCCATCTCCTTCAGCCTCCAGGTGCTGTTGTGTGATGGGGATTTGGAGGGTGGTTTCTCCAACTCTCTTGGGCTTTTCATAGAATCCTAGAACGGTTTGGGTTGGAAGGGACCTTTAAAGGTCATCTAGTCTGACTCCCAGCACCTTTTCCAAGGTATGATGTCTCTAGCAGCTCATCTCCCACCCTGGACCATCAAACTCTGTGGCTGGGCTCTGTCTCTACCATGATTAAAGTATCTGAAACCATGTACCTGCACGTACTAGCTAATACTTGAAGGTGCTCTCCTTTGTGGGGATGTCTTCCTGATCTATGATTTATTCATCTTCCTGAAACTGGAATTTCAGAAATAGGTTGGATGCGGCAGCACACGCGTGTGCATCTGCCGCTGCCTCTCTCCAGGAATTGCGTTTGGTGTGGATGTCTTTAAGTGAGCCTTGTTTGTTTTTCTTTGGGTGTAATACATACCCTGTCTGTTATTTGAGAGGGGAGCATATTGTTTGTTCAAAGGCCCTAATGAGAATTAATCAAATGGAGATGGAGAGGGAACAGAGAAACTTGTCGCTGCCTTTTTTTTTTTTAATACAGAAGACTTTCGGGTTTGCCTTTATTTTTTTGCTGTTGGAGCCTATAGCTTTAGGGGAAAAAAAAAAAAGACACTGTAAAAAGAAAAAAGACAAGAAGCAAACCAACACAATAAGGATGTTGTTAGATCTTTTTTTTTTTTCCTTTTTCCTCCTGAAATACACCCGTTGCGGAGGGTAGGAGAGAGTTCAGTTCCACAGGATACCACATGAAATAAGCAGAGGAAGTACTCGCTTTTAAAAGGGAGCTTTCTGTAAGGTTCAGCCTATTGATAACATCTCGTCTGGCTGCTCTGCTCCCAAAGGGAAGGCGGGAGGTGGGGGCTTGGGCTGCAGGAAATAACACGGCTCGTTCCTGGTGCCTCCCGAAGGGCTGCGGGAAGGGGACCCCCAGCTCCTAGCAGAGCCTCCTCCCCAAAAGAAAACCTGGTTGCCCCTTGGAAATGCATTTCTAAAAATTATTATTTTTTTATTATTTCATTGGATTGGATTTTTTTTTGTCTTCCTTATCAAAGCCCCCCCCCCCATCCCCGCAAAGCCTGGAAACAGAACCTTTTACCATCATTAACTGCTCTTTTTTCCTCCCCAAATGTAATTGTAGCCATTTAGTTTAATGAGGAGCTGATAGGAGAGTTGACTCATGAAGGGATACGGTTAGCTACCCAAGCCCTGAAACAAAGCCGAATGCCTCCACATGAAAGAGCATTTGTTTTGAATTTGCTCTGATTTACTGGCATCTCCCTTCCGCGCGCAGAAGTGCAGCGCTGAAAATTCCCAACTGGAGAGACCCAGTCGAGAAAGGAAAATAAACGGGCTTTGCAGCAATCCTCCAAAGCTCACTTTCTCCTTTTTTTTTCTACGCCCCCCCCCCCCGCATATTTTAGTTAGCAGAAGAGTGTGTTTGAAGAGGACTTGAATGAGTTATTGGCAGGGTACGTGGGGAGTGCTTTGGCTTGGTCTTATCTAAGTTTGGGCAGATGGGGATTGGTGATGTTGGGTGGAGGATCCAGCATCCCTCATCCCCTCCAGATCAGGGCTGTCTGGGCTGGATTTGCAATTCCTTGATGAAAGAGCAGCTTTAAGAAAAGCAAAAAAACCCCAATTTGGGTAGATTTGGAAACTGGACTTGGGAGTCTGGGGAGGAAGACATCACAGGTGGATGGCGGTGATGGGTTCCTAGAGCACTATGGGCTTGGGTGACCAGTGATGGACTGTGGATGCCAGTGTAGTAGTGCTACTCAAAGTCAGTAGACCTGCCCTGACGTCTGGGAGGACATAATTTAGTGAGGCAGGTCGCTCTCGGCACTGAGAATTTGGGAATGGGGTTCACAGCCACTCTGGCAGGAAAACTGCAGGGGGGGGGGTTGAGAGGATCATGGCAAGAGGAGCATTAAAAAGGGCATGGAAGTGAGTGCCCTTGCAGCTCTCCATGAGCATCCTTTGATAATGAAGAGGCTCAGGTCCGGCCACTGCTGGGGTCACAGTCTCCTTCTGGAGGCTGAAGGCTGTTTCGTTGATGGATACCAGAGGCGCTGGATGATGTGGGAGGGGTGGTGGTGCGGCTGGGGGGGATGTATGGGGAGTGTTTCCCCCTTGTGATACCCAGTCTGGGCCACTCTTTCCCTCCCTTCGCTTTCTGTTCTCCGTCCTGGCCCAGGAATGCGATATTGGGTAGTCCTTTACACCGTGCTGGTGTCCTCTTCTCATCCCACCTCTGCTGTCTCTTCCCCAGCCATCCCGTTCTCCAGCTGATGCACCCCTTGCTCCCCCAGAGGCACTGGCTCTCACTTCCATATTCTTGCCTTTATTTATTTTCTTAGGTCTCTTACTTAAATCAGTGGTCACTCTGGGTAGGTCAGGACTCATTGCTCACAGTGTCTCCCATGAGATGGTTGTGCTCAGGTATTATCAGTCCAGATCCTTTGTATCCTCGATGTGGTTAAAGAAGAGAGCAAAAATATCCTGTTGGAAATAAAAATAATTTCCGTAAATAGGAGACAGAGGGTGGTTTTTCCTGTATTTTGAGCTGACTCGTTCCCAGCAGATGTGTTTGGTTATGACTCTTCTTTCAAACAAGCAAAACCGTGTTTGGAGAGCCTGGAGGTGGCCGGCTCGTGGTCTGGTGGCATCTGGTCGGTGGGAGCTGAATTCCTGTATGACCCACGGAGGAGCTCTGCTCTGAGGGTCGGAGTGAGCTGATGACGCTTGATGGTGTTGGTGCTGGGTCTCCATGGGATGCTCTCTATGCAGTCTTGGACATCTCCCTCTTGACCCGTGTGTGGTGCAAGGCTCGTGGCTCTTGGCTGATGGAAGGTTGTGAGCGAGAAGGTGGCTTCCCTGCAGGACAGGTGCTGGATCTTCTGGTAAAGCGAAGCTCTCCCAGAAGCCCATCACAGAGGGAAAGCAAGATGAGCCGTCTTGTGTCCTCACCACCTCCGCTGCTTTTTTATTTATAGGGGTTATTCATAAAATACCAAACCTGATGGTTTTACCCAGACTTCAGCCCAACCCTGTTGACTTGCCCTGACTCTGGAACTGCCCCAGGGTCTGCTGGAGCCAGTGGACATCAAGTGATGATGCCTGGTGGGAGCTGGACCAAGACTCTGCAAGGCTTGAGGCTGGGACACCCACAAGGCTCTTCCAGAGCAAGTGCAACCTCAGTTTCTTCCTCCTGATTTCTTTGCACCAAAAAGATGGGAAAATCCCTCCGGAGGCTGGAGAAGCATCAGTGTTGCTCCCTGCCCCGGCTCTTGCAGTGGTGGGACCTAGTCTGGTTTAAGGGACTGCTTGGCTGAGTGACATTTCATTCCGAAATCGCGGGCAGGCTGGGAATGTTTCACTATGCCTCTGAGCCCCGACGGTATCTGCTCGCTGGGGAAGAAACACCTTGTCCAAATCCAGAGCTATTCGCCCCCCGAAGCGGCTCCCCATCGCTCCCCCCTCCACGTAAACAGGATCCCGTGCAGTTTCTCCGGCAGAGTCCTGCCTGTGTTTTCCCATTCCCCCCCTTTCCACCTCCCTCTCGTACAGAGTTTATAACCTCCTGTGAAATGCCTTTATTTACAAATTGGCATCCTATTATAATCTGAAATTGAGACATCTTCCTGTGGAACTAGGATTGTATATTTGTCCCAGGGATAAACAATTGCTTGGGAATTTTTTTTTTTTTAAGTCACTTATTCTTGGTTTATTTTTGAGCATACCTCCTTTTAATATTTTTTTATTTGCTTTGAGCACCGCAGGGCGTTTCACCCTTTCCTTCCCACCTTCATTGGAGACATGACACCCCCTCCCACCCCCCCCCCCGCTTACCTAAAAATCACCATGCAGTCCTGGAAAGGACAAGGTTATCAGGGGTTAACGCCAAGATGACAGCACTGGAGCCTCTGGAGCAAAGCAGGCTGCCTGCCAGACTAGGAGCCTCCCGGCTCGCCTCGCACATCATCTGACCGCGGCCGGCGGGGAGGAGGGAGCCGGCGCTTGGCACCGACCCCAGGGCTCTTGGCTTGGCCACCCGCTCCGGCTCCTTCGGCCCCGTGGGTTTTGTTGGGTTGTTTTTTTTTTTTTTTTTTTCCCTTTTTTTTTTTTTAAGGGGGATCTCACCAAGTGGGCACCCCCTCACCTCCTGGGGACGTGGCCGGGATAGCCCCTGTGCTGCTGAGGGGATGCTGGGGGCATCCTCCTCCTGGCTCTTAGCTAATTAACACCCCCCCCACCCCCCAGGCAAGTAGGACCCACTTAGTAATTACTTTTAAGTGCTCTAGAGCCTTTTGATCCTTTCCTAGATAGCCTTCTAGGATGGGGTTTAAAATATAATAATAGCAGAGGTGCTCCCCCCATTAAATGCTGGGTGTTTCAGTCCATCCCTGTACAGCTCCATTAAATCCATTTTTCCGGGCATTGATGGATTTTTCCCAACCAGACGGTTCCTTGAGAGCAGTCAACAATAAAATGCATAAGACAGTCCCACCACCAGCAAGTCCTTCATGGTGATGACCATGATGGGAACAGCTTAGGTTTTACCCCACAACCTGGTACTTTTTAGGGAGGAACGAGAACAAAAAGGTAAATTTTGGAAGCTAGGTGTCGATTGAAACCACGCTCTGCTCGCAAGAGATGACCCCGTGAGCATCAGCAACTTGATCGCTGGGGACATTTAAAACTCGACGGGACAAAAACACTCGTAGAGGAGCAGCCCCGGGCTGGCAGGGATGCGGGCTGCATCGTTTCCATCCCCGCTGTCTGCCAGCGGGTATCACTTACACTAGAGGAACCAGTAACATTAACCACATGCATTTCCCCGCCGCCGGCATGGGGGGATGCCTATTTCTAACCACCGCGGCCAAGACCGTAAACCTCCATGCTGGGTTAAAACAGGGTGCACCCCATTTTAGGGTGCACAGCGGAAAGTAGGGTGTATGGAGCTTCCCCCCCAGCCCTGAGCGGGTGCTTGAGGAGGGTGATGGGTTGGGTGGCGGGTTCTGGCCGGGGCCAGGCGCGGGTGGGTGCCAGCCCCACTGCCGTCCCCGGCCGGCTTGAATGACCCACGCCGCAGTCTGGCTGCCTGCCTACTGTCACAAAGGAGCTTCCTTTCCAGTTTATTTTCAGCACTGAGATATTATTAACCGCTGAGGCACGGTCTCTGTTCTAGCCACCCTCGCTTTTTGCCTAAATCGCTTTGTTTTCACCCCTCATCAGCGTGCTGAGGCCACCGGCTTGGCTCCGGTGCCGCCAGGGTACCGGCTGCGTCACGGCTGCTGTTGAGGAACGGGAGGGCACGGAGAAGCGAGTGGCCTGATCCTGCACGGGGCTGAGGTCGGGGAAGGGAAGGAGCTCGGCATCTCACAGGATTTCCGCCCACTGGCTTTGGATTAGACCCTTGATTTGGGGTTTTTTTTAATTTATTTTTTAACTTATTCTTGGGTGTTGCCAGCTGCCTCTTTCTCTGCAGTTTTGTTTTGTTTTATTATTTTATTTTTTTATTACTATTTTTTATTTTATTATTTTTTTAATTTTTATTTTTTTCTTGCAAGAAAAGAGCTTTTCTGGACAACCATTGCAGGGATTTTCCATCCCCATCCAGGGAAGGGTGGGGGGGTCACATCCCCTGTGCATGAACCTGCTGCAGGAGCCACCCTTGGGGAGGTCTTGGCTGATGGGTCGAGCTATCAGGTCCATAAAGCTTCTTCCAGGGGTTTTTGTGCTATTGGGGATGTGATGTGGTGTTTGCTAACAGCCTTTTTTTCTCTTTTCTCTTTTCTTTTTTATTTTTCCCTTTTTTCCCCCCTCCCTTTTTTTGGGTAGCCATTTAAGTACGTGATGATAACTTTCACCCTGTTAATTAACAGGAAACATTGGGACAAGACAGGAAATTACATCAGTCTTTTATGAGGAAAGAGCCAAGAAAAAAAAATACAAGAAAACATAGTTATTAGTGAAAGGAAAGAAAGTGCCGGGGGAGGAGGAGAAAGGAGAAAAAAGGAGAAAAAACCCCATCCCATGAGCCCCGCTTTTCCGAGGGAGGCTGCTTCAGTACTTGATTTTATTTTATTATTTTGAAAAATATTTAACTAGCAGGGTCACCTTTGCGACGCTTGAGCTTCCCGAGGAATCTTTTTTTTTTTTTTCCTTTCATGCCTTTTCTCAGCTTCCTTCCCCAAACTGTGAGGCCTAGGAAGCTCTTGGCCGGGAGACTAATTTTGGTTTGGCTGCTCAGCCCTTCAAATTGGTCCCCACCCAGTGTCATTATCTTGGTTTTAACTTGCAAGGGGAAAAAAAAACACCACCCTGTAAGAGCTGGCTCAGCCCTTCTCTACCCTTTTAACCTCGCTGCATAAAAAACCCTTCCTCCTTCAGCTCCTCGGCTAGGTTGTGCCAGCAATGCCAAAGCACCGTGGGGTGGTTGCAGGAGGTCCCGGTGATGCTCTTGGTGATGCTCTTCCATGTGCGATGGTGGGTACTGCGCTCTGTGGTCCTTCCTCATCCTCCCTTGGGGATGAAGTAAGATGCCCGGTGGGGTGGTTGCAGGAGGTCCTGGTGATGCTCTTGGTGATGCTCGTCCATGTGCAATGGTGGGTACCTCGCTCTGTGGTCCTTCCTCATCCTCCCTTGGGGATGAAGTAGGATGGCTGGTGGGGTGCTGTGTTTCAGCGAGCTATCCTTGGGGTGAGGTCCTGGTTCTCATGGGCTTTCCCGGCTTTTCCCTTAATACCTGAGCAGGTGGAAAGGCAGATTTCTCCATTAAATGAGTAACTCGGAACCGCTCGGGCTGCAAATATGTACCTATATGTGCACATAATAAGCGAGGCTATGGACGGTTATGTATTCAACAAAGTCTATTCAATCTCTATATATTGGTTAAATATATATAGAATATATCTAATGTATTGAATGCATTGTATATGTACTTATATGTAGTATCTATGGGTTGAATATATTAAATATATTCATTATATATTGAATATATTTTTATATATATAATTATATATAGTATATCTATAAATTGAATAGATTTTGTTTGCTGAGCCGCCAAAACTGTATCAGTAAGAGCTGGCTTTGCACTGGAGGAACTTGGGTGTTGGGAAGGTGGTGAAAGTTCAAACATCTTTCGCGTTTACAGCTGATGAAGTTATCTCCGCATCCAGTGATTTTCAGTGATGGAAACCGATGGGTTGAAATTTATAGATGCTAAGAACTGCTGGGCATCACCGCTGAGGGGGAGCTCCCTCCACGGCAGGTGATGCAAAATAATACCACAGGGGTTGTGTGTCTGCATGATGGTGTGCAAGGTGAGGTTTTGAGTAGAAAAGCAGGGAAAACAGCAAAATATGTGAGAAATTAAGTTGTGAGATGGGGTGCTGCTCGCCCGTGCGGGACAGCTGCCGATGACCCCGTGGCTGGGCTTTGGCGGCACCTTCCCGGGCAGAGCGGACGGAGTAAATAACTCCATAAAGTCATCCTTCGAGCAGGAATCAAATAACAGCAGTTTTATTTGGAAAAGGAGTTGGGAGCCTGAAGTTACATCACTGCGTTTGAACTGATGAATTCATTTTCTTTGGAAGCCAGGCTGAGACTTCTTAGCTCATTATAAGGAACAAACCCATAAATCTTCATACGCAGAGGCCCGTAGTTTTCCTGTTCTTTGTCACAGCCGAGCATGGAAAATGTATCCCGCGTGTCAAGAGCACGAAGCCTTGACACACCTGAGATGTTGCCCCGCAGTTATTTTCTGGAGCGGCTGGTATGTATGGTGCTGGGTTTGGCGAGTGGCAGTGCCGAGCCCCAAATCCCCTGGGTTTTGCCCCCGCGGGAGGATGCTGCCTGGCGTTGGTGAGGCTCACATCCCCTGGGATTTGTCCCTGCATGAGGATGCTGCTGGGTCTTGGTGATGCCCATATCCCCTGGGATTTGTTCCCGCATGAGGATGCTGCTGGGTCTCAGTGATGCCACCCCACGGTCCCTGCCTGGGACACGGCTCTGCTGCTGCCACCAAAAGTGGGGTGGGATGAGCACAAGGAGCTTTTTGGGTTTTTTGTGGGGTTTTTTTTTTTTTTTTTGTTTTAAATCCGGGTGCTGCCGACCTGCCCCGTTTTGTAGCCCGGGGCAAACCTCTGCCGGCCTCCGTCTGCGGAAGGGGGGTGCCAACTCTGCCGGAGCGCCGGGAGGGTTAATTACTTAATGAATGTAATATTCTCCATAATTGCTAAGCGTTATTAATCCAGAGCAAAGTGAGAGGCGAGGGGAGGGGTATATGCGCGGCCAAGCTTGTGAACTTCATCCAAACGCCGTCTGTCCGTCCGTCCGTCCCTCACGTGCCCCCTACCTGGGCAGGAGCTGATGCTGTCCGTCCGTCCGTCCGTCCCTGGGCGGTAACCCTGCCTGTACGCGAGCGTGCTTCGCCGCCTGCTCTTAGGAATAGGCGTGATTAGATTATGAAGGCAGACAGAAGTAATGATTAACTTTTTCAGTCTGCATGCTGTCTCCAGTCTGGCGCTGGGTGTTTTTTTTTCCCCCTAAGTAGGCCCTGGCCCCGCGTCGACAGGGTATTAGGTTGTAAAGAAAGCCAGGAGGAATGAAGGCAAGGGAGGGAGGGGAAAGGGGGGGAGCCTTTTCCATCAGATCCGGGACTGGAATTTATTGGCAGGAATGCAGTAAATGCTCCAAATGCCAGCCCAGCTAAACAGTTTTCATAATTGTTACGGAGCAGGGCACGACGGGCGTGAAAAGGACTTTTGTTCCAACCCTGCTTTTTCCATGGGTTTACATCCCTGTGAGGGATGCTGCTCTGGGAAAGGGAGCTGGGGGAGGTGGTCTTTTTTTTGCGGGGGGGGGGGGGGGGGGCGGGGGGAGAGAGGAAGAACATATTTACATCTGTTTTCGGTCTTTGGGGAGAATTCTGGGTTGGTGTGCTGTGGGGAGAGGCTTTTTTTTTCCATATTGAAACGAAAGCGGCAGCGATGCCGTGTGTGTGCGTGGAATGCAGTTGGGGGGGAGAGAAAAAAAAATCCTGACACACATCTGGGTATTAGGTATCCATTTGGAAATCCTAGACTGCTCTGCCTCACTTTTTATTAAGGTCTTTACAAGGTTTTTAATGTGTAACCCACGTAGCTACATGTTGTCAGTGGGGAGCTGCGGCTTTCCTGGGGGCTGTATCCCTGCCCTCCCCGGGGCATCCCTGGGTACCAGGTGACACCCCCCCCCCCCCCGCCCTCCCTTGCAATGGTGGAGCTTTATTTTTAATTGCAAAAGCGTTTTAAGGTCTTCATCCTCTAAAACTGAGCTTGGTGGCTGCGTTCAGGAGGGCTGTGACCCCGGGGCTGGCGTGGCCCGGTGGCCTCTGCTGGCTTCGGCATCCGCGTCGGTGGCTTATCCCTGCGCTGGAAGGGTGATGGGCAGGATGCTGTCGCAGGAGCCTCCAGCACAACCCAAGCCGGGAGAGATATTTTGGCAAGCTCATCCTGACGTCGGATTTGCGTTGTTGTAAGTCGTGAGGCCTTTGTGTGCTGGTTTTTCCTTCTCAGAAGGTTTCTGGTTGAGGTCTGGGTTGGGTGTGGGTGGGGAAGAGGTGTGTCTTGGTAGCTGATGGGGATGAAGCGCGGAGGTGTTAGCTCATCTCTGGGAGCTGGGGCTGGTACCAGTCACACGAGTCGCACGAGGGTCGCATGGCAGTATCTCATGAACGCTGGCTTGGGCTTCCTGCATTTTCTAGAGGAGCCTCTTGGCTGATTGTCATTAATACGTGATTATTACGGGTTGCTATCAAGGCAGAGGAGGAGGTCGGAGGGTGCGTGGGGCTGTGGAGCATCCTGCAGCACCTCCCGAGCCAGCGAGTCCTCCCAGGACATCCCCACCAGCATGGGAGAATGGCAACGGGGACGCAGACAGCAAAAACGGGATTTCGGGGGGTTTTTCCACGTGGACCTCGCACCTATCCAGGTGGCCTGGGGGGGGTGTGCTTAAAAGCCCCATGGATGTTGGCAGCACCCCTCTGGAAGGCTCTCCCCTCTTCAAGCATCCCTTCATCCCATCCGACCGCCAGGTTGGAGCTTGGGGAAGGGATTCCCGTCCTACTGCTTTTTTGAAACAAGGGAAAAGTTTTCCCACACCTTTGAGGGGTGCAGAAGGAGAGGCAGATAAAGAAGGTTCTTTAAATTAAAACTTCAAAAATAATTAGACTGACTGTATACTAAACAACAGCAAAGAGGCCCATTTACTGTAAATATTATGAATGGATTTGGCTGGCTTCTTCATCCCCACCCTTCCTCTAAGGCTTTTCTCTGAGCTGAGTCGAAATTCGGCCTTCAGACAGCACAGTACTCTATAATTTGCATGGCTGATGAGGCCTGAAGCCTGGTACGGAGGAAACTGGAGTCAGCTGGCTCCTCTCTAACCACTGGAGACAGGCAGACAGGCATTTTTGGTGTGTGCCTGCATATTTTTTTTTTCCCCCTTGTAGCTGTAGCCTTGCTTGGCTTTTAAAGAAAATGGGCACAAAAAAAGGTTCTTCTCTTCTCGAGTCGTTTTTAGCTGTGGTAATTGATTAATCACCGTAATTAGATGGTAGCAGTGACTAATAGGATGTTTATGAATCAAATTTCTGGTTTGGTAGACTCCATGAACTCAGCAGTTTCACTTTGGTTCTTTGTTTGCTGTGCTTCGATGCAGGGGACATCAGGGAGCTGGGCCTCCTTCGCACGTATATATTGATCACCCTGTATTTTTCAAACTTAGACATTCCTCCTGGGCCAGCCTTGGTATTTGCAGTACTGGTGCCTGCTCTTGAGGCTTTGTAGTTCTGCAACAAAATGCTTGCACAGACCCTTCCTCTGTTTGTTTTCTTGCTTTTGCGTCCCATCCCTGAATTAACCCTCAGAGGTCAGGGCTGGGTTCCATGTTGGGAGAAGATTGACTCAAGGCACCACTGATTTGAGGTGGGAACCTTAGGGGATGTCCTCAGGGATCAGTCATCTCTACCCACCATCTAACCCAACCTCATTTTTGTCCTGATTTCACAAGAGGTTTTCCCAGCCATGGTGAAGGTGATGGAAGTTCTTGGTTGGGTCACCAGGGGTCAAGCAGAGCACTCCCAGGTTCATAGGTCGCCACTAACATGAGTCTGAACCAAAACTCTAGTTACAAATATCAGGAAATGCCGGACTTCTTCCCCTGATGGCTTTTGCCAAGTTTTATCCTCTGTGTCCCCATCAGACTTGCAAGGTTTCAAATCTGTTGGCAACATCTTGGCTTCTGGATACCAGTTCTTAGTAAACTGAAGTCTAGGAGGGAAACTCAGGTGGACATTTGTTTTCATGCAAGGTTGACTTACTTTGCTAGGAGCAAGGAGCCATTTAAGTGATTGGGTGGACGTGTTAATAAATTAAAGAAAAATCTTAAGGCTCTTTAGCTTGTATGACTACTGTATATGTTGAGTAGTAAGAGCTGCCTAATTAGACATAGACACAAATTTATGGTCTAGCCTGTCAATCCGTGGATTAAGGACTCTGTAAGTACCTACTGACACGATGGGCTGTAATGGCTCCTAAAGAGATGTTATGGTCTATTGTGTCAATAATCCACAGATTAAGGGCTCCCTAAGTATGTGTTGACGTGACTGACTGTCCCAGCTCTTTGGGGGCTCTTGCATTGGCCTGGTGGAGGGACCCCACGGGCCACCTTGGGTGGTGGTATCCCTGCAGTAGGTAAGGGTTTATTTTCTCTGCAAACAACAGGAGCTTAACACATGACCATCCTCTAAATTAGCCTTTCAGAAATCACCCCAGCCATCAAAAATGGGAGGGAGGGGAGCAGTGAGGAAGCTGAAGCTGTCTAGCCCTTGTGTGCAGGGAGGTATAAAAGATTTGGGACAAACATTGCCGTGGGTGGTGTCTCCAGGCTGCCCACGAACTCCGTTAAAGGCACAAAGACCCTTTTCTGCAGCAGGATATATCCTTTAATTTGGATTTTTTTTCTTTGCTTTTGCAAAGCATACCTGGAAATCTGGCTTTGAAAGATTTTCCTTGGGGTTTCTTTTTGTTTGTTTGTTTGTTCCCTTGCCCAAGTAGCCTGTAAATTACCCAAGGGAATAGAAAGGAAGTAAAATTTCCCTTCTTGGTGCCCGTTTTTCTTTGCTTTGATGAGCTGTGTGGTTGCACGTCATGCTAAGTGTTCTCCTCACCTTGATGTAATGCCTGTTCACTTCTCGACTAAGAGTTCAGGGGTGTGTTTTTCCTGAGATCCTGCAAAAACAGCACTTGCCAGTAACAGGAGAGGCAAAAGTGCAACTAGAGTCCCTGTGCTGCCCTGAGGCCCCTCAAGAAGAGAGTGTAAAAACCCATAAAAAGCCCTGGGGTTTGTGTCTCCCATCTTTTCCATTTCAAAGAGCAGGAGAAGATGGGGGGCATGGCTCTGCCCTGGGCTCGCAAATGCCACTTAAGGTCAGCCAAGAGAGATTACTGGACGCGAGACGCACTGAGCTTGGTCTCAGCCTTGGCCCCGGCCAGACGACACATTGTGCTGACACCAGTCCAGCCAATTCTTTTTTTAAGCACAGATGCCCTCCGTGTGTGCTGATGGATAAAGGAGGAAGGACCATGGGTTCATCTGCTCATCCGCGGTGCCCACATTGCTCATTTTCCAGTAGAAAGCTGCCTCCTAGGAAGCCAGGCAGGGATCTCGCCACCCTTCCAGGTCTCCTTCCTGCCCCAGGAGCTCAGGTTTGGGCCCTGGTCCTTCTAGGAAAGGCCTATAAGACCAATCTCCTTTTGGTGCTATGATTTTTTGGTGGACATCTACATTACTTTACCCATTTGTTTTGGGTTATAGGTTGTGTGTGCAGTGTCACCTCCACAAGTGGCTCAGGTACCACAAAACCTGAGCAACCTGATCTAGTTGCAGATGTCCCTGCTCATGGCGGGGGGGGGGGGGGGGGGGGCGCGGTGGTGGACCTGATGACATTTAAAGGTCACTTCCAACCCAGACCACTCTGTGATTCTTTGATAATGAGGAGACTTTTGGTAGCAGTTCAGGGTAGATGATGCCATGGTTAGTATTGCATCAGCGTTGATGTTTGGTGGGAAATCCAACTGCAGGGATCACAGAAGAAGGAGGGAGAGGAGGGGGTGTGATGGTAAGAAGTTTAGGAAGAGCATGAGAAGACGCTCTGGGTCAAAGCTGCTCTTAAAAAAAGATAAGCTGTAAATATATGTAAAATATATAAATACATAGTTTGAAACACTTCTACAGTTGGGCGATTGAATTTGCATCTAAACCTAATCCATTGAGGAAAGATCTGATCCAATTACAGGAATTTAAAAACCTAATCAGGAACGCAGTTGTATTCCCGTTTGCAGTGATTATCACAGATATTGGTGACAACTTAGATAGCTCTTGACTTGATCAGATGGGAGTAGTCCTGGCGGGTGAGATAGCTCAGTGCTTGCTAAACTTGCTGTTTTCTTTAGAGGTCGGTTGATTACAGGAAAACCTTTAGCTATGTCAAAACAAAACAAAGCAAAACAAAAGATCCCCAGCCCACCGCCCCTCTACATTCGTGAACTTGGCATCAGGACAAGGCTGAGATCCAAAAACTGGCCAGGAGTTGCGTTGTTTTTTTTTTGTTTTGGTTTTTTTGTTTTGGTTTAAATTCATTTTTGCTGAAATGTTTTGATTCTTTCTGAATGAAAAAAGAACTTTTTCTTCCCAAACTCCTAATAAAACTGCCAGAGCTCAGGAAGAAAAAGTACAGATGACATGGTTTCATCATCTTAAAAGTGTTCATGTGTTGAGGAGAAAAGCCACACCAGAAATTTTCTGCCACTTTCAAGCGATGTGAGATGTGAGTCCTCCTACCACAGCTTGGGAGAACCAAACATGGGGCCGTTACTGATAAATTTGGGTGTTTCCGTGTTGTGAATCTCCCATACCCACCTTCATCCAAACCTCCTTAGTTTCAGCAGCTTTTCATTTTGGGGGGTTATTGCTGTGGTATCCCGTCTGCCAGGGTTTCTGTATGGATGTAGCATTATCTGCAGCATCCCTCCCCAGAGCAGGATGATGCCCTGAGCCCGCGGGTGGCCTGTGCGCACCTGAAGCTAGAGAAATCCTGGCTGTGACCTTCTATTGAGCAATTTTGGTCAGGACTTGATGTTTGCAAGAGTCAAGGCAGGTGGCGGGAAACCTTATAGCCTCTCATGCTGGTTGGTGTGTTGGGAAGTAGCTGGGCTGATGCTTTTGTGCGTGATGCACTCCCTCCTCTCCAAGGGATACACTTGTAAAAGTCAAGGTGTAAAAAATAGGGGGAAGAAATCAGGTTTTCAGTGGGAATGTGATGTTGAATAACGTGGTTCTGCTGGGACATTGCTGTCTTCATCACCATCCACACCAAACTTCCAAAAAGTCTTTGGGGTGTCAAACTATTGCCTTAATTTCTCCACTTCATGTGGAACTGTGCTCCGCTTCGGATGGCCGTTCTCTGTAGACCCAGCTATAAGTGATCAATACAACTAATTCTTTAAATTCCTGATGGCAGAGTGGCTTTATTTTCAGGGTGCTTTTATGGTTTTTTGTGTTTTCACATTAAGCTTGCGCAATGCACTGGGGGGGAGCCTGACGGAGCCCCTAGGCAGGCTGTAATACAAACCATAGAAAATAATAATAAACCAATGATAGCAGCAAATGGAGGGATGCTTAATAACGAAATAATAGTGCAGATGTTTATAGCATTAAACATCATCATTGTTTGCTGGAATATGGGAACGCTCCCAGTTTGCTGGGAGTTTTCCAGGCATTTAGAAAGGGATGTGTTTGCTCCGAGGAGCTTGTAAAAATTATGCTTTTAACTCAAAACAAGAATCCCAAAGTGTTTCTCAGACATTTCTGGGCTGTTGCACACAAGGACATGTTGAAGGTGATGTGGCTGCAAGTTTCCCAGGATCTGGGTTTTTGTGTGAGTTTGCAGCAGGCGGAGATGGGAGTTGGATGGTGGGTCCCTACCACGACCCCAGGTTGCACGGGATGAACCCCGTGGGGTGTTTTGGGGCAAAATCCACCTATTTGCTTCATTTGCCAAGATCCGTGGTCGTTGCCACCAAAAAAACCTTTTGGGGAAAAAAGTCTCCATTGCTATAGGAAGCATCTCTGCATCATTTTTTCCTCCTCTCCTGCAACCTCCTCTCCTGCCTCTGCCCGCCCAAATGATGCCACCGGCTTTTCCCAGCCCTTTCCCCAGTGGATGCCAGAATCAGGGGGGTGGGTGGGAGCAGGGAGGCTCTGCTGGGATCCCAACAACGGTGAAAAGCAGCTTTGGTGGTGGCTGGCAGGGAGGCCTGATCCTGTTTATCCGAGCTCAACCCTTATATTCTCATGGCTTTTTGACTAGACATCCAGTCAACAGCCGAATCCCGCAAGCGGAAGAGGCTCTGGCATATTTATACTGTGTGCTGGCATTGGCTCCTTAAAAAAAAAAATTTACAAAAATCCCGGATTACCTAAGACTTGTCCTTTAGGTCTGGTCACCCCATGTCATTGAAAAACCTAGTAGGATTCATTCATGAACTTCCAGCCCTCCATAAAGGTCTGTTCATTCATAGCCAAGGCAGTTTTCTTTTTTTTTTTTTTTTTTTTTTAGTTTTTTTTAAAAATGCGCTAGCAATTAAATAACTCTTTGTAAGCGGCAATGAGCTACTTGTTAAGTGGTCTTCACTAACGCAAGCACAAGTATCAGGTGAAAAAGTCTTTTTTTTTCTCCCCGCTTCCTCCTGAAAAGGGATGCTTTTATGTTGAAATAAATAAAAACCCATAGGAATTTCAGCAGGGTTCAATGGCTGTTGCTCCAAAATTCCCTCAACTGCTGTAAAACAAAAACCAACAAGCTCTGAGCCTTGCTGGCAGGCATATGGTGGGGAGGGTGCGGCAGAGGGGTGTGATGAGCGGTTGAGATGGGGACGGATCCAGGAGCATCCTCTCCCCTGGATCCAGGACCATATCCCCAGATTCCTCTATCTCCTAGTCATCCTCCCCCCCCCAGCCCCCAAATTCCTCTTTCTCCTGGGTGGGTGGATGAAATGCCATCCTGCGGGTGTTTTTGCCCTGTGGGGTACAGCACTCTTGGGTGGGGGGCGCACCCCATTTGGGTTAGGGTACCCCATACCCCCTCAGTTGCTTGTGTGGTGCCAGGTTTCAGCAGGATATGGTTATCCACAACAAAGTCTTGGGAGGTACTGAACGGGGAGGTGGAAGGACAAACTGGGGCACACCTCAATGGATGCTTTCCCAGGGACCACCCCCCCACTGCCGGAACCCCCATCCCTGGTTTCACCTGGGAGCGAGGGTCCCTATTTTGGGGCATACCCAGTCAGGCCCATTTTTACTAGCTGCCTCCAGCAACTGGAGAAATATTTTCCTCGCTGGCATAGAAATGAGGAAATTGAAAATGTGTGGCTGGGCTTTTTTTTTTTTTTTTTTTTTTTTTTTAAAAGCACAGTGCAGGGCTTGAAGCACAACTCGGAGACAGGAGAAAAATGCATGCATTGGGGAAATGGGCTTATTAATAGCAAAAACTATAGAAAACATTGCAGCCAGTGTGCTGCTGCCAACCACCTGTGCTGGGGGGAGGACATGGGGGGCTGCTAAGGTGATACAAGGAGAGCTTTGGGGTGCTGGGTCACCCACCAAGTCCTATACCTGTTCCCATGGTGCAGGGGATTATTCCGGTAGTGCTCACTAACTTGCATTCCCAGCTCGATTTTTTTTTTTTTTAAAATATATATATTTTTTTTTAAAATACAATTACAGAGGTGAATGATTCCCAGGTCTTAACATGCCTGCCGAGGCTGGAAGGAATTACCCGCTGAGCAGTGCCGGGCTGCTAGGGATCCTCCGTCAGGAAAAGGGGCTTTTTCATGTTTCCCCGCCTTTGCTTTCACCTCCTACATTGTATCCTCACTGCTCACATGGGGTAGCTACAGGCAAGGGAGTTGAAAGAAGGGCTGTGAGAGTGAATTTTTGGTGTTGGGTGATTTTTTATGCCATTTTTGTTCGCATGCACGAGATTTCCGGTCCCCACCCTGCTGCTGTCTGATGGGGCTTTCCATGGGCCAGAGCTTCATCTGACGTCTCCATCCTTTCCATCACCCAGGCTCTGCCTGTGGGTAGGGAAAAGCCCCATGAACTAGAGCAGGCAAGTCTTTGTCGTCTCTGGTCCCATGGGGTGACCTTCAGTGTGCTTGTCTTAGCAGCAGTTCATGATTTTTTTTTGGCCTCTATGCACAGCAGAGAGTTATATATGGAAATGGATCCATCGTCTGGTGGGTGCAAATAAGGGGTTTTAGGGTGTTTGGTCTTGCTGGATGCAGCTAGTTGGAGAATCTCATCTCTTCTGCTGGCACTGAAGGTGATCCTAGTGATGGTTTGGGGGAGGGATGGCTGCGCTGCAGGTGCTGCTGGTGGGTCTCAAGCCACTTCTGAAGGTGGACCTGGTCGTTTAGGACCCATAACTCCAACCAGAGCTAAGCACTGAAGCAGCACAGCATCATCCCCCAAACCTGAATCAACTTAAATGGTCTTAATAGCAGCCTTAATATATGGCTTTTGGAAATGGTGGATGTGCTATGGGCATTGGTGTGTGCATGGAGAGCATCATGAAGACACTGGCAGGCGTGGACCTGCCAGCATTGCGTCACTTTTGGGTCATATTACCCCTGCCGGTGCTCAATTTCTCCTTTTCTTCCTTTTCTTCTCCTGTTCTGTAGATTCCCAAGTTCTTCAGGAGCCGGGGGGTCGGTCACACTGGTGCGTGGTGGCATACTGGGAAGAGAAGACACGTGTGGGTCGGCTGTACTCTGTCCAAGAGCCCTCCCTGGATATCTTCTATGATCTACCTCAGGGGAATGGTTTCTGCCTCGGACAGCTCAACTCGGACAACAAAAGCCAACTGGTGCAGAAGGTCCGCAGCAAGATCGGCTATGGCATCCAGCTCACCAAGGAAGTGGACGGCGTGTGGGTGTACAACCGCAGCAGTTACCCCATTTTCATCAAGTCGGCCACACTGGACAACCCCGACTCCAGGACGTTGCTGGTTCACAAAGTGTTTCCAGGTTTTTCCATCAAGGCTTTTGACTATGAGAAGGCGTACAGCTTGCAGAGACCCAACGACCATGAGTTCATGCAGCAACCATGGACCGGATTTACTGTTCAGATCAGCTTTGTGAAAGGCTGGGGCCAGTGCTACACGAGACAGTTTATCAGCAGTTGCCCGTGCTGGTTGGAGGTTATTTTT